>NC_058380.1:38768750-39392500 GCF_018350175.1 Felis catus
CTTCCAACCACATTGTTCCCTCTCATCCTGCTACGAAATTCAAGGAGTGAAGTAAGGTGAGTGGAATGGTTTAAAGAAATAAGATAAGCAGAGATCTTATCACGACTCCTTTGGGAATATATAAGGTAGTAAAACTCCAGCATGTTGTTTTTCCTGGCAAATATTCAAATACCAGCTTTTGACTTAGAGCTTCACTGGACAAAAGTTGGCAAGCTTCTGTGCAATGTCTGTGAATAAGAGTCCCTAAGCTGAGTGGGGAAATTGCCAGGCTGTGTTCGAATTTTATTAGGAACACTTTAAAGATCTAGCAACAAAGGTCCAAATTAGGTTCCCTTAATTCTACCCCAGGTAGTTCATAAACACAAAGGCCACGTTCAAAATTAGAGACTTTTGTACATAGAAGGGCTGAGAAATCGATGGTACATGTGCAACTACTCTTCCTTCTTTATCCAAGGCAGGCATGAATAATCAATCTAGCATTCCATGATATTCCCATGCTGAGTTTTAAGTTCTCTTCAAGATGTGCTGTAGGGGATCCATATTATATGAAATGATAAGGCAATTCATATAATCTGAATATGAAATGAAGCTATTCGACATCCCATCCTGAACCCACTGGTTTTTCAGACGAAGGAACTGAGACCCTCTCGAAGGGGGGAGAAAACTAATTCTAAGCAATTTCTATGTCCAAAGCACCCTGATAGGTATATGACACGTGGTGCCACGAGAAAGGTTGTTACCATTTCCATTTGACAGATGAGGAAACGGAGTGTCAGAGAGACGAGGCAAATGCACAGGCTTAGAGTCCTCACTGGCTACAGACACACAACAGCGATGTAATTCTCTTGCTCCCCGGATGGCTGAATTGGTATATTTTACTCTATTGCCAAGCCGTAAGGCAATGTTATTCTTTCTCTGAAGAAATTAATGGGCGATGTGAAAAGAATCCTTCTCAGGTCAATGGCAGTCACTCGTCTCCCCGTGAACCAGAAGAAACAGACTCATAAATAATAAACCACTATGCATAGAAGCCACCTGGCACCTAAATATTAATAGCGTGCATGTGAAACACTTTTACATAACCATACTAAAGGCATTAACTAAATGTCAGGATTTGAAAAATTACCACTTTGGGTCACTGCTGGCCACTAAATTCTATGGTCTGGCTATTACAACAGTGATTTTTAGACATTCCGCTGTCCTGGGCTTCTCTTTCCAGGAAAAATAGCATCTTCCTGGACAATAAAGAGAGCAGTTTGGGCCTAAAATTTTCAAACTTCATTACTATTTATGAAGTTCGAGCCATAGTGGCTCTTAGCAATTTCCACTCTCTTCCCTCAATTTAACTTTTGTAATTTCTCAGCATCCTGGGCAACCCAGTCTGGAATATTCTCTGTGGTACAGAGCAGAATCAGGTCCTTAGCTTGGATAGAGGACGAGGTTTTTATCATCAATGATTCAAATATTTGCTCTTTTTTCCAGGTCCTTCTGGGAAAACTAACTTCCCAAGTGGGAAGTTTTTCTGATTAGGAAAGTTTTTAAGCTTCTCTCCTAGATAAATCACACTGCAAATTACTTTTGTTGAATTCCTCTCCATTTGTTTTCTATTTAGTTCTTGTTTCATTCCCTCTAGGTCTCATACATCCCTTTTGTATAGTAAATTCTAATCTGTTTTCAAAATAAATACACGATTGATGAAAGAAATATTAGGAGGAAGGGTGGAATGAAAAAGAATCCAGCTAATCTTGATTGTATATTTAAGGCTTATTTGAGAACTAAATCTTTCTCCACCTCTCTACCCCCACACCAGTATATTATCTGACTTCTGTAGAAACAAAGGTAACAGATACAATTCTCTTTCCTGTTAATTTTAAACAAGATGCAAAAAAATGCTGTCTACACACCCCTGGACCTTGGCCGATTTCCAGAACACTGGTTGTGTTTCCAGAACCTTGTGCTGCTTTGTTGGGACAATTTCTGCCAGTCTGACTTTATAATCTCCAGCATCATTTTTACTTTTTCTTTCCCAAACAGAGCTATGAGGGTGGGAAGAAAGTTCCCTGGAACATGACAAAGCTAGCATAATGGGAACCTTGTAAGGTTTATGCTGGAAGTAGGAGAGAATTCACACTGGTTATGTGACTTAACTAAACCATTTGTGGTTTGGTGTATACTTAGGGTTCTCAGTAATTGGTGTCCATGGTGTAACCAAAAGCATATGATAATTGGCCTTGTTCTATTAGGATGTGTACTGTTTGCAATATCATTGTGCGTAATAGCCTGACTTCCTAGGCAACGTTTTGAGCTCTTCCATACTTTAGGACGAGAGAAACAATGCCAACTCCTGACAAATATGAACAATCATGTTTACAATTGACTGTAATATATTTTATCTCCTTCAAATAGTATTTGTATTTTAATTATTTATTAGGGTACTATATGTTTTCTGTGAAGAAAGAAGAAAATAAAAATCACCTCCACTCTGATTGCCAAGATGCAACCACTGCGGGCGTTTTGGTTAGTTCTTCCAGGCCTTTCCCTGAATGTTTCGATACATGCCAATAATGACATAACCAGGAAAATGCTGCACACACTCTTTGTTCCAATCTTTCTCACTTATGCTATAATAAAAGTTTCCCATATCCAATTTGAAGTCAAGATAATGGATATCTTTGAGGTGAAAGGAGAGAATAGTGGTCAAGATGGCCATGAAGTTGGTTCTAAGGCAAATCATTTATTTCTTGACTTGATTGGTGGTAGCGGTATAATTTTCCTGATAACTCATCAAACTGCACACTTACAATTGGTGTATTTTTCTCTTCTGTATGCTTTATATCAATAAAAAGTTTATTTAATACAAAATCACAAATTAACCAGCAAATGATTCATAATGGCTGCCTAACTTTTCATTATAAGGCTCTGCTATGATTGATTAGGCCATTCTCCCATGGTTAGGTATTTAGTTTATTACTTGTTAATAGGAAATAATGGTACTGTTATGAAAATATTTATACTTAAATATTCATTTGCATCACATTCGTTTGGGATAGAGTTCTGGAACTTTCCTGAGGAGAAATCACACTGTAATGAGAAGAGGGATTAATGTAAGTACATTTTCTGCAATTGCACTTATTGGTGGCATAAACATAGCAGAACCTTAAATTCTTACAGCTGTCAGCCGGAACAGAAGATGTAACTGTTAAATCTTGGGTTGAATCCCATGTGGAACTTGGGCAATACATGAGGTATTCTTGATTCCAATCAAGGTAAACAACCATCTGTTCCATTCAGTTGAGCAAACCATTTTTTGAGCACAAATGTGTGGCAGGACTCTTGCAGACACGAGGGTACAGAGATTACAAAGGTATGGCCTTGTTCTTGTTTAGAGTTAAGAATTGACCTAGAGGAAACAATCTCAAACCAGTGTGGACATGAATGTTTTCCCTCGTTTCACAGCTCCTTCATCTGTTTGTTGGAATAGTAAGACTTACTTCAATGGTTTGTGGTTAAGGATTAAATTAAATAGCTTTACAAAGTGCTAGCCTGGGGTGCCATTCAGAATACTTAACAATCCATACATCTCAGCATCAACTAATCAGAAAGAACGTTGGTTCAGACAAACTAGAGGCTGGTGATAAAGATCCAAATGTGTTCTGGCTAAATATTTTGTCTCCCAGCCTAGAGTAAGTACTGACAATTATTACGTTTTGGTGCTTAATTCCTTCAGATTTCATCAGATAAACTAAAATTCCCCCAAACTCATATTTGGTCTTTGAATGAAGTTATGTTGCTTATAAATATTTGGAGAAAGCAACTCAAGAGGTGTGATTTGTGCTCATTTATTTTTCCTTTAGTTCTCACTGAAGAGTAGCCATTGGAATGTTTCACCTGTTCTGACCATTACTTATTCTTATTCAACTTATATTTCTATTGCTGGTGGCCAAAGAGGCTTGTTGGGAGAAAAAAATGCAACGTATACTACTTACTCCTAAAAATTGACAATGAATACAGGAACCATGTGGGAGGTAGAGATGGGATGCAGGAACTAGTCATATAAATATATTAAATGAAAAATTAAAAAAAAACAAAAACAAAATGATGTTCAGGGAGCAAGCTTCCACCCTTTGAGTACCATGAAACGGTTTCAAGATTGTACCGAGTTTGCTTAAGTCAAATGCATGGATTATTACAGAAATTGAACAATAACTACAGCTATAAAAAACACTCAGCAATTGCTGTAGATTTCTTTTAGGTGATTATGGTCAAGCAGTTACAGCTCAGGAGGAGCATCTTGGAAATATGTTAATGTTTGCTAATCAAATTGGGAAGAAAAACACATTACAGGTTTAATCCTTTGAATTGTTCAAATCTCATATCATCTTTGAGTTTCAATAAGAATTTCTGTTTTGATATATAGGAACTGTGGAGTCAGGAATGAGAATATCGGGTGGTATCATTATTGCAATCGGAGATTCAAATTTTCTGTAGGTTCATTTCAAAGAATGACATTTAAATGCCCATGACACAGTATGGCTTGTACCCTACCCGACACATTGCTTTGCTTCTGTTAAGTGCTTAATACTCATTGTGGGAACGAATTTGGGCAGAATGCATTTTCTTGGGTATCAGAGGTAATGTAAAATCTTTGGAAGGAATATATATTTTGTTATCAGAGGGATATGGGTTGAAGACCTGACTTCATCAATTACTAGTTATGTGACCTTGGGCTAGTCATTCAGACTTAAGAGCCTCAGATTCCTTATCTGTAAAAATGAGAAAAATAGCATATTTGCAGAATTGCTAAAAATTTAGAAGTATGCGTATATAGTGACTGGCACTGAGTAGAATCATAAGTAATATCATAATTAATATCTTAGTAATACTATATCAGTGATGCTATTTGTTGCTATCATAAGAATCATAAGTAAAAATATAAGTAATGCTACATAAGTGATGCTATTTGTTGCTATTAGAAATAATACACAAGTCTGGGAATCATGAAAATGTGGGGAAAACTTAAAAAAAAACCCTCCCCTTGTAGTATCCTCAACATAAATGTCAATGAGGAAATTCAGCAGTTATGATTTAACAGGGGTAATATTAAGAAAATATCCCCAAATAAAGATTTTTGTAATGAAGGCTTCACTTTTCCTCCTGAAGCTTTTGTCAAGGAAAGCTGATTTCCACAATAACCCAATTTCAAAGTATAAATAGCGACGCTTTGATCTTGGTAGGAGGCATCCTCTGTGAGTTCTTGGACAATAGGCAGGTAAATACCTAAGCAACAGCTGCCCCAGGAATCCAAATATTTTACATTTCATCTACCTTCTCATGAAACTTCACTGGATCAAACACTGTAGGCAAGCTCTTTTTTTTTTTTTTTTTTTTTTTTTAAACCCTGATCCAGCCAAATCATCTAGAGGCAAAAGAATGCTTTAGTTTGTCAATATAAAGTCTAAGGCTGGAAGTGAGGTGGATAATCACATTCTCTTCAGGAGGGCTTTAGTTTTATCCTTTTTAATCTTTCACGACTGGATTAAAAACTCCTCAAGAATGCCCTCTAAAGTTTCTGTTTTTGTCCTTCAGTTTCCAGGGCCAAAGCTCTCCCTGTGTTGACTCTGCTTTGCTTTACGTTTCCCGCAGTCTTTATACCCAGAGGCACGGGGTTGTGGTGGGTGGGTGGGTGGGGGCATCCTTCTCCTCTTCCCAGGAGCGTCGGAGCCCAAGTTGGGACCTTTGTGAGAGGAAGAAAAGAAGCTCTAACTAACCTTAGAATAGGGTAGCTTCAGGGAGGGGGATGATGGGTAGGATTGGGGTAATAGGATAGAAGAATTACAGGAGAATTGCTCATTTACACATATGGGTGGGTACATATGGGAGCATGTATGTGTACACACACACACACACACACACACACACACACACTATCAAATGCAGCCTCAGATGACTTCAATTTCTGTAACGTTATATAATTCCTTATTGTGCTCTGGTCAGACTGTTTATATCATACTTTATTCGGCCACCAACATCAGTAAAATACTACCAATAACAGTCAATTTGCTTACCAAGTGCCTGGATACGTGCTAAGCACTTTACATTCATTATTACAAAAGCTCCTCTCACTCACGCTCTCAGGGAGGCACTATTGTATCAACATTTAACAGAAAAGAGAAGCTTAAGGAGTTTACATAACCTATAGAGTCACAGAAGTGGTAAGCAATAGAGCCCAGATTTCAAGCCAGATAGCCACACCCCAGAGCCTGAGTTCCCAAGCATTCCATTGTATTCCTCTTTCACCATATCTAACCAGGACCTAGTATAGGGAATGGGGTATGGTGACCATTGAGATGCATATATCCTGCTGAGGGTACATCTGAGCTGTACTTGAGCCCGAGCCCTTGCCCTCAGCAAAATTTCCTTGGCACAAAATTTGTGACACAGCAAGATAATCGGACTTTACTAGCCGCACTTTCTGCTTTCTGTTTTCTGTATACCGTTCTAGATCATCCTAAACATGGCCACTGACTGGTCGTGTTACAACTGCCTTAAAAAAAACAGGCAGATGCTGACTACACTCATGGTGAGAACCGAGTAACAAGTATAGAATTGTTAAATCAATAGGATATACGCCTGCAATTAATATACCATTGTATGTTAATTATACTCCAATTAAAAAAGTAAAATGAAAATCTCTTTGGAAAAAATGCAAAACCATAAACTTCTCCATCATTAAATTCTTCCTTGAGATGCCTTTGTGTGTAACAGAAATTGAGTGAGATTATTAAAAATCGAAACAATGAAAGGTATATCAGTAACATGAACTGTTGGTCCTATTGGGTGTTCCTTTTCATCTGAAATCTGTGATATTTGCAAAAATTATCCTTGAATCCTTTATCAGTGTTCCACCATGGGTAGAATAGAAATTAAAAATCTCTGTTATGATTGAAATTATGATTCCTACTTCTCGTTAATATGGCCTTTTAAAAATAGAGCTAAATGTTCTATTCTAATCTTTCAAGATGGCCAACTTTTTTCTTTTTTAAGGTGTTGGTTGAGCTGATATAGGGCCCGTATTGTAACTGAGTCTGGTCAACTTAAGGTCAAGGAGACAGGTGGTATACCACCCCAGGTACACTGAGTGTAGAAAGAACACCTTGCTATGGTATGGTTGCCAATTCTGGAAAGCTAAGGATGAAACTGAATATTTCGTTTTATATAAAAATCAGCAAAGTAGACCACCAATATGTTAAATTTCCTTCTTTGTTCCAGGTGACTAGCTGAGCCAATGGTATCACTCAGATTCAATTCCTTGAATACCGGTTCATATAAATCTACAATTATATACAATATTAACTGAAGCGGGTGGCTATTGTGAATGTTTCAAATGTGCACATGGTATGTTCCCTAAGACGATATCATAGATACTGAATTTTTGCAAACTGGCATGAAACTACTACATTTCTCTGCACCATGTGTAAGCTTTTATGGTACAATTTAGGTGTCTCGCATATATTTCCTGAACTACCTATAGGTAATTTCTCATGTTTTTGATGCCTGATGCAGCAGCATTGGAGAGAGGATCTTTTATACATTTCATTTTGCATAGAACAAGGTAAATTAAATTGCCTTGTGTTATCAGGTAAGCATATTTATTTTTTTATGTTTATTTATTTATTTTTGAGAAAGACAGAGACAGCATGAATGGGGGAGGAGCAGAGAGAGAGAGGGAGAAAGAATCCCAAGCAGGCTCCCAGCTGTCAGCACAGAGCCCGATGCAGGGCCAGAACCCAAGAAACCGTGAGATCATGGCCTGAGCTGAAACCAAGAGTTGGACGCTTAACCAACAGAGCCACCGAGGGTCCCCAACACGGTTATGAAAAAAAACCCAAAACTTTAAAGCAGGTACTAAAACTCCTTTTCTTCTTCAACTCTGCCCCTCTGTCCCAAACCTACATCAGTTTAGCAACAAAGTTCCATACCAGCATTTAAGGTTATGGGTAATTAGGCTTCCATCTATCCTTTTGGTTCCTTCCCCCAATACTCTTATTGATAAGTTCTACTCTCCAACCAAACCAGATCCTTTATTTTTCTCCAGAATGGTCATCGCATTCCTTTTCTGTATGCATCTGATGATGGTTTGTCCTTTTCTCTCCCCTGAATGAATCCTTTCCATTCTTCAGAATTCTATTCAAATCCTCTCCTGAAGTGATCAAGAGTTTTTTCTAAAAAGTGTAACTTGTAGAAATAGATAGTAAGAGGGTGGTTATTAGAAGTCAAGACAGGGGTGGGGGTGGGGGATTGATCAACGGGTACAAACTTTCAGTTACAAGATGAGTAAGTTCTGGAGACCTGACGTACAGCGTGGTGGTTACAGTTAAGAATGAGGTACGTACACTTGAAATTTGCTAAGAAAGAGGGCAGATTCCTCATTCTGGCTGTTCACACACAATGGTGACTGAGGAGGTGATGGATTGATTAATTTGATTGTGGCAATCATTTCACAATGTATACAAATATGAAAACACCAAGTTCTATACTTTAAATATATACCATTTTTATTTGTCAAAAATAAAAAAAAGTAAAAACTAAAAGAAACACTTTTTTCCATCCTATGTAATGTAGACAATAGCAAATAGTTCAGACTATTTATTGTTTATGTCGTTTACCAGGTAACTAACTATATACAATTGACCCTTGAATAATGTGGGGGGTGGGATCGCAACCCCCCTCACAGTAAAAAATCCATTTATAACTTTTGACTCCCCCTATGTTTAGCAACTAGTAGCCTACTGTTGATCAGAGGCCTGATACCATAAATAGCTAATTAATACATATTTTGTATACAGTGTTATATACTGTATTTTTATGATAAACTAAGCTAGGGAAAAGGAGATTGTTATTAAGAAAATCACAGGGGTGCCTAGGTGGCTAAGTCAGTTAAGCATCTGAATCTTGGTATCGGCTCAGGTCGTGACCTTGTTCACGGTCATGAGATCAAGCCCTACACAGGGCTCTGCATTCACTGAGCGTGAAGCTTGCTTAGGATTCTCTCTCCCTCTCTGCCCCTTCCTTGCTCATGCTCTCTCTCTCTCTCTCTCTCTCTCTCTCTCTCTCAAAATAAATAAACATAAAAAAAAAGAAAATCATAAGGAAGAGAAAATATATTTACAGTACAGCTGACCTTTGAACAACATGGGTTTGAACAACATGGGTCCACTTACACATGAACTTTTAAAACAAATATATTGGAAATGTGTTTGGACACCTGCAGCTATTTGAAAAAACTCGCAGATGAACCACATAGCCTAGGAAGATCAAAAAAATTTAAGAACAAGTTAGGTATGGGGCACCTGGGTGGCTCACTTGGTTGAATGACTGACTTCGGCTCAGGTCATGATCTCAAGACTTGTGAGTTTGAGCCCCACATCGGGCTCCGTGCTGACAGCTCAGAGCCTGGAGCCTGTTTTGGATTCTGTATCACCCTCTCTCTCTCTGCCCCTCTCCCACTCACGTTCTGTCCCTCTCACCTTCAAGAATAAATAAACGTTAAAAAAATTTTAATAAAGGACAAGTTAGGTATGTCATGTATACATAAAATATATGTAGATACTAGTCTATTCTACCATTTACTACCATAAAATACACACAAAACTATGATAAAAAGTTAAAATCAAAACTTACACAAATGGTTACAGAGGATACACAGCACTCCATGCTCAGTCAAGAGAAATGTAAACAACATAAAGATGAGGTATTAAATCATAACGACATAAAATTAAGTGTAGACATACCGTATACTACTTGTGAAAACTTTGTAGCCACCTCCGGTTGCTATTGCGGAGAGCTCGTGGGTTGCAAGGATCACTTAAAATGCCATGAGATGCTAGCCAGCTCCGAGTAAGCATTTTGTCTCTCTAGTAAATTGCACGTCCCAGTAAAAAGCGATCTCTCCTGGTTCTTGCGAAGTTCTCATCCTGTTTAGTGCAGTAACTGTAAACCTTGAGTGACACCATGCAGCCCATAGAAAGTGCCACTAGTGATGCTGAAAGTGCTCCCAAGAAACAGAGAAAAGTCATGACATTACAAGAAAAAGCTGAATTGCTTAATACATACCGCAGCTGTGGTTGTCCACCATTTTAAGATGAATGAGTCCAGCGTAAGGACCATTGTAAAAAAAAGAAAAGGCAATTCATGAAGCCGTTGCCGCAGCTATGCCGGCAGGTGCAAAAACTTTGCACTCTTTGTGAAATACCTTTTATCTCATATTGAAAATGCAGCTTTTCTGCGAGTGCGTATCTACCCACTCTAATAGGATTCGAGAAAAAGCCGAGTCATATGACAACTTAAAGCAAAAGGAAGGTAAAAGATAGAAAGCTGAAGAATTTAAGGCCAGCAAAGGATGGTTTGATAATTGCAGAAAGAGGTTTGGCAGGAGAAGTAGCTTCCGCCAACCAAGAGGCGGCAGATAAGTTCCCACACACCACTAATGAAATCATTGAGGAGAAAGGGTATCTGTCTGAAAAGGTTTTCAATGCAGACAAGTACCCTATTCTGGAAAAAAAATGTCATAAATTTTGTTAGTATGTTAGGATATTTGTTCATAAGGAAGAGAAGGGAGCCCCAGGATGTAAGGCAGGAAGCGATAGGCTAACTCTACTGTTCAGTGCAAATGTAGCCGGGTTTATGACCAGCACTGTTCTTGTCTATCGAGCTGCTAACTCCTGAGCCTTGAAGGGAAAAGACAAACATCAACTTCCACTCTTTTGGTTGTACAACAAGAGGGCCTGGACAAGGAGAACCCTTTGTTCTGGATTGGTTCTACCAATGCTTTGTCCCTAAAGTCAGGAAGTACCTTTCCAGTAATGCCTGCCTGTTAAAGTTCTTTTGATATTGGACAATGGCCTGGGCCATGCCATGAGTTCAACACCAAAGGTGTTGAGTGGTCTCCTTGACCCCAAACATAAGGTCTCTAATTCAGCCTCCAGATCAGGGGGTCATAGGTCTTAAGGGACACTACCTGTGATCCACTGTGGCAAGATTGTTAGTGGAAGAGAATCCTGGTAGAGAGAACATAATAAAAGTTTGGAAGGACTACACCATTGAAGATGCCATCATTGTCACTGAAAAAGCCACAGAAGCCATCAAGCCTGAAACAATCAGTTCCTGCTGGAGAAACCCGTGTCCAGATGTTGCGCATGACTTCACAAGGTTAAGACAAAGCCAGTCAAGGAGATCATGAAGGAAATGGTGGATACGGCCTAAACGGTGTGTGTGTGTGGGAGGGGGGGGGGGGTGAAGGGTTGCAAGACATAAATCTTGGAGAAATTCAAGAGCTCATAGAGACCACAGCAGAGGAATGAACAGGAGATTAGTGCTTCAGAATCAATGCCAGACAAAGAGGAAGAAGATGTAGAAGAAACAGTGCCAGGAAGCAATGTGACATTAGACAATCTGACAGAAGGGTTCCGGTCACTCAAGACCGCTTTTTTCTTCTTTTACGACATAGACTCATCTATGATACGTACACTGAAACTAAAGCAAATAGTGGAAGAAGGATTGATACCATATAGTGACACTTTTGAAGAAATGAAAAAGCAATCAGACAGAAATCACAATGTACTTCGGTAAAGTGGCACCAAATGCGCCTTTCTCTCCTTCACCTCGTCCACCTCTTGTGCCTCTGCCACGCCTGAGACCGCAAGACCACACCTTCCTCTTTCTCCCCCTCCTCAACCTACTCAACGTGAAGATGGTGAGGGTCAAGGCCCTTATGATGATCCAGTTCCACTTAATGAGGAGTAAATAATTATCATGACATGCACTTGATAGCCTTACCTTTTGGGCATGTGTGTGTCTTCGTGTGAAATCTAGTAAGTGCAGGCAAGAATTATGTGCCCCAGTTAGTGTCCTCATCGCTTCACTATTGATCACGTGAGCATTGAGTGCGATACCTCTATGCGCATGGGTAGCCAATTCTTCACAGGCATGAGGTGAGTAATATTTAATATAAAATCAATAATGTGTTAGTTTTCTTACTGTTTCATAACTTTACTTTCAAAGAATTACATTACCTTACAGTATGCCTCTCTCTCTCATTATTGGAGAGACTGTGTTCCGGCCTATCATCACAGGTAAGTGGTTTTTAAAAAAAGGTAACAAAAAGGACACCTGTGTGGCTCAGGAGGTTAAGCATCTGACTCCTGGTTTCTGCTCAGGTCATGATCTCACGGTTTGTGAGTTTGAGCCCCATGTCAGGCTCTGTGCTGACAGCCCGGATCCTGCTTGGGATTCTCTCTCTCCTTCTCTCTCTTGCCCTCAAAATAAATAAATAAACTTAAAAAAAAAAACTTCATAAAATGTAACAATGTTTCCAATACTGTATCATAAATATGACTCTAATACCGTATCCCATAAAAATTTCATCATGGTTCATTCATCATTGTGTGGGCAAGACTACCATTAAGCAATCATATTGATTACGCTAGGCTACAATAAAGCCATCGTATTGCTTTTTCATGATCAACGCATAAACTGTTACACCTGTAAATAAATATGAATTTCTTTTTCACATTATCTTTTCATTTCTGATGTCTAGTGTTAGTAATATGTGCAACATTGGCAGTGTTTTGTATCATACAAGACAATATTGATGTAGGTATTGACATGATTTATCTTGTAAACAGACAACATAAGATAAACTTACAGTACAGTACTATAAATGTATTTTCTCTTCCTTTTGATCTTCTTAATAACACTTTTTCGTCTCTAGCTTACTTTATTGTAAAACACGTTATATAATACATATAACTTGCAAAATATGCATTAATCAATTTATTTTTGCCACTGGCAAGGCTTCCAGTCAACATTTGGCGATTAGCAGTGGAGTTTTGGGGGAAATCAAAAGTTATATGTGTATTTTTGATTGCATGGGGGGTCACTACCCCTAAACCTCATGCTGCTCAAAGGTCAAGTGCACTGCACTGTATTTACTGAAAATAATCCACATATGAGTGGACCTGTGTTCCAACCCATGGTGCTCAAAGATCAACGGTATAGTCTCCTAGAAGGCAGGGAGGAGTAAGCCAAAAAGTCAAATAGCAAAAACTCAGGCTGTTTTGCCCCTCTCTGACCATTAAAGCCATCATTAAGAAACCTCTCTCATACTTCTTGTTGAGCCGGGACATCTCGTGGCCTTCTCAAGACAGGGGCCCATTAACAGAGTTGGGGGAGGGAATGCAGGGGACGACCTGAGTCTGGAAACTGTGGTTTTGCTTCTAGATGCAGCAACTAGATGTGTCAACAGGAGATTCTATTTGAAACGAGATCATGCAGGTAATGAAAATATTCAACTTAGATATTATAAACATTCATACAATACTCTCTCAAACTGCTATTTCAGTCTTCTACTGAGACAGAGGCAGTGGTGTGCTAGCTTAACAACCGATCGTCCAGGAAGAAAAGAAAAAAAAAAGTGATTCATAGCATGTGCGGATTTCCTTGGTGCAAACGCTCTAGGAAATTTCTAACTACTAGCGGGACATCGCTAAGCACAGACGTGGGGAGAGATGCACTGAAACATGTTATCCAATATTATCCCCATAGAGGTATAGTAAAACATGAAGAACCTCAAACAGCATAGATAACAACGTAAGGAAGTAAATGAATTGTATTTATGACTTTTTTGTGTTTTAAACATAAATTTAATTTGATACGTATTATTTAACAGTGGTTGTCTTTAACAATTGGCCCACATATTCCTGAGACTTTCACAGTTGGCTTTCATGAGCTGGTACCAATTGTCTATAGCACACCACTGGAAGCATCCATATTTCTTCTCCAAATATATCCGTGCAAGAGCTGTGTCTGACTGAGTAGTGTATTCCGGTGTTTGCATGTAATAAAACTTAATTATGGTTTTATTTATGAACTGTGATGCGCTTACAAAGAAAAGACCGATTGCTTGAGATACTTAAAATCTATATTTAGCCAAAAACCATTTATTGACTCCACACGATTTGCCAGATACTCTGTTAACCTAAGATAGAAGGAAAAACATCATATGGGTTAATATTAGTCATCAAATCTTCGGAGGCACATGATCAGAAAAGTCTCATCAATGCTTTGAGAGTTCCTTTTAGATCTTCTGCCCACGCTTGTAACAAATCAGACGAATGGCTGGATCCGGAGCCAAAGCTTCTCTTATCTCCAGGTTGTAAGTGGACGACGACATCAGTTACCTTGTTCAGGGTCATTTCGTGAGGAAGGATTAGAGCTGGCAAAATTTTACTTTTTTTTTTCCCCCCCAAAAAACCACTTTCCACCTTCCTCTTTCACATAACACATGAATGTCTTGGTAAGATTTCTTAAGTATGGCAGGCTGGAGAATCTTCCACAAACCAGAGAGAAGAGGTAAGTAGTATACTATGTGTGACCCTGTTTTTCAAATAAAAGTTGCCTTCACACTTTTTATTGGACTGCCTCCTCGTTTACACATAATAGAAGGATGAATAGCGATATCTTAATATTTGAGGGCAAGTAACCACAAGATTTGAAATTCTTTTAAAGAGGTGGATTACAACCTGTAGCTGGGCGTGTTAACTTTGAACCAAATGGAAAGTCAACCCTAACAAGATTTTCTTCTTTTTCTTTTTCTTCTTCTTTTATTTTTACTTTTTATTTTATGTAAACATTTACATTACTGAAGTATGCCATAATCACATTTGCTTCTTTTTTTTTATTAAAAAATTTTTTTTTAAGTTTATTTATTTTTGAGAGAGACAGAGACAGAACGCCAGTGGGTTAGGGGCAGAGAGAGAGGGAGACACAGAATCGGAAGCAGGCTCCAGGCTCTGAGCTGTCAGCACAGAGCCCAGCCCGGGGCTCGAACTCACGAACCGTGAGATCATGACCTGAGCCGAAGTCGGTCGCTCAACCGACTGAGCCACCCAGGTGTCCCTACATTTGCTTCTTGATGCAGGAGTCATACTACCACACATAGAACACAAAGGAAAAGAAAAAAATGTTTCCTCTGAGATTTCAATCTCAGGTTTCTAAATAAAATTGCCACCCCTGATCATAGAGGCAGGGCAGAGACTGCTCAGAGCTTTGACTCCAGAAAGCCAGATTCACTTTTCAAGAGCGTGACAAAAAAGGAGGCATGTGATGTTTAAGAACAAAACAGAGGGGAAAGAGAGTAGAATCTTTTTTAACCGTCCATCACCCGAAAATACATGCTGGGTGGAACCGTGATATAAACTCCATTGTAATAACACATAGGAGAAAGTTCAGCAAAAAATGCAATAAAGCCCAAAGCACACGATGCTGGCCCAGACCAGCACTGTAATAACACTAAGAGAATTGTCAACTTTTCAAGGGATGTATTCCCAAAGAATCTCTGGGAGAACAACAATAATGTGACAAGGAAATTTTCAGAAAAAAAAAGAGAGAACAGAAACTACAGCCAGCATGCCAGTTGCGGTATGATTTTCCGACCCAAGTGTTTTTAAGAGAGGATCCTAGAAACACACACTAACGAGAAGATTTACCCTTCACCGAGTTTTTATGCAATGTGGCTATTTACACGGTAGGTCCCAGAGCAGGTGTCAAGAAAAATGCAGTGACCAAGACGGTGTCTACGGGGTGAAGAGCAGGGTCTCAACCCACCACGTCAAGATAAAAGTCTTCTGCTTTGTGGGCGAGGCAATGAGCTCCAAGCCACAGAAGAACCTGTATAAGCCACAGCCAGAGAGGGCAGCAGGCTTGCATTCAAGGGATTACTTTTATTGTGGCTATTTTTGTTCACTCTGTATTCTAAGGAGCATGAGGCTTTGCATCATAGACCCAAGAAAAGGAAAATTAGGGATGATTAAAAACACAGAAGCAGTTTTAAGTTTGAAATAGAAATCAGTGACCAAAAAAAAAAAGGAAAAAAAGCAAGCATCTTCAGATCTTCAGATACGTCTCATTAAAAACAAAGTCAAGGGGCGCCTGGGTGGCGCAGTCGGTTAAGCGTCCGACTTCAGCCAGGTCACGATCTCGCGGTCCGGGAGTTCGAGCCCCGCATCGGGCTCTGGGCTGATGGCTCAGAGCCTGCAGCCTGTTTCCGATTCTGTGTCTCCCTCTCTCTCTGCCTCTGCCCCGTTCATGCTCTGTCTCTCTCTGTCCCAAAAATAAATAAACATTGAAAGAAAAAAAAAAACAAAGTCAATTTCCATTTTTGACACATTCTTCCCTTCCATGAGGCAACCATGGTCTTAATTTTTTCCCTAGAACAAATGGAGCCCCTGTGAATTTTGTAGGCATTGAAAGGACAGAGCCAATAATTTTCTGTGATTTTTCTTTCTGAATATGTGCATGGTTGTTTAGACCAGTCTAGTTAATAATCATGATAAAATGCAGTTGTGTGCAGAGTTCTGGCATTTCATTCTCAGCCCCACCCCATAATACAGCAGAGAAAATATTGCTGTTATAATTTACAACAAGAGAACCGAGTCTTACCAAGATCAATTTCCTTGCTCAAAATACAGTCACATGGTGCCACGTTGGGACTGATTAGGGTCTCAGACCTTCCGTCTCCAGGCCCAGTGCTCAGCCACACAACATTGTCTTTCTCAGATGGGTGATCAGGCTTGTTGACATGATACAGGAAACTTCATTCTTGGCTTCTAGGCAGTTGGGTAATGCATTTTGGTACAGTGGGCAACATTAGACTCACTGCATTATCTGTTTTTTCAAACACTATTCAAAAATGGGTGGCATTATGGGACGGGCTAAAGGATGATTATAAAAGCCTTTTCCTGACAAGGTCTGAATCACAAATGGTACATCTGGGAGATTATATAATTATCTCCTTGCTGCGATGAACAATTTGCATATTGAAGATTATAATGTACCTAATCTTAATTTGTGGTAAATTTAATCTGGAGAAAAATTATATGCTAAGGATTGGGAATCATTTGAAAGTCCAACAAGAGAAGAATTGTTCAACGAAGCGGGGGTGGGGGGCGGAATGCATACATAGTCACTACTCAAAGCATGTATCTAAAGAATTTTTATGCCATTAAAATGCCAAAAATTTAATGTTAATTAAAAAAAGCTGTATACACAGTCTAATCCCAATTCTGATTTAAGAAATACCACATAGTTCCGTGCATATGTGTGTGTATATGTAATTGGAGAGAAATATGATCGAGTCCACAATACATTGATAGACTAGATTTTTTTCTCTGTGATGTGACATATGCAGCTGAATTGGATTTCCAAGTCTGTCACTTATTGTGTGCCCCTAGGTGCCCTTTGCCTTTGTTGTTTCACCGGTAAAATGGGAATAATATTAGTATCGACTTCCTGGGTTGTTCTCGTGATGAAAAGCAATAACATAAATACACAACAAACAACATAGTCACGACACACAGTATGGCAGCTGCTAATTGCATTGTCTTCTTTTCTGCTTTTCTGAAGTATTCAAATCTTAGGAAAGACTTTATTTTTCCTAGTCAGAAAAGAAGAACAGAAATACAAAAACTTTACAAAAAGGGCTGGAATTCATTTAACTAAATCTGTGTGCAGCACCTCAGTGGGAGGAAGGGTGATAAGGTCAATCGTGTCTAGTCAACCAAGTTTTCATCTATTTGAGTTCTAATCATAATTCAGTAAGATAAGGTATCCTCTCCCCCTGGTCTCGATCCTGGGCCTCTCCCCCTGGTCTCCATCCTGGGCCAGTCAAGCCAGATCACCTTGACTGCGAGAGTCAAGAAATGGAGGGTCACCTGGGTAGCTCAGTTGGTTAAGCCACCAGCTCTTGATTTTAGCTCGGGTCATGATCTCAGGTTCCAGGGATCAAGCCCCACATTGGGTTGTGAGCCAACCGGAGCCTGATTGGGTTTCTCTCTCTGTCCCTCCCCTGCCTGCGTGCTTTATCTCAAAATACATAAATAAATAAACTTATAAAAAAAAAGAGACAAGAAATGGAGTTCCAGTTGAATCTAGCTGTTCCCAAACCCGCATGTGGTCTCAAACTCTAGTGTCCTTACCAAGCCCTCCTGAAGGGGTATTTCCTAGCCTCCTAGCCTCATTGTCCCTACCTTCCAAGGTGGTTGACAGAGAAAAAGAAACGTCAGAAGCAATTTGGGCAAGAGTAAAGCATACAAAGGGGCATAATGGGAATTCAGTAAAAAAAGGTCAGAGTGTCCTGGGGTAGTCAGAACAGGGAGGAGGTGGAAATTGTGTTAGACCCTGAGGGATCAATATTAATAATACAGGTTAAAGGGATATGCCTGTAAAGGCATCTGACTAAAAAGGCAATAAAGTGGCAGCATTTCCTGCCCTTCAAGTCTCCAAGGGTTATTTTTTTTTAATGAGTGGAAAAAAATTTTAAATGTTTCTCCAGTTTTACCACTACACTTTCTTTCTTGTGTTGCCACACTTCCAGTGACTTTTATTATGGCATTAAAATATTTCCCAGGCATTATCACCATCTCTACCCAGTGACAGAATTTTAAAGGGGGTGGGTAGCGGTATAAATATACAAATAGAGGACTAAGGAATATCTGAAAATGCAGTTCCGGGACACCGCCCCCCGCCCCCCACCAGCCCCACAAATAGGCACAGCATCTCACTGTATACCAAGGCCTGTGCAGAAATCCCAACAGGATTCTCTTCCCAAAGCAAATAATTTCCAATTCCATTACTGGATAAAATTCCCCACCGGAGTGCGAGGTTCAGACTTCACCGTCCTCACCGTCATAGCTCTTTGCAGCTGAGAGATTGTTTTCATTGCAAAAGGGAGTCCAATTTAGGCGAACAAAGGGAAATGTGGATGCCATTGGACAATAAGTGAAGGTTTTAATAGGTGTCTGTTGATTAAAAAAAAAAAATTGATTCCTTGCTCACTGGTGTTAAGATGGCTTCAAACCACTAGAGACGTATTTGAAGGAAAGTAGTTTGGACTAACCTCTAGAGGTCCTCTAAGGTCCCTTTGATACTGAGGTTTTGCAGGAATAAGTACCATTTTTCGAATACCAACTACGTGTTAGGTTTTCATTTATTTGTTCAACAAATAGCTAGTAGCTATTCTTTGCCAACTGTGGGAGATATAATGGTGAACAAAACAGTCGCTCACTGCCCTTCGGTGGCTCTTAGTCTAGTCAGGGGGACAGTCAATCAAGTTAAATTAAATAGGGGCTCTTGGGTGGCTCAGTTGGTTAAGCTTCCGGATCTTGGTTTCAGCTCAGGTCGTGAGCTCACGGTTCATGAGATGGAGCCCCTAATGGGCTCTGTGCTGACAATACGGGGCTTGCATGGGATTCTCTCTCTCCCTCTCTCTGACCTTCCCCTGATCGCTCTCTCTCTCTCTCTGTCTCTCTCTCTCTTTCTCTCCAAATAAATAAACTAAACTAAAACAAAACAAAACAAAACAACCCAAATTACCTTAAATATGTGATACACGCCATGACAAAGGAGAACTGTAAGGTAGCTGAAGAATTACATAGAAGAAACTGGGCCTCCCAGCAAGATCAAGGGAGGTCTCTACCAGGAATGATTCTCTAAGATATGATGAAGGAGCAGGCCTTAAACAGATAACACAGTGTGAGGGAACACGGCCAGAATGAAGGTCCCAGGTTTCCCAGAAGGCCAGTTGGGCCGCAGCAGAAGGGTCATGGATGAGGGTTGAAGCCGAAGGGGCCACAGAGGAAGGAAGAAACCAGATCGTACGGGATCTTTGCAATAATCCATGACCACAAATCTGCCCCCCAGCTCTGTGAGTTAGACTATATCCTCACTTTGCAGAATAGGAAAATAAAGGTTAGAGAGAGTGAGCAAGGGGCATCAGGTCACACAGCTAGTTGCTGCATGAGGTGGGGTTGGAACAACGTCTGGCCACTTCTAGAGCCCAGATTCACAGCTGTCGATCTCAGTGATATACAATCCCGCTGTGACACATTGTCCAGTGGACATTCACTCCGGTGACCTGTTGTCTGGCTCTAGGCTCTAACTGGCCACTCCCACTGTCGGGGAGAACCCTGCTGCGCGGTCTCGGGTGAGAAGTATAACTGCTTCACCCATCAAATTCGAATCCTGGTTTCAGATGATATTTACTTTAGGGCTTCTAGTCAAGGTCATCAGTATTTGGAGCTCCCTCGGATGGCTGTGATGACAGTTTTTTTTTTTTTTCCAGGAAATTAAGTTATATTGTTTCCTTCACATAAGACTTTTTTTTTCTTGTTTGTTAAGCAGTGGCAGTAACATTGGTCATTTGTTACCTAGAGCACGTTAGACACATTCCCTCGTGGCTGCCTCAATGGGCCACCCAATGAGGCAAAGACATATTACTATTGTCCTTTTACAAAAGAAGATATGGAGGCCCATTGGGTTTAAGTTTACAAATGACACAGTTTACAGCTGAATCTAGGAAGACCTGACTCCGAAGCCAAATTTTTAATACAGTGTTTCAAAAATCCGAGTTCTGAAAGAGAATTAGTGAAATAAGAAATTTTCTAAAGTTGTTGTGCACTAATATGTACGGTAATTCAACAATAATTATATTGTTAAACAAGGAAGAACTTGTCATATAAAGATTCTCAGTGGCTTTGACACCAATTATGGATGCTTTTAGGAAGTCAGTGTGATTTCCTAAATTAAGATATCAAGTTCAAGATGCAGGGTTTTTTTAAAAAACAGAAATGGATCATTTGCTAAAGAGGAAGGATACATATATTTTGAGGCTATGTGTGTGTGTGTGTGAGTGAGTGTGTGTGTGTGTGTGTGTGTGTGTATGTGTGTGTGTGGGTGTGTGTTGGGGTTTGGTGAAAAAAGAAAGATTTTACTCTTCAAAATTTTTTTAGTGTTTATTTATTTTTAAGAGACAGAGAGAAACAGATCACAGGTGGGGGAGGGACAGAGAGAGAAGGAGACACAGAATCCTAAGTAGGCTCCAGGCTCTGAGCTGTCAGCACACAGCCCGACACGGGGCTCGAACTCACAAAGTGCAAGATCATGACCCGAGCAGAAGTCAGATGCTTAACCGACTGAGCCACCCAGGAGCCCCGAAAGATTTTACTCTCTACATTCTATTTTGGTAATCTTTCAAAAATTACATGTTTGTTTTCCAAGTTCATATGATAAGCTGGTGGGGGTAGGGAGACTGCGTTAAGACATATCCACAGAGTGAGATGTTGACGTCTGTCCAGTGCTGTGTTTTGTCCTTTCGAAAGAAGAAAGGTTTTCCTTCACAGTGCATTTACGTCCAAATTCTAAACCGTCTCACATGAGCCTATCATATCAACCTTGTCACGTCTCACTTGTTGAAATGAGTGGGATTTGAAAACTCCTGAGTGTGCTACTACATTTTCCATTTATGTTCAGGGAATATGTCTGTGTGAAAATGAGGTCAAGAGTTGGAGGGGGGGCAGGTGGTGGTGGGGAATTTGGGGGAGAAATAGCTCCAAATGAATGAAACTAAATAGATCAATTTTTTCAGGTGGTGGAGGACAGTGGTCTCCATGACGGATGGGGCAAGGAGTTTGGGAGGAAAATTTATTTTATTTCTTACATTTTAAAATGTTTATTGCCCTACTCAAACTACTCATTCCATCAAACGCTAGAGTTGAGCTGAAAGAGGCCAGTATCTTTGCCTTCCAACTATGTACAAGTTAAATGTGACCTATTTATCCTCATTGAAATAACAATAAGATGGTTCCTGGTCTTTTTCTTGTTTTAGAACTCAGCAAGAGACAAAGCAGTATTTTGAAAAAAATTGGATATTTTTGTTAAGATTTCTCAACTTCCAGAAAACGAATTAATTGTGTTTTTTTGTCAGATTTGAGAAAACACAATTCTAAACTTAACCCTAATTATATTTTAACCTAAACCTAACTTTGTATAATAGAGGGTGCTGGGCAACAGAATGACCAGATGTGTTTTAGTGGCCGTAGGACTTGTTTCTCCATGGTGAAAACGTCACAGGACCATCAACTTCCATTTCCATAATCCTTTGGATTTTTCTTCCTAAAACTAACTACAAGTGAACATTCTTCAGGTTTCCCAAGAAATTTAGATTTTTTAAAAGATTTAATTTGGCAAAGATGCTTCTTAAATAAACAGTAAATTTCTTTTTCAATGATAGAGACCAAATGCTTTCCTCTAGGAGCCAGTAGAGGGAGCTGTTGGCATTTGATTTGGCCTTCTAACTCGACCTGGAAGTTCCCTTCTTAATTAATTCAATGTTTGAAATCAAACCACCGTTTAAATGTAATGATATTAATATGCAAGGATAGACATGTAAACGTGGAGATTTTCCATTCCCATTAAACTTTCTACACAACCACATATTTCTGGTTCTTCTGTGGGCCTCTTTTAGAGAGCTTATGTTATAGAAATGTTGGCTGCTATAAATTAAAGCTGCTCAGAACTGAGTTCATGCACCTAGGCAATGATTCAACATTTCTAAGACTGATTGCAAGTCAAGAAAGAAAGCAGCTTCTTTCTCTTACTCAAGAAAGAAAGGAAGAAAGAAAGAAAGAAAGAAAGAAAGAAAGAAAGAAAGAAAGAAAGAGTAAAACAGATATTTGACCTAGAACAATACTTGAAGTTTTCAAAGAAAAAATAGCATGTGCTAGGTTTATAATAAATTTGAGGATCTTTAATCCATGGGGAGGAATTTTCTGTAATTAAAGTTCTGGGTATATTTGATAGTGTTCTTGTGATGAAATATCATATTCCCTCAACCCCAAATTCATTTCTATAGCTGTGGGCTATTAAAGACTTCTTTCACAGCCTAGGATTGAAAAGATACTTTTCCTTTGTTCTGAGTTTTGAGTTAAAATGGGTTACTACATAACAATTTCCAAACACCTCACCAAGCCTGTCAGAGAGCAGGGAAGCGATTATTCTGGTAGTACTTCTCAAACAGTCCCTGAGAGTAGACAAGTCCCATTTGAACCTTGAGGAACATTGGAGAGAGAGTTAGAAATCGTTATTCTGATACATCTGAACTTTTTTCTCTTAAAACTAACATACAAAGAAACTATTAGATATTTTAGCCAATGATGTTAAAGACATGAAATCTTACCAAATTTGAAATGGAAAAGTACTTGAAAAGATAAAGAAGGGCAATGTCTTGTCTCGATAGACATTAACAAATGATCATCAAACACCTTGCCCGCACTTTGCCGATAGCTTTAAGATTTCTTCATTAAGGTCCGCTGAAAGCGTTGTAGAGATACAGGGTTCATTGTGTTCCTGAGGACAGAAAGAAGTGCCATTTCTTGGGACAGTGTGAAACATTGCAATTTGCAAATTAAATGCGAAACCAAAGTCATTTCCCTGTTCTCGAAAACGTCAAGTGAAGAAGCTTCATGGAAAGAAAAAAAAAAAAAGGTGTTTTTTGTGTGTGTGTGTGTGTTTTTTTTTAGGATGTTCTATGCTATTTCCAGGTAGTGTGTATTTCCTCAAATCACTTATGTTCCTCCATGTGTCTGGCTTGGCCTATGTTTTGTGTTGGTTTCTGGGCCTTCCAATCAACATTAATTTTGCTGCTCTTTCTGAGAGAAGTTGTGAGAAGGAAAAATGAGCCACTCGTGCAGGTAGAGTTGAAAGACAAGGAACAAAAGTGTTGGATCGCACCCTTGAGTGGCTTAGAAGGCTTGAACAAAAACACCCGGGCGCTATTAAACACGTAATTTTAGGTGACATTGTGTTCCATGTGAAGCATTAATTTTAATAGAGACTTTATATATAAGCTCTCGTTTGAATAATAATGTAAAATTAAATTTAAATTGTAAATAACGTCCAGATACGAGTTGTTTCCTGGCTCAAATTCTTCAGCACATATGGCACTAGCATAAGCTTGTGCCTGTCTGCCTACTCTGGGTAATTTTGCATGCAAATAGTTTTAGTGCCTATGTTGAGGTGCTAAAACGTGTTTAGTACACTTGAAAATATTTGCATTGCAAAAGGAGACTGACTCTCCTGAGGAAAATCAAATTGATATTTTGTATTAAGAGACCACTCCGGGCACGGCGTGGCATTCTTCTGCGGAGAATTCTGTTTGCCGTGCGACTCGCATTTCGAATTGACCTTTAGAAGAGAAGGCCTGGCTACCGTTTGCCAGGTTTATAAACCGCCGGGCCATCTTCCGGCGGCGGGCACCGCATGGATCAGCAGGGCAGGGAAAGCAAGGACGGAACCCACTTACCCTGGCCGGACCTGAGCCTCACGGGCCCCAGTCGGGTGCGGCGGTGGGACAAGTTTAATTAGCAGGACAAGTTTCAGCGGACGTGTGCCTAACCAATTAGCTAACTAACCAGCTAACTCAGGAAAGGCTTTCGCACAGGGAAGCAGCCGTGGATGCTGGGTGTGAGGCCGCACGCCCGCTCCCGTTTGCCGCAGTCCCATCTGCTGCATTTACGGGAACCAGTTCGTTAAGAGTCTGAATTGGATCCAAATGAAATGCATTTCTGATGCAAGGCCGACGGCTGGTGCCGTTCGACGCTGCATTATGTCAAATCAGAGTTCGTTCGGAAAGAGGTTGCAGACGTCTTACGTGAAGGTCGCACGCGTCCAGCATCCAGGCGGCGTCGTGCGCGGCGTCGGTGCCCGATTCGCATAAACGAATCAACCTCCTTCCTGCTTTGGCCCCTCTGCGCCAAGACCGAGGGGAATAGCGGACCCTCTAATAAAGGGATACATACATTTCAAGAGGCGTGCTAGGAAGGGGTTTGTAGAACTTTTCTTGGGACCAGCGCTACAGTGTTCGTAGCGAATTTTATTTTAGTACATTGATCCAGGTGTAGTCATGGCCTTAGAAAATGAAAGTAAGTTTAGTGTCCAGAAAAACCAAAACAAAACCAAACAAAAAAACCAGATGATCCGAGGTCTACGGTAGGAATCCTAATTGTGGGACTTCTGTGTCTGCACCTCCCTCCTCTCTGGAGAAATGATGCCAGATGGAATTCTAATACCTCCCATTGTTGTCGAGTGGTTCTGTGGCTTCCAGCCCAAGCACCATGCAAGAGATTGTCTACTATAGGTGCTTATATTGGCTGAAACTCTGGGGTTTGATACAGATTTTCTCCCCAGATTTTACCCTGCCACACTTAATATTTTACTCCTCCATCCCTGCGGCTTCCCACCGTGCGCAAGGTGCGGTATTTTGTGTCACCGAATAGCCACAGACAGGTAGCAGGCAAGAGCCAAAAGGAACTCATTATGAATGCAAACCGGGAAGGAGGGGTTGACTTACTGGCTTAGTGAAACTCCTGTTTACAATCTATTTCCTTTAAAGCAATCTTTAAAAAAAAAAAAAAAAAGCCCCTGTTATCTGTGGGATCCTGGCACATCAATCAATCCATTAAGTAAGTAAATAAGGCAATAACTGAACAATAAATCATTTTGAATTTCACGCATGCACAAACCTTTTGATCCGTAAATTACAAGAAAGGTTGAGATTTGGAGGCTACCGCCTCTGTTCTAATAATTTTGCGTACAAGATAAAGAACTGTTCTAAGCTGTGACGCGTTTCTCCTTCTGGCCCTCAAATCGTGGGGCTTCTCTGCACCCTTTTGGCGGTTGTGTGTTTGATGCATGACATGGGAGTTGCGTGCATGTGTGTGCGTGCGTGTGTGTGTGTGCTGTGGGAGGGCATGCTGTTAGGGGGAAGCCTACCACACATTTCTGCCATCACAGACGGTGGGCAAACAGCTGTCCCCACAGCTGAGGCCACTGGAGCTGCTTGAGCTGCTCCAGTAACTCGAGAGCACACGGCTGGTCCCAGGATGGCACCGAGCACTGCGCCCGCAGCAAAGCGCCAGAGCTTTCCTGGGGCTGAGCAGGCGGAGACTTTGCCACCAGACACAATAAGCATCTGAAATGGGGTCTCATGAATAATTCATCCTTGGTGTCCTACGAAACAAAGAAATGATATGTTTGCTGGTAGATAAGTGTGTTGTGGCATTTGTAAATCTTTTTGAATTTGGAGTTGATCGTGTTTCATGTTGGTGGAGAAATATGGCGTGTTTCCCGCCCCCCCCCCAAAAAAAAAACCCACAAAAAGTTGGGAGTTCAAGGCAATCGTCTTACAGGGAAGGTCTTCGACGAAATATTGGATGGATTATACTAATTTGGCTCGCGACTTAGGAATTTTAAAAAATCTCATTCAGTGAAAAGGGATGTTAAAATGGTTTTACTGCAATAAAATACAGCAGGATACCGAGTTCTCAAGGAGATTATTTTTTTTTTCCTTAGTAGGCAACCAGCCCACTTTTGCTAATGCAAGTTTCATCACCGAAGACTAGGAAACAGTGGTGCCTCTAGCACAGAGTACAGCATCAGGAGGAACAATTCTTCACTTTCACTGAAATATTAGTAAAAATGATACTTAAGTGAATTGAGCCCTAAATTGTTTTAGTGACAGTTAAATACCCACTCATTTAACACTAGTTAAATTGGCAATAAAATGACCCCCTACCGAGTTGAGCCACCATCGTCTTCCTGCACAATAGTTGCGGACCTCATGCCAGTGATCTATAAGGCCACTGGGTAGAGTTTACACATTTGCATAACAAATGCTTCCAGTGCTGTATAAAGTCGCGAGCTACTCAAACTTATCATCATCAGTATTTATAATTAGTATCTGTGTATTCATTTCATTTATTCTTTAATATCTGTGTACTCATTTCCCCGAGGGGGGGAAAAAAAAAGAAATCGATTTAATAGTTCTTCATTGTCTTTGAAATGACAACCTGGCAAAACGAATCACGGTGATGTTCTCTGTCACCTCTCCAATAATTATCTCAAATCTGTCATCTATTTATTATTCACTCGCGCTTTCTCCATGACTCCCCTCCCCGCCTGCCCCCCACCATCTCCTGTAGTCTCCCTGGCTTTCAGGTTGCCCAGGGATTATTGGGCATCCATAAAGCTCACACGATCTGATATGTTTGGCAGGGACAGTCAGAAGGAAGGCACACTGATTTTGTCAAAGCAACAACAACAACAACAACAACAAACCAAGCGAAAACAAAATATGGATCTGCCAATTACATGCTGGAACGTAAACACAAGTCCTTCTTGCTTTCAGGTGAGGGAGCTGGCGGTTGGAGTTTGGACTCACAGGCATGAACCCTCTGATGTGAAGAAGAGTGGCGAATGCGCCGTGAGCGTGTGTGTGTTGTCGTTGCTGCTGTTTGTTGTTTGTTTCCTGAAGCTCCGAAAATCAACCGGACAGTAGACTCCCAATATATCTGCGGGTAATGACTACTTTTCTTTCCCTTGGCTGTGTAGGATGACGATTGTAAATAAAATTATGGTGGCACCAAAATTGCTTTGTACCTTGGAAAAGGTAATTAGATTTCCAGGGGAGATAATAACTAGGTAAGTGGTACGAATGTCCTGGGGCCCATGAGATATCATTAGAAACAGGGGTGACAGCCTTAAGGAGAACAAAACGCAAACAAAGCCTGCAAGGTCAAAGGCAGAGACGGATAGAAATGTCCCTCACTTTCCATTTGCTGCTGTGCGGCCCTCGGCCTCGTCCTCGCGCACTTTCTGTTAGTATGGAAGCAAAAGAAGTTGTTCACGCCTCCTCATCCCCAGCTTCCACGCTTCTTCAGGCTCACTGGGCCACTGAAAGAGCCCGGATTGCTCTGACTTTCCAGAACATCACCCACTGTGCTTT
The DNA here is from genome assembly GCF_018350175.1 of Felis catus. NCBI lineage: Eukaryota > Metazoa > Chordata > Mammalia > Carnivora > Felidae > Felis > Felis catus. Next base: position 38,796,424 of record NC_058380.1, read on the forward strand.
CAATGTTTTGTTTCCAGTATGTAAAAGAATCCTTTATGGGAATCACAAGCAAACCCGTATCCCTAATGTTGTATGTCATTCCGTTTCAATACCGGAGAACAATAAGGGAATTTAAATAGAAGACATTTAGGGATGTGTGCTGTGATCATACAAATAGTAAGCAAAGAGAAGACACACGGGGAAGTCAATCAACAACTTATAACCTTGATGATATACTTGAGGTTAAAAAAAACACAGGGGGATCTCTGAATGAAAGATACTTGGATTTCTGTCTCTGCCACATTCGCGTTATGATAGATGCTTTAACCTCCCTGAGTATATTTCCTCATCTGTAAAATGGGGACAAAAATGCAGACTTCGCAAGACTATTTTGAAAACACCAGAACTAGTGATGCAAGTGTATATAAAACGCGTACAGGAGTTTGTAACAGGCTAAGGACACCTGAGTCACCTGGAGACCTTTGAACAGCTACCGATGCCCTGTTCTACTTCTGCCCAGTTGAATCAGAATCTCTGGGGCACAGGCCTTGGCATTCGAATTTTTATTTATTTATTTTTAAGGTTTATTATTATTTTTTTTATTTTGAGAGAGAGACAGAGAGAAAGCAAGTAGGGGAGGAACAGAGAGAGGGAGAGACAGAACCCCAAGTAGGCTCTGCACCATCAGCACGGAGCCCGAAGCGGGGCTCAAACTCACAACCCGTGAGGTTATGACCTGAGCCGAGATCAAGAGTCAGACGCTTAACCGACTGAGCCACCCAGGCGCCCTAGCATTCGAGTGTTTCAATGCTCCCCTGGTGATCCCACCGTGCAGCCAAGGATTTGAACATGTGATGGAGAAGCCTGAAACCGAAGGAACACTCAGTGCATTGTCACCCAGGTCTTCGTATTGGTGCGATATGAAGAGTAGCTTCGTCAGGAAACAGATTTTTATTCCCGAAAGGAATCCTCAAGGCCAGTTAAACCATGTTCGTGCTTTGAAGGTAAAGCGGCCGAATCCAGGAGGAACGGTGATCTGTGTGTGCATGGTCGTATGGTTACTGGTGGAAATGAGATGGGGGTCCCGGTATTCGTTCTAGAATACGGAAGTTGCCTTCCCTTTTGAAGAGGGGGAGCGAGGCCTCAGATGAGGCCGGGCCTCACCTCTCCTTTCTCTTCTCAGCAGCATTTTGTGGCAGAGCATTTTGTGACTAATGTCAGAAGTAAAGGATAATGCCCTCTACTCTTGTCCTCAAGAGCCTGGCCTTGGAACATTTATTCATAGAAATTTTGGAGCAGAAAGACCGAATCCCAGCAATGCTTCCGTGTGGAGGGCACACGCATATGTAGTTTGGCTTCTGATAGTGGGTGTCATGACGCCCCTCCGTCTCACCAAGCATTTCCTGCGTGATTGATATGGAAAATCTGAGCAATTTACCACAACGCAGTTATGAGCCATAATACAGGTGCATTTAATTTTTAATTACTCTTAAAAATGTTTTTAATAATTAGTAGCAATAACCACTAATTGGCATGTAAGCTATTCTTGCACCAGCAGGAAAACTGTAGGTTTACTTCTGCACACCCACACCCAATCAACTGAAAATTGCTTCCATGCTTATCTTATAATTACTGTGCTTAATGCTGTTTGCATTGTTTGGAGGCTTTTGTAATTAATTGATTTTTTTTTTTTTTTTTTACCTCTGAACCTGTATATGGAACAGCAAAGATTAGTCCTCTGCTCAGTGACATCTTATTTACATTGAATTGTTTAGACACACGTAAGGGGGGAAATAATGGCTTTTGTTTTTACCTGCCAAATATATTTCCCTCGTATTTACAATGGTGAGATAGATCCCGTGTAGAATATGAAACTTCTCGGGCTGCCTCTGTGGCCTTCTGGTTCTCCTCAGTGCTATTGCACGGTGGCCGAAATGCATTTTTAGGCAGACTTCCAGCTTCTATTTACCTTTATACCATTCACATTATTGGTTTTGAAAATATTTCTGGGCAAAGGGCAATACTTTGTGGATGTCCCTAGTAAGGTAAAGATCATCATAGTTAGAGTTACACAGTTTGTTCCCTGGGTGTCAATAATTGATTTATACTTGTGCCTGTAATTGTGCCTGTGATCGGAAAGTGGCAGTCACAGTTAATCACTAAAGAAATCATGAAATAAACTGAGATTATTGGTATGGGAAACCATTTTAGAAAAAGGGATGGATCTGCCAGTGTTTTCATAGTGGTGAATGGCAAATAAAATTTTATGATGAGAGAGGCAGAAGATAAAAATTTGACTTTATAATTGTAGACCATTATGTATTGGTTATAAACTGAAGCTGGATGAAGGCATGGTTATGAATACTGCTCATTTCATTCTCTCACTCACTGAATAGTTATAGGGAACATGGTGTGCCAAGCAATGTGCTAGAATATGAAGACACAAAAGGAACACGACATTGTAGAAAGCGTGGTCTTGGGAGCCAGAAAGAAATGCAGCCTGAGCCTCCTTGATCCCATAGCTAAGTAAATGAGAGACTCTCAGAATATGTTTTCATCTTCCAGAGCCTCATTTCTATCATCTGAAAAGTGAGGACAAAGAGACCGACCTTGAGGACTCACTGCGAAGAGTAAATGAAAAATGAGGTGTGAGGCACTCAGCACTTTCCTGTTACGGGGTATTTACTTAACTCATGCATGCTATAATTTTAATTGGATCAAAGACCTCACCGTCCAGTGAGTGAGTGAGACCTATCACTTATGGGGTTCTTTGCAGGCAAGAGAAACGAATTCTGGCTGCCTAAACAGGAGAGACGTTTATTGGAAAGCTATTGGGATACTAACAGGGTCAAGTAGAAGGTCGGAAGATCAGGCCTGAAAACAGGAAGAACTAGCATACCTAAGGGTTTAAGTCGTAGGATCTTAACAGTCTAAGAGGGCATCACAGGTGAATACATGCATTCCAATTTTTTCCCTTGTTGTTTCATCTTTGTTCTCAAGATTCAAAGTCTTAGCAGAAGAAAAAAAGGGAGGGAGACAAAGGACAGGAAGAGGGAGGGAGAGAGAGAGGACCTACTGGAGGGAGCTTGAGTTTGGTCATGTGCCTATCCCTTAGAAGGAAAGGATAGGGTGTCTTGATTTATAGGTGCACTGAGTCGATATACAGCAGGTGAGAAGTAACCTTACTCCAAAAAAAAAAAAAAAGGTGATGGGTGATCAGCAACCCCAAATCAACAGAAAATACGTAACACGGAATCTGATTCCAGTGTCATAAGTAGGGTTGGCTTTGTGGACACGTGATCTTTGTTGTCACGAAGGGCCCCATGCCTAGTTGTTTAATGCTCTGTGCCACTAATGTAAAATTCGTAATAATTTGGGGTGCCTGGCTCACTGAGTTGACACAGCATCCAATTCTTGATCTCAGGGTTGTGAGTTCAAGCCCACGTTGACCATGAAGCTTACTAAAAAAAAAAAAAAAAAAACAAAAACCCACAAACTTAATAATTTATAAACAAGGGACACTGCATCTTCATTTTGCCCTGGATTGTGCAAATTTTGTAGCAGGTCCTGATCATGTGTTCTCCGTAGGGATCTATACACAGCTCTGTACAAGCACAGAGGAGGGAAAATACGCAGATAAGGATTCACGGAAATGCCAGGGAAGGGCATCAGAGTTCGCCAAGTGGAGAAAGAGGGTAGGGAATTCAGATAATGAAAACCTAGAAGCAAAACAACCAACACGTCTCAAGATCAAGGATATTGAACATGATATTGGCCTGGTTGGAACTGAAAGTCCTCCCTGTAAGAGCAGGAAAGCAAATAATGTATTTTTACAGATGGAAGAAAAACAATCTGTATGCTCCCTGTATGTCAGCGCGAAGCAGTGGAGAGGATCTGCACCAGCCATGGGAAGAATCCCACCAGAGCCCAATAAAACAGTGTGCTCCCAGGCCACTAGAAATTCGGGACGCAACTCTCATCTGGGTCTCCCTTCCAACTAGCTGCCTTCTGAAGTCACTGGAAGCAAGTGCTGTCCCCAGTGCAGGCTCGGATCTTCTTGGCACAAAGCTCCTATGTTAATGGCCGGGCTTTTGAGTGGGACGGTGGAGAGAATAAGCAGAGCAGTTTAGCTTTGCTTTGCAAGTGTTATTTTAGAACTGATGCAACTCAGCTTTCCAGTGATTCCTGATACCAAGACTTTCCATTCTTTTATCAAATATTTTTATAGAATTTCAGGCTTCTAGCCCAACACTTTGCCAAGGCATGAATTTCCTGAACGTGTCCAACAAGTGCTCCTTCAGCCTTGGCTGGAATACCTCCAGCCCATTTGAGTTTTGGGTAGATCTAATTGTCAGAAAATCCTTCCTTCTATTGAGTTGAACTTGGCCTCTGTGTAACATTCACCAAGAGGTGTTTTGGAGTCACTCAGATTAAGCCTGATTTCTCTTCCTCATGCAAAAGCAAAATACATTCTCTAACTACAGTGGAAATTCTCTTTGCTCTTGGGGCCCAATCCAGTGGAAAAATACATAGAAGTTTTCCTCTAAAGAAACTCTTTTTAGCACCTTGAGAATATACTACAGGGTGGGGCCTGAGAGAATCCTATGAGCTGAATAGGATTCTGTTATACTTGAAGGACGGCGCAAGCCTGAAAGTCTTGCCTCCAGATTTATTTTGCCTTCTGAACTTCATACTCTCGATGGGAAACAACTTTTTCCATTCCCTTTATCATTTGTAATGTACCAGGCTCATATCCAGCCGACTCGATTGCATGAGAGACAGAGGAGGTCACAAACACACTTGTGCCAGGAAGGACAGACCAGACATTTGCCATCTGTGGCTCAGCTTTCTCCAGTCCTTTTCTTGGGTTGCTTGGGTTGTAAGGGACACACCCATACACACTATTTCCTACTCCCTTGGCAATGGAAAGAATTGGCACATTGCACAACATTAGGTTTTCGAGGGAGGCCTTATTTTCCAGGATCTCTTTAAATTTTAGTGAGACTCTTTCCAGTGTGCTAGAGCGGTGTGCATTCAGATTGGGTGTGCTAAAATTCATCTACGCGATTATACGAAGATCATTGCCATAGTGCCATTTTATTTTGTTTTGTGGGGAAATCAAGTCAATGCCTATAGGCTCTTTTCCTAAGTATAAACATTCATTGATTAAAAGGTAATTAATTAATTAAAAGGTAATTAGCATTGTACGTATTTAAATATTTGCCATAGAGTCATATTGAACAAGGGCCTCTTCCACAACCAAGAACTTAGTCCCAAATATCATGTCTCCTTTTCTTTAGTTACGTTGCAATATGCTGCTTCTTTGTGCTGAAAATCGAACCGTCACATTATGCTCCCTTACCCCTCAAATATCAGTTTCAGGAATACAATACAATTGTCTTCCCTCAGTCTTCTCTTTCTCACTCCCTATAGCCTAATTTCCTTTGTGGCCAGTTTCCCCGACTTGATTATTTGATTCCTGGCCAAAACAGGGCTGTACAACATGATCATGATGAGCTTGACTAGAATTTAGATGATATTAGCAACAGATATAGAATATCAGGAAAATGTAAGGTAGAATAATTACAAAAAAAGAGTGGCTGAGCTATTTACAGATCACCTACCTCCTCTCTGAGCCATGCCTTCGGGTCGGAACGATGCATCCACTTTCCGTCATCCTTCCAATGCTGTAGGCAGGAGTTATTATTGTTCACATTTTAAAGATAAGGAAACTGAAGCTTGGAACTTTTAAGTAACCCTCCCCAATTCAGGTTGCTCTTAAATGGCAGAGCCAGGGTTCACCAAACTTTAAAAGTTGATGTTGGAAGTGTAGACGTGAATAGAAAAGCCAAAACCCGAAAATCCTGGGTAAAAGCAATTTAGACTTGCCTGCCTGACTCCCCAGTATACTACTTTATGATGTCAGGAGATGCAGGGCACATGTATAGCTCACATTGTTGCCAGTGTCATCTAGAGCTCCTTAAATATGGAGCTTCTAAGATAATGTAATAGCGGTCAAGGTTTTGGTAACAAGTACCTTGTGTTGAGCCATTCCAGACTGGACGACGAAGCCATTGAAACAGAGCTATAATTGATAGCAACAGAGAGCCCCAATTTTTGTTAATTCTGCTCAATGCCGTTGGCATTGTCATTTGTTTTCTTGCAACAAAGGTTAAAAAGACATTAAAATGTACATTAAAATATTTACAAGTAAAACGTTCATATCTATTTACTTTTCTTATGGAAGGACAACATGAAGCTGTACGTATTCAGAGTTAATCCAGCTTTAATTCCATTTACTATCTCGAAATTCCTCCACAGTGTCAATTCACACTGGGCTTCCCTTTCCTTTTTCTTTCTTTTTAATTGTTTTTTAATGTTTATTTTTGACAGAGAGAGAGAGCGAGACAGAGACAGAGACAGGGCATGAGTGGGGGAGGGGCAGAGAGAGAGAGGGAGACACAGAATCTGAAGCAGGTTCCAGGCTCCGAGCTGTCGGCACAGAGCCCGATGTGGGGCTCGAACTCGCAGGCTGCGAGATCATGACCTGGGCCAAAGTTGGCCGCTCAACCGACTGAGCCACCCAGGTGCCCCTCTCTTTCCTTTTCCTTGAGTGGAGGGGTGTAATCATCTGCCTTGCTTAATAAAACGTCAGTCCCCCAAGGTTGGCAATGCAGAGAGAATCAAAGCCTCAGGCAGAATGGCAAGACCAGCTGGTTGTGACAGGACCAGGGGGCCTGTCCTGTCCACTAAGGGATCACTTGCTGGTTGGCCAACATTGAGGGAGCTAGACTTGGTTTTATGAATTAAACAAGCAGGTTCTAACCCATGTGGTGGCAGTGGTAAAATACTAGAGACATCCCGACTACGGTTTGAGCAGGGGCTCTAAGGCCCATACCAGCCAGACATTCTCCCACTGTTACCAAATTTAATATATCTAAGCTTGGTATCCTGAGAGGAGCTAGCGAGTTTTCTTACCCAGCTGCTAGTGTGTAATTATTGGAGAGTATATTTCCTTAGAAACTATCAGAAGCAGAAATCACAGGCAAGAGAAAAAAATGCTAACTCATATTTTTCAAAAACCTGGGTTTTCCTCACTTCTCAATGTCGCTGGGCAATTCAAATCAGAGCACGATGCAAAAATCACAATTCAAATAGCAAAGCATTATTATTTTTAAAACTAGAGGGTGACAAATAGCTATATCTTAGCGTCTGCTTTCATAATCTGAAGTCCGATTACCTGCTTGGGAAGCTTTTTTGACTTCGCTTTTTAAGATTCACTGTTTTGTCTTTATGGCTGGAGTTGGGTCACGAGCATGGCTGCTTGGGGCCTGGGTCCTCTGAGTCAGCGGAAGCTCCGATTCCAGCATGGGCTATGCCACCTGATTGTGGCCTTTGTGGGACAAAAATGTCCTCAGAGGGTTTGGTGAGGAATACACAAGTTAATAATACAGAAAGCACTTAGAAAGTAGCGTGGCTCAGAGTAAGTATTCAGGACCTGTTAGGTGTTACTCTCATTACACAGATAGAATATCAGACGTTTTCAACGCTCACTCCTCAATAAAAACCTTTGGTCCTGGTGTCCAGGGAAACTTTGTAGTGCTCGGGTATTTTATTTCCTCCGCAGACTACAGCTGAGTAGCACCCTGTTCACAATGGTGCAGTTGACAGTGGTCGGGACAGGAGTGACCCACTGAAACAGAAGATGCACCCTCACCTCCCAAGAGGAAGCTCCGTGCACCTCTGCCTGTTGTTGTTGTTTTTGGATACTCATTTAATTTTATGGAAGGGATTAAAATACTCTTGAGAGCCAAGAAGCCTGACTGTCCAGAGAGAGGAAGCCATATATCCTTGAAGACAAGCCTGTGGTCTGTCACATAGCAGATTTGGAACTGCAGAATTTTAAGTAATGGTTATTCTCCTGAGAGAGTTAGGAGCTGAGACTAAGGACCCTGAACACAGCCTTACACCAGAGCGATCGCAGATGTCCATGGTGGCCCCCATATTTCACACCGTGGCACCCTGTCTGGACATAGGACCTAGTAGCGCTACACGTAGGAGGTAAAATCCTCTCGGGCACGAGGTATTGAGACAGCTTTTCCCAATCCCCTGCCCTAGACTTGAGCTCCTCTAACGTCACTTTTTTGTCTGTGCACCATCACTGGGCTTCCTTGGAGAACTTTTGGATTATTTGAAAAGGTTGACGTCCTAACACGTGACTAGATTCATAAATCATCTGTCAACTTTCCCTCATTTTAAGCTAAAGTAGATAGAAGAGTGGGGCAGGCTAAGCGAAGAACACGAAGCCAGTCAATGTTGGAGCCCGACCTGAGACCCAGGACTTCCAATTCTTGGTTCAGCTGAGAAGCACAGAGATTTACTAGCAGCATCTCAGATTCATTCATTTAATAACAGCAGTAATGATGATGATGATGATGGTGATAGCAAATACGTTTTCAGTACTTACTAGGTGCCAGGTTCTGTCTTCAGCATTTTGCTTTTATTAACTCGTATTGTCCTTATAGCAACATGATGAGGAAGGTATCGTGATCTCCATTTTTCAGATGGGCAAACTGAAGCATGGTGCAGTTAATTAGCTTGCTCAAGGGCATAGCTAGTACGTGGCAGAGCTAGGATTTGATTCCATGTAACCCACTACTGCGTGCATGCTTTTATTTACTTATTAAAAAAATTTTTTTTAATGTTTATTTATTTTTGAAAGAGAGACAGACAGAGAGTGAGCAGGGGAGGGGCAGACACAGAATCCGAAGCAGGCTCCAGGCTCCGAGCTGTCAGCACAGAGCCCGACGCAGGGCTCGAACTCACGAACCGCGAGATCATGACCTGAGTCGAAGTCGGACGCACAACCCACTGAGCCACCCAGGCGCCCCTGAGTGCATGCTTTTAAGCACACAGCTACGCTGCATCTTATTTAATTGGTTCTGCCCACATGTAATTTAACTTATTATTATGAATCTGCTTTATTTTCTTAAGTTTATTTATCTTTGAGAGAGTGTGTGTGTGCAGGGGAGGGGCAGAGAGAGAGAGAGAAGAGATGCCAAGCAGGCCCCACACTACCAGCGTGGAGCCCAACTCGGGGCTCGAACACACAAACCGTGAGATCATGACCTGAGCCGAAATCAAGAGTTGGATGCCTAACTGACTGAACCACCCGGGTGCCTCTAATCGGCTTTACTTTAAAAAAAAAATGCCGAAAACTTTAGGCTACTTATTAGAAACAGAATTCATCAAAAGCCACACATGCCCATTTTTTTACCTTTCACATAAGTTCATCTATGTACACAGAAAACTCCTTTGTAAACTCAATATATATATATATATATATATAATATAAATAAATATATATTATATATATAAAGATCTACTACACACAGAGCATTTATCCAGGATAGCGGCAAGTGATTTTCAGATTGTTAACATATTCTGGCCAATTAAGTTAACAAAACTGTCATGTGCACAGTATCCACTTATAAAAAAAAAATAAAAAATTAGAATAAACTTGACACTAACACTGCACTCATCATAATTCAATTTCATTTAAAGTCTGATTTGGAGGGCGTGGCAAATTCTGTAGCACCTCCGATCTCGTCTTCCCTATCAACATTTTACATCCCAAAGACGGACGGACATAGGGGGCAATTCAGTTGTCTTTAAATGATATTTCAGGAACTTTTCTAAAAGTCACTTCATAGGAATGTATCCCTGGGGTCCACTATTTTTGTTATTTCTTAATGTCAAGATGCAAAAAGTGAAAACAAATTTGAGTTATTTAAGCCCGGTGGTCTGCTGGATCCCCTGAAATGAGGATTTACTTTCATCGTGCATCTAGGCACATACCACAATAGCTTTATCAAAAGAGGGAGAGGGTAAGGGTTATTCGGTCAGTAATAAAAACATCCAACTCAGTCAAATGATAGGATTTTTACAAGAGAAATGGTCCTTCTGAATAATAATCATTGATCTCTAATCCACAAATTAGAAAAGTAGATCCACAGTACCTGTGCCCCATACTTGCATACTCAATATTTTATATGTAGAAATTTTGTTTTCCTTTCCCAAATAACAACATTCAGAGGGTATTATGTTTTTACGGTTATTAAAATTTTACTAGTCACATGTTCACATCCTAAACTGTCTCATTCAGCTCACTGTCATATAAAAAAAAAGTTGCATGCATGCAAAGAACCCATCCAAAAGATTACATCTCAAAATAAGGTACATACTCCAATTTTGCTGTAGAGTTGTTTTTTTTTTTAAATGAAATACTGAATATGGCCCCAAATAATTATTTTCTTTGTAGGGCTAGCAATGCTTAAACCTCGCTGCATTACTGCAGATGACAAACTTTGGCTCTTTATTCTTTATCTGGAATTTACCCTATAGAAGAATAAAAAAGAATAATTGGGAACACACACACACACACACACACACACACACAGAAAACCTCTGTTGAGGACCCAGCCATCCATCCCCCGAAGAGATGTAATCTCTGCATAACAATGCTTAAATCAGCACATTTACAACACATATTAAGTGGTTTGTTATTTATTTCGAGACTTTAATTGGCACAATATATTAACAGCATTGTTGCAACAGTTCCACTTAAGATTTTTTTTCCCCTAAAAAGAGGAAGAGAGGGAGAGAGAAAGGGGAGAGAGAGAAACAATCAACCAGAATTACGCTATAACCACTGTTTTGTTATTTCTTTTGCCTGAATGAACTGCTAAAGATGAAGGGGGGGGGGGAGGAAACTAGCTTCAAGAACCATATTTTAGACTCAATTCAGTTTTATTAAACCCAGACCAGTGTTTTTTCTGCCGTTCTAATATAACCTATTATGAGAATGTTTTTTTTTTTCCCAGGGACAAAAACAACACCAACTTTCCCTCCCTGAGAGCTTCTTATTGTTCATTTTCGTTGCTATTTGGAGAAAAAGCTCATTAAAATATTATGAAGCGCATAGCGTAATTACGTGCCAGCCTTCGCCAATGAGGAACATCTGCAGCCCAGCGTATGTATATTTATATGACTGCAAACTTGAGTGCAGACTCTCTCTTTCACCCCTTCCCCACTTCGCCTCTGCTCCACAATTCTTTGTCCTGACTACACAGCCGGGCAAACGTGTGAAGCGCACAGGCTACAGGCGCGCGTTGTCAGCCTCTCGGGGCCGCGAGCTCCAAATGTTATTATTCCATCATTAGCCTGTAGCTCACGCCAGGGTAAACTGTGCTCTGCTGAATGCCTGCAAACCTTTTTCCCTCTTTTTATTCCCCTAGTTATTTTTAAAATGTATCTTTTTTTCCTCGCTCGCTGTCTGGCACAGAAGGATCTGCAAAGTGCATCCAACCCACACCCAGCTCCCAAATCCGTGCTTCTTTCCCTACTTTACATTATTCCACTTGCTTTAAAACCAAAGAACCTTGGGCATAATAAAAACATTGAGAGCTTGCCTATACCACAAATATTTGTGGAAAGCACATGGTGCCATTTTGCCAGACTACTCTTATTTGTTAAACTGAGTTAAGTGTAACACGATTCCAAAAACTGCCTTTAGAATGAAAGAAAAGGCTTGTAAAGCCAGGGAGATAATTACCGCAATCTGGGTTACAGAAAATGCAAAACAAAGGAGGGCAATCCCATTTTGTGTGTGTGTGTGTGTGTGTGTGTGTGTGTGTGTGTGTGTGGTGTGAGGCTTTTTGTTTTGTTTTGTTTTGTTTTTTCCTCTTTGTTGATGTACCCAAACATGTAAATATTCCATGGCATGTGTTGTGTAGGAATAAAAATCAACCCGAATCCTGCACAGGCAGAACAAAACACAAGCTCTGTAGTGGACACTGGCATGTTCACGGTGGGGATATCTTTTCAGAAGGGAGGGCTCTCTTTCTCTCCCTTTCTCCCTCCACCAGCTATCACGAGTTGCCAAGACTCTGACACCCACTTACCTACCCTTCATTTGAGGCTGTCAATCTAGTTTGGCCCACATAAATAAAAGTTGATTTGGAAAGAATTTAAGTTCTAAAACTTTTTGTACGAATCCATAAAAACACTAAAGATCCCTCGACTCCCTCCACCCCCTCCACCCCCATGTTATTTTTATGGGGATTCTTATTCTATCGGTCTTCCCATTGTTGGGAAGGCTGTCCTGTGGGATGGTTTTGTCGACTGGACCAGTCCCAGGTTTCCTTTTCTTTGTCTGCCAATTGTTTCTCGATTTAAACCACTTTCAGAGACAATTATTTCCATACGGGTATGTGTATGCAAATATTAATAATCATTGCGTGTGTGCATTTATGTGTGCGTAAATAAACACCATCCCCACACATATTTCCCGTTTTTAAAGAGCTAGTTCTTACTCCATAAAAAGATTTGTGTTCCCGAAAGCAGGTTGTTAATGCGCTGTGTTAAAGAGAAAGAGCAAACCTTCCACATTTCCTTGTTTTATGTTTAGGAGAAGTGAACCTTGCAGGTCTGAGCTAAGCTTTTTGGTATGTTTCAGCCGAGTCCAGATTACGGGCTGTAGGTTTCAAAGCTCAGCTCTCCCAGTTTTCTCAAAACCGTCCCCACAGTTCCCTCTTTAAATTTCATCTGGACTGTCTCTAACAGCCCCAGCTGACCCCCTCATTTCCTTCTCTTCTTACTAACATGCTTCTCCCCCCGCATGTACAACAGGATGATATTTTCCAGAGGAAAAGGCAAAAATACAGTAGGGGTTTCTTTCCCTCCAGATGTAGACATTTTGTCACCCGAACAGCAGTAAGAGGGCACAGAAAATGAACCTGAGCTCGGAAGAGACGAAATACGGGACGTCACTGAGGTGCATGTAAGGATAAACCCGTGAAGCTCTCGAAACAGGATTTGGCAACAGAACTGTCCCATTGAGCCAAAAAGCCAGCCAGGGTATGGAAGCTTGTTATTATGGCTTGCTCTGTGAGTAGGACCCGCAGGGAGGGTGTGAAGGCTGCCTAGCATGAAGCCTGTGGAGGAGTATGAAATGAGATGGGTATGGAAGCATTCTGAGTCCAGTCGAGCCGGGGCTGTGCCCGTCCTTGGTGAAATTTCAAAAACAAGGCAAAGTAACAATTTTCCAAAATCCCCCCAATGTCACAGATCCCAGTTTGAATTTTGTGACTGTAGAGGCGGGGGGTTTCGAATGTGGGAAAGTTTTTTTTTTTTTAATTTTTTTTTTCAACGTGTATTTATTTTTGGGACAGAGAGAGACAGAGCATGAACGGGGGAGGGGCAGAGAGAGAGGGAGACACAGAATCGGAAACAGGCTCCAGGCTCCGAGCCATCAGCCCAGAGCCTGACGCGGGGCTGGAACTCCCGGACCGAGAGATCATGACCTGGCTGAAGTCGGATGCTTAACCGACTGCGCCACCCAGGCGCCCAAATGTGGGAAAGTTTAATAACTTCTTCTTCTTCTTCTTCTTCTTCTTCTTCTTCTTCTTCTAGTTTATTTATTTTGCGAGAGAGAGGAAGAGCGCCCGGGAGGGGCAGAGAGAGAGAGAGAGAGGGACAAAGAGAACCCCAGGCAGGCTCTGTGCTGTCAGCGCAGGGCCCAGCGTGACCTCGATCCCCAGAACCCTGAGACCATGACCTGAGCCGGAGTCAAGAGTCGGAGGTTCAACTGACTGAGCCACCCAAGGGCCCCCCCCCCATATGTGGGAGAGTTGAAACTACCTGTTAGAAACTGGGTGAAAAGCAGTGCATTGGAATGAGGGCGCTAAGAAAAGAATGGTAACATAGTGCTAGAGGGAGCGGGAGCTGAGTGGAGCCGCGCTGACAGCCTTCGTTAAGAAAGCCTAAAACACCAACTCGTCGTATCCGAATTACGTGACACGTTGTTGGCTCTTTTCCTCCCTTTCATTTTTGTTTCCAAACATCTTTGAATTGTTCCCCCCCCTTCACTTAATACTAGATTGAATCGTGTGAAATTTAGATGATTTGACAATTTTGACTTTTACCGAAATGTAATTTGATATACTTCAGCCTAATAATTCCTTCCCTGAAGATAAGGTGTCTATTTTCGTCTGATGGACTCATCTTAAAATCTGGTGTTATTTTTGTGTTGTTTGGTTTCTTTCCCTCTGCTTTCACATTAAAGCCATTTTTCATATTTTAATGCCTGCTGAAATTTTGGAGAAGTGAATATTTGGTTAGATGGGGAGAAACTATTTAAAACCCGTGTTTCATGGGCGGTCGAAATGGCCTTGTTTTTCCTTTAATTCTAGCCAGAGACGCTCTGTATGAAGTTGTTTTCCAGATCTTTTGCCCACTGCAAATATTAGGGGCAGGATGTCATGTTTGATACCTATAAGGTATCACTTTACTTCACTTCAAGCCTGAAAAAGAGAAATCTGATTTTAAAAATAATCTGTGAAAGAAATAGGGTCAGAGAGAGAAATATGCTTATAAGCTGTGACAGTGATCGTTTTAGATGCTCAGTCGTCCCTAAGGGTGGGACGGAGTGTTCCCATAGAGTGTTGTCCATATGCTTCCTAATGTTTGGGAAAGGCACAGAGTGGTTCTTTCGACCCCTGTTCCTAGCAAGGATCATGCATTCTGGAAAAGGATGCAGACTGTACACGCTAAAGCCAAGTGGAAAGGAAGCATTTCTGAGATTACCGTAAAGGCCCCCTCATTGTTACAGAAGCTGGACTGAGTAATGAAGATCATCTGGATGAGAGTCCGGGGTAGCCAATGCTTTGAGAATTTATTTTACTCAGAGATTTTCAGCATCTCCTCTAGCTTTTAGGGAAAGACATGACAGGTGAAACTAAAAGCCAGACATATTTAACCCCTCTGTTTTAGTTAGCCAGCAGAGAAAATGCAGCCCAACACACTTTGACAGTTTAAAAATAATATTCAGAGCATGGCTTAAAAAATTAATACAACTCGGCACAAGTAATGCACAAACAAAAATCTCAATTCTATCTTACTTCTTTTGTACAGAAAAGCTTTAATTTGCACGAGCCTTGACTATGAGTTTTGTTTAAAAATTTTCCATTCATGGGAAATAAAAAAAAATTAATCTTCATATGACTCAAAATAATCACAGTGTCTCTTTATACTATTCTTCGTAATTAGGACAAGTAGAAAAAAATTCAATATTTATTTTGAAACCAATAGGTGGTGCTATAAATTTCTATATTGTGTCATGTGCTCTTTTAGCTTCCCATTCCTCAGTGGCATTAGAAATTTTCTTAATTATCACAGTGGGATTTTTCATGGCCAAAGAAAGAAAGAAAGAAGACTGAATTCCCATTCAGTTAGCCACTGTGATATGTCTTTTTTCCATTGGAAAATCAATTATAGCTCAGAGTGTAAACTAAAGTGAAGGGGATCTATATAATTTTTGGCAGGAAAGTATATTTGTGGAAACAGACCCATATATAATTCTCTATAGTTTTTTTCCCCTTAGTCCTTCCGCTAATGGGAATGCCATGGAGGCACATAATTTTAATATTTCACTTAATATTTCACTCTAAGAACTACCTTAAGATGTTAGATTTTGGTAAAAAGCAATAACCACCTTGTCATGAAGTCACAATTCTGTTATCATGGTCTCCCAGAATCCTGGAGCACAAGAGAACCTCAGAGATCAGGCAGCCGTAGATGAGGCAATGGACAGAGTACAAATTAAACGTTCTAGAAACAGGCATTCTATGGGTGTCACCATCGAACCAACATGTTGCTGGTATAAGGCAAAAAAAGAAAAAAAAGGTTTCGGAGGTTCAAAGACACTGAAAAATTAAAATCCAAATTCCATTTCAACTTTCAGGTGTCAGTAGTCATTGATGTCAGAGCTTGAAGATAACAATCTCAATCCGTTTCCTTCCCTTAGAAAAGCTGTGGAAATCCTTCAAATTTTACAGGTATGCAGATCTGTGTGTGTGTGTGTGTGTGTGTGTGTGTGTGCGTGCATGTGTGTGTGTCCTTTTCCTTCCCTTAGAAAAGCTGTAGAAGTCCTTCACAATTTTACAGGTATGTAGATGTATGTGTGCGTGTGTGTGTGTGTGCGTGTGTGTGTGTGTGTGTGCGCATGTAGCTGATATGCTAGAGAAACTTAAGGAGTTCAGTGAAGTCTTGTGCAAGTGCCAGAACAGAACTGCTCTGCCAGCTGCAGTGAGCGCCCACCTCATCCCTATCATTCCTCAAACATCTGGGCGATTTTTACCTCTCTTCTTCCAGATGTTTTGGTGTCCTGGAGAAATAGCCTTAAACACTTGTCAGTATTGAACGAGCAGCCTAGTTACTTACTGGAAGATGTGTTCGTAGAAGACCTAATAATTTGCATAAGATTATACTTCACGCAGCAGACGAAGTTTCCTCCTTCCCACCAGGAGCCCTTTCTGGGCTGGCTAGTTATTTCCTGCTTCCCCCAGGCTTGTTCTTTTCTGCCCTTCGGGGGTCAGGCTGCTTCCTTCTCCTTCTGGCTGATCTGGTGAGGGATTGGGCAGGACCAACCAGCAAATGTCATTTTTATATTCACGCTAAGTATTTCATAATATTTAGGACATAAGAAAGAGAAAAATATGACTCAAGAGTAGAAGCAACTCTCTCTTAGGAGAAAGCAATAAGAACACGGTATCTAGAAAAAGGAATCAAGAGACTTGTTCTACACTGTGCTACACAAAATCTACACGGGCATTACATGAGAAACTGGGCACCGCATCCTTAAATGAATTTTGGCAAAGTAGGGTACCATTAAAAGGGAATAACAAGAATGGTGAAGAGAGATGATGAAGCCGCATGAGAAGTACTTTAAGGAACTGCAAACTTTTAGGCTGAATAAGAGACTGGTGGTGAGGATACAGTAGGGTCGGATACGGTAACTGTCTTCTCATAGTTGATGAGCTGTCATGTGGAAAAGATGCTAAAGGTATTTGATGTGCTTTCAGAATGCCTACAAAGAACTGATTGAAAGACATTGCCATTTAGTATCCCATTTTACCGTCAAGATATTAGCCTTCGATGTAGATAGTTTTCTTTCACTGTTACGAAGTGAAATACAACAGAATGAAGCTGGCTATAAGTTGCAGTAAAATCGATTTAAGTAATCATGGTACGTTTTGGCTCAATAGCAAAAAGAACCTTCTTAAAACTCATCTCTGCAGTAGATACTTATTGAAAACCTTATGCGCCAGATACTATCCTAGGCACTGGAAAGAAAGCAGTGGACAAAATAGACTTCTTGCTTTCATGGTTCTTCCATTCTGGGGTGGAGGGAATGGAGTCAGTGAACAGAGAAACAAAACTATGAAACAGGTCAGAAGTGTTGTAAGCGCTGTGAAGGAAAAGGGGTAGGGTGGTGGGGGTTAGTACTGTCTGCACATGGAAGGGAACATGTTGGAGGCAGGGCTTATGAGAGCCTGTCACAGAAAATGTGAGTAGAAACCGGATAACCCCTTTTGGGGGGATGTAAAGTATTAGCACTTATTTGTTTCTGTCTGTGGCTACCCCACCGGTTTCTGCATTCACTTTGCGCACGGGTCATGTCTTACCACTTTGTGACTGACACTACCCGCTACGTGACAGTGTGTCATCAGAGCTTCTGGAGTCAAAGCCGTAAAGAAGTTGGGCATTGGGTAAGATGCCAATCCTGTAAAACTCCCAGTCTGCCCCCAACTTAAATGGTATACGATCCATTTCCTTTGTAAGCATTCACCCTCTTCCTTCTCTTTTTTCCAATTCTATCTTCCCCTCCCTTCTCTAAGCCCTGGGCAAGGGAGTATCGGTGGCAAAGATGGTAAGACCTTTTAGTGATAAAGTTGGTGGCAGGAATTGTGGGGAAGATAAGGCTGCACAGGAAATCACCTACTCCCTCTGGTGCCAATACTTCCATTACCATAGTAGTTCAACTTTTTTTGGTGGGTGCGGGGTGGGGGGGCGCGCAACCTGCTTCGTTAGAATTAGATTCAGCTGCATGGAAAGAAAATCCAAATTAACTATGGCTTAAACATTAAAGGTTTTATTCTCTTATAAAAATCCCAGAGGTTGGACATTCAGGGCTAGTAAAGCAGTTGCATAAAATCTTCAGAGAATGAACATCCTTTGAAGTTTCCATTACACCTACAGTGAGGTTCTCTCATCTATCTGGTCTCAGGGGTTATTGGAGGGCTAGTCAACATGGTATGAATTTGAACTTAGAAAAATGAACTCTAATATCTGAATTGCTTTCATCTGTTTTCTGTATCGGATTTGTCCACTAAATTAAATTCGGTGCTCCAGAAATTGGAAAGTTGCTAATCTCTTTTAGAGACAAGGATACTGATGGCCAGAGAAATTAAGTGCCTTGCTTGGGCCCCCTGAGCTGGCGACTGATAGGGTCAAATCACCTAATGACACCTGCACCATTTCCACTGTTAGGATAGTCAGTATCTTACCCAAATCACATAGAAGAGTTGAGGCATACCACACTGTGGAATGTGTATCCACTATACCATACATCTTCAGTGTTGAGTAAATATTACTATCCACTTGAATGGTGACGAGTTTTGAAAAACGAGGATAGATACTGTCTTTATCAACATTGCACTGTCTTGGGCAGCAACTTTACCTGCCCGACCACATGGGAAAGTACAGGAGCAAGTGTCCTGGGACACATAAGAATAATACTGATGTTGCTTTAAGAAAGTGAGCTTCAGTTACCACACCAATCTGCTCTGAAGCATCCCTGTTTTCACCCCCCTTTCGTTTCATTGTTTCAAAGAGCTTTCAAAGACGTTTGGAGTAAATTTTGCCCATGAGCTATACAACCGTGAAGAGGTAGGACAGCTGATTTGGTAAGATTGGAGAGGAATTGCTTCCTTTTAATATCAAAACTACGGGAGAAAATCGGTGCTTTGTTTTTATATCTAAATAATGTTAGCTATTAACATGGAGCCTCCATGAAAATCAAGCAAAATTGTTTCAAATAGGGGTTGGACATGTTTGAAATGGAGCAATCTGCCAGAATCAGTTCCTATTTTGTGTGTAGTCGAACTGATTGAATTACCATTTCTGCCTAGAACCACAGAAGCCCAGGGGACTCTGGGGCCCAAACCACGAACAATGGTTCTTTGTCTACGGGGAGCCCATGGTTGGGTTTTTCCACGTAAACATGTGCGATTTCAATGTATAGCAGAATGATTAAGAATGCAGCTCTGTTCCAGAGCAGACCATGCATCTGCCTATTGTCTGTAAGCCCAGCCCCTTATTTATGAATAGAACATTCTACTACACGTGAAGGCATGGAAAACTCTTGCTCATTTTCTCAATTATTTCGAAGTGAAAATTCACCATCTTTGTGATGTGTTCCTTCTCAGTTTCGAAGCATGTGGGGCCCCCGAGTTTCTCCCCTTTACAAGGGAATGGTGTGAAAGTAGATGGAGCTGGCATGATTCACAGCATCGCCACTTTGGGATCTGCTGGAGAAACCAGGCCAGGGAAGGTGAGAACCAGGTGACATCGCCAGGGTGATTCCTTCCAGGGGCTGCGCATCTGGGTTGCATGGCTGCCAAACATAAAGAATGTGCTTCGATTAGCCGCAGCTCAGAAGGAAAACGTAGAGAAGCAGAACGAGTTCTGCAAAATGCCAATAATGTAAAAGTGTTCAGGGTGAGGGGCTGACTCTTGTGCATGTGTGTGTGTGTGTGTGTGTGTGCACGCCCACATAGTTGGCAATATCATGTGTTTGTGTTTCAGAATAATAGCATATGGCCTTTTAAACACAAGTTATACCATGGGCCCAGGAGGTTTAGGTATGCTTCATGGGAAAAGCCCACTTTATGTGTACCGGGAGAGTAATGAAACAGCAGTTTGTCAGAAGGTCTTTGCTGAGAATTAAGATAGACCCATGGCTGGCTGATTAAATGATATTAAAAGACATTTCTTTTCTCCCTAAACGCATCGGGGCTTGGTGTTTGTAGAAGGCACTGAAGAATATAACGTCTTAATAGATTCAGGTATTCTTTGAACGTGGTAAGCATTTAATATTCATTCGGTTAATGCATACACACCATATGTGCACATTTCAATGTATCATGATTGCACTGCTCAAAAATAATGCCATTTATTTCCCCACCAACTTTCACCCAGCGGGGAGGACTATATAAATCACATAACAGAGCCCACAGTTGATCGGCATAAGCAACTAATGAGACCCGTGAATCTGACTTATTTTGCTCATTATTAATGCTTTTTAGATAGCTCATATTCGAATTCAGAGACCAGGTTCCTAATGACTAGGCAAAGCATAGGGTCGTTCAATGATGTAGTCAGTCCAGGAGCTTAAGTACAAACAGCCTGGATGGCTAGAGCACCTTAAACCTTATTTATTTTTATAATAGATATCTGGCTTAAAGAAGGCAAAAAAAACCCAACTTTTCATCTTGTCACTGTATTTTGTCTTGTGACACGATTCTGCCATCATCATCTTTCGTAGCTGCAGGGACTCCATGCAGGGACAGAAAAAAGAAGAAAAAAAAAGGTTAATTCTGCAAGACTTATCTTGACCTACGAGTCAGGTTCGGAAACAGCAGATCTTGTAAATATTCTTAGAGGCTTGGCCCTACCATAAGATTATGGAGTAAAGAAAAATGAGATATAGCACGTGTTTTCTCTCCCTTTATTTGTGGGTCTCATAGAATCCTGGGAGGTGCTTTGAAATGACAGAATTATAAATACTTTGAGTTGCAATTATCAAATCTCAGAGCTAGGAAGAAATTTGGAGGTTTCCACTCAACCTCTTTTATTGTAGAGACACCTCTCGTATTGTAGAGAAACTCCGGATCTAGAAAATTTAGCCTTCGTTATCTCCAGAAACTAGAGTCTGAAATCCAAGCCACAGTTTCCATGACTTTGTTCCCCATTCCTGCACCCATTGACTCATTAAGGCCAATAGTAGTTATTTTAAAAGAAATAAGGTTTACTGTGTTCTTGCTTTCCAGATCATTTTTCATTACTCCTCCAAATGACTTCCACCTAGCTTCTGCTTCCAAACTCCCTGATGTCACCCAATTTTCCTTGGCTTCCAGGAATTTTACTTTTTATCCATGGTTGAAAAATCTCCAATCTATAAACACCACAAAAATATTGTTTTCGGCCTGGAAATTCTCTGGGAAGAAGGGGAACCCCAAAGAAAGGTGAATTGCTAAGGTCATTCTCAAGATTTTGATTGGCTTCACGAAGATTCTGTGACGTCAAGACAAAAGCCGCTTCTAAACTTTATCCTAGATTAATCACTGAAACTGCTCTCCAAGGTTTCTTTATATTAGATGACTACCCGCCCACCAGAGGGTCTCCCCATCACTACCACTGGGGGCACAGAAGGAAACTGCGCTGAAGTCCTCTGGCCCAGACCCACACTGTCGTGGAATCGGAGGCACCATAAGGGCTCTGTAGTGCGTCACAACAGAGGGGACTCAGGACGTGTTACAGTGCCGAGTAGCTGAGCATAACCATTTGGTTTGTACACGTGCAAAAGAATCCATCCGCCATTTATGCATCTGATGAGTAAATTGCACACACGTACAGGCACACACGTACACGCCCTTGAATTTTCATTTGTTGTAAACCCATAAGGAAAAAACATGAGTCTTAGTAGAAGCATTCAATCTGTAATTTGCTTCTTGTTTATTGCAAAAGTGAGCACAAAGCCAGCAACAATGAAATGGTAAAGCCCTGGTATCCTGCTCTGAGAGTTGCTTTTTTGCACGAGAAGCATTTTCTGGAGTTACTTTGAATAGGCCCTTAGATACCACTTCACTGTTAATGCTGCTGAGATGAGAGGGTTTACAGTGAAGTAGACTCAATGTCCATGCATTTTGCTTAATCCTGAAAAAGATCTTGTGTGTGTTTAACCAAAGAATTGCGTTAGTGTTTGGAGTCCATAGTTTTATTGCCTTCACAGTCCACATGGGATTCTGTAGCTTGTTGGCCATTTCTTCGACCCTGGATCACCTACTAGAGGCTGCCCAGTGAAACTACCCCATCACAGAATTTTGGAAGTACCTCTGGGGATGCTACCTTGATGATCCAAACCCATTTACACAATTTTCAACATGTCTCCCATTTAAAAAAAATGCACTTTAAATTCGAGATTGCCATTTGTGAGTGGTTAACTAAGGAGGTTTGTGTTCCCTTATTCCCTGCTTACAAGAACATGAACAGTACATAAGGCACCTGGGTGGCTCAGTCGGTTAAGTGACTTCGGCTCAGGTCATGATCTTGCAGTTTGTGAGTTCAAGCCCCGCATCCAGCTCTGGGCTGACATCTCAGAGCCTGGAGCTTGCTTCGGATTCTGTGTCTCCCTCTCTCTCGGTCCCTCCCCTGCTTGCACTCTGTCTCTCTCTCTCTCTCAAAAATAAATAAACATTATAAAAAAATTTTAAGGAAGAACATGAGCAGTGCAGTTTCAGGTGTGCAGTGAGCATTTTTTTCTTTTTTTTAATGTTGATTTATTTTTTCGAGATAGAGGGTGAGCGAGTGAGGGGCAGAGAAGGGACAGAGCATCCACGGCGGGCTCCATGATGATAGCAGCAAGCCCAGTGCAGGGCTTGAACTCACGCGAGATCATGACCTGAGCCAAAGTCAGGCACTCAACCCTCCGAGCCACCCAGATGCCCCACAGTGAGAGTTTCTGATGGCACATATGCAACTAGAATTGAGGATGGGTCAGAACCCACATATGCAAATTCTATTAAGGTAACTCTCTGATCGCATGAAATAAAGCAATATTGTTCAGTTTCCCAGGAGAATTTTTTGGCAGGAAATGGAAATAGAGAGGGACACATTTAATGTCTTTATAAGCCTTGTAGAATTGTAGGTTACATTTTCTGAAATTCTGCCATATGATAAAGGCTAAAAAAGAATTCCAGATATTATTTTATTTTATTTTTTTTTAAATTTTTTTTTCAATGTTTATTTATTTTTGGGACAGAGAGAGACAGAGCATGAACGGAGGAGGGGCAGAGAGAGAGGGAGACACAGAATCGGAAACAGGCTCCAGGCTCCGAGCCATCAGCCCAGAGCCTGACTCGGGGCTCAAACTCACGGACCGCGAGATCGTGACCTGGCTGAAGTCGGACGCTTAACCGACTGCGCCACCCAGGCTCCCCTCCAGATATTATTTTAAAAAGGATCATCACACAATTTTATTTGCTCTTTCCGCTTATTTAAAGATGTAATGATATTTTCAAAACTTTGAGAATGAGATATGATTTCAAAATTTTGCAGAGATTTTGGGTGTGACTTGCAAGGACCATTTATAATGGTTCAAATTTATCTCAAAGGCCGTTGGTTGATTATTTCATCTTTATGCCAAAAGCATCTTTGTAGAGTATCTATATCTTATATCCCTCTATATATGTACCTACTACTATAACCACCTTTATACTTAAAAAGGCTTAGTAAAGAACTACAATATTGAATTCGTAGTACACAAAGTGATGCACAATTTCTACAGAATTTCAGAGTGCCATAAAGCTCCAAAGATGTTTTTGGAATTAGGAGAAGCTTTGAAGAAAATTCCCAAGTTTATCATAACCGATAGGAATAACATTTTCCTCGGCTAGAGAGAGATTCAACTGTCTAGATTAGCTAGTCTGTTAAATTCAGCTAGTAAATTAATTTTATATTCTCTACTAATTAGCTTTGTTAATCTTATGCCATAAGAGAATTTCTATTCATGGGCTCACAAATGGCATTTGTGGAGAAAATACTCACTCCAGTGAAATCTAACCCAGAAAGAGACTCTACATTATAATCTGGCCACGTGTATTTAAGGTAGTGGGAGGGTGGGACAAATCATAGGAGGTTTAATTTTCTGTGTCTCTACCACCTCCTAAATGGCCACCATAAAAAGCAAAGGCAAAGACCCATTATTGGCACACTGTCTCTCTGTCCCTGTCATCTGATTTGGTCCCCAAGTCAGCCATTGAAATCGGTGCAGCTGACAGCTGGTTTTGATTGAGAACTATGACATTAAAAGCAATAGTAGCAGCCGGCCATTACCAATAGTGAACTACCTTTTCCTGTCGAATGGAGAGCTAATTACCCGTCTTGCGATTTCTTCCCCTCGTCCAAGGAAGTCAGTGTGATTCCTCCAAAGTTATCAAGCATCAAAGAACTCTGCTCCCAAATCAGGATTGCCTTTTTTGCATTTCCCCCATGATTTTTGAGATTTTCGCTGGTGTTACTCTGGTCTTCATATCCTGTTTTGCTGCTTCCACTTAGACATGCCAATTAAAGAAAGATATGGTTTATTTAAAAAATATGGTCCTAGTGCTGACTGTAAAGAGAGCTCTTAAACAGGCCTGAACTCTTCATCAGGATTAGCTGAATGTAGTAAGTAAATCCCATGTTGAATGGTGACCTTGTAAAGTCTCCAGAAAGCAGGGCTGCATTGGGCTTTGTAGCAGCTTAAATGAAACAAACCTGCTTCTTCCCTTGGGTCTCACCAATCCTGGGCCAGGCGATGTAATGGGCAAGATGCCCACTTTAAGAGGCTATAAGAACAGCCTAATGTGGTGGTTCCTAAAATGTGGTCCCTGGACCAGCAGTGGCAGCAGTCCTTGTTAGAAATGCACATTCTCGGGTCCCTACCGGCCCTGTGGCATGGGGCGCAGCACTCTGTTTCCATAAGGCCTTCAGTTGGTTCTGATGCATGCTGGCATTTGAGAACCACTGATCTAGTGCATCAGCAAGCTTCCTGTTGACTCTCACGGGCTTAGGCCTGGTTGAACTTTACTTAGGGCAAATGCATAATCCGGATTGCAAGAAAAGTTGTATGGGCAGTTAAGTTAATGGTAAAAAGCACCAACATACCTATTTATGAACAGCTTGATATTTAGACATCTCTCTCTCTGTGTGTGTGTGTGTCTCTCTCTCCCTCCCTCTCTCAGATACAGACATGAAGTTTATAGATATTAAACCATTTATTAGTTTAACAGTATTTGCTTTTATATATCAAACAAATTGAGAGTACTATAGTAAACAGAATACACGAAGCCCCTGACCACATGCTATTTATAGTCTGGTAAGGTAGAACTTCAAACTAATAAGCAAGTGAATACAAGAGGTGGTAATAAGGAGATGGAGACAGACAGCATAGGGGTTGGGTGCTATTTTGGATAAGGTGATTAGGGGAGTATAGATTACCCCCCAGCCCTGTCACATATCTTCTTAGTTACCTTTCTTGTATCATCGTTTGCTGCAGCAGCCAGGTTCACCTAGGCATCATATAACAATTAGCACCTCAACTTAGTTGTATGTTGCATCTCTAGTCCCTGTACAGGGGCTTCTCTGCTCCACTGAGTTTATTCCCCTTGATCATCCTGGAACATGCATGAGCTCACTTGCTCAAGGAAAGTAATATTCCATTCAGCAACCCTTGACCAGTTAGAAAGATGTCTGGTAGAAGGGCGCCTGGGTGGCTCAGCTGAGCATCCAACTCCTGATTTGGGCTCAGGTCATGATCCCAGCATCCTGGGATCTAGCCCTGTGTCAGGGCTTTAGATTCTGCTTTAGATTCTCACTCTCTCCCTCTGCCCCTTTCCACTGCTTGTGCTCTAGAAAGAAAGAAAGAAAGAAAGAAAGAAAGAAAGAAAGAGAAAATACTTGCTTGCTTCTTTCACTTCTGGGCAGACAATTGTGTAGAACAGTATTCGTTATCTCCAGAGGGACCTAGCCAGACTGAGCTCTGGTTGCCCACAACATGGACCGGTTTGCAAATGTACCTTTGGTTTAGCTTTCTCTCCTTCCTCCCTGACTCCATTCCTTGGGATCAATGTTTCCCCAAATCTACCTACTTTCAAACCTTTGTCTCAGGTTCAGATGGCAGCCCTCTAAGATAAGGTGGTATTTCAGTAGAGGCATCAGAAACATGAGGAGGGAAGTCACACAGATAACTTGATGAAGAGTGTTCCAGACATGAGCAAATTCTAGGAGACCAGAATGTGTTTGGCATGTTCCAAGATCAACATAAAATCTGTGTAGCTTGTGTGGAGTGAGATTGGAGAGAGAGGGAGAATGGAAGGAGATATGGCACAAGAGGAAGCAGGGTGCCTGATCACATAGGGTCTTGTAAGCCGTCAAAACAACTTTGGCTTTTGTTCTGAGTGAAAAGGGAAGACAAACGAAGGATTTGGGGCAGAGGAAGTGCATGGATCTGAAAAAATGTTTTGAAAGATTCACTTTGCCTCCTTTTTCCGGAAAAGACTATAGTGGAATCAACAGCAAGACCATTTAGGGTGCCTTTACCATAATTCAGGCAACTTGGACTATGGTAGTAGCCATGAAGGAACTGATGGAACTGACCCTTGGATTGGATATTGAGTGAAAGAGGAATTAAGGATGTCCACCAAATTTTTGCCTAAGTGATTTGGATGAAAAGTATACAAGTATCTAAGAGATGATACCTGAGCAAAGTGGAGGGAAAATGATTTGAGGAAAAGGAAACTACAAACAAGGTTATTCATAATAACCTAATAGCTATGGTTCATCAGTAATAACCTAATAGCTATGGTCCTTGGAGAGTCAGACTTTTTTCTTAGCCTATAAACTATACATGGACACTGTCCAGAATAATAGGAATTAAGCTTATATCTTTTCCTAGGACATAGCAGACGTCAGCACCATAGAGACACAATCTCAAATAATATTGCACCAACCACTCTCCATTAATTATTATATTTAATCCTTAAAACGAGTTGTGAGTTAAATGTATTCATTTTCATGTTGTAGACGACAAAATTAATAAATAGCATGGCTAAGCGATTTCCCCAAGGTCTCACTGCCCAACAAATCCAGGTCTTCCTGACTCAACCTATTTTTACTCTTAACCATGGGTATTTCCTCCCCTTCTTCTCATTTCTAGCATAAAGACTTGTCAGACACAACCCCTTCACTCTTGCCAGCCGATACACCATTCTAAGTAGGCTCAGGATTGGGTGCGAGACAGTTTTGCCTTAAATACCCACCACAGGTGGCATCAAATTGGTTTTCTTCGACCATTTTCCTTCATCCCTTCATCACTCGTCTCTACACTTTTCTAAGATAGGTTTCTCTTTTCTCGTTTCAATGCATCTTTTTTTAAAGTTTATATATTTATTTTTGAGAGAGAGAGAGAGAGAGAGAGAGCAAGTGAGTGCATGTTGGGGGGGGGTGGCACAGAGACAGGGAGAGAGAAATGCCAAGTAAACTCCATGCTCAGCATGGAGCCCAACACGGGGCTCAATCCCACGATGCTGGGATCATGACCTGAGCTGAAATCAAGAGTTGGAGGCTTAACCAACAGAGTCACCCAGGCACACCACTGCATCTTTTTTTTTTTAAAGACTTGAATATCAGGAGCTTAATCTTCCATAGTTGAAATCAAGTGTCTCTATAGTGCAATAATATGTATCAGTTGACATGATGTAGAGATTGGTTTTGACTCCATTTTCTCCCGCTTTTTCCTGATATTTGCAGTAGGGGTCAGTTTCAACTACTGATTTGAGGTCATTCTTTGTATTTCAGTTCCACTCAGAAAATTACGGCTGTGTCCAGCAAGAGCTCTAACCAAAAGAGTTCTCAGGGCAGGCTGGATTAAGGGGTACCCATTCATAGGGAACCATGAATGCAGAGAGAATTCAAATTATAGTCAAAGAGAAGAACCCAGGCCATAGCCAGAACAGGAATACCAAGTTCAGGACTAAAGAATGTAGTAAGGTTGTAAACAGGAGATTGTGTCAATGAGGTCATAAGCCAGAAGGATCAGAAACACATGGGGTGTAGTGTATGGAGTAGGTTAGGACAAGTGGCTCAGGACTAAGATTGTGACTGATCGGAGAGTATGGGAAACCTGTTTTTATGTGATGCCAGCTGTTTGGTACAAGGACAGATTTAATGGATTAAAAGCCTGGAAAAAAAAATCTTGTTCCTAAGTAGGGTATCATAGGAACTATAGGCTAATTGCTTACATGTTCATCATCCAATTAGCCAGGGTCAGCTCTGACAGCTATTTCTCTGTAAATATCTTTGCCCTGTTGATTCATTCATGCGTTCACTGTCATGGGCTTTTTCAGGCATGCATTGGGCACTTATTCTGCACTGAGTACTCTATTTTGAAGCAAAACTGGAGGTAGAAAGATGAACTGGCATAGTCCTTGTTCTCAAGGAGTGTTTAGTTTTGTTTGGAAATAGATTTAAAGGAAATAGTGAATGGAAATGACATGATATGATAACGCTCTGATGGAGGAAGGTATGAGGCTCAATGGAGGCACAGAGTACGATGCTCCTAAGTCAGAGATGGCTTCCCAGAGAAGGTCATCTTGAGCTGATTTTGAAGCATAGTCAGAGTTTGCTGGGCAGACATAGAAGCGAGGAGGAGTGGTATAGGAGCAGGTTTTCCATGCAGTGAGACCCCTGAGTGTTGAAGAATGAACAAAGAAGTTGGTATTGCTATGCAGTCGATGACATGTGATAGTGGTGAGACAGGGAGATTAGTGATGGATGGGGCCAGAAGAGCTGGGAAGGGGAGATCATGAAGGGGGCTGGCATTCCATACTATGGAGTTTGGATTTTATCAGGTAGGTGATGGTGAGTCCCTGGATGACTTTGTGGAAGGGAACCACCGGAACTGAATGCTAGTCTTCCGATGGGACTCCTGGACCTTGAGCTATTCTTTTGACTATGTAAACAAGCGGCTACTAGGTGGAACTGTAGGGACCAAAGACCCTTAAAGAGGCATCACAGACAAAAACAGAGGACCATCGTTCCCCAGGAATTTAGAACATTATAGGTCAAAAAGCTCAGAACCACTTCAGCAATAGTGCTTCTTTTCCCAGACTTTCTTTGAGTCAATACGTTTGAAAATACCGTTGATAGATTTTTAAATTCTTCTGTCTTTTTTTTTCTTTTCCGATAACTTAAATAAGTTCCCTTCTTTTTCTTGAAGGCCCTAATATTTTGGAATGGGAAATCTGTCTTAAAGGAAACCCATGTATTTTTTCATACTAATTTTTGACTTGTCGGAAAAAGTACTTCTTTGTCTGAAGGAGGAACTCTCTAAAGAAAGTTTTTTTTTTTTTTCTGGACATGGGTCACCAAGTCTCTTGCCCCAAGTACCAAGGGTGTACAATAATTCCTGGCTCTGTTAGTTAAGTGTTTTTCTGAAGGCAAAAGTATTAGGTGTGTTTACCCCCATTTTCCTAAGGGGAGTGTAAATATCACTCCCAATTCTTTCTCGGCTGGCTTTAATTGAAGAAGAAAGTAAAGCAACGTTCACTGGGGAGGAGATTGAGTGACTGTGTTTCTATAAATAGTATGTGCTTTAAGAGTTTGGTTCTTTCAATCCTCTAAGGGAAAGTACCGCCTGTGGCCCTTATGCCTTGAATCAAAGATCTTTTAGGCCAGAGACAGCACCTTATCTCTCCTTTTGTTGCTTCATACTGTGCCATATTCATGGTAAGATCTCAATATTGTTAGCCCCTCCTGAGGGTGATAAAAAATTGAAGGAGGTGGGGAACACCTGTGATGGTCAACCCAGGGCTCCCCAACCTTGTTTGATGATGACAGTCACGTAGGGCTTTTAAAGCACACACTCTGGAGAGCCATCCCAGGCTCCTAGATGAATTAGGATCTCCAGGGAGAGAGCTCTGAGCATCTGCACAGATAGCAAGTATCCCAAGGGACTCTTAGAACCGGGCAGGTTTGGGGAGTGCAGGCTTAGTATATCTCCACTCTATAGGAGGTATAAGATTTTAGGAGTAAGTAGGAGAAGATACACTAAGTGCCAAATATAGAAACAATATTTTTAGTGGAAATTATGGCCAGAAGGCCGAATCTTGCTTGTTTTTGTAAATAAGGTTTAATTGGAACAAAGTCACGTCCATTTTGTTTTTTTTTTTATACATTGTCTGTGCCTGGTTTCATGCTTCAGCAGAAGAGATGAGTAATTACAGGAGAGACCATATGGCCTACAAAGCCTCAAATACTTACTATCTGACCCTTTCAGAATAAGTCTGTTGACCTCTGAGCTAGAGCACATGGCGTGCTTAAGAAAAAGTGTACCAGTAGTAGTATGTAATATACAATAATAATTGCGATAGCGAGTCATTTCAACCATAACTTTTTTTTAAACCCTAAAAATTCTATTTTCCATCCTGTTCATTGTAAATATGAGATGTGAATGTTCATTAGGATGAGATGTTATTTTATAATATATGACTATGTCACATCTATCTCAAACCCTTTCATCAATCCTCTACTGCCAGTGAAATCTAATTCATAGCATGGTATTTAGAACTTCATGTATCTGGACCCAACTTCCAAACTCTTCTCCCATTAACCTCTCTGGCAAACTTGCCTCTTGTCGAACCATCTTTCTGGCTGTTTCCGGCATCTAAACATTACCATCTTTTTGCTGTTCAAAATCCAGATTGAGGCTTCATGCATAAAGACTTCCCATTTCTCTCCCATGATAGTTAATGTATACCGCTAGTATTAAACTTCCTTACGTAATGGCTATTTTGTACCTACTTTTTCTCCTCCAGTAGAGTAGACGTGTGTTCAGAGCTGGGTTCTCCTTGGATCCATTTTGTAAATATCGAATGGACCAAATACATATAGGTGGTGCGTTGTGGATGTTTATGAATTGAATCAAAGTCTTCATATTTCAAAAGTAGCTGGATTTCAACCAGCCCCGTGTGAGCAGGGTGAAAGCATCAAGGAGGTCAAATAGACACGGGTGGTCCCTAAGGAGCTGTGGCAGGAGTTGCTGGTGCTTGTCCATATCCTTGCAGACAATTCCGGGTAACCCTGAAGCAAGGTGACAGAAGATGGCGAATAAATACCCCTACTTTCTTACTCCTAGTGGAACAGTTCTGGGTAGTGTTTCACACAGTCTCTCAGAGGGATCCTAGTGGGCTGGAGTCAGTGGCACAGAACTATATAATATACTCATGAAAGACCATTACCTTAATCCATTTGGGCTGCTGTAGGAAAATGCCATAGACTGGGGGACATATAAACAATAAATACTTATTTTTCACAGTTCTAGAGGCTGGAAGGTCGAAGATCAAGGTGCTGGCAGATTCAGTGTCTGGTGAGGACCTTCTTCCCATTTCACAGACAGCCTTCTTATCACTGCTTCCTCAAATGGCAGAAAGGACAACGGATCTCTCTCATTCCTCTTTTATAAGAACACCAATCCCATTCATGACAACAGAGCCCTCACGACCTAATCAGCTTCCAAAGGCCCCACCTCCAACTCTCATCACATCAGAGATTAGATTCCAACATATGAATTTGAGGGAGACACAAAAATTCAGTCAATGGCAGCCAATTACTGGTTGTCTTCCCTCTCTTATTTCCCTGCTTTCTCACAGTGTTTTGCGGGATCAGTTTTCTAATAAGCTGCTTGCACCTAGATCCTTGTCTCAGGATCTGCTTTTAGAAGAACCCAAACTGTGGTAGGCAACCTCTAAGATAGCCCCATCGATCCCTGTTTCCTGGTATTTACGTTCTTCTGTAACCCTTCCCCTTGAGTGCAAACGTGACTTAATAGATCGCTTCTAATGAATAGAATATGGCAGAATTTTTTTTTTAAATGGGACTTCTGAGCTTAGGTTCTGAAAAGACTTTGGGTTTTGTCTTAGAAGCTGCCTTTCATTCTCTCTTGGATTGCTCACAATAGGGGAAACCAACTGCTATGTTGAGAGGTAGCTCCGTGGAAAAGTTTAGGTGAGTGAGTTTGGAAGCAAATCATTTGAGGCTGCTTGCAGGTGGACCCTTTCCCAGTAGAGCCTTGAGATGATTGTTCCCCCCCCTCCCCCCCCCACCCTGCAATGAACCTTGATTGCAGCCTCATGAGAAAACTGAGCGAGACCATGCAGCTAAGATGCTTGTGGATTCCTGACCCACACCGTAACTGTGGATCAAAAGTACCTGTATTTTTTAGCTGCTAAGTTTTAGCATAATTTTTTATACAACAATAGGTAACTAACACACAACCTGAGGCAATGGTGTAAATCAGTGTTATCGAGGTTTTACTTGAGAGACTGTTACCCTTATCAGACTAAGTCCTTGTGCTTTGTGCACCCATGGCACCCTGTACACCTTCCTTAGCACTTACTATCCTTGTGTTCTGTTGTTTATTTATTTTTGGGACAGAGAGAGACAGAGCATGAACGGGGGAGGGGCAGAGAGAGAGGGAGACACAGAATCGGAAACAGGCTCCAGGCTCCGAGCCATCAGCCCAGAGCCTGACGCGGGGCTCGAACTCACGGACCGCGAGATCGTGACCTGGCTGAAGTCGGACGCCCAACCAACTGCGCCACCCAGGTGCCCCGTGTTCTGTTGTTTAAAATCGCCTTCCTAACGAGATTGCAAACTCTATGAGGACCACTACCCTCCTTCTTATGCTCTTTTGCCAATGCCTTTAAGAATTATTAATTAAGTAAAGCCTTCAGGTCAGTTGGTTTTGTATGTAGTTAGTAGAAATTCAACCATTTGTGTAGTAAAAAAAAAACCTGGATATATCAGGTACATCTAGATCTTGGAGCTCAAGTTATATCATAAGAATTCCATATTTCTCTCTATATATATCTCTATCACTTTGTCTTTATCTTTTTCTCTGTTACTCACCTTTACTTTCTCTTCCCTTTCATCTTATGGATCTGCTGTCCTTTGGCAGCTTCATTTCCAAGCAGACTTTTCCCAGAAAAATAGTTGCTGAAATACTCATACTAAAATCCTCATAGTTAACAAATCTAGAAGAAAAAAAGCATCTCCTCAAATGTTCAGAAAATGCCCTGGAATTGAATCTTTCTGGGCTATCGTGGGCCACAAGCTTAGCCATGACCAGAGGATCACTAGGACCAGGGAAATTTAATACACAAACTAGCTAGGCTAGGTCCAAGATCCACTTCTGGAGAGTAGAGAATGGGCTGGCCTACCTAAATCATATGGAGTGAACAGGTGATTCCCCAAAAGAAAATCAAGGTGGTGTTAACAGAATAAGGCATAATGGGTGCTGGGCAGAAAACAAAACCAACCAACCAACCAGTCAATCAAAACAAAAACAAACACAAACACAAAAACAAACCAACCAACCAAAAAAACAAAGACAACTAGATATCTCCATACAGTGGGGAATAAGAAACGTGGTTGAGAATATCCAAGATCACAGTTGGAAGAAAGACAATAGGATGCGTCAAATATGGAAGACAAGATGCTAACAAGCTATTTTGAGAAATTCCAGAGAAAGGGGGTGAACCGAAAGGACTGTAAGGTATGATCACGACTAATGTTATCATGTACAGAGAGAATGTGTCAAGATTCTCTGCCCCCACCCCTCCCCCTCTTCTACCCCACACGTGAATTCTTGGGCAGTGCTTAACGCAGACCACTAGAGGCTCAAAGGAACTATTCAGGGATAGACCAAGAGGGACATTTGACATAAATTTTGTGTGAGTATATGTATCTTTCCCCAGAAATTACTCATTCGCAAAAGTCACGTGAATAGTCATTGCTATCATCTGTGCGTATTAGCATAGTGTCAGTTTCTCCCTAACTAAACAACTAATATAAACCATAAGTATCATGGAATGATACCAATCCAGACACACCCTAACACTAGATGCAAAACCGACGTTGCAGAGTAGACATTTGGGACTCTACATGTCAGCAACTCTTCCAGGGTCCATGAAAAAGCATTAACTTGAAGAGTTATTCAATTTAGGATTAGCAGATGTTGAGCATCTGCATGCTATTCACACCCTTATTATCCTGGACATAATTAAGTTGCATTACTTCATCTGAGACTCATCACCCTGACAAGGCAGTTACAGAGGGAAGGTAGTGGATACCACTCACAACAGTGTGATGGCCTTTTGGGGATGACTCCCCCCCCACACACACACAAAAGGGGGGCGGGGAATGATAAGAGTAATTTTCTATTTCCTGCACTTCTGTATAGTTTTCTCAGCATGCGTCTTGACCCCCCTCTTCCTCGGAAACTCTAGTTCTTCTCATCCTTTTCTCAGCAAGTTTTTCTTCATTTTCCTCCTGGATCTTCAACTAATAGGGTTTTTCAACAGCTGCGTGATTGACATGTTGGAACAGGTAATGCTTTGTTGCGGAGGACTGTTCTGTTCATTGGAGGATGTTCGGCAACATCTCTGGCCTCTGCCCACTAGATGCCAGCAGCATCCCCAGGCATCTAGGGGACAAAATTGCCTCTAGTTGAGCACTACTGGCCTAATGCTGCATACCTTTCTGAGGTGATAAAAATCCTAAGTGTGGCTTTAACAGTTTAATCCTTGCTGATGGCTTCCATATCTCTATCTTTGTTCCAGAACCCCTCCAGTAAGACATCTCCATCCGACTGTTCCTCTCACACCCATAATCGAACATATCTAAAACTGAACTTTCTTCTTCCCCCCAATCTCCTTCTCATCTTTATCTCCATCTCCTCCTTTTTCTCCTCCTGCTTCTCTTCTTCCTTCTTTATTGTTATCTGAGTTATAGGTGACACTCCACCTTCACTTTTCCAAACTAGAAATCTCCGGGTTATCCTTTTTTTTTTTAATTTTTTTTTCAACGTTTATTTATTTTTGGGACAGAGAGAGACAGAGCATGAACGGGGGAGGGGCAGAGAGAGAGGGAGACACAGAATCGGAAACAGGCTCCAGGCTCTGAGCGGTCAGCCCAGAGCCCGACGCGGGGCTCGAACTCACGGACCGCGAGATCGTGACCTGGCTGAAGTCGGATGCTTAACTGACTGTGCCACCCAGGCGCCCCTGGGTTATCCTTTAATTCTCTTGATAATATACATGCAGGAGCAGATCTAGCTTTTGTGGGATCAAAGGCTCATACAGTTTGAGGAAACTTTTTTTTTTCAAAGACTGCAAATTTACAAATCAGGCGCAGGGACTTGGAAAGGGCTGGTGCAAATGAGGGAACCTAAAGCCTATATTTCATGAGTTTCATTTTTAATCCACTTTGGGTTTGGCTGTCTTAAAACAAAGGCAATTTACTCATGTAAAACGTTCTATTCAATAATAAGATCAACAGCCTCCCATCATTAATTGGAAAAATAATTATCTAATAAAGAACAACTTTTATGCAATGTCTACCATGTGTCAGAGACATTAAGCATTTTTTTCTCATTTAATGTTCTTTGCTACCAATGAAGAAGGCATTACTCTACTATTACGGTTAAGAGCCTTTCCTCAGAAGCCAAACTGTCAGTCTGATATGTGGTTTTGCTAATCTACCATGTGACTGCACAAGTCAATCAGCCAATTGAAATGTCAGTGTCTTCAGCTATGACATGCAGATAAATCTTAGTGCCTACTTCGCTGAGTTGTGAAAGAATAAATTAGTTACTACGTGTAGGACACCCAGAAGAGTGCATAAAATATAAGAAAGACACTATAAATGTTAACCATTAATATTTTGCTGATAAGCAAACTAAGACCCCCAAATTAAATAACTAACCCATGGTGACACAGTTAGAAATGGGAGAAAAAAGGAAATTGAACTTGAAAGCTTAGGCTTTTTCCATCACACCAGTTCCTCACTGCAGCTTTCGTGGGTTTGGGGGAGGGCTACATATGCTACTACCGGTTCATTGTTTTACCTAGTGCTACACCAATATGCAGAGATTAGACTATATGGGAAAAACAAAAACCAACAAGAAAGTGTATATTTAGCAGTTTTATTTTAATAAAAATAGTTTGGAATTAGAAATAAACTTAACACGAGAATTAGAAACAAATTTATACTCTGAAAACTAGAAAATCTTCTTTAAATTTTTCAAGAAGACCCAACTAGAAAGGCATCCCATGTTCATGGATTGAAAGACGTAAATCTTTAAGGTGACATACTCTCCAAATTGTTCTGTAAATGTAACGACATCGCTATCAAAATCCTTAGTGTGTTTCTTGCAGAAACTGAAAAACTGATTCTAAAATTCGTGTTGATATGGAAGGGAACTAAAATAGCCAAACAATATTGGGGAAAAAAAGAGTAAAGTTGGAGTACTTACATTTCCCAATTTCACACAATGGGAGAAAATATTTGAAAATCGTATATTTGGTAAGAGACCTCTATCTGGAATAAATAAAGAACTCTCACCCAATTAAAACAATGGGCAAACAACCTAAATGGGCATTTCTCCAAAGAAAATATACAAATAGCCAATACACACCTGAAAAGCTGTTTAATATTTTTAGTAATTAGGGAAATGCAAATCGAAACAGCAATGAGATTTCACGTTATAAAATTCACTAGATGGCTCTAATAAAAAGGACAGATAATAACAAATAATAAGGTATTGAAACCTTACACATAGGTGTTGAAATGTGAAATGGTGCAGCAGCTTTGAAAAAACAGCCTGGTAGTTCCTCAATAATAAGTTGCTACCCTATGACAAAGTATATACTTAGTATATACATATGTAAACATAGGTTCACACAAGAACTTGTACATGAATGTCACAGCAGCACTATTCACAATAGCCAAAAAGTGGAAACCTCCCAATGCCAACAAGCTGATGGATAAATAAAATGTGGTATATTGATATAATGGAATATTACCCAGCAATAAAGGGAAATGAAGTCCTAACATGTCGCACAACATAGATGAAACTTGAAGACATTATACTCAGTAAAATACGCCACTCACCAAAGACCACACGTTATAATTCCATTTATATGAAACGTCCAGAATAGGCAAGCCTATACACACAGAAAATAGATTAATGGTTGTCTCACTCTGGGACAGGGGTTGGGGGGATTTCCTGAAATTGGTTATAAATTGCAGATCCTCAACTCAGTCTTGACTGACTCTGCAGAGAGATTGCTGTTCTCATTATCACTGGAAACTTAGGAGAATTTCTGACTGTTAGAATTGAGGACTGCCCCTCCACACTTTCCCTACACTTAGGCCTCTCAGATGTCTTCTCTAGTGTAGGAGGAGTTGCTCATCTTATTGACAATCATTTTATCTTATTTTAAATTTTTAAAAATTTATTTCATTTATTTTGAGAGAGAGTGTGTGTGTGTGCATGCACACAAATTGGGGAGGGAGGGAGAGAGAGAGAGAGAGAGAGAGAGAGAGAGAGAGAGAATCCCAAGCAGGCTCCTGATTGTCAGCACAGAACCTAATGAGAGGCTCGGTCTCAAGATTGTGAGATCATGACCTGAGCTGAAATCAAGATTTGGATGCTTAATTGGCTGAGCCACCCAGATGCCCCAAGAATCATAATATTTTAAATATTAGCTCACCTCACCACTTCTAGACTCGAATGAAGAATCACAACTCCATGGATATGCATGTTATTGTTGTTATTATTTTTAATTGAATATGGCTTTCCCATAAGCTGTGGAAATAGCCAGATGACATATCTGGGGACAAAGTTTGACCAGTGGGCATAGCATATGGGAAAGAAGAGGCAGAAATACTTTCTCTCATCTCATTCTATGTATTCTAAAGCTCAATAGGCTATCCAGAGATTTTCAACCAGCCAACTGACCAACTGGGACTGTTTGTGGGGCACAGTCGTCTTCTATTTACCCCTCATGCTTCTCTGCCTCACTTCTTTTTCCTCACTTCCTCTCCTGCTCCATATATTTCAATTGCCAATTAAGCATTATCTTAGGTCTTCCTTCAACTTCTGTTTTCTAGAGAAACTAGACTAAGACAAAGATGGTCAGTGCTAATCCAGCTATTGAGAAGGGAATATGCTAGTGGTAGTTCTGTCCCAGCCCTTTATAGGTGAGTATTCTTTGAAAGGTGAGAATGACATGATTTAGGAACCAAACCTCATCCAGAACTTCTAACTCATCATATGTGCTCTTTCTCTCCTCTGATGATTGGATCATCTTATAAGGATTTCTGCTCAATTTATTTCAGAATGACAGTTATGAATTATGTGATCTTTTTGTATGCATTCTACTTTGGGTGACAGTTATTTTATGTAGTCAAGAAAAGCACTATACTTAATTACACAAACATTTTGTGCAGCTTGTATGCAACCCGGTGTCTTAGCCCTAAACGTGAGATAAAATATGGGTTTCTGTCTTGTTGCAAATTCCAGGGCAGTGGTGAAGCTGGACAGATATAATTTAATCCAAAGTGACTGAAATTCTGACCAGTAGTGGCACAAGTGAAGAGGAATGGGAAAGTGGGAGACAGACTAACCCCAACTGGTCAAAAAGGGTAATGATTTGTAGAGTAGTTGGTGATCGGTCACGCATTGCAACATGTATATGAATGCAAAAGATAAAAGTGGGAGATATGTGCAATATAGTTATAGAATGAATAAATGTAAGTAGAGAAGAAATTAAAGGGCAGATTCAAGGAAAGGGTACCCCTTGGAGCATAGGGTTCATGTGTGAATGTGTTGTGAGGCTGTCAGACTTAACATAGTGAGTAATGATTAGACACATCCAACCTCTAGCTCGTAGAGAGCTGTGACAGCCAAAGTAAGGATTTAAGAAGTAACGTGGGTGATGGGGCACCTGGGTGGCTCCGTGGGTGAAACGTCCCACTGTTGGTTTCAGCTCAGGTCGTGGTCTCACAGTTCATGAACTGGAGTCCCGCATCAGGCTCTGCTCTGAGAATACAGAGCCTGCTTTTCCTTTCTCTGACCCTCCCTCATTTACGTGTGCGTGCTCTCTCTCTCTCAAAAATAAATAAATATTTAAGGAAGTAACGTGCCTGAATCTGGATGACATTGAGGTGTCTTGGTAAAGAGGTGATATGGTCACGTATGTTCTTTATAAAGATAACCACGTGCGGGGTGCCTGGGTGGCGCAGTCGGTTAAGCGTCCGACTTCAGCCAGGTCACGATCTCACGGTCCGTGAGTTCGAGCCCCGCGTCGGGCTCTGGGCTGATGGCTCAGAGCCTGGAGCCTGTTTCTGATTTTGTGTCTCCCTCTCTCTCTGCCCCTCCCCCGTTCATGCTCTGTCTCTCTCTGTCCCAAAAATAAATAAAAACGTTGAAAAAAAATTAAAAAAAAAAAAAAAGATGTGCATGTGTAGCTGGTGAGGGAAGAGTCTGCAGGCAAAAAGAACCATTAGGACCTTAAAGCAGCAATTCAGTTGATGCTGATTTACCTTTGTGGCGGGGCAAAGAAAGCGTATGAATGGAGAAAATAAAAAAAAAATTAAAAATTACTTTGTGAACTTGGGCAGGAGAAATGGAAATTTGATTAGCAAATATTTTTAGCTCAATTAATTAGACAGTGGTCTTAACACAACCTCCTTGTGAGGAACTTAAAATGTATTTGGCCCTAATGGCTATCTGGTTAAACTAGTTTATGATCTTTAATATGGTTTTTGGTTTTTTTTTTTGTTTTTTTTTTTTACCACAAAAGGGTCCTTACAAGGAGGGTATTCTAGGGACGCCTGGGCGGCTCTGTCGGTTGAGTATCCAACTTTGGCTCTGGTCGTGCTCTCACCGTTCCGAGTTCGAGCCCTGCGTCGGGCTCTGTGCCTGTTTCTGATTCTGTGTCTCCTTCTCTGACTCTTCCCCTACCCCACGCATACTCTGTCTCTCTCTCACACACACAAAAATAAACATTAAAACAAAAATAAAAAAACAAAAACAAAAACAAGGAGGGTATTCTTAAAAAAAAACCCCAAAAAACAAAAACAAACAAAAAAGCCTAAAAATACTGGCCTTAATGATTAAAAAATATATATATTTCTAGAGCTGTGTCCCTCCCCCCCAGGTCTATGAATATTAGGTACCTATGTATTTTCTTGTTCTTATAATATTCTGTATAGTTCCTTCTCCAAAGAAACCATGTTTCCTAGAAATAGTTCACTTTAGTTTTTTCCTTTTATTATGGAGTTTTTTAATTTGTACAAATATAAGCAGAGGTGTATAAAGATCTCTCAATTGTCCACCACCCAGGTTTTAAAATGATCTGCTAATGGCTAATCTGTGTCATTGTTTCCCTCGTATCCCACTTTGCCCCACTTGTATATTATTTTGAAGCAAACCCTAGACATCATCTTCTTCCATCTTCGACTATTTCTAGATGTATCTCTAAAAGTTAAGAACTCTTTTTTTTTAAAGTTTATTTATTCATTTTGAGAGAGAAAGAGCATAAGTGGGGAAAAGACAGAGAGAGAGAAAGAGAGAGAGAGAATACATGTACCATACAGGCTCCAAGTTGTCAGTGCAGAGCCTGACATGGGGATCGAACTCCCCAAGTATGAGATCGTGACCTGAGCTGAAATCAAGAGTCAGCCACTTAACTGACTGAGCTACCCAGGCACCCCACTAAGAACTCTTTAAAAAAAAAACAATTGAAGTATCTGTACACCTAAATATTAACAATGACTCTTAAAAATTGTAAGTATTCAAATTATTTGTTTGCTTTTTACTATTTTCCTCTATTGTTTTAGTGCTTCAGTCAAAATCAAATAAGGTCTACACACTGCAGTTAGTTGATATAGCTCTTAAATCACTTTTAAATCTATGGATTTTCCTTCCATTTCTATTTTTTTCCATTGCAAGCCACCGGAAAAGCCATTTGTCTGCTACAATTTCTCAGTGTCTGGTTATCTTGTGTATTTCCTGTAACTTGGGTTGTCGGATCGAGAATAGTGATTCTCAACAGGGGGTGATTTTGTTCCCCTCTCCAGGGGATATTTGGCAGTGTCTTCAGAGGTGTTTGGATTTCATAACCCAGGGATGATCCTGGAGTGTAGTAAGTAGAAACCAGAAATGCTGCTAAACATCTAAGAATGTAGGAGAATGTTGTGGGGAGCCTCCCCGCTCCCCCCACCCACACACAACAAAGAATGATCTGGCCCAAAATGTCATATTGAGGTTGAGAAACCCTGATCTAGAGGCTTGGTCAGATTCAGGTTCATATTTTTCAGCAAGACTACTCTAGCAGTGTTGAGTGCTTCCTTCTGGTTGTTAGTGATGCAAGGATCTATTTATAATCAACATCTAGAATCACTAAATCAGAAGCACTTATTCACTATGGGTTGCAAAATGGTAATATTCTAATTGTATCATTTTTTTTTCTTCATTTATTAGCTGGAAAAAATTTATAAAGAGACATTTCCCCTCATCTACTATTTGGTTACCCAGAGAGATTATTTAAAATACTAAAGTCTGTTGAGTATCTTTTAAGAGGGTAGAATCAGCCAGCATGCCTGCATATGTTTTCTTTTTGAAGTACTTAGATTCAGTTCCAAAGTAAGTGGAATGATGCAGACAACGTCAAGATTAATTGGCTTAGGATATACACATTTTTCCCTTTTAGTCTTACTAGACAATCTACTAGAATACTTCTACTGAGATTTTTTCCCCCTCAATAACGTTAGCTGTATTTAAAGTTAATGAGCTTTTACAATTAAAGCTACAGATATTTAGCCTTTGGATAACATTTGGATGAATCAGGGTGTATCTAATTACTCTGGATACATTCTTAAGAGGCTGAGAAGATTCTTTATTCAGAACAAGTACATCTTAAGTTGGAGTCACGTAGTAGACATCATTCCAACCAATATGCAAACTACCTTTGTGAAGGAGCCTCCAGATGTGGCTGAGAGTTTGAGAAATGCATGCAGAGAAAAGCATAGAAATTATGATTCTTTTGGATGGTAATGTGTCAATTCTACCGCTGGAAGACAAAAGAAGCACAATTTATGGCACGGGTGTTCACAAACCAATTGTGGCATCGTCATCAGGAGAACCCTCTTTCACTGACTTATCGTTAGCCTAACTTCAGGCATAGCTAGACTCAGATTTCCGAAGAGAGTCAGGAGTTTGTTCTAGAATGACTTTTTCAATAGTCTGGCTAGAGTCAAGTGCCCATCCTTGAACCTGTCATATGGTTAGGAGGAGTGAATACTTTGACCAAGCCTGGGGTTTGTGGCCACAAACTTCTAGAGCCACAAGATGGCTTCAACTCTACCAACTCTCAGTCTATATGGACTGAGAGAAGGGGAGGATGGTCCCACCAAGGTGCTTTGGGCGGTCAGATAAAATAGATGGCTACTATACTTCCGTTTGATGGTCTTTCAACTTTTACACTTGACCACTTCTATCTTACCAAGTATATTACTGCATTTTTATTTGTTTTTAGTGTTTCTTTTATGTAGAGAACCAGGAATAAAAAGGCATCCGACAAAGATATTGGTTGTTTTCTGAAATTTTAGTATTTTAATTTCCAACTTGCCCATTATTTCCTACACATAATTTAGTAAATTAGCCTTCATGCAGGGACAATTGTTGAAATTATAATTTTGCAATTCTTTTCTGAGAATTTCAGTTCATGACTGGATCTCCCTTTTAAGACAGCTGATTTATTTCAATAATTACAGCATATCATTAGGAACACTGGGGGGAAAATCTTTGCATGCATATGTTTGCACACGCACATGTGTTTCATTAAATATTGGAGGAGAAATTTAAACTTCCTCTCTACTTGAAGGTAACCACAGGAAATTCTTGAATTTTATACTGTATTAATGTTATTATTTTAATTGTTTTCATTAGTAGAAACACTAGCGAAAGTATTTCTCGCAGCAAACGTGGAAGTATAAAACAAAGAAGTTTGAAGCATTGGCTAAAGAGGGGAGAGAAAGGACATTTTAAGATGATAACATATTTTGCAGAATACAGATGGGCATTACTGAATATGTAGTAGAGGCAGAAATCAGGTTTCACGTGACAGAAGTTTCTAGCTCTGCCTTTTCAACGGAACGAGATGCCCAGTGACTTCGGTCATTCGTGGGACCCTTGTAGAAAAATGCAAGTATGAGATGGATGTGGTCATAGCTACTTTCATATTCTACCTGGATTTCTTCGATAAGAATGGAGCCACTGGTTCCCTGAGCTTCGGGGAGTTATGGCTAATGTCTCACAGCTGGGCAATTCCTTAGGCTTTGCTTTATGCTGGGGGGGGGGGTCTGTTAAATGTTTTGCTGTCTCTCCTGGGGCAGCCCGCCTCCAATGACTGCTCACATGGGGCTAAAATTGTCTCTATTTGAGACATCTCTGGAGGACCGTTCCCAATTCAACATGCCTTATGGATTCGGCGAAAATCTTAGTGGAAACTGCATCGTGGTTCAACTTGTCTCTGTGCCCGGTGCTGTTTACCCGACTTCCATACAGTCATTGTTACCAAGAGCATTCCTCAATAAATCTCTTGTATGCGAACCTCCATCATTGATTCTGTCTCCTAGGAGGCCAATGTCTCACAGTTGGTGCCAGGACTGGTTTTCAGAGGCAGATTCTGAATGAGATTGGTAGTTGGGTCTGTGTTTCTCTGGCTAGCAACGAGGACCCTATCGCTATGATAAGTGCAGTATTAACAGCCCCTGGGGTATGGTACAAATTTTAAAAACTTTCTCCAGTGCTGAACTGGGGTGTGTGGGGGGGAGAAAGGAAATGCATGGGCTGGTGCCACAATACTGGCATTTAACACTAGGTATGTGGGGATGGGATGGGGAGAGGTAGTTCTTACAAGAACTATGAAATTAGATGGCAAATTCTTGGCACAATCAATGTATTGGGGGAAGTATGATAAAAGTCTGTGTGTGACTGATTAATCATCGATTAAGGCTAAATGTGAAAAACAGGGGCTTTGGCAACATATAAAGAGGCTCTCATCCCCTGTAGCTGGAGGACAGAAGAAAGTAAGGATCAGGC
The DNA here is from genome assembly GCF_018350175.1 of Felis catus. Classification (NCBI taxonomy): domain Eukaryota; kingdom Metazoa; phylum Chordata; class Mammalia; order Carnivora; family Felidae; genus Felis; species Felis catus. The sequence continues at coordinate 38,840,075 of NC_058380.1, forward strand.
CCAGCTGTTCACTATCTTTTTTCTTGTAAGTTTCCCTGGGAAGAGACACCAACTAAAAGCCTGGAAGGGCTGATCCTGATGGAGTGGATTTATGTATTTATGTATTTATTTTTCATGTTTATTTATTTATTTATTTATTTAGAGAGAGGCAGAGAGAGAGAGAGGGGGAGAAAGAATCCAAGGCAGGCTTCAGGCTGAGTGCATGGAGCCCTACATGGGGTTTGATCCCACGACTGTGAGATCGTGACCTCAGCTGAACTCGAGAGTCTGAAGTTCAACTGACTAAGCCACCCAGGCACCCCTGGAGTGAATTTATTATAGGAAACAAAGGGACCTTCGTGATGCAAGGGGTAGACTGTAGTATATGCTGTGCGCCACAGCTTCTTTCAGGAATATGATTCCTGTTCTCCAGCCACCAGGGGGCGCTCCTGCTGAGGGTCATAGTTGAGGCTCCTTTCAGGCTTGCTTCCCCCAAATTTACACCTCTTTCCAAGGGACAGTTTAATTCAATAACTGGGTTATACACGGCTAGGAAGACATGTTTTGTGACTGTCAAACAAGCAAACTAATGAGAACTCACTGTGAGTTAAGTATTGAAGGGTATTGTCTGTAGGGCCACTATTGTTTTCTAATGGATCACATTGGAGTAGTCTGTTCTGTTTTATGATGCAGTAATTTAATACGGGGTATAAACGAGTAGTGAAGACACACAAGCATAAGACAGACAAGGGGTTTCAAAACTATTCTACAGTAATGGAACTGTCTTTTTGTTTCAGACACTTTTGGGGTTTCTTGGTGAGGGTGCAGAATTCCTATAGATAATAAGACTAAATATGGAATTCTTCTAGTTGATGGATTTCCTTTTTCCTTCCTTGGAGTAGCTCATAATGTGGATAGTAGAGGCCCCTTTTTCCTTGCCTCCTATTTCTCCTTTTTTCTCCTCCACTCTTGCTCCCTTGCAGTGGCTTCTGGAGTGAATTGGAGACACTTAATTCTCCACAGGGCAATCTTTGTAAATCACTGTTCAAAATAACTATATGATAAGGGTCCTACAGAAGTCATTTAAACATTGGATGGGGTATTGAAGCTGGTGCTTTCTCTGTCTCTCCAGGCTTTGATTGTGTACCATTTATTATCTCTTCTTGGTCATTTATTCTGTACGTACCAAACTCCCACTTTGCATCTCTTTGAAAATCTTTTTGCTCTTTCTGTATCTTGGGATAACTAAATTTTTGGTTGTGGTTACATCCCCCCCTTTTTTTAAGAGGGGGGTTGCAGATGGAGAGAGAGAGAGAGAGAGAGAGAGAGAGAGAGAGAGAGAGAGAGAATCTTAAGCAGGTTCTGTGCCCAGCATGGAGCCCAATGCATGGCTGAGTCCCACGACCCTGGGATCATGACCTGAGACGAAATCAAGAGTCAGATGCTCAACTGACCATGCCACCATGGTGCCCTGGTTACATCTTTATTTCAACAGATCTAGTGATATGCTGACCAAGTTTGCTGCCTATTCTTCTGTTCACTTAAAGTCATAAACAGACATCACGAATATCATAGCAGTCACTGATGAAAATGTTCTAACAATTTCTTTTAGAGATAATCAAATCTGGTAATGAGTTTGGACACAGAGAGATTAAGTGACCTGTCTGCTGCATAATTAAATGGCAGAGCTGGGCTGGAATACAGGTCTTCATTCTCTCAGTCAAAACTTTCCAGTGTACTATTTTAAGCACTATGGCAAATGAATTTAAATTTGTTTCACCATGCATTGCATTGCTTTCCGACCCCATTAGACAAATACCAAAGTAAAACAAATATTAACAAAAAATAAGATCCATCCCAAAGTTCTAACACATCTACCAACTTCCTTTTTCTATATCCTCTCCATATCCTTTTTTCATACCCATAGTACTTTTTTATAGTGATAATTTTTGCAAAAGAGACGTCCTCCTCCCCTTTCTGCCATTTCCTTCTATTTCTTCTCATCTCTCATTTCTTTCTCCTTTTTCCTTTTTCATCTCCTTCCTTTTTTCCATCCTTCTTTTTTTCTCTCCCTCCCCCTACACTCTAGACTCAGTTGATAGCACACCACACAGGCAAGGGTTATTTTGAAGCAACCAAGGCCTATCTTCCAGGTTTCTCTTTTCCTTGAACAAAGGGAGTAAGAGGAACTTTCCAACTAATCCAAATCAAGTCTTTCTTCTGTATGAAAATTTTGAGAAGTGAGAGAAGCAATCTTCCTATGATGATCAGAGATTTGGGAGCGGGATATGAGAAACAGATAAATTAACAAGTGTCTCCTGAGACTTGGAAGAATGAAGTCATGTCAGGTGGGTTAAGTTGGCCCCGGTAAACCTAAAGGCTGACAATTCCTAATATCTCATTTTCACGAGGGTAAAAACAAAAGAAAGTATCAGAGAGGTGAACCTGAGAGACTACGCCTGGCCTAAGCAAAGATCGAGACCCAAGAGGACACATTGGTTCTATATCAGTGAGGAACTGATTCTGTCCCAGTCTTGTTCCACAGGAGGGGACTGTGTGTCCGGGTGAACAAAGAAGTAACTGTACCACGGACTTGTATACTTCGGGCATAGGCTGCTAATGAATGCAGTCTCTTGAGATCATGACATCAGGTATTTGTCTTCCACTGAAGAACGTGCTATGATTAGAACAAGGCTGTAATGTGGCCTTCACAGTCAGGAACAGAGCAGGGGAAATGCAGCTATATCCTGAGAACAGTGTTCACCTCCCTTCCACCTAGATTCCCTGGTCCTTGCAATTTCCAATCATCTCTGCCCAGAAGCAGCACTGGTTCCCATAGCTTGAATGTCCTACTGGTGACGATTGGGCTACATAGTTTCCAATGGGCATTGCAACAATTCCACTGTAACCCTTTTCTCCACCAACATTGGCTCATGATAGAATTTAGACTATACATTTTTATAACACCACCGCTCTAGGCATCATTGTTTCCTGCGGGGATAAGTAAGTGAGGTAATCAACAGAACATAGAGACCCAGGGATTTCTCCATGTTGCTGGGGAATCTCCATTGTCGAGTGTCTCTGGAAAGCAAACATCACCTTGGCCCCTCTGACACCTACTGGAGCAGAAGACCTGCCCTTAGCTACTTTCTTTTGGACGTGGCCAGAAAAGACATCATTGTATTCTGGAGCCAGGAACCCCCAGGCCCAGGCAGCACATAGAGAGATAGCAGACTGAAATAGACCAGTCTGCTCCCATCTTTCAGTCACTGGAAAGCGTTTGGGAATCTCGGGTCCTATAATGGGGAGGGGTTGAGGACTTGGTAGACCAGCCTGGCCTTTATGACACTACTGGCAGGAAGGAGCTGACAAGGATACGTAAATTGCATCCCAAATCATAAAATGGGACACCTTAACTAGTCTTGCATTCCACTTTTTCACTTACTTGTACATCATAAACATTTCCCATATTGCAACATGGTTTTGTCTATTTGTTTTAGTGAATGGCCTTCATAATTATGATTTGATTGCAGCATAATGTTTCCCTTAAGAGGATGTGCCATAATTTGTGAGGCATTCATTGATTGCTGGACATTTAGGTTTTTTCCAATGTTTCATGATTACAAATAATGTCGCAAAAATATGCCTATCGCTTCTTTTCTTATTTTAAATCATTTCCTTAGTGCACATTCCCAAGAGTGAGATTACTGAGTCAAGAGTGTAAACATTTTAGTTAAACAAGTCCAAAGGGAAAAACACATTCTATATGCTTGAAAAATAAACCATGAATCTGGAAAATGCCAATTGACTGGGTCTGAATCTTTGCCCCATTTGATTTAATTTGAAATAAAGGTAAACTTTCTTTTTCTGTAACTGAATCCTGTGAATTAGCAAGAACCACATAAGCTCTACCAACAGGCTGACCAGAAAGACTCTAACTGCAGGGCTGTGATACAGCATAACAGAAATTATCTCGCCCTTGGGTTCAGTACAACATCCAACTGCATTATCATTTTCCCAGTAAATAGCTCTTGTCATCCCTAACTACAGCTGTGTGAAACCAACGGTGTCCACTTGGCAGTGAATCACATACCAAAGTGTTCCTCAATCATTATCCAGAAATAAAACTTAAATCACTTCTCCTGGCTAACTGAGTGTAAGGTGCTTTTTATTTACCAAAGGCTGAAATCATGCCTCTCAAGTAAGCTTTGGTTTCAAGTATCAGTTTTCTGATAGGGGAGGGTATGTCGATGGCCTCCAAATGTAAGGTGGCCTCACAAACTCTCCCCCTTCTCCTTCTTCCCATGGTTTTTGGCATCCAGATTGTACTCCTGGAGCTTGACCTCAAGGCAAATTCCACACTTACCTTACTATTTCCCTAAGGGAAACCCATTTCACAATAGTTCTACTACAGTGGTATTTGTTTTCATTTCAACAAAAATTTATTGCATGTAGCAGGGTGTATGGAAAGAATACGGCTTGAGAATCATGCTGACCTGCTGTGTATTCATGAAAATGTGTGTAATTTTGCTAATTCCCAATGCCCTCATTTATTTATTTTTATTTTTTAATATGAAATTTATTGTCAAATTGGTTTCCATACGACACCCAGTGCTCATCCCAACAGAAGCCCTCCTCAGTTCCCATCATCCACTTTCCCCAATGTCCTCATTTAATAAATGAAAATAATAACATCTCTTTCACAAATTGTGAAGTACAAATCATACTTAAAAAGTGGACGTTTCTTGGTATACAATAGGCACTCGATGACTGCTAGTTCTTTTTCTTGGGACTTATATGGAATACACAATTGCAAGATATGTGATCTCAGAGCCTACAGAATGGCAGATATGAGCAGGTAAATACAAGCAGTTAGGATACAAAAGTCTGTGACAAATACCATAAATGAGAAACAAAGTTAGAAGGGAAAGATCAAGGAGAGAGAACAGAGATAGTCTGGAGAGAGTATGTAAAATACTAAAAACGAACATGGATCTGGATTCAGAGGTTCTGGGTTTCACATGTCACCTAACTTCTTTGAGACTGAATTTCTTCATCTAGAAATGAAGGCAGTCAATTAGTATTATTAGAGTTGGAAATCAAATGACATCGTGTATATGAAATCTCTCTGAGCTCTAACATCCTTTGCATTTGTTAGTTATTTTAACAATGATAATTCCAAATTCAATCTGGAAACCCTTTACGAAGGTAGTGAGATATGAAATAGCTGTTACAGAATGGATTGGATGTTGCTCACATATTACAAGAATTGGCTGAGGGAGTAGCTTCGGTAAAGATTCATGGGAAAGAAAATGCACCATAGGGTGAGTGAGTTTAAGTGGAAATAATAGTGAAAAGTGAGTTGGGACCATATGGGAAAAACTGGATGGATGGTTTGCTAAGCATGTATTTACATTTATTTTACATCACGGGAAGCTCTTAAAGTTTTTTGAACTGGAAGCAAAACCACTCTCATCTCTCTCATCTCAGAATGGAGTTTTAGAAAAGATTTCTCACAGTGGTATAGAGACTGCACACTCCCCCCTCCCCTGTTGAGAAGGAATTTATAGCACACATCCCAGAATCAACGATGGAATTGGAGGTTAACTGAAAACATTCTGTGGTAGTCTGAATAACGGCCCCCACAAGACGTGCACATTCTAATCTCCAAAGCTGTGCATATGTTACCTCGTGTGGAAAAAGAGGATTTTGCAGGTGCTATTAAAGATCTTGAGATGAGAATAGTGTCCTGGACTACCTAGGTGGCTCAGTGTAATCGCAAGTGTCCATATAAAAAAAGGCAAGAGCATCCAAATCAAGAGAGAAGAGAGGTATGCAGGAGAAATTGGAGTGAAGTACTCTGAAGACGATGGCAGGGGCCACCAGTCAAGGAATGTAGCTTCTGGAAGCTGAAGCAGGGACATGGTTCACCCTAAAGCTTCCGATAGAAATGCAGCCTTGCCAACATGATGATTTTAGTCTTCTGACCTCCAGAACTGTCCGGAAACACATTTGTGTTGTGGTAAGCCACTCAATTTATGGTAATTTGTTGTATCAATGATAGGAAACTAACACGTAGGTCCATCTCTGTTGTTTTAATTTCTTTTTTTTAAGTTTTTATTTATTTTTGAGAGAGAGAGAGAGAGAGAGAGAGAGCAAACAGGGGAGGGCCAGAGAGAGAGGGAGACACAGAAACCGAAGCAGACTCCACGGCTCCATCCGAGCTGTCAGCACAGAACCCGATGCGGGGCTCGAACCCATGAACCGTGAGATCATGACCTGAGCCGAAGTCAAACACTCAACCGACTGAGCCACCCAGGCTCCCCTGTTTTAGTTTATTTTCAATCTCTGCCCCTAACCACTACTCACACTCATTATAAATTACATTCAAATACCCCCAAATTTCTCCTGGGAATTCTTTGGGACTATAAATGCAGTTCACCGAACTAAACATTTTAGTACCTGTAAAAGAGGTTCAGATTTGACCTTTAAAAAAAAATCCAAGATCCATTTGCAAGTAGTACTTTTTCCTGCTTGGCTTTTCTCATCAACTTGACACTATTTAGAGTCATGGAGTTCTTGAACTGTCCATAGCAACGAGTTTCAGCTTAGGACCAGAGGGGCTCCACAGACACAAAGTTAAGCTGCAAACGTTGCTCTTTCCAAATGATCCCAATCCTTCCCATACACAGCTATTCAGGAGACTTTTTTTTTTTTTTTTTTTTTTTTTTTTTTTTAGGTATCCAGGGTTCAACTTGGCCCTGGACTTCCTGGAATTCAAAGAGAAAAAAAAAAAAAAAAAAAAAACACTAACTTTTAAACATACGGTAACAAGAAAGTGGAAAGGGGGAAACATCACACACTAAGGTGATTTGAGAACTTACCAGGATTCCTTCATGACCATTCTTTTGTATTCCTATCCCCTATGACTTCAGCCAAAAAACATTAAAATGAGTTCCTTATACTGTGCATGGTTTGCAGGTGAGGGTTGTCTGAGCTTTAATTTGCTGGTTGATTCGCCCCAGGATTTTCAGGTGTTGCATGAGGGAGTAAAGTACAGAGTGTACCTTCGTTCTTGGTTGTTAGCCATTGGATGATGGCCATCGTATTATTAAACCATCCAAGTACGCTGGGTCTCAACCACAAAATTTAATTTTCCCTACTGCAGGGACTAATCAACTACTATAGACTTAAAGACCTAGAGAGACTGTTTTTATCTGCAAAAATTTCCTTCTTCAGTGGAGCTAATTTTAGTTTTGTCTATCCTCAGGGTTACAAACATTGATAGAAATTCAGCTTGATGAGAAACAGATAAGAGGTGGAATTTACATGACTACAATCTGTGACATAAATTAAAGAAAGATGAAAGCTCTGAGGTTCCCGGTAACACCTTGTAAATAATGCCTGAGGACTCCACTACGGGTTAGTTTCCACCATACTTGTTAATATATTTGTACATCCTCTAGCTACCAGGGAACATCTCCCTATTCCTCCCTGCTGTCCCCATGAGGATTTTCCTCTTCTCCAACTCCTTTCCCTTTTCATGTCACCTCCTTGCCCTCCACTGTGGTCATATTCCCACCTGTAACCGTGAACCAGAGGACACAATTGGTCTTGGGCTCTTGTCAGACCTCTTTTATGACAGAGAACAAGACCCCCCAAGATGTTGGGGCCACTGGTTTTCAGGTGCCTATTATGGGTAGCCAAACCCTTCTAACTGATCATCAAGGCATCCCATTATACAATAAGAAATTTTTTAATGATAAAAAGGAACTTGTAAATATTCTGAAACCTTGGAACCCTCATCTTTAAAACTATTTACAATACCTAAGGCCCTCAAAGAGAGAAAAAGTTCATATTTTTGACCACCTAAAGGCTGCTACTGAAGCAGAGGATGTCACATGATATCGATTGTTCCTACACTGATGCAATCAGCATGGAATAATAAAATGCAATGGGCTGACTCTTGAGGTGGAAAAACTTTTGATTATGTGGATTACATGATCAGAAGCAGCAAATCCATATGGCTCCAAGCCAAGTGACAATTGCAAGAAGGGCACTGCATCTCTTTCAAATACTTAAGGATGATCTCATTGAGACATCAAAGAAATAAGCTTTAGCTATAGCACAGGATTGATCTGATTGCTGTAGGACGCAAATTGTTGAGCATAACACCAGAGTTTGGGGGTAAATTCCAAGTACTTATACAGGTGACCCAAGACTTACAGCTGCTTAACTTATAACTATTGTTCAGGAAACAATTAAGATGTAAGCACAGGGGTAGAGTCAGCAGTATACTCCAGGGATTTCCTGGGAGGTAGAGGGTTTGGGGGATGGGCTACAATACCAACCACAATTTTTGATAATTTCTATTGAAACATATCATAATCATTCTACACAGCCGACTTCAAAACTCGATTTTCCAAGCAATTGGTGCTTTGCAATGCCAAACTTGTCCAGAGAAAGAAAACTAGTGTCCTAGTTAATGTAAGTATAAGATACACTTTTCTTTTCCCTCTGGGGTGGAAAGTTGATTCTGGTTCAAGACTGAAATACCTGTTAACCAGAATGCACGATCAACTTTTCTCAAACTGACTAAGAGTCTTTGCATTTGCCTGAGAGGGCAGTACATTTAATGGTAAGAATCCAGTGGCTACTTGGAGGAAGACAGAGCACTTTACCTCTCTTATACCTTAATGGCACAGATGTTATGAGGTGTCTGTCCACCATTCTGTCTTCCTTTCTTATTTAAGAGAACCTCAGTTTTCTTCGGTAGCCATGTGTTCGGGCCCACGACGTGCCTTCTGCTGTAATAAGTAAGTCATAGATAATCCTTTCCTTTCTGCCAGTTATTGGTTATAAGGGTGGCTATAAAAGCCAGTTTTTGTCAACGGGGTGATATAAGAAGTATGAAGAAAGCTTTTTTCTGTCATCATTCCTAATCCCCCTTCTGTTTAGGATGTGGCTCCCAAAAGTTTTGATGATGGGTACATCGGCAGTCATTCTGAGATCATCAGGGGGCACCTGCTCGCACGACTGAAGATATGCAGAACAGAAGCTTAGAAAGAGAGGAGGCCTTCAGTGATCAGTAAGTGCCGAGCACTTACTGAGGAATCACCTCCTTTTGATGAGGAAGCGTGGGACAAGCTGAGGGCAAAATACAGGCTGGCACCCACCCCCAGGTAGAATATGTGTGCTATTCCTCAGACACTCCTGGCTACCCAAGAAAAAGGAAAGGGGTTTAAGTGCTTGCCATGGCGATGTGGGAAACTCAGGCAAATGAAAAATTAAATTCCCTTACTGCCTACTGCCCACTGACAAGTCCTTGAGACAGGAAGAGTGACCTCCCTCTAGGAGCTCAGCTGCCTCAATGATGACACTTTGCTAGGGGCAAGAGAGAATCTTAGCTTAACATTACCCCAACCTTAAGGATCCTGTAAGTCTATTTCTTTGATCTCAGCTGCCCCGAGATATATGCTGGCAATCATACTCCAAACTTATGGCCCCCTGACATACATCTGAAGGATCTCATGACCGAGGTTTTATTAAACGGTAATAAGTGGGATTTCCACCACTAGCTGCTAGCAACAGCTAGCCCCTCAGGGTCCTGGAAACCTTGCTTCCAAAATACCTTAGAGACTTACTGTATCCCTGACCCCCTGCCAGCCTGAGGGTATATAACGAGTTACCCGTCCTGCCCCCAGTACAACCTTCCGGACCGACCATGGGTCCTGTCCCCGTGCTTTACTAAAATCACCCTTTTGCACCAAAGATGCCATCGAGAATTCTTCCTCGGCCCCAGACCACCCCACCATCACCCCAAAACTTCATCACTTTGGCCTTCTTGTTCTGGAAACAATAAATTTTTCTACTTTAAGCAGCTTCTGGTTGAGTATTTTGTTGCATTCAGCAAAAAGCATTCTAAATGACAGTCAATAGACTCTTTCTTTCAGGGGCCTACACAACACTTTATCGTGGAACTCAGAAATTAAAGATTGGAAAGCAGATTTGAGAGCCTTGGACCAAAGAATCACAATGATTACCTAAAGGTGTTTTCCCGCAGGCAATTATGAGAAGAATTTGAACCAGCGCAATCTTCGTCTTAGAAAAATTAACCCAACTCCCAGGTAAAGGAACAGTTGGGTTCAAGAACTTTTTAAGATAAGAGAATCATATTTCACTCCGACATTTTGAAAGTTAAAAGTAACTGAGAAGTTAGAATTCCTGCAAATGTGTAAGATGCACTGCATAACATTCTATTTGGTTTTCTAAAAACGGTCTCGCTTGCTATTTTTAGAAATATCTTTGGTAAGTTTCACACCTGTATTGCAGGAAGTTGAGACATCTGAATTTTACTTATTAAAATGAGACATGGTTCCCCATTTACCTTCTAAGGAGAGAAAAACATTAGGAAGATCACTGTGAGTCTCCCAGATGTAAAATGAATTCATTTTACCCTTAACCATAGAGGTATTTCTTAGAAAATCTGGGGGAGAAAAGGAGAGGGTGGGAAGGAGGTGGAAGGAGGGAAGAAGAGATCAGAAGGCATTCGAAAGACATAATGGTCCCTTTAAATTCAGCGGTTCTGGTGATAAAGGTTGTACTGTACACTTGTTAAATTTATCAAGAGGAGGCAGGACAGCTCCCCTGACTAAGAAAGAAAGCCATTTTGAAGTCTTCTTTCAAAATGATTGCTGTTGAGGCTTTACGGGAAACATTAGCTTTCAATGAAAATTGGAAATTGAAGGAAGTTCCTACCAAAGAAAACAATTATAAGTATTCTTAATTGCCTGGAAATAATTTGTCATGCAAAATTGGACCATGCGCGACGCATTTGTATAAATGGCTTAGAGGCACCGATGTTGCAATGCGGCATGTTTGGTTTGCACATAGTGTTCCGATAACACATTCGAGGCAAGGAATCTGACTGTTGCTTTTATCTCTCCTCCCCTCCTTCTCCACAACCTCTTCTTGCTGGGGGGAGGCTGGGGAGGGACAGAGGGGAGGAAGAGCAGGCATAAAATAACTCCAAGAGTCAGTGACTGCTACTCAATGTATTTTATTATTTCAGGAATTCATTCAGAGCTGGGCTGCAATTACATTTAAAACAGGAGAATAATGGGCTATTGACATGTATATGGTTTTAGAAATATAAGGCCTCATTTTCTCAGCTGGAATTTCCCCTACAATGTGCATTTGCATTACATTAGAGATGCTCTTTTGGAAAAAGAGGATCACATGCATTCAGACATTTTGACATTATCTGGGTCAGAGGCAACGTTTAAAAGCAATAGCCCTACTGGTACCAAAGCTCTCTTACAGGCCAGCGTTGGAGTGCATTAGGGAAAAAAGGAGGCAAGCCCTGAGCGTCTCCCTGCATTGGCCATGCTTTATGACATACCTGCCTCACCCAGACATTAATCTACTGAAGATGAATTGGCCTGGTCATCGTCCTCTGCTAACCTTCAACGGCGTGTACATTACCTAAATTGAAATCTGCACTTTTTCATGCCACGTGTGGTTTGATGTGATGGTCCAAGGAATGTAGGGCGCATTAGAGTTGGTTTTTATGTGAAGAGAATCTCCCCTCCTATTTACCTTTCAGCAGGGCGGCTTCAGGCGCTCCTGCTCACTTGACAATGAAGGCATTATTCTCTACCGCATCACCCAAGGGTAGCTACCCTGGCCGGCTCAAAAATTGCAAGGCCCCGGTCAGGTATGTAAGCAACTCAGAGCCCTTCCTGTTCCCAGAAGTGCCAAAGGCATAATGAAAAAGGAATGCAGAAGTTTTCACCTGTTGTAATTGTCTAAGAAAGCCCCGTACAATGAATTCTTTGTCATCTTCCAAGAAGAGGTCAGTTGTGTCAGCGATTACATGAGCGCTTTATGTGAATAGAAAGACCTGCATAATTGGTGCGATATTACCAGTAAAATCTCATCGAAGTTGCACAAGCTGTCTATAATTTTCTGATCCCTCACATCCTAGTTCCTCAGACATGACACTCTTTATTTACCCTGCACTTATATTTCTTTCCAGAATGGGCAGGGGAATTAGACTTGCGCTGGCCCCCCTGTAATTACTGTAATGAGTCGGGGAAACCAGGAAACAGTGAATCCTTGTGAAACCGAGCTCCTTGAGTGTTCTGTTCTTTTAGGGTTCCAGTTGAAAGAGTAAATAAATGCACACCACAGGGGTCCTGAGCATAGGCTTTATGGACGGATGACCCGGGTTCAAGGCCTACTCTTCCTCTAACAGATATTAGAGAGGAGTGACCTTTGGGTTTCGTTTTCTCATTGGCATATTGATGATAATACGGACCTTGAATGGGAGTCTGTAATCATTTGTTCATTCAACGAGTGCTTTTGAAACACTTCCATGTACCACGCACTGTGTGTGCCTCCAGCTCTTGGGGGTAGAGTGTTGTATGTTGCTTTCATGGGGTCTATAGCAATTGATCCAGGAAAGCATTGAGCATACAGTGCTTGGCACGTAATAAACATACCGTAAATTTGTGATTATCATTATAATTACTGTAATAAAAGTATGCAGAGTCACATTCCCATACTTCCTATTGAAGATGTTCCATGCTGTCATCTAGAGGAACAACAGAAGGATTATTTTAAACAACAGTATGACACTCTCCAGACAAGCAAGTCTAGGAATTTGACTACTCACTCTCTCAGTGCCGGTACTTTGTAAAACCATCAAGACTTTGTTCTGGCACAATCAAAGATGATGGTGCACTCTGGGTGTTTTCACTGAGGTTGTTGAGAGCCAACTGCGCGCTAAGCACTCCAGCGTTGGGTGGAGGGGGAGTCTGGAAAGACAGTTTCCTGACTTCTTCCCATTATGGAAATCATTTTTGTTTTTGTATTGTTCACAAAACAGCTTCAAAGGAATGCTCTTGCTCCTGAGTGTAAAGGCTCCCAGGGCTTTGATCCACGAAGGACCCGTTCGACATTAGCGATCAAAAGTGCCAATGTTGACATTCAAGAAATTGACTTTCAGTACCATTAACCTTCCCCTTATAGGACTGACTTCATTTGTTTACAAAAGTCACTGTAAGTGAGAATGACATTGCCTGGCAGGGTCCCATGGAACGGGATTGCAAACAATTGTAACATAAATAAGGAGTCTCTGGCACACGGGTGCCAAAGAGAAGGGAAATGGGTTGATGTAGCTGGGCAGGACATCTGTACACCTGCCGGAGTTGTACCTGGCATGAGCCAATGACATTTGTTTCCACTTTCTTAGGCAGTAAATTTGCTCGGTGAGTAATGGTGCACACCTACCAATTTAGAAAATTAGAGAGCGAGTTTCCGTTCCAGGGAAATGGCTCCAAAGGGTGTGTGGAGAGCTGGAGGCTCTTTAAATAATCCAAGCTCTCCACAGAGTAACTCCTTAGAATTTGTTCCACTGGCATTGGGAATGATTTACAGAGAGCACAGAACACTTAAATAGAGACGCTGTGTTATACACGCCTTTGATGGCTATATGAAAGAAGTGATCTACAGAGGACAGGGGGAAATACAGTAAGCCTCTACCATCAAATAACCTGAAGAGGTGATTGTACTGTTTTGTCGAATGTGATTCATTTCCTAGACTTTGAGAATAACAGGCCATAAGGAAGGCCTCAAATCTGATAAATCTGATGACTGAATCACAAAATGTTTTTTAGAAGTACTGACAAAAGCAAGTACTGGTAAAAAAAAAAAAGCCCAGGTTCAGACTGAATCTCAAGTTTAAATGCAGTTCCCTGTTGATTTTTTTTCCCCTAAAATTCTGAAGGCATGTATCTATTTTTCCTCGACCATGCTTGATTGTTTCTGGGATTTTCCTGGGGATACAATACTTAAAAATATCCAATGATATGAAGCATCTTTGCAGAAGTGCCACCATCAAATGGAGGCAGGAAATCTCGTGCTCTTGCTTCTAATGGAGATTGGAAGACAACCCACTCTTCGGGTCACCAGAGCTCTTAGTTCCCAGTTCCTTAGTTGGTATCTGGAAGCACTAATAAAGAAGAACAAAAGTTCCTACCAACCCTCCTTGCCTAGAGCGCTTGTTTGCTCACATATCCTTCCCAGCATTGAGACACAGAAGACAGAGGAGATCGATAATTTTCTAAGTCACAGTACAGAGGCAGCGCTATATTTCTTTAACTATACAGACCTCAGTGTACCAGTCAGGATAGTCTGAATTATGCTATGATAACAAAAATTCAAAAATTCCACCAGCTTAAAATGTTACTTTTATTTCCAGCCTACGTTTTATATTCAACTTGGCACAGCAGGGGCTCTGCTCAACTAAGTCACTGGAAGATACTTTAACATTTGACACGTGAACTCTACGTGGCAGGAGAAAGGGGAACATGGAAATGTCAACACCGACTTTTAAATGATTCCACTTAGTGGGGACACATACCATGTCTGCTTCTTTGTCATTGGCCAAATAAGGCATATACACAAGCCTAATTTCAACGGGACAGGAAAGTGCAATTCTCCCATGTACCCAGAATTACCATACCCAGGACTATAATAATCTACATCAGGATTCCTGAAAGTCTTGTTCATCACATAGACCAGTGGCTCTCAACCGGGGGCAAACTTGCCCCCCGACGCCCCCGCCCCCCAGAACACACTTGGCAACATCTGGAGACAGTTTTGCTTGTCACATGGTGGAGATGGTGACATGGTCATCTAGTGGTTAGAACCCAGGAATGTTACTAGCCACCTTACAATGCACAGGACAGCCCCCACAACAGAGAATTATCTGGGCCAGAATGTCACTAGTGCTGGGATTGAGAATCTCCGCATTAGATTACTGGGTTTCTCAAAACTGGTCTACATAAGAAAGTTCATGCCCAGACAAATTAAGATGTGTTTTAAAGCTATAGTAAAGGAAACTGTGTGGTATTGGTGAAGGAACAGATGGATAGATCAATGGATGAAAAAAGGGAACCCCCAAACAGATTCAACTTTGGGACTGTGGTGAATGATAGAAATAATCCCAAACAATGTGGGGTGATGTAGGATGACTATCTACGAGGAAAAAAATAAAGCTGTATCTTTTTCTCGTATCACATGCAGGGATAAATTCTGAATGGTTTAAAAATGTAAAAGTGAAAACATGGCTGTAAATTTACTAGAAGAAAATACAAGCATACTTCTTTGAAAGAGTAAAGCATATCTTCTTGAACAAAACACACACACACACAAAACCTTCAAGAAAAATATGCATAATTATGATGATATCAAAAGTGTGTGACTAACGAGAGACTGGAAGAAACACTTATGAATGTTTGCACAACACACATCTAAAATACATAAAGAAAAATCGTCTGAAATATATAAGGAAATTTGTCAAATACAAAAGCAAAAGAGGGAAATCACAAAATGAGTCTGGAGCACCTTGTGGTGTCTCAAAATAAGGAAGTGCTCAGAAAACAAATGATGATGGCATGTCAAAGGGACCATGGAACCAACATAAAGAGTTTCCAGTGGCCAAGGTACAACAGCTTGAGCAATAAAATAAACATAATTTAATAATATGGTATAAATAATAAAATAGTACTGGAATATAACCCAAAGTGTAAAGTAAATACAAAGGAGTCTGTGCTGATATAAGTGATTGAATAAATAAATAAACAGGAGAGAAGAGACAAATCTTCCTTGCAGAAGAATTGCAAACACTTTATGTAAATAGTCCCCCTCCCCCAAGAAGTGGAGCTTACCACTCTCCCTTGCCCAGTCTCCAAGTGGTTTAGACCTTACTGCCTTGCTTCAAAAGAATAGAATATAGAAAGGAGGGGATGATATAACTTTATAGTGAAAGATCTGGCAAATACTATCTAGGTCATACACATATGGTATGTAGTATAAAAGAAAAATGGTCAGCAAGGATTCATATTAAAGCAAAAATGGTGGTTACCTTGGTTAGCAGACAAGGTAGAAAATGTGATATGTGGATAACTGGAGAGAAGAGGGGGGTGGTACTTCGAAAATACTATGGTTTTATTCTTATATAATTTAAAAGCAATTTAAAATAAATTACCCAGGCACCTGGATGGCTGTGTTGGTTAAGCATCTGACTCTTGATTTGGGCTCAGGTCACGATCTCAGGATTGTGAGATAGAGCCCCACGTAGGGCCCTGTGCTGTTAGAGCTTGGGATTCTCTCTCTCTCTGGCCCTCCCCTGCTCACATGCTCTCTCTCAAAATAAATAAACAAACATAAAACAAAATAAATAACCATCTTGTGTTTGTCGAAGACGATCAATTCCTTGACCTTTACAGTCAGAAATTCAGTAGGTCTGGAGTGGGCCCAGAAATAAGAACTTTTCACAAGTGCTCTGGATTGTTCTAATGTGGTAGGTACATCAGACCTTGTACTCAAGAAACTGAAAGGTAGTAAGTAAGGTTTCCAGTTGTGTTCCATACGTTACTTACTTTTCTGAGGTGGACGGGGTTAGTTTCATATGTCCGTCCCTCAGCCAGTGTTTGGATTCGAAACGGCCCCGAGCTCTGATCCAGATTAGACAGAAGACAAAAGGCTAAGGCAAATGGGAGTTGACAGTATCATCTAAGTGCATATAAATATGGGATGAAGGTGATACTGGATATTAAGTTACAAAAGTAAACAGACGCACCTACCGGTCACACTGGACAGGACTCTGCTTTTACATCATGGCAAAGAGCATGTGCTATCTTCAACCAGTTTCGTCTCCAGGAGTAAGACAAAAGAGCCACCCAGTATATTCCTTTTGACCACACCAGAGACAGTTTGCTCCTCCTCCCATGAGAAGCAGTAAGTGAGGGTCTGCAGAGATGCCAACAGTGTTATTCTAGAGGAGCTCCTTCTTTCCAGGGAAAGGAATAGCTTGGAATAGGGAAGGATGGAACTTCTAACCATATAGGATGATATGAGAAAACACTATGGCGTTATTCAAAGAAACCTCACCCTTAGAGGCAGCTCCATCATTCCAAGGCATCAGCTCCTGGAATTAGCGCTTCGGTTTTCAATTCTAGGTTCCCCAATATTTTACCAGCATTGAATTCACACTTTTTTATATGCGGCAGATTAATAAAATAATGGTCCTCAGTCTTTTCACTTGTTCTTATATCCCTAATTTTGTATGGTCCCACCCACAATTTCTTTGGGCTTACCGACAAATATTTCAGCCAATGGGACTTCAAGTCTATTTTCATACGGGGTTTTGAAACCCCAGCCAGTGTCATCATATGAATAGGCCTGGCCCAGCTTATCCCATGAACAGAATCAGATAGCCAAGATACTTCATTGTCCCAGCTGACACATTGCAACACAACTATCACACTTGTGAGTGAGGTCATCTGACACCAGCCAGCCCCAGACAAATTGACAAGTGACCACAGATACATGAGTGAACCCAGAAGAGATTAGGAGTCTGGCCTGAACCAGAAAAAGACCCGCCCACCAGAAAAAGACTACCCACAGTAGTACTGTGACTGGTAAAATGGCCAAGCCACTAAGCTTTGGGACGGGTCTGTAACAAAAGTTATATGATACTCTACATGGCATGAAATATATCCAAATAATATTGTATAATTTTTCTTATATATTTTGTATGATAATTCTAAAACTTTCTAAGAATGCTTAAAATTTAAATACTACTTCAGGAACCTCGTGAAATGAAAGTAAAAACAATGTCAAACTCCATCATTTTTAATCTGTAGGCTTTGGTTTTTGTATTGTCCTCCAGACATTCATGCCCAAACTCTATCTGAACATTCTCCAGTTGAATACAAATTTGACATGAGACCTCAGTGTCGCTGGGTTAATGGCTGTGCACTCAACTTGTATGGTAACTACATTTAAATATTAGCATATTCATTACATTAGGCATTTGTGTTTTCAGGACGATGTCATTGGACAATACTGGATAACATGCCAAGTCCCATTATGCTCCTAAGAAGAAACCGAGTATGTAATTCTTCCCTGAGTGACGGTTTCAGGAGTTCATTAGCAGCTTTGATCATTGCAAACATGTTTTTATCAAGTGCCAGTTTGAACTGTGTATTGGTGGGAACTGTTTGAATATTCAAACACAACAAATTTAATTTCTCACATGAGTTTACATTTGAAATAGGTAAACGTGATTTGTTTCCTCTATGGATTTGGAACCACTTTGCCTATCAGTAATAAGATGCTTTTTAATGTCCCAGAATTCCCCATGAAAGGGCCATCAAATTGAACAGTCATTGGAACGAATGGAGTAAGGAGTAAGTTCCGATACCATCTGCCAGGAAGAATCGCCTGACGTCTTCCAATTCGTAGATGGCGACACAAACACATCCCTTATTCTATCTTACTGCAAGGTCAGTGACTTTCCAAATACGGTGCTGGGGCACCAAGAATTCAACACCACCACTAGCTGTCCTATCATCTTCCCCTTCTTGCTCCTTCTTCCCAACGGGTCCAAGCTACTTGGGGAATCTTTGGCTGAGCGCCAGTAAGCTTGCCTTAATGCATACCCTTGGTTGCAATCAAAGTTATTTTAAGAAGATTTGGTATGTGCAAAAGCATCCAGAGAATAAGATTGAAGCATTTGAAATCTCTTACTTGGTTTTAAGTTGTAACCTATCCCATAAAAAAAAAAAAAAAAAAAAAAAAAAAAAGTCAAAAGCTAAAGGGAAATACCTATGCCAAAATGAGTTGTATGAAATAATACATTTTAGTGCATGCTGGGGAATCACCAACGGGAACCACAACAACAAACCCCTTAAACATCTGCACCTATTTAAAACCATTATTTTTGCGCCGGCATGAGCGTAATTCTCTCCAAAGTTATTCTTATTGCTCAAAATTAAGGGCAGTGGCATCCATTTTGTTTATTTGCGGCAGCATGATTCTCATTAAAGGAATACATTCAATTCTTTTACATTTACGTTCCTATGAGCAAAGCAAACTCAAACCAGAAGATGCTTATTATGCACAAATGTAAGCATACATGCTCACACCAGGAAATGAAACCTGAATCTTTTGTAACCGTTGCAAAATGCTAATTATGATTATTATGTCACCTTATGCGAAATACTGGCTTGAGGGGTGACAGAGGTTTAATATGTGTTCATTGGGAAAGTAGTTCTGAATATTGATGATTTGCCTTCCCTCCTTCCCTTCTTGGAGAGGGAGATCATCCGGTTTGTTACAAGAAAAATTAGACATCCTTAATCAAGTCTGTTTATTGTTGTTGAAATTGTTCCAAGACTTTTAAAATAGGACCACAGTGGTTACCTCTGCCATAGGCCTGGGGGCTGGGTGAGAGGCCACTGCAAAAGTATGTAAGAGAGTTTCTGCCGTGAAGAAACATTTTCTGTCTTCATTAGATTTCTAAATCTGTAAATTGTGTTTTTAAAAGAGAAAATAAATTAAGGGGTGCCGGGGTGGCTCATTCGGGTAAGTATCCAACTCTTAATGGTCAGCTCAGGTCATGATCCCAGGATTAGTGGGATCCAGTCCTGCATCGGGCTCTGCCCCTCCCCCCCCAATAAGTGCACACTTGTTCTCTCTCTGTCTCTCTCTCTCTCTCTCTCAAAATAAAGAGGTATTAAAAAAATAAATACATGAAAGAAAATAATTACGGATGAGGGGCCAAATCAGGTAGGACTTAATTGGTGATAGCAAAGGATTTGAATTTCACTATATATGAGAAGCAACTTCATTAAAGATTTTCTAGCAATGGAGAAGCATGGACTCTGTGTATGATAGAGCCAATGTGCTGTAGCAGAACAAAGTTTGAAACAGGGAGATGACCCAGAGGACTATTACAATAGTCAAGGAAGGACCCAATCATCGTTGACTTGGTGGAGGGAGTCGCAGTGGAGGTGGTGAGTGGTGGTACTTCAGCCCTGCACCATGTGATGTGCTACTCAGATATACCTGCCCCACTAGGGAAAGGATTTAAACCCCAGTCGCAGGGCAGATTCGGTTGCCAACACTCAGCTGTCAGCCATGTTTGGGAATTGTATCTTCTGAAGAAAGCCACTTGCTTCTTTTGTGGTGCCGCTGAAACACAACGATAGGTTGATGCCGGGATAGAAAGTCCTGCTCTCTGGACCCAACACAGGACAGCTCTGAAGGACCATTCCTGTCGTATAGCACCTTGCAAGGTTGGCCAAGGTCTTGTGACTGCCTGGCAACTGAAAGGGCGGGCCTACGCCAGCCGTCGCCATCTTGTTCTGTGTCCTTCACCTTGACCACACCTCCTCCCCTCGCCATCTTGTTCTGTGTCCTTCACCTTGCCTTCACCTTGACCACACCTCCTCCCCTCGCCATCTTGTTCTGTGTCCTTCACCTTGACCACACCTCCTCCCCTCGCCATCTTGTTCTGTGTCCTTCACCTTGCCTTCACCTTGACCACACCTCCTCCCCTCGCCATCTTGTTCTGTGTCCTTCACCTTGACCACACCTCCTCCCCTTGAGTAAACCCTCCCTCACCTGCCAGACCCTTCCCCAGGACCTCTCCCCAGCCAATCAGCTGAGGCCACAGCCATTACCTCACCAACTGCCCCCAGGCCCCAATAAAACCTTTGTCCTTTTGAAACTCGGGCTCTTTCCCTGGTATCTCACCGCTGCGTCGGTGCAGGTAGGGGATTGAGCTCGAGCTAGCTCGAATAAAGGCTCTTTGCTTTTGCATCGGACTCGGCTCCCTAGTGGTCTTTGGGGATCACGAATTTTGGGCATAACAGCAACTTCTATCTCTGCGGATCTGCTTCTGTCCCATTCCCCATTCAGGCATCGACCCTAAATGCACTCCCTAATAAATGCTAATTTGTGTGTCAGAATCTGCTTCCTGAAGAACGCAATCTGTAATGCTTTGCAACAGAAGTTGATTTCTTTTTGCATCTGTCTAAAATTGAGAAGTGTATTTCAGGAAAATTTCATTCTCTCATCTAGTGATCTGTTGTGGGGCTAAATAGTCTAGAAGTATCTGGCAACGATGAGTCTCTTCTAGCCCCTGCTTCTTAACTGGCCATGGGATACAGTCACTTAACTTTTCTGGCATACTCAGTTTCATCTTCTCTGAAATAAGAAGAAATTTAATAAAATGAGATATTCCTGAAGAAAAATTTTACAACTCCATGATAAAATTAATTAGAAATCAAAAGGAACTGAAAACCAGCTTATCTTTTTGTTAATGGTCTCAAGATCTTGTTTTCCCTTGATCTACTTCCTGGGTGTTAGCTGTTTCTTAGTGTTCATGAAGGTCACTGAAAGGTACACAGAAGACATGAAGGAAAATTAGACTAAACCTAGCCAGTTCTGCCAACTGTTTGCAAATCTGATAAGACTTCATTGGAGAGGATTCCCTTTATTATTACCAAACTCAATGTCTTGTGTTTTTGTTATATTTTGGGTTTGGGTATTCAGTCCCTACCCCAGTGATTCCAAGTGGCTCCAAGTCACTGCCTAACTTGATTAGTTCTCCTTGGTCCTTTTTCAAAAAAAAAAAAAAAAAATTTTTTAAGTAGGCTCCACACCCAACATGGAGCTTGAAATCACAACCCTGAAATCGAGTCACATGCTCCACTGACTGAGCCATCCCAGCACCCTTAGCTCTCCTTGGTTTTGATCTTCCTTCAGGCTGTTTAAGATAATCCTGTTTCAGTCTCAAGACCTTTACACATATTCCCTCTGCCTGAAATACTCTTAATGCAGCACAGTTAACCTCCACTCATCTGTTGGGTCTCAGGTACAAAGTTACATCTTCAAGGAATTCTTTCCTTAGCACCCGTAATGCCTGGTGGTTTCTACTGCTTGGAACATTCCCATAGGCTTATCCCATACTTGAAGAGATTTCTAGGAACTACATGTAACTCCACATGTGAGTGAGAGTGACATTAAACCCAACTCTGGTTTTAAAAATAAGCAAATTATGGGGCACCTGGGTGGCTCAGCCAGTTGAGCGTCTGACTTGTGGTTTTGACTGAGATCATGATCCCAGGGTTCAGGGATTGAACCCTGCTTTGGGCTCCACACCGAGCATAGTATCTGCTTAAGATTCTCTCTCCCTCCCTCTGTTTCTCTCCCCTACTCACACATGCTCTCTCTAAAGTAAAAAAAATAATAATAATTGTGAAAATAAAAAATAAAAATAAGTAAATTATTTGAAAGAACACTTTTAGCTGCTATTAGCAACATAATGCTTAGGATATACTACAAAATAAATTAAAGTATACCAATTGGTCACTCTACAGAGCCAAACTTCCTATCTTTACTCTAGAAAACACCATACAGTGTCAGCAAGGCCAGAGAGTGAATCACATGCATCCTAATTCTGTTAGTTTAACTATCCTTTGAAGACTTCTTCACAGCGGGGAGCGAGGGAAAAGGAAGTAATGATCACATGTGCACCCACCCTTGATGTGCTAGCAAAGAAAGAAATATTCGCATGCATTTCTTCAACATTCTCTGTGGTAGATTTAAGATGTCTGGGTGCAAATTCCTTGACACTCCTCTCGTAGACAAGTGGGGTCTGTCCTCTTCACTTGAATCTGGCAGGCTTGTGAGTGCCTTGATCAACAGAGTAGGATAGAAGGGATACTGTGCTGGTTTCCGGTCCCATGCCTTACGAAACAGGCAGTTTCTTCTTTCTGTTTCCTGAAATACTCTCTGGAAGCCCTGAGTGCTACAAGGAAGTTCCAATATCCTGTTGCCACACTGGAGGGGCTATGGTTAGATGCTCCAATTGACACTCAAGTCCAACCTTCCAGTTCCTTCCTCTAAAGAACCTGATTTGAGACTAACGCCATCTTGGACTCATTAGAGCAGCCCATCGTCCAGCTGAATATCACCAAGGAACTACCACTGATCACAGGTGGACCAAGAAGAATCATCTACCTGAGCCCAACCCAAATTCCTGACCCGTACAATCGTGAAATATAACCAAATGGTTCTGGTTTTAAGTCACTAAGGTGTTGGCGGTTTATTATACAGCAGTTGGTAACCAGAGCATCCTTACTCCATACTTCTTCAGTATTTTGTTTTCCCCTTTTCTCATGGTGTGGATGTATCTTGTTGCAAGCCCCATACCACTAAAGAGAGCAAGTGTCTTTGCTTTGTTCTCAAAGTGCTCTTCCATTCAAAGAGTCAAAGAGAAGCCTACTTGACAATAAGCCCGTCATGTGTTGGTAAGAATAGAGTATTAAAAGGCAAACAACTTGCTTCTAAAGGAAGATGCGACTCAGAGGAGGAAGTACCCTGTGTTAGGGGAGCGTTTTATGGAAGTTAATTGTTTCCACCTCGCTCTTTTGCTCTTGCTAATACTGAACTAAATTTAACCCTCTTAAAGATGCATGGTGTTCATTACAGACAATGATGGCGAGTTTGGGCGCCACATATTTGCAATAGAGGACACGCAGGGTGGGGCGGAATGTTTAGCTGGTCCCGCTCTGATTCACACACCCTTTGTCCCCCTCCATCTGTCACTCCTTGCGCTCACCCTCTGCTATCCTCATCAAAGGCTTCTCACAGTGTGCCTCAAAATCTACCTGCATCTAGATCACCTGTAAAGCTCGCCCCAAACGCTCATTCCCTGGCTCCATAAGCCTCATCAATTAGAATTCTGGAGAGAAAG
This sequence comes from Felis catus, assembly GCF_018350175.1. NCBI lineage: Eukaryota > Metazoa > Chordata > Mammalia > Carnivora > Felidae > Felis > Felis catus. The sequence continues at coordinate 38,863,671 of NC_058380.1, forward strand.
GCTCAGGCATCTACCACTAAAACAAGCTCCCAGGTCACGCTCTGCCTGAATTACCATCTTTACATTTTGCCATCTTGTGCTTTTAGCTCCTCCCCATTTCCATGCAATCCCTTCAATATTGTTGAACAGTGTTAATGTGCTGTGGTTTCTATTGTACGTCTCCTCCCCCTCCTCGTGTCCTGGCTTCTCTGTTCTGTCATCGTAGGTTTCCTTTACTTATTGTTTGACTGACGAATCAAAGAGCTCTAAATACAATGCTTAAGCCTACAGGTTTCTTTTTTGTTTATTTGTTTTCGTTCCTGTTAGGTATTTGGAGTGCTTCTCTCTCAAAGGCGTTATTACTAGCCTCCGCTTCTGCTCTTCAGGTAACTGATTATAGAAACATTTTTATTATATGTACTTAGATTACCACATTATTCTTGACTTCCGTTTTGCCTCAATTAGCTGGAAGAAGAGCTGCCTGACACTGTCTTGCCCTTCCTCTGAATATTTTGATATTTATATTATCCATCTTTCAGAACACACCTGTGTCCTTTGCACACAATCTGGTAAATATTATAATATTTAAGCGTCATGAGGGCATTGATGCATAACTGAACCCTGGACTGGCCAATCAAGACCCACAAGGAATGTGTTTCAGGAAACCAAGACGATGTGTCCTGGGCCACCTGAAAAAATATGCAGAGGCTCAGGTTACATCTGGAATTCATTCGGTGTTTGCTCCGTCCGTTCCTGATCAGTTTTCTCACCACCCTCCCCGTGAAAATTAGGGGATGTGGGTGAGTTCATTGGCATGCCCTGGTTCAATTTAGCAAGGAGCACATATTGATCACTGCCATAGTTCAAAGCAGGGCCTTGAGTGGTGAGGTGGGAGTGGGGTCTTTCAAAGCAGTAGGGAAAGAAGGGAGGAGCCCACTGGGGCCGTTGGGACCCTTGAACCCCCAGGTAATGCAGAGAATGCAGTGATTTATGAAGTATACAGCACTAAGCTACAGTATAATTGTGTGGTACAATTTAGGGCATACTGTGTTTCTCCAAACACAGTGATTTCATTTCGACCTTAACAGTTACTCTGCAGTCTATAAAATATTTACTTTGCCTTTCTAAACATATACATTATTTACTGTATGGCCTATAAAATATTTATGCGATTTTCTCCGGAGATACTATATATGGTACATTATTTTTATTCACTTTGTGCCCCTCCCTTGAAACAGGCGTGCGGTAAACTAGGACATTTTTGGAAATCCAGAAAAAAGTGGCAGTAGAGAAGGAGACACCACGGAACATAGAGAAGAGATGGCATCTTCGGTTTGTTGGTTTGTTTGTTTTTTTGTTTCGTTTTGTTTCTCAGAGAGAGAGGGAGAGATCTTGTGTGAGCATGAGCGGTTGAGAGGGGCAGAGGGAGGGAAAGAGCGAGGAAGAGGGTGAGCAAGAGAGAGAATCTTAAGCAGGCTCCACTCTCAAGGCAGAGCCTGACCCGGGGCTCGATCCCACAACCCTGGATCATGACCTGAGCTGAAATCGAGTCAGATGTCTGCTCACCTGACTAAGCCACCCAGGTGCCCCAGCATCTTTGGTTTTTATGGTCTTGCTGTAGGCCTGTGTTCGCTGAGAAACTGAGAGACCAAGGGGAGCAAAGGGCCACCAAGTATTAGGTGCTTTGGTTTAATTAACATAAAGAGCCGAAACAGGAACAATACACATCCAGCCAAATTTTGAAGAAAGACATGTACACACACACACACACACACCAAGACATAACAAAACATGAATAATTCATCCAGTTTGATTGCCTAGAGTTCAAACTCTCCAACTTGACCCAATGACTGCTACACTCTTACCTCACTTATTCAGGTACAGAGATATTTTCCCTGAGGGGAAGCTGAAAGTGTGAATAAGAGAATTGGGGCATTCGTTGAGAAAATTTAGGATGATAAATATCATCACCATTTGCAAATCTTTAATAAAATTTACTTAACACTCCAAGTAAACAGAATTTGCGATGGAATCGTCCCGAAGATGACATTTCTCAAATAGTGGTCAAACTCTTTGCAACGTTTGGACTAAATACTTTGACCAGAGGCTACGTCTATGGGTTGCTAAATGTCTGGCTACAGAGTAAAAGCAATGTAGTCAACCATGAGAATGTTTTGTCTTCAAGACAGTAATTTGGTTTGAAGTTACCCAGTTAAGATCCAGACTTGGTTCACATTCGTTGGAATGCACCGTACCATTAGTCCTCCATATTATAGAGAAAATGGACTTTGTTTGCAGAAAAGCAGGATGGAGGGGGATGGTGGAGAGCTCATTAAAAACCATTTAACACTAAGCTAAATGTCAGCATACTTTGAAAGAGGCCTATTAGTTAATGTACACAAGAAGTTATCAGTACTTGTGATAAGCCAAAGAAACCAAACAGAGAAAACCATTAGATGGTACTTGGAAGACAGCTGAGCTTTAAGAAATGTTTTAGATAAATTAAATTGGGATTGGCAGGAAACAACAACAACAACAACAACATAATTTTTACAGGGAAAGATTTTTACTGGTGTCCTTACCTGGAGCCCCAAACCCTGAGTTTTGACTGACCCTAAATGATTAACATGTCTACGGTAAATTGGTGACCTCACAGGGGACCGAGGGGACATAATTACATTACAATCAGAAGTGCTTTTTTTCCCCCCTCTTTGTCTTTTCCTGGATATAATGGATATAATAGACAAGATCCTCACTGATACACAAAGAGTGTTATTGCTTCCAAAGAGTGTAATTCAAAACCTCCCTTCCTCAGAGAGGTCTGCTGGCATTACAGTGGAAAAGCAGTTCTGGTATATTGTTCTGATAATCTAGCTAGATCTAAGAATAACATTTAGAACCTTTAGAGTAATATTATTTCTCTCAAACGGACCTGTAGAAAATACAGGGCTGTAATCTCTGGCAAGAACATTCTATGGTGACAACTGAGAGGAGAAACATATGATGTGACGGTCGACTGGGGAGGGACACGGATGAGGAAAATAACAAGCCTACCCCCAAAACAGGCCAAAGTGGATTATTATCGCTCCACAGCAAAGAAATATCTGTAGGAAGTCCCAACATTTTAATGAAAAGTAGCAATTGAGATTAGTTATAAGCCATATCATTTTAACACCATACATTTTAGATGCAAAAAATCCAAAATGGGAATAATTACTAGCTACCACTAATGGGGACAAAAATCTGTGACACATATGCACGTGTCAAACTTGAATCAATTTAGATATGTGTGGGGCCTCCATGATTAACTAATTGAAAACCATACCTTTGGATAATTGAATGATTTGACCTCATATAAAATTTTTGGATAAAAGCCAATTAGGGTGCCGGAGTGGCTCAGTCGGTTAGACGTCCGACTTCAGCTCAGGTCATGATCTCATGGTTCATGAGTTGGAGCCCCGCATCGGGCTCCGTGCTGACAGCTCGGAGCCTGGAGCCTGCTTTGGATTCTGTGTCTCCCTCTCTCTACCTCTCCCCCGCTCACGCTCTGTCTCTGTCTCTCTCTCTCTAAAAAATAAATTAAAAAAAATTGTTTACAAAAAAAAAGCCAATTAAGTGGCAGAGAATATCTTTAAAGCTGATAATTTGGGTTTTAGTATACTTAATTTTAAGTTCTTCTTTCTGCTAATAATTAGATAGCAGAACCTATTTTGTCTAGTAAGGCTACACGTAGTGCAGAGCAACAAAAACATGTCCTTGGCATAGGGAGCAATTCTAGTCAGTTTGCTTCTCAGTAGCAGGAAGCTATATTCACTTAGTTCATCCAAAAGTCAAACCAAATTATTGGGGCAAGAGTTAAAGAAAGAGAACTGAACAAAGTGATATCCCTTTTGTTTGTTTCAGTGTTAGCAGCTTTTCCATTAAATTCTAGTAGCATAATAATTGCTAAACATTTCATGTATTCCTACTTTTTGCCAATCACCATTCTGTATTATTGACAGGTATATATTTATTCACCCTTCATAATAATCTTGTGACGCAGGTATTATTTTGATCCCCATTTCACAGACAGGGAAACCGAGGCTTAAAGTTGATAACCTGCCCAATGTCAAGTCAAATAAATGGTAGGGTCAAGGTTGGAATATAGGCATATTATCTTGCATCTTACTTTAACCCTACTGTCCTGATAAAGTCGTCCTCAGACAGCCCAATTTCAAAACCTTTGTTTACCGAACTTAAATATCTATTTGGAAAATACTTATTAATTTTTATATTTTAGTAGATATAAAGGGAAACAGTTATTACATGATATGGATATTGAGACATTTAGAAGAAAATGCAGAATCGAAAAAACAAGTGTGTCTATGGCCAGGGTGTAGGATGTTTGATGCCAGAAGTAAGACAGACACACAAAAATGTATAAAGAAACTGCCTCCTTCTAGTCAGCTAGAATTATACACAAAGCATATTATCCTCAGAGAAGACCTCAAAGAAAAGGAAGAAGGACAACAGTTAAGGGGAAAGGTGAATTATTCCCTGTTTGTTCTAAATCTTGATGACTGGCTTGGTGACCTCTCTCCCCAGGCCAGGAGCCCAGTGAAACTTCGACAGTGACATTGCTTTGATATCTGTAGATCAACCCTTGGCCTCTTGGCATTGCATACTGGATATCTGTTAGAAGAATTCTTTGTAAGTGGCTATTAAAGATACCGTATTATAAAGCAGGCAAGACAACATCTCTGGACCAAGTTTGCCCTGGTTGAAAATAAAGATTGTTTGTGTCCTGTTGGAAATGTCATTAGATTTATTGTAAGGACAGCTGAGTTTAAATTTTGGCCTTTCCATTGATTATATATTTCATTTTCTGAAAGATCCCCAAACATTTCTCTAGGGTTTTTTCTGGAGTATTTAAAAAAATTATAATGAATGACTAAGTTTTCATTATTCCACAGTTTAGTGTTACAGTGCCAAATCAGTGAAAGTATCATTTGCCTCCGTTTACTAAATGCTGAAAAATTAGGTCATAACCTTTTTTCTCTCACTCAAGAACGCTATCATACATACAATGAGTGCACAGTTCAAGTTCACACACATCTATTAGCACATTATCTGCCTGAAGTGCACTAAATGTTTGTAGGGCATCAGAAAGAAGAAGAAGAAAAAAAAAACAATACCATACAACAAAGCTATCATTCATTAAATATGTCATATCATTTTAAAATCTAATATTTGAAAGTATAGTATTTTGGGGCAATATGCATGGATAATGAAGGTCAGAAAAAACCCAAAATGACTTCATTCAAAAGGCAGTGGATTTCAGCTTTGTTGCTGCAATAATTTGAAGGCCAGATAACCTCTTATTGGCATCTTTTTTTTTTAATTTTTTTTTTAACGTTTATTTATTTTTGAGACAGAGAGAGACAGAGAATGAACGGGGGAGGGTCAGAGAGAGGGAGACACAGAATCTGAAACAGGCTCCAGGCTCTGAGCTGTCAGCACAGAGCCCGACGCGGGGCTTGAACTCAAGAACTGCGAGATCATGACCTGAGCCGAAGTCAGACGCTCAACCGACTGAGCCACCCAGGCATCTGATTGGCATCTTAAATTAAACCCAGTTTGACTTTAAGAAACAGAAAGCTTTTGGTTCTGTACCCCATACAAAAAGTGCCTATGATAAGGCAAGCTTCCAAATATAGGGATTAAAGCATAATTGGTTGTCTTGTGAACTGGGGCTAGGCGAATGTAAGAAACGGGATCAGTTCTGGGTCTCCCAAGGGTCACAAATGTCATTGCTCCATCTTTCAGGGTCTGTGTGCTTTATTTCAGCTCTAATTATCTTGATACTACTGGTCTCATCTTTCACTGGCCTGGCGGTCATTGCTTAGACATGGTCCAATACCATGGCCCCCGGTTTGTTTCCCATTTGCCAACTTTTACCCCAAATCTCAACTGGGGAAACAGTCTACTTCCAACGGGGCATGCGCATCTGAACCTGCAGTTCTGGAGAGGAGGAGGTGAGCAGCTCAGCTGTCACATTTTAATATAAACTTTATATTTGGAAAGGTTAAAACGTAGCCATTGTTTCATTATTCAAATCACAGAAACTAAATAAAACTCCACCAAACTTTACTGGGAAACGAAAACAATAGAATTAAAATTTAGGGACATACTTCACTGAAGTCTCTGTTTCTGTGCCTTTTAGTTCTGATTCAAGAGACAGTGAGAGTCATCCTGACTGATTATTGCCAGCCAGTGAACCAATGGGTGTTGGGGCAGTGTTTTCCACTGACTGATGTTTTCCATGTTCTCCAAAGAAGAATCATGTGATACAAACTTGAACTATCCCTTCAACAGGCGATAGAGGTGTGAAGTTCCCAGAGAACATTATAGGTGACTAGTTTCCCTCCCAAAACTGTTAACTAAGCAGGTGCAGTGATCAAATTTCATAAAAAGATACATTTTGAATTTAAATTTGAAGAAAGGGGTATAGCTTTAAATCAAGAATTGAGAAGATCGCATTCCGGGTAGGAGATATTTCAAAAACAAAAGCATCCCAAATGGACTTTATGCAGTGGGGACTTTAGGCATTTTGAGGATAATGGGTATGCTAATGGTTTACAGCCCATTAGCTCTTGAGGTAGAGCCTGAAGCAGTTTTGGAACCAAAATCGCAGATGCAATGGCTCCCAGGACCACTCTCTCTGCTGCCAAGGAACATTTCTGTTGGGAAAAAATTCTTCCCTGAAAGCTATCAAGTTTACAGTATATATTTACCATTAGGAAGGTATGGTTGGAGCCTGTTGGAAAGGAGGAAGCTACTGGCTTACTCATTCTCTCAGCGGATTTTCTTCCAAACATGTTTTTCCAACTTGAAATGGAACAGATATACCCTTATCTCTAATGTCTTTAAAATTTCCAAAAAAGAAAAAAAAAATGTGCTGAGATAAACCTTTCCTTCCTTCCTTATTTCAAGGAAGTAACTTTTCCTTGGAAGCAAGAAGGCCAAATGAAGCAAAAAAGAAGAGGGGTGTGTGTATGTGTGTTTGCGTGTGACAGCCTTAGGGGAGGACAGAGCACAGAAGAAAGAAGGAGGTTAGAGAGGACAATAAAGGCCAGCTTATCTTTATAATTTTACCTCCTGGGGTCATTGCATGTGACCTCTTCCTAACATATCTTAAAAGATATGGGGGAAGGAAAGATGGTGGGAGGGGTTCCAAGATTCTAGGGAGATACAGAGGAAATTATTAACTTTATTTGGTGAAGCCAAATGCTTCAGAAAACCATCGAGTTCCCATGAGGGGGAAGAGAATGCTCCCTGGATTTCTTTTCCCCCAAGGCTGACATCCTTGTGCGATACTTACATGCTATGTTAGAATGAGTGACACAGAGGGATTATGTGCAGCACTGTTATGACTCTCATTCATTTCTCCTGTTACATAGAGAAATGGAGGGTCTTTATCTCATGGAAATTTGTGACGAGGTCCTCCGCGCAGGCCTGCTGAGACAGCTCCCAGTGTGCCCATTCTGACTTCTCTCTGCCCTGTCTTCCAGGCCATCATCGTCAGTTTATTTTGCCTTCAGGCTGAACAGGGCCTCTCCCTTCCTGTCCCTGCTTTGTCACTGCTCAGTCAACAAGTTATCAGCTCTCCTCTGTGCAGATCTCCTCCTTTGGCCTTGCTTTCAAATGCATACATATCCAGGGTTGTCCAGGGGCGTCCCATCTGCCTTGTGGAATCATCTATTGCTTATTCTGCAGGCTCGAGGAAGACTTTTTCACATTCCTTTTGGTTGTGGGCAACCTGGCTTTCAGAGGCCTCTGAGAGGGAGGAGAGCTGTTTCCCAGGGCTCACACAGGCCAGAAGTTATTGGCTTAGTGAAAGCTGTTACTTTGTTTTAAGAACCGGCATGAGTCTGTTATTGTTGGGTACCCCAGAGGCTAATCACTCAGAGGGAGTTTGATCCTGTCCTGTCTGAGAGAGAACACTGCAGAGCCTTTGTCTCCCCGCTGCCTTCCTACTACACAGCCTTGTACCTCCTGCCTGGGACTTCCCAGCATTCCCTGGCCCACCTTCCCTGGGGCCGAGCAAAACCTCACACCGGGAACTCACAGAGGTGGAAGGGGGAGGGGGCTTGAAATTTTAAAGTAAATTCATCAGGCTGTCTCAAAGTACAATAGTGTTATGGGTGTCCCTCAGTTTGTTTTCTGTCGCTCTATGTTCATGCGAGTCTTGCTGTACAGGATTTTAAAGGCATTTTTTTTTTCATTCCTCTATTGTGAAATGCAGTGTGCACTTAGAAAAAGTACATAAAGCATATTGGTTCAGGTTAATGAAATAGTGAAAAGCAAACAGCTACATACCTACCACTTTATTATTTAAAATGCTACTATTTTCAGGCCAAAAACACAGTCCCTTTAAAACAGTCCCTTTTGACTTAGGGAAAGCAATTAGGGATATATAAGTAAAAATTTTAACTTGGTTTTAATATCTCGATGGTGCCATTGTTATTTTATGTTCCTACATTCTGCTGAGCGATCAACTCAATTACTTGCCTGAGAATCAACCACTCCATGATTACCCAGGACAGAATTTTTCTTCTAGGTTACCTTCCCTTATTAAACTGCTCTATTTCAGGACTTTGTCCTTCTTCTGCAAGACTTAACCTAGGAAAAGCAAACTGATCTGCATAGTAGGATAGGAAAAACACGATTCTTGATATTTTTAAAGTAAACCAACTGCACATGTCCCAGCGAGTCTATGGATATTCCATGTGAATTACTTTTGGAGCGTTCAAAGTTACCCGTTACCATGAATACCTCTACAGACTGACTAAAGTGAAATCTTCTCACATTAATAGATATTTTATGTGTGCCCACTACGTGCTAGGCATTGCTCTAGATAACTGAGCTGTGTGAGCAAAGAAACAAAGGTCCTTGCTCTTAGGAAGTTTATGTGATAGCAGTCAAGAAACGGGCTACGGGTGCCTGGGGTGGCTCAGTCCGTTGAGCACCTGACTCATGATTTTGGCTCAGGTCATGATCTCATGGTTCATGGGATCGAGCCCCAAGAGAGGTTCTGCGATATCAGCATGGAGTCTGCATGGGATTTTTTTTCTCTGCCCCTCCTGTACACGCGCATTCTTTCTCTCTCTCTCAAAATAAATAAATAAACGTTTAAAAAAACGTAGCAGGCTATAACAATAAACATAATATATACATTACTTACACAGTATGATAGAAAGTGAGGAGTGTTGTTGAAGAAAAGAAAACACAGAGCGGGGTTATAGAATCGGGAGTGCAGGGTGGGGGGTGGGGGCAGAGTCCTGTATTCAATAGGCTTGTCAGGGTAAGTCTTTTTGAAAAGGTATGATCAAATTCTGGAAGAAGGTGGGGGAGTTAGTCATAGAGGTATCTCAGGGAGGAACATTCCAGAGAGGTAGAGGGAGTAGCTTAATCAAGGCCGTCAGATGATGACATTACAAGGGTGTCGGAGGAAAGGCAAGAAGACCAGAGCACAATTGCTGGAGTGGAGTGAGGAGTGGTGTAGCTGGAGGTGAGTTCAGAGATCTGGGATCCATTTCACATCGGGCCTTGTGGGTCACTTTAGGAAAATGGTGAGCCCTGCCAGGATTTCCAGTACAGAAAGGCATGATCTGGTTAACTTGTTAAATAGGTGTGCCAGTAATGAAGCTACTGCCTCCCAGTTCCAAACTCAGCCCTCTCACCTTGGCCTCGTGATGCTGGGGTTGAGACTCTGCAAACCAACTATCTGCTTTGCCTAGTTGCTCTGTTAGATTCTGCCCATAGGCTGCTAGAGTGGAGGGGGAAGAAGGGACTTCCTGCTTCCGGTTTGCTTCCTGTTCCCATAGCAGCATAGTCCCTCCCTTGGTAGCCACCTGCGGCTTCCAGTACCCACAGGACTAGCCCAACTCAATCTCAGGAACACCAGCACCTGCTGGTCACCACCCATCCTTAAAGGTCTGAGTTACTATGTGGTAACATTTTCAACCTCTTTCCTCTATTCCCCAGTCATGGCAGCTGCATCCTGTTCTTTCTACCTCCATCATACCTCTTTTTTGCCTTTTCAATGACTCAGTTAACAACTTTATATCCAGTTAGCAAATACTTATATTAAATTCTCCCTGTTAACAGAACGGGTGTGATCCCAGTACTCCCCCCACCCCCCCACCCCCCCACCCCCCGGGCAAGGAGGAAAATGGATTTGCCATCAACCAAGATGAAGGGAGCTGTGAATGGAGCAGATTTGAAGGGAAATTTCAAAAATCCAGCACTGGTGGGGCGCCTGGTGGCTTAGTTGGTTAAGCGTCGGACTGTTCATTTCGGCTCGGGTTAGGATCTCATGGTTTGTGAGATTGAGCCCCCGTCGGGCTCGATACTGACAGCACTGAGCCTGCTTGGGATTCCCTTTCTCTCTCTCCCTCCTCTCTCTGCCCCTTCCCTGCTCTCTCTCTCTCTCTCTCTCTCAAAATAAATACACTTAAAAAAAAAATCCAGCTTAGGACACGTTGCTTAGATATAGAGATGTCAAGTAGGCAGTTGGATATCACCACAGAGCTAATTTTCATTCCTTTCTATATAGCCTTTGGTCATGATCACACCTTTTGTTACACTAGGAATGTTCACTGAATGATTTACGTTCTTCATGTTAAATTAATTTTAAGGATTTAAATCATTTGGCTAAGAACACAGATGTCAGCATTAGACAGAACTTGGTTTGAATCCTGGCTCTTTGGTTGATCTGTGATATTGAATAAGATATTTAACCTCTTGAACCCTTAATTTCATGAACTGTAAACACAGGGGTGATAATGCCAAAGTTTAACAGTAATTGAAAAGCACAAATTAATGATATGCAGTGGGGAGCACACAGTCCTCTTTGAGAGCGAAATGTCCCCCTCAGTTTCCTTATCTGTAACATGGGGATAATATCTATTTTATAGGCTTTTGGGGGGGGGGAGGGGGGTTACATCCGAACAACTCATGTAAATCACGTTACACAGAGTCTTCTCAGCAGGCACCCAATAAATTTGATTTTCATTCTTGGCATACTATTTCATCTAATCCTCATAACCTCTCTCTCTCATTTACAAATTTAACAGCATTTTTCAAAACATGTTCCATAAAGCATTAATTCCAGAGGAAGTTAATAGGGGTAAGCACAATAAAAGAAAGCCACAAACGTTTGTTTAAGGAAGAGTAGCTAGGGTGTTTGGCTGTGCAGATTATGATCAACATGAAACTGTATTTTTATCCCTGACCTACCCCTTACACTGAATTTCATGAGGGTACTCCTTTTCGGGCTGCAGACTGACTACTTTGACAGGCCAATAACTTGTTTGCTCATTCTTAGTAACAGGCAGTATCCCTCATTTTAAGTCGTAAGCGTCACATATTGTAAGTTTCAGGTCCCATATTATGACGTCTGGTCCCAGGCAGTCGGCAACAAAGCACACATCCTGACTGGTCTGTAGTTAGGTATCTCCGCCTTCTAGAGTCCTTTGCCCTTCTTACTCACTACCCCCACTCCCCCTTTGGCCAGAGGAAGCTCTTCTTGAATCAACCAAAGGGTCCCAAAGAATGACAGCATATTTTCCAATGGACTGTTTTTCCTTCCAAAGTTAAGTCAGAGGAACACATTTGTTAAGTATCTCTGATTAAATCCAATGAATCACTTCCTCGTCATCAGGCCCTAGACACTTGGGACCCAGATATGGTCATTCCCTGCTACCAGGAAGCACCAACTTAGGTTTCAGGGAAGAGAGAAATTGCTTCTAGGTGGTGGTGTTTGTGAGAGAGTACAGCATTCGGATTAAGGTCACACACTCTGTACCCAAGTCCTAGCCCTACTTCTTGCTAGTGGGGAGTATGAACAAGTGCCCCAGCCTCTCTGAGCCTGACTTCCATCTCTGAAATGGGGACACAAACAGAACTGTGTGGGGATCAAAGGAGTTGACACATGTAAAAGACTCAGGCTAGAGGCTGATATAGTTCAGACGCTTGGTGGTAGCTGTTAATATTAGCAAAGTGACCATTTGGGTAGAAGAAACAAAGGAACCTCATAGTCAACTGCTGAGCGGGGTGTTACTGCTAAAGTGTGAAGCGGGGGTTGAGAAAGTGACAGCGTAAGTCACAGAAGTCAAGACAGATACTGCAGAAGAGGGAAGAATGGACCTGGGCCTTAACGGAGAGATTTATGCTACTTCTGCGTTCTTTGTTTTGCTTTTGTTTATTTATTTTTTTATTTTGAACGAGGACCAAGAGAGCCACGGGTAACAACCCTGTCGAGAAAGAGGCAGCCATTTCTGTTTCTACTTTTCTGGAGGTCCATGTAATTACCTTCTGAGTGGAAAACTGGCTCTAGTCTGTTGCTGAGTGGGTGGGATGTTATCTTGTCATGGCTGCTCTTTACCTATAGATCTTTTGTTCCTTATCCTAAGTTAATTTTTTTTCTTTATTGTTTCACAAAGAACATAGGCATGGTCCTCCTTTCTACATTTGGTATTTATATCACTAGCCTTATTATATAATGTAGCTTTTGAAATAATTTCAATTTGAATCGAGTTCTTATTTTCTTTGAGCTACTAGTTTCCAAAACCGTAACGGCACTACCAATTGACATATAATTTTAGAGGCTGCCATAAAATGCAAAAGAAAGGATCAGATATTGAGTATTCACTACCCAAAAAAGATTACTGTAATTATTTCTTTTTTTTTTTTTCAAAGACATGACTAGGAACTTGGATGAGACACTTATCAGTGCAAAGGATCAATGAGATAAACAAAAATCATTCATTGAAAAGGATCATTGCTTATCACTCGTACTTCCAGAAATGAAGAGAAGCATTCCAGTTTTGTGGATTTACGTCTCCTGTAATTCACTGTGCTTTTAAAATGAGAAGCTTGGCAGCACAGAAATTTAGACTCACATTTCTATCTATAAATCACCAGTTTGTCCTCTATGTTGACAGTTTCTGTACCAAACTGAAGGATCTCAAAGTGTTCCAGCAACAAAATGTAAGAAATTGCAGGACACATAAATTTCCAGTGTTTTCTACCTACGTCAGCAACATCGTTTTAGCAAAAATACAGACAAGGGTACTGAAGTGCCAAGATGGAAAACTAAACTAAAATAAGGTAAATACCAAAACAGAATTCAAATAAAGGGTGTTCGTGGATAATCCAACTAATTATTTGGAGACGCCATTCTGGCTTCAGGAGCTGCCTGCTAGTTAGCTAAATGAAGGCTAGTTAAGCTGGAAACGTAAAAGAAAAGGTGCAGAGTTTAAAGTCAAGGATCAGATTCTTAAAAGTCCTATTTTGAGCAAACGTCGTATCTTCCATCAGTCAACTAGTAAGCTGTCACAATGACATGGGCCAAACACTTTGTGAATCATGAGGGAGAAAAACAAGTTGAATAAACTTTGGGCCTGCCCTCAAGGAGCTCATAACTTGATAGTTTTGTGATTAGAAACATTAAACCAACTTTTTTAAAGTTTGAGATGCAAATGGAGGTGTACTTATGCAATTAGGAAACTATTGGACCACCAGCCTAACCGTCTCCGGGATCTAAGAAGAAATGTTCTCACCACCATTTTCCTCGCAAATTTAACAGGAGTATCTGTGTCGCCTTTGGTGACCCTTAAATGGAGCAAGCCAACTTTTTCATGAATAGCCTATTCACACACAAGGATCTGGACCTTTATATTGACTTTTACCATTTCTAATTATTTTTTACAAGTGATACAAAAGGGGGAGGGTGGTGAGAAAGGAAAAGAATTTTTAAAATCAACTCCTGAAAAATGACATAGTTTCACTTTTCTCTTTCATTTAATTTAAGTGCCTTGGCCATCGCCTTTATATTGTACTTATTTGTAACGATCAGTTAAATTGATGGATAGCAGAAATGGTAAATTTAATAGATTGCGCTTAATATTTTGCTCTTGAGCTAATGTTCTTCCAAATTAGTTAGGTTGAAATGATTATGTCTTCCTTTACAACTGCCTCAAATTCTAAAAAATCCTTGTACCTAGATTAAGGACATTGAAAGGAAATGTAGCAGGAGGAACAGGCTGAGTGTTATAGAGAGTAATATCGTAATGCATTGTTATTGCTTTATTGATTGGAGTGGATCTTTTCTCTTGTTCATTTTCATAGGCGCTCCCATTGTGACAGCAATTGTGAAAACTGCACAATTATTCACAGACCTCTGTTTAGCGGAAATCTTAAATCTTGCTATAAAGCGTTTTAGACCAAATATGAATTATTTTTTGGAGAGCTGACATTAATTCCTTTGCCTCCTAGGTATTCTTCGTAGCGTACCGAATTTAAATGCTTTGGAAAAATAAGATAAAAAGAGAGAGAGGCAATCCGTAAAAGACTCTTAAACACAGAGAACAAACTGAGGGTTGCTGGAGGGGAGGTGGGGGGGGGATGGGCTAAATGGGTGATGGGCTTCAAGGAGGGCACTTGTTGGGATGAGCACTGGGTGTTATACATGAGTGATGAATCACTAAATTCTATTCCTCAAACCATTATTACACTATATGTTAACTAACTTGGATTTAAATTTACAAAATAAAAAATAAATAAATGCTTCGGTTGAAAAACGTATATATTTTAGATATATATGTTATATTTATAATATATCAAATGTATGTTCTGTGGTTCATATGACTAGAGAGTCCTGCTGAGGATAATTGAACAGACTTGTTATTTAAAAGATCACAATAATGAAAATGGACATTAAAAACCATGGAGTGGGCTTCAAGAGGGCATCTGCTACAGAGAGCATTTCTAGGCTTTATATTCACATTAAAACAGACGAGCCACAGAAGGAAGGTGGGAACTCTGGTTTGCGGGCAAAATCAACAATAGCATTTTCACAATCACTGTTCTCCCTTTGAATTCATGCTTTTCTTCAGACTTTCTGAAAACCACCAGGGCTTTCTTTATTCATCTCCTGGCTCTGTTTGTGGTTTGCAGAGGTGTCATTGTTCTTAGCCACATCCTGTTTTCCCTTAGATGGCCTTTTAGGTTCAGTGGGAGTAACTAGAAGGTCAGCTTTGTTGTCTTTTATGATGGACAAAAACACTATAGTTCAGGAAAACCAGACGCCAACCTTGAACGGCTTCTTTGGGTTTGCAGTTTTGCAACTGAACTTTATTTCCCACTGACAGTAATTACTGCAAAAACGCACGGGTGCTGGGTTGGGGGATGGCATTTCTTGTATTTAGAAGGAGGTAGAATTATTTGTGCTTAGTAGTAGTTGGTTTGCTTTTAAGTATAACTCAATTCGCATTTTATCCTTCCTCCCCGCCCCCCCCCCCCAGTGGTGACCTGTCTCAGGAAAATATTTGGGGGAAAGGAGTTTGCCTTGTCTCTGCCAGACTGTTAGATGTTCTTCCGGGTGTTTTTTCAGCTGAGGGGCACCAGGACAGGCACCGCTGTGGAGCATGGCTGCTGGCTACGACAGACCTCGGGAAAAGTGTGTGAACGTGGGTAGGTCTCTTCACCCTTCCGGCTGCGTCCCTGCCGTCTCACCACTCCACGCAATTATTTTAGACGGCGTAACATGAGCGATGGTATTTAAAATGGCACACGACATACGATTTTCCACATGGTTCAAGAACCAGGCACAGCCTTGGCAGTCTGTTGGCCTGCTCACCTGGGCGCACAGCCTTGCAGCCTTTGTGTCTGTGACTCCCTTACTCAGTGTAGGGAAGCTCCCACCTCAACACAGTCTTCCTCTAGGCCTCCATCAGTCTCATTCTTCCCATGGCACGTTTCCCCGAATCTGAGTTAAACACCGGGTAGGCTTTGCCTCTCCAAGGTCCTAAGGAAGAGACCAAAGTGGTCCTTGACCACCCAACCCACCCACCCCCGAGACCAGACCTCTTAGGTATCTCTTTATCAGTGGAGGTTTGAGATATCTATTTTATTCTTCTAAATGTCCAGTGGGAACTCTTGGGTCGAACTCCCATTTTTCCCAAAAACCAACACGACTTTTCAGATTTTTTTAATCTTAATACTTAAAGAGAAGTTTTTCACTCGTCCTCTAACATGCACATCACCATTATTAGCACAACCCGTTCCTTTCTTTGATGCCTCCCAACTCTCCTGCAAACCCAAAACAAAAACATAAACTAAAAATGCCAAACACTTCTTAATGGCTCCTCTTCTGGCTGTATAAAGCCTCAGCCAAAACTTTGAAAATACTTCCTGAGTTTCTGACTGGGTGGGTATGGTTATGCGTTTTCCTTTTCCCAGTTGCATTTGCAAGGAAAGCCATTTGTGAGTTTGCACAGTTTACAACAGGTTAATTTCTGCATGCTTGATGGTGTGTGGGCAGAGTATCAAGCTTGAAATGTTCTAGAAGGCCTGGGTGAAAATTGCACCTTAACTATTTACTTGCTGTTTAATTTCATAGTTTTCTTAAATCCTTAGTAGATCCAGTTTCCTTTTGTGTAAAATATTAGTAACAGTGCTCATCTCATGGTTCTATTAAGGCTCAATGAGATCATTTACATGAGAACGGGGACCCCTGTGTGACTCGGTTGGTTAAGTGTCCCACTTCAGTTCAGATCATGATCTCAGGGTCCGTGGGTTTGAGCCCCACATCGGGCTCTGTGCTGACAGCTCAGAGCCTGGAGCCTGCTTCGGATTCTGTGTCTCCCTGTCTCTCTGCCCCTCCTCCATTTGCATTCTGTCTCTGTCTCTCTCTCTCTCTCTCTGTCTCTAAAATAAATAAATATTTTTAAAAATTAAAAAAAAAATAAATGAGAGCAGTTAACATAATGCCTGGGTAAGGGCTCGATAAATATTGAACGGTGAATCTGTATTTGGTTTTGCTGTATGATGATAGGTTATTTCTAACCTAATGAACGCAAACTTTAAATCAGATTACTAACAACTTGCAATTCTGACCGTGTTTCCATTTTCTCCCTAATCTGACAATGCCATGTGGTATTAGAGCTTTTACTTTCACATGCAATTTTTTTTTTTTTTTAGAACTTCAATAACAATAATAATTGATGGGATCCTAATCAATCATATCTCATAGGCAGATATTGGGTTATGATCATTTCACTTGAATTTTTACGCAGGGACTCTTCTGGGAACACATGATTAATTTTCCTCATTTGCTACTTATAATGACAGGACTAGTCCCCACTTAGCGAGCCAATAAATAACTGTGGTTAGGCGGCTGGAAGATTAAGTGCCTAATATACATTATCTCATTTAATCCCTGCTTCAGCTCTACGATGTTGAGAATTGTAACATTGTTTTACAGAGTGGGACGCTGAACCTCAGAGAAATTGAAGAGCTGGCATGGGTTTTCACAACTGGAAAGTGGGAGGGCTTTATGTGAAGCCATTTCTGACACCTATGCGGAAGCATCTAATAACCACACTAAACAGTGCACAAATCTCACCACCTCCATAATTTCCTCTGATGGTATTCTCTTCACATAACAATTTATTCTGCCTTCTCACGACCAAGCCCAGCTGACTCCCTGATCTACTGCGAGAGAAACATGGCATTCCCAGATGGTGACCAGCTTTGCCTCCAGACTTCCCCGTAAGGAGACCGCGTGCTTCCACTCTGGGCACTGAAATCCGGGTTGCAATAGTCACACAAGACCATGCGTGTCAGGATCCTGCCTTCGGTAATACTGGGACAAGACCTTTCAACTAGAGTTATTGTAAAACAACAGAAAAAAAAAAAAAAGCATTGAGGGTGAACCCGCGCTCTGGTGCCCAAGTGTCAGCTTGAGGGAAATTCTCACCAGCCAGGCTGAAATGTCAACCTGACTGCAACACACGGGTTGATGATAACATTTCTAGTCAAATGTGGCTGAAGAGCACGGTCTCTTCTTTGGTCTCATAAAAAAAAAAAAAAAAAAAATCATCATCTGCTGTTGGTATCCTCCTTTGTTTTCCGTCCATCTTGCTGTGCGACACTACTCCGATCCAAATGCCATGTTCTTCGGGCAGGACTTCTAAAAGCCAATCCTCTGCCTGTTTAAAAAGGTTTTTTTTAGCGGTTATTTATTTATTTATTTAAATTTGTGTGAAATATGATCATTTATTTTTGAGAGAGAGAAAGCGAGGGAGTGGGGAAGGGGCAGAGAGCCAGAGGAAGGCACGGAACCCAAAGCAGGCTCCAGGCTCCGAGCTGTCAGCACACAGCCTGACGCGGGGCTCGAACCCACGAACCGGGAGATCATGACCTGAGCCCAAGTTGGACGCTTAACCGACTGAGCCACCCAGGCGCCCCTAATGTTTACTTATTTTTGAAAGAGAAAGAGATGGAGCGAGAGAGAGAGAGAGAGAGCGAGAGAATGAGCGGGAGAGGGGCGGCGAGAGGGAGACAGAGGATCCAAAGCAGGCTCCACGCTATGAACGCAGCGCCCGATGCAGGGCTCGAACCCAGGAGCCACGACCAGAGCGGAAATCAAGAATGGGCTGCGTACCTGACTGAGCTACCCACGGTCCCAACCCTCTGCCTGTTTCAAAGCAATGCCTCAAAACGCTCAGCCTTTAAATTTTTTTTTTCAACGTTTTTTATTTTATTTTTGGGACAGAGAGAGACAGAGCATAAACGGGGGAGGGGCAGAGAGAGAGGGAGACACAGAATCGGAAACAGGCTCCAGGCTCCGAGCCATCAGCCCAGAGCCTGACGCGGGGCTCGAACTCACAGACCGCGAGATTGTGAACTGGCTGAAGTCGGACGCTTAATCGACTGCGCCACCCAGGCGCCCCCTGATTCTCAATTTTTAACTTTTATTTATTTTTGGGACAGAGAGAGACAGAGCATGAACGGGGGAGGGGCAGAGAGAGAGGGAGACACAGAATCGGAAACAGGCTCCAGGCTCTGAGCCGCAAGCCCAGAGCCCGACGCGGGGCTCGAACTCACGGACCGCGAGATCGTGACCTGGCTGAAGTCAGACTAAAACGCTCAGCCTTTAAATACAGTTGCCTCAAGGACTTTTTACACAGCTCTAATTATTTTTTACCTGGCTTTGTAGACACGTGTAAGGTTTGCTTTCTTCTAGGGCCTACTGCAGGGGCATGCTATGTGAAAATGCTTTCTGTTTCTCAGATCTTATGGGCCGGCTGTGATAACGGTCATAAAGACCACTCTGACTTTCAGCTGACAGGGACACTTTCCCTCACTCTTCATAATTTTTTTACTCCATTCTACTTCCTGTAGTCCAGCGTCAGAAATGCCCTCTGTCTCCGGAACCCTGGGACGTGCTGGTTCTTTCTTTGACCGTGTCCTCACCGAGTGTGCTGTATTATCACATAAAAATCCCTAAGCTAGTCGGTGTCTTAATTCTTTCCGCTATAATGTAATCTAAATTTGAGACCCACAACCGAACAAAACTGGACATTTAACCCCGTCGGGAATAGGATAGGTCTTCATAAACAGGCGCACTACTGAAAAAAAAACCTTAGATTTGACTACATAAAAACTTCAGCATTCTGTGTTCAGTAGTGACAACTGAGTAATCATAAACAAAATAATTAGGCAAATGAGAAACTGACAGACATCTTTGCCACTCCGAATGCATGAGTTCTAACAAATTAGCGAGAACAATGCAAGTGGACTGTGAGAGAGTAGTCAAAGAACATGAAGAGACCAGGGAGCAAAAAAGGAACTTTAAGATACTGACTACACGCAAAACGTCTGACTCTATCAGAAATGAGAGAAATAAAAGTATTTCACTTATGAAAATAGAGGTAAACTTGCATATCTACATATATATCTTTGAGGATGAAGAAATAGGGGTGCTCACCCCGCTGGTGAGAATGATCATGGTACAGCTTGTCTGGATGCCATTAATTTTTTTTTTTTTAATACTCATTTCTTTTTGAGAGAGAGAGAGAGGAGGGGAAGGGCAGAGAGCAAGGGAGACACAGACTCTGAAGCAGGCTCCAGGCTCTGAGCTGTCAGCACAGAGCCTGGCGTGGGGCTCGAACCCACAGACCGTGAGACCGTGACCTGAGCCAAAGTGGGATGCATAACCGACTGAGCCACCCAGATGCCTCTGGATGCCATTTGAAAATAGTTTTGCAAATTGCTAAGTATGTTCTTGCCACTTGGTCCAGTAACTCACTGTAAAAAACGATCCTGAGAAAAGAATCTGGGACGCACATTGGAAAATGTAAGTTGCAGACTTAATTATTATTATTATTTTTCATATAGTTTATTGTCAAATTGGTTTCCATACAACACCCGGTGCTCATCCCAACAGGTGCCCTCCTCAATGCCCATCACCCATTTTCCCCTCTCCTCCACTCCCCTGCTTCCACCCTCAGTCTGTTCTCTGTATTTAAGGGTCTCTTATGGTTTGCCTCCCTCCCTCTCTGTTTGTAACTATTTTTTTTCCCTTTCCCTTCCCCTATGGTCTTCTGTTAAGTTTCTCAAGACCCGCATATGAGTGAAAACACACGGTATCCGTCTTTCTCTGCTTGACTTATTTCACTTAGCATAATACCCTCCAGTTCCATCCACGTTGCTGCTAATGGCCAGATTTCATTCTTTCTCATTGTCAAGTAGTATTCCACTGTGTATATAAACCACATCTTCTTTATCCTTTCATCAATTGATGGCAGACCTAATTATAACAGTGAAAATTTGAAAATAATATGTGTTCAGATGAAAGGAAAGGAGTCTGTACATAAGGAGGGAAGATCTAAAACAATTTCAAACCATGCTTTAGAGCAATATTTAGTGCTACAGGATAATGCTGACTTTGAATTGCTAAGTGAGAAGAGATGTTACAGAGTAGTACTTGTAATGAGATGCTAGCTGGAGGAAGTTGCAAATATAGATACGAATATGCACAGAAAAGAAACAAATACTCCAAAATATTTTTTTTCAATTTTTTTTTAACATTTATTTATTTTTGAGACAGAGAGAGACAGAGCATGAATGGGGGAGGGGCAGAGAGAGAAGGAGACACAGAATCGGAAACAGGCTCCAGGCTCTGAGCCATCAGCCCAGAGCCTGACGCGGGGCTCGAACTCACAGACCGCGAGATCGTGACCTGGCTGAAGTCGGACGCTTAACCGACTGCGCCACCCAGGCGCCCCCAAAATATTAATAAAAATGAACTTTTAATGGGTATTGAGATTTAGCACTAATTTTTATTTTTGGGTGGTACTGTTTTTCATCTATGGCCATTTACGACTTGAGAAAAGATGATATATTTTAAAAATATATTTTTTTGTTTTAAAGACTTTGTACATTATCAAAATTACGAGGATGCCATGCACTTTAGATGAGCATTTTCCTTACTTCTTATCCAGATGTCTTCATTAATATTTCTAGATTTCTAGAATAAATCTATTTTATTCTTCTTTTGTTTCCAGAATATGTTCATGAACCTGTATTTCTCACTCTGAACTCAGAAATAAGGTTAAAGATAGCCATCACCTTCTTCTTTTATGCAGGCAGCAGAACATATTTTTAATAGTCCTGTTTTAAATCCCTCTTGCTAGAAACATTTATTTAACCTCTAACTCTGCTCTACTGAGACGTTTTTGTTTACACCAGGTTAGACCTTGACCTTCCCACCCCTATCCTCAGAGGGAACTGTTGTTGTTGTTGTTGTTGTGCTTTCAAAAAGATTTGATTGAAATTATTTTGGCTGATTCTTTTAGGTTTGGAAATAGCCAAAAGCAACTTTACTTTGGACTGTTTGGGGAAACTTTATTTTTTCCTCCTCTGGCTCAAGGAGATTTCATTATGAAAGTGTAATTATACAGTCAGTGAGTAAAGAAGGTGTCAAAAATGCGCCCCACCAAGCTTGAGTGGTAAACATCATCCATTGTCATTGCTTACAACTTATCAGCCGTCTCCTGTTTCCTTGGAGGCATGACATCACCAGAGTGAGGGGCTTTACCTGGGCCCATCATCACCTTCCAATTTGTTAGGATGAGGCTTGGGTCCGGTTGTAGGCAACTAGCATCTGGTAGCCTCCCATAGAGACATCCTCAAATACTTCTCGAGGATTTTGGAAGAGATGTGAAGAACTTTCTTTCTGCAGGAATGCCAGGAGTAGGGACAGATGTTTTTAACTTATTCCATGAAAAGTGAGAATATTGTAGCTATGGTTAACGTATTTAGGTATATACAGGAAAAATGTAAGAGGGAAGAATGAGGCCAAATAATTTCCACCCACCTCTCAGCCCCCAGACTCAGAAAATATTCTGAAGGTTGCCACTATATCTACAGATTTCCCATGTATCACAGACCCCTCCCCGGCATACAGGGCAATAGCAGAGGCCACAATGGCCACACTGCTCTGATCCCCTCTTCCTGTTGTGGGCTCTCCTGACCAATTATGACTGAGAACATTTCAGGTATACTCAGGGATACCGTCCTCTCGATTACCACACGGTGCTCATATTTTTTCCTCTCTAATTCTGCCTCCTGTGGTGATGTTTGGCCTTGATGACCCTGATGACCTTGAAGCACACTGAGGGCCAAGGTCAGTTCAGCATGATGTGGGCACCGACAGAGCTAGCTCCTGCAGGACCAGGTGGTTTCTCAGCATGGTAACTGCCCAAGCTCTGGACGTGGACAACCAAGTCTCCACAGTTTACTAGCTGAGTGAGTGACGTTGGATTCTTAACCTCTGTGGTAGCGTTTACTGGCTGTCTCCCACTATCGACAGACTCCTTCACCAGTAGAATTCAGAGCAACGTGCCCAGCAAAAACATGACCTTCACTAACCTCCTAGGCAGCTCAGTGTGGGCACGTGGCCCGTCACAAAAATAATGCTTGAAACTTTGGGGCAAGGTGACCTGAAGGGAAAGAGATGAGTGCCCTCGATTTCTGCTTTATTTCCTTCCCACTGCCTGGAAATGCAAATGTGAGGCCCAAGCTCCAGCAGCCATGTTGGCTCCTGAGGAGATTACGGGAATGGAAATCACTTACGGAAGACTGCAAAGCAGAAAGCGAGAAGCAGAAAGTAAGAAGCCCATGACATGCTCTGGACACCCTATCTTCGGGTGTCGTCTAGATAGGAAAATAAATAAGTAAATAAAAACACTTCAGATTTCTGTCAGTTACGGTCACTTTGATCATCCCTGTAATACGCAGCCGAAGCTAATCCTGATAACACATCTAGGAAAGAAGGACAGTGACAGTACCTAAACCCTAGAGTGATTATAAGGTAATATGATGAAGCAGTATGTGTGACGAATTTTTTGTGTTTAATAAAACTTAGATATTACCACTAAATAAAAGCTTAGTATGCACTTAACACAAGTTAGATATTATAGCCTGAATGAAACTTTGGATTCCGTGAGTCCACTCTAGAGATGGAATTTCATAAGAAAAACATGACTTGGCCACAGAAGTAACTAATAGCAAAACACATTTTAATTGGAGTTAATAAAAAATATCAAAGTATATCCAATTTGAAATCTGGAGAGACTGCATTGTAAGTGGAGAAGTTCTTTTTGTGTTATTGCTAGTTATTTCTTTTCCAGAGATTTCAAACTTGCAAAAACTTTTGCCAGAATAGTACAGAAAACTTCTATAACCTCTTCACCCATGCTCCCCAAATGTTAACTTGCCATCACATTTCCGTAATCGCTCACTTACATGCCCTTTATCATTAGCTTTGTTCTTCAACTTCTTGAAAGGCTACTGTGAGATGATATCAGAAACACTCTAGAACGTGTTCCCTAAATAAGAATGCTCTCCTAAATCACCAGCAAACGACACTCCAAAACAGGAAACCTACACTGATACAACCCTACCATCCGCACATGGACCCCTTCAAATTTCAGCAGCTGACCCTGTCACATCTCATTTGCCTTTCTGTTCCAGGATCTTATCCAGAATACTTTTGCCTTTAGTTATCGTGCATTTTCAGAAAAGTTCAATCTGGAACACTTCCTCAGTCTCCCTGGTTTTCATGTCCTCGATGGTCTTAAAGGGTACAGATCTTCGATTACATTTACATAGTCATGTGCCATGAGCTCACCTCCAGTTTCAGTTCAACACCTCAGGTTTCTTTCCACTCTTTCTCCTTTCTCTGTTTGTAAAATCTACCCCAGAAGTGAGGAGTTTGCCTTCCGTTATCCCCAGTATATTGAATTCTTTGCTAAATTGGCTTATTTGCTCCATGGGGCCAGTCCTCCAACCATCATGGCCCTTTCCTCAGCCTACCGTCTCTCCTGCCACAGTCTGTCCCTTCACTGGCCTACTGGCCTGTGCCTTGGAGAAGGAAGGAAGGGGAAGCAAAAAGGAAGAAGGGACAGTGACTAATTTCTTTCTCTTCATTCTTTTTCTCACACACTGCACCTGCCCTGTGGGAGTGACATCCCCATCTGACCCAGAGCACACCTGCGTTCCTTTGTATGAATTTTCTTGAATACTTTGCCAACTTATTATCATTCAAGATAGTAGTACTTTTCAAAATAAAAATAAAAAAAAACAAACCTTAAGCCCTCAATGAACCTATCCCCATCCTCCACAATTCCCTCTTGCATTTTAAATCAAATATAACAGAAACAACTGAACAAGACTTCATTTAAAAAATGTAGTCTTCAGCTGCCAGGGAGATGTAAGTATATGAAGCTAAATGCAGATTTTAGTGTTTGGGCTTCAGGCAAAGTCACAGGGTAGGTGTGGGTATGCGCGTGGTGCTTCATTTTTCTTCCACCTCGTCTCATCTTCCACCATCTGAAAGTTTTGAGATCAATGTTAGAAAACCACACTATCAAGAAAAGGCTGTACATGGTGTTTTCTAAACTGGAATAGGCAGGTCCTTTCTTGCGAACAAAAAAGCCTCCTCTTTCATTGCAAACACTCTTATCCAAAACTTTGACCCACGACATGCTTTAGCTCTCTGGCCACTGCCAACCTTTAATTTTCTGGTATTTGCTGAGCATAGAACTTGACTACATTTCCCAGCCTCCCTTGCAGCTACCTGAGGCCTAAGGAGTGTGGGTGAGGGTAACAAGGCACACCAACTACTGCCAAGCTGAGCCCATAAAAGTCTTGGTGCACGCTCCCGGTTCTCTGAGTCCCATCATATGCTGGCCAGATGCACAGCTGCAGTATAGGACTCCAGAGCCTGGTGGCAGAGCCACTGGAGGGAAAGAACCCCATTCCCGCTTGGAACAGAGCATCCCCCCCAACCCCCACTCCGGCCCCACCCCTCCCAACCTGCACAGGACTGGTAAGAGTGTGAACAATGGACCTTAGTGGTTGAGATTTAGTATTATTTGTGATAATACTTAGCCTGCTCTGACTACCACAATCTCCAAAGTGTCCTATGTGCTCCTACCAGGACGAGGTTGCAAACAGAATTCACTGATAATTTTCCTGAGTGGCAGTGTGCAGCTAAACTCGGCTGACTGAGCAAGACATTTTCTCATACGTCACCATGGAAATTTCCTTCAATTTCAGTGAATGATGTGGCAATACTTTTTAAGGCTCTCATTTTACAACCTCGGTTGCAAACAAGGCACTGAGATGGGTCCAACTTAATGGCCTATCTGCAGATTGTGATACGTGATTCCGGTGGAAGGTCATGAGTGAAAATAGTGGCGGTGCCTTATAGGAGTCAGCTCAGTGGTTCACGGAGCTATTTCAGGTCGGGTCCAATATAAACACTAAATGTCACTGTAACACATCTTCTCACTGCATAAGGGTTAATATTCTCTCTTGTGTGTTTAGCTTACGAGCAATAATGACTGCATAATAGGGACGACTAAACTCAACATCACTATGGCATTTCCTTTCTCCGGAAAGAGCTTCTAGCTATGAAAGGTGGATTGACTTGCATTCATGCTACTGTGAGAGAAATGAGGAGAATGACCACAACATCACCTCTCTGGATGCACAAGTCTTTTGTGCTCCTCTGCCCAGTTGGGATGCTCCTACTTGTGTTTTAATCCCTGGTCCCTTTACTTCTTGGAGTAGGCCCGGGGGCATTCTCTGCCGAGGGCCCCGTGACACTGGAAATTCCTCCCTTTGGTTGATCAAAGCAGATGCAGCCTGACCCCACCCCAGGAACTGGTGGCAGACACATCTGTTCATTCTGGCTTCCTGCCAACAGGGGATTTACTCTCGGGTGAGTGGGGGAGAGGGACTTTTATGTCGGGAGGGGATTTATTGTTGGCTGACGGGGTGTGGCGAGTGTGAAGGGTGGGAACCACTTCAGCTCCTCGGCTGGATTGTCTGACTTTTCATGCAGCAGGGTTTAATCTTTGTATGGGGCTTCCACGACTTTTGCAAAGGGCAAGTGCTGAATCCGTGAACTTTAACGATAAACTGGAAAACTTTGGGGGGAGTTAGGTATAGGTTTGCCAAAGGCAAGAAGATGAAAGTGAGGGCGAGCTGACTGCACCCAGTGAGATACTGTTTAGAATCAAAAAGCTGGAGATATAATTGTGACAGTCCTCACTAGGTGGCTAGCATAACCCCATCGACCAAGGGGAAGAAGGGAAATGGAGGCTGGGCCCCTCGGTGTTCTGAAATCTGGCCTCCACTAAGGGCCGGTCGGTTAGGCCTCTTTACCTCTCAGTGTCTTCATGGCAACAATTGCGACTGCACTAACGTTACAAATCAAGTTCTGTAAGACATGCCTTATTTTGTGAAATTACCACGTGCTAAGAAAGGAGGACTGCGGCATTATATAGTACTGGACTGGGAACACTCGATGCCTAGAGTAGGAAGGTTGTCTGAAACCAGAATACCGTCCTGAGCACAACACTATTTCAAGGATTTCCCTTTCAATCTACGAAAGGGAAAGACGTGTCATGGGTTAATTGAGTTTAATTTTATTTATTTAAAAAAAAACTTTTTTTAAGTTTATTTATTTTGAGAGAGACAGAGACGGCATGAGTGGGGGAGGAGCAGAAAGGGAGGCAGGGACAGAATCCCAAGCAGGCTCCACACGGCCAGCACAGAACCCGAAGTGGGGCTCAAACTTAGGAACCATGAGATCATGGCCTAAGCCGACATCAAGAGTCAGACCCTTAACTGACTGAGGCACCCAGGTGCCCCTAATTGAATATAATTTTAGAAGCTGAGAGAAAGCCAGCATTTTGCCCTTTAGAAAGCCCTTTACCTTTCTTACCTCTATATTATTATTATTATTATTTAATGTTTATTTATTCTTGAAAGAGAGAGAGAGAGAGACAGAGATCAAGGGGCGAAGGGCAGAGACAGAGAGGGAGACACAGAATCTGAAACAGGCTTCAGGCTCTGAGCTGTCAGCACAGAGCCCGACGCAGGGTTGGAACTCACGAACCGTGAGATGGTGACCTGAGCTGAAGTCGGACGCTTAATCGACTGAGCCACTCAGGCGCTCACCTCTATATTATTTTTTTAAGACTCCCAGGGCCAGAGATTTTGCCTAGGTATGAACTATCTGCCACCTTATAGATTGTATCTAGCAAATAATAATTTCTATGCCCACCGCTGGGCCATATGATGAGGTCTACACAAAAGAAACGCAAGTTATGGTCCCTGTTCTCCATATAGCAGGCATTCCTGTTTGAAACCTCAAAATAAGAATTCAGGCAGGGCCACAGCCCAACTGTAAATTAGAAGAAGCCACTCTCTCAGGCAGACATAGTCCTGGTTGTGGAGTTTGGTGAGTGGAGTGTGGGCTACATCTCAACCCTCATTGGTCCTTTACATGTTTAACGCATACATCTTTGTGCGATTTGGATTCCATCATATTTTATGGATATGGAGTATGACATCTTATGGAGTGGTGGGATACATCCGTCAGAAATCTTAGTTGCATAAGGGACCAAGAAAACCTTTCTGGTAAGTAAATCATCCCAAGCGAAGAGAAATTAGAAGCAGACAACTTTAATCCGAGAACAACACATCACAGTAGAATAATCTGGGAGGATCCAAATGCAGCATGGTGTCTGTCCCAGAGCTAGGTGACAGTGGGGAGTACGTGGTGACTGTAGCACTGGGGTGGCCTCGGAAAGTTTGATCCAGGAGCCCGAGAAGCTTCGGTACAGAGCAGCTGCAGAGGCTGGAGGCTTTGGGATGGACTCGGAGTGACTGAATGACAACCTCTCCAGCGTTAGATCGGTGAGGGAACGTGGGAAATGTCAACTCTACTCATCCTCATACATGCGCTCTTTGGAGAATTCCAGAAATACCTGGAAGCGGGGAAGATGTTGAGAAAAGGGGTGGAGTCCTAAAATTGTGAGCTGAGGAGAGTCCTAAGAATATTATTTATTGCTGTGACTGTGACACTATTTTTCTCCCAAAGCAGAGGTGAGTTGGGAAACAAGAACAGCACACACGCACAAGAAACTGTGAGGCAGTGATGCATACCACTTGTCCTTTATCGCAAGTGAGGAGCACCAGATGGTGGATGATTGCAAAATGGAAGTCAACATTATTTGTGTATACTCCCCTTGAGTTGGGGTCACTTGTTAGGAATGACAGAACATAGAGGGTGGTGAGCAGCTTCCACGATTCGTAATTGAAGGTTTCCGGGTGATGCTCTTAAATGTCCATGTCGGTAAAGAGATGGGGGGGAGGAGAGTGGTTGAGAGGGGCCAAGAGGGGACCATGTATAGAGTATGAGCGGAAGATGCGTGAAGGGGAATGTGCCCGAAGTCAGTGACCAGGACTCCTGGGGTCTCCACCGTGTTCTGCACCAGCCAGCAAAGCGGGAGTGGAAGAATCACTTACCTTCTCTGAGCTTTGATTTTCTCATCCGTAAAATGGATTACACGGATTAACTTTTAGAGTTCCTCCCTGAGTCCGAGGCTCACTCCTGTCTCCGAAAGCAATGAACGTTGAAAATGAAATTTGGCCTACAAACCCTGTGAATGGTTTGTGGCTTCATTCAGTGGAATAAACCTGCCACCAAAATGCCACGTAAAAGAGTTAGCTTTCTGACTAGAGCCTTCTGGTCAGTGATTAATTCAAGACGGGCCCATCACGTGCACATGGAGCAATGTTTCTGCGCTCCTGAGTGTACATGTTTTGCTATGTCTCTCGCCCTTTCTTTTCTCTCTTGCTTCCTACATGTCAGGTTCCTACTTCCTTTCTGGTCACTGTTTAAATGTGTAGGACCTCTCCTAGCCCTATCAGATTGGCTGGGCATTTAGTCTGTGGGTTTTTTTTTTTTTTTTTTTGCACATCCTGCCAAAATCAGCATGGTCATTCACCCCTGTTGATTTTCCCTTCCCAGACATCAGGTGCTGTCTGCATTCCAGCGCCCCCACAAAAGCGCTATCTCCCCAATTAAGGCTGCCGTGCCTCTGACGTTGCTCCATTTGGTGGACTGGGAGTCAGACCAACCAGAGGCACCCATCAAATAGCAGACTGTGGCATTTGGTTTGGCCAAGAGTTTTCACAATCTCTGGAATAGCAGCTCAAACGACATTGTAAATAAACAGTCTTACGGGAAAGGAAAGAGGTGAGGGGAGGGGGAAAAGAGAAGAGAGGAGGGGAGAGGAAGCTAAACTATAAGGGAAGGAACCCAGAGGAAAAAGGGACTCCTTTCCACACTTCTTTCCATCACACATATGAAAAATGCCTTTGTGGGTTATAACAATCCACTTTGTGATCAAGCTACAATTTCAACATTAAAAAAATTAATTTGCCATTGATTCTAATCTCTGACATTTTGGCCATAGTGGGCAATGCATCAGGTTCTGACTGATCTAAGGAATTTTATGCTCTTTTTCCAGAGTCATCTTCCGAAAGCAAGGTCCCGGCAATATTCCACAACTATTCTCACGCCCTCTGTATGAATGAATGAGGTGACCTATATCATTCCCATTTGAAAGTTGTTACAAAAGAAACAGAGAAAGATTATGTGGTTTGAGATCGATTGACCAACATCTATATTGATGACAGGAGGAAAAATATGATTAAATGAAGGCAAAAGGATTTCTGTCTTACAATATTGAAAATATTAATGATGGAGAGGTAATAAAATCCTGTGTCCAGCTGATAATTGTTGTGGAATTTGCTTTACCAGACATATTTTATATTATGATAATAAAAATACATACAAAATTATGAGGAATGATTTAGAAGTGATTTGGTTGTCAGTAAGGCTAGAGGGAGAAATTTAATTGGGTCACTTATTATCATATATAAATATAAGCAATATAGGCCAGAAACAAGTGGATGCTGCTGATGCTTTTCTGTTTTTATGAAAAATGAAAGAAGGGGAAAGAAAAGATGAAACAAAAAAAAAGGGGGTGCCTGGGTGGCTCAGTCAGTTAAGCGTCCGACTTCAGCTCAGGTCATGATCTCACAGTCCGTGAGTTCGAGCCCCGCTTTGGGCTCTGTGCTGACAGCTCAGAGCCTGGAGCCTGCTTCGGACTCTGTGGCTCCCTCTCTTTCTGTCCCTCGCCTGCTCATGCTCTCTCTCTGTCTCAAAAATAAATAAAAACATTAAAAAATTTTAAAAAAATGTTAAGTACCTCCTATATGCCAGCCTTGTGCTTGAGAATGACCTCACTTAATCCTTATACCAACCTCTCTAAAGGAGTTTCCATTATTCTCATTTTACAGATGAGGAAACATAGGAGATGGAAAGTAACTAGTCCAAAATCCCACAACCAGGATTTTAGCTGAGCTCAACCTGATCTCAAGACTTTGTTCTTTCCACCTTGATCTCTTGTAATTCTTTTGTTTATATTTGTTTGCTTGTTTTCTTTCTTTCTTTCTTTCTTTTTTTTTTTTTTTTGCCATTCAGTTCATTCCTTCTTGTTTTAGAGAAATTACACAGGATTTGATTACTGTTACCTGTGCAATTCTATATGATATGCTAGTTACCGTGTTGAGATCATTCTAGGATTGAATACTGAACAATTCACCAATTCCAAGATGGCATCTCCATTCTGCATGTATACATATTATTTAAAAGAAAGAATATTCTTTTTCATTTTGACCAAAGCAAGGCCCAGTTTCTTCCCACTGAGTTCTGCTCAGCTCTCCTGTGAGTGTGACAGCTGAACACTTAACTGAAATATTTTTTCTGGAGAGCCAATGAGCCATTCTCCTCTGACCATAAGTGTGCCAGTATCTATTATTCAAGTATGATTATTACCAAATATGTTTTTGGAAACACATTCTCCAGATGTTATAGAGGCCTTTGTAATGTAACTTATCAATGTCAAGGAATTGCAAAATTCTTAAAGTAGTTTTAATGTTGAATCAATTAAAAATACAAAATAGGCTAGGCTGTCTCATGCTTCGGAAGATAAGTGGTTGCAAGCAAACCCGTAGGGTTAAAGCATTAAACTTCAAAAGGATCACCACAACCTGTGCAATTTCATATAATATATCAGTTACCATTTTGAAAACAGTATAAACCTGTGTGAGATGGGGCTATAGGACAATGACTTTCTTAGTAGCAGTGAAAAGTTAAAACAAGGCATCAGCCAGACAGCTGTCCTATTTCTGAGATGCCTTTCAGGACCGGTATCTCACTGTAGCCCCCAAATTAAAAGCCAGAAACAGAACCAATTACAATTAATTATTACCACCATGATGCTCCATCAAGAATACTTTAGAAGGATAAAATTTCTTGTGACTCCTATATTTCTGAGCCAGAGGTGACCAAAATCTCATATATATATATATATATATATATATATATATACACACACACACACACACACATATATATATACCTATCTATATATATATGTATATAGCTATATATATGTATATGTATACATACATATACATATAGATATATACATATATAGATATATATAGATATATATAGATATATAAATTTTAGCATACCATGCAATCCTTTTACATCTTAGAGAACCTTTGGACAAAAATTTGGGAAATATACACATGAAATATTGATTCTTATTTCTGGTGAGTAATCAGGTTAACCCTATTGGTAGAATGGGGTTGAGATAATTAATAGGTGGATTTGCCAAAATGGGTAAATGAATCCATTACAATACATTATGTCACAATCCTATCTCTGCTACCATCATTTTAAAATAAAAATAACATTTAACAAGTTCTGTGCCACGAAGTTGAACATAGAACGTTATAGAGTTGTCATTATTTCTTCTCTGGGAAGGATTGTGACTGATAAGATAACTATTGCCTAAACTATTTTAGTATGTGGAATTGGCACAGATAAATTCTCTGCTCTATGTACTAATTACAGTAATTTGATCATTATAATGATTATAATTTCATATTCGCTTTATATGAGATAGTCTCTTAACACTGCCTGTCACATCATCGTAAATTTGCTTGTAAGATTCTTTTGGGGGGAAACTATTATATCTTATCAACAATGTCTTTCATAGCTTAATTATGATATGCCTTCAGGATTTTTATAACACCTCTTGTAAAGCCTGTTTTCTGAATGAGAATGTTATACGTCTAAGAGCTGTGTCAAGATACTGTTTTAAATCATCAGTTGCATTTCTAATATATTTACAAGAAAAAATTATTGAAAACAATCCGAAATTCCACAAGGAGGTACTTATTAAATTAATAATGGCATAGCACTGTAATAGAGTATCAGATATTTGCAAAAAGAATGAGGAAACTCTGTTCAGAAAGATTATTCAGAAAGATTAGCAAGGTATACCATGGAATGAAAACACAAGGTGCAAAATAGTGAATATAGAATATATCTTTGTCCATGAAAGAGCACACATGTAAAAGTCCGTCTTTGTATTTTCTTGCATTGTCAATCAAGGAAAACTCTGGTAGGATAAATCAAGTAATACAAGTGGTTTCCGGAGGGTGAAGGGAGGGGTATACATGGTAACTGGATGAGTGGGTTAGGGTTGAAGACAGACTTTCACTGTCCTCCTTTCCTTAGAATCTCTGTTGGTGGCTCCTGGGGCCATGAAAATAACCACTCAGCCCACTACATCAAACTTTCCTTATTTCTTTTGGATTTTGAGTCATGCATATGGAAACCTTTACCTGTTGCCATTTTATCACTTATGTAACTTTTGACAATTCAATATTTGATCCATTTGTAATTTACTATGGTGTTATGGGAAACAATAGTTATCTAGTTGTGTCAACATTTATTCATGAACAGTGTTTATGAACAGACTATCATTTCCCTATAGACTGGAGATTTTATCTTATTCACATGTTAAATTCCCGTAGTATTCTTTTTTTTTTTTAATGCCTATTTATTTACCTTTGAGAGGGAGAGAAGGGGAGAGAGAGAGACAGAGAATCCCAAGCAGGCTCTCCACTGTTAGCACAGAGCCCCAATGTGGGGCTCAAACTGAAGAACTGTGAGATCATGACTTGAGCTGAAATCAAGAGTCTGATGCTTAACCAACTGAGCCACCCAGGTTCCCTTTCCCTCAGTATTCTTGAACAGTCTAGTCTATTAAATTGGTTTGTCTACATATATGCCCCTATGATTTAGTTACTTCAACTACCTGCTTTAAAATCGATAGGTCTGGTCTTCCCTCATTGTTCTCTTTCAGAGGCTTCCTGACTATTTTAAACATTTTTACGGTAAATAGTTAATCAAATCAGATTGTCTCATTGAAAAATGTTGGTATTTTAGGGGCGCCTGGGTGGCGCAGTCGGTTAAGCGTCCGACTTCAGCCAGGTCACGATCTCGCGGTCCGTGAGTTCGAGCCCCGCGTCAGGCTGATGGCTCAGAGCCTGGAGCCTGTTTCCGATTCTGTGTCTCCCTCTCTCTCTGCCCCTCCCCCGTTCATGCTCTGTCTCTCTCTGTCCCAAAATAAATAAACGTTGAAAAATGTTGGTATTTTAATTCATATCATGGTAAATTTAACCATTAACTTATGGAGAACTGATGAGCTTCTGATGCTG
The DNA here is from genome assembly GCF_018350175.1 of Felis catus. NCBI lineage: Eukaryota > Metazoa > Chordata > Mammalia > Carnivora > Felidae > Felis > Felis catus. Next base: position 38,897,490 of record NC_058380.1, read on the forward strand.
AATAGTTTTCCAGTTGGTTCTCCTGGGTTTTTCAAGTATATAATCATATTACTTCCAAATAGTGATAATTCTACCTTGTCCTTTCCATTTCTCTTGTCTCTAATTTCTTTTTCTCATCTAATTACAATGATTAGTTAAATATGCTCTTAAAAACTCTGCGAAGACTCACCAAAAGAACAGTTCTAGCAACAGAATCTGGGTGAAAATCTTAACCCATTTATATAAGACACTGTTTTGAGTAACTGTTTTGGCTATATCAACATGACCTGTTAGTTATGAGAAATGACTTCACTTGTTATTAAAACCATCTTCAGTGTATTAAACTGGCGCTTTCCCTAAGGGCTAGTTTACAAATAGCCATAATTCATCTGGCATACTGTAAGGAAATATACGCAGACAAAAGGGAGAGTTTAGAAATTGGTTAATCTCTCTTTTCCCCCAAGCCAGGTGTATTGGAAATGACTGAAGCAAAAGGCGTAGTTTACATCCTACGCCCCACCCCCTGTATGTTTAAATTCAACTTTCACAGTTGAACATAGCCATGCCGAGTTTAAGAACGATCTTTCTCATCTATAGTAGCGAGATTGATTGCCTGGTGTGTTGCATGATGATATCTATATTTTATATTTAAACCTAAAGCTTCAGTAGCCAATTCATGGCTGAATTTGGTCCCAATATGAAGCAAATAATATTTGACAACTAGATGGAAAGAATATCAACCAAACAAAAATTTGCTAAATTTAGAGATTCTTCATTTCGGAAGAGAAATGTTGGTAAATACTTTTGAAAATAGAAGGCTGAAATTGCCAGTTGCAACACTGGATTTCCACAAGCAAAATTTACAAATTTTCCTACTGCCAGAAACCTTAAGCATATTTGTTAGATGAAGGAGTTCATTATGAAAGGAAAGGAACATCCATGAATAATAAGAGAAATGACCAAAGGCTACCAAAGTTAAAGAGGTCACTCTATAGCATTGATACAGACAAATTAAACACACACACACACACACACACACACACACACACACACACCTCAAGAGAAGCTCCTTACAAACCAAGAGTCACTTGATTTACAAATCAAGGGTCCCCTCAGTTTCCAGGGACCACGAAGGCACATGCTCAGGTTTGATGATCCCTCAGTTCCCAAAGGAGCTAATCTGCTTTGAGCCTCTTGAAGCTCATATCTGGACAAGATAAAGATCAGTAAAGCTGTCAGAAAACAAGGAAGCAAGCTCAAGATAAGGCTTCCATTCCCCTGTTTAGGGTAGCTTGAACAAAGAGAAGTTGCCATTTGGGAAGGCTGACGAAAGTTGGCTCCTTATTCTAATTCCCACGTTTAGCTAAACTAACCTACAGATCTACAGGAAACGGACAGGACAGAGCATCTATTCAATCATGAACATCCACCAGCATATGTCAGCACAGCTTACTAGGATGCGTGTTTCTTACTATGTCTACCAACTTGGTAACACCGAGGCCATCTCTCAATATCAGAGAGTTTACATTTTGACCTCGACTTTCAATGATGAATAGCGGGTGATTTCTACTAGGTGAAAATCTTATTTATCTATCCTAGGCTGAGGGTAAAAAATCCTGAATGAGAGCCAAAAGACACATGAACAAGATTATACGTACTCAGAAGAATTTGTAAATCAAGTGACTGCTGATTTGTAAGGAGGTTCTCTTGATGGGTGTGTGTATGTGTGTGTGTGTGTGTGTGTGTGTGTGTGCATGTTCTGTGTTTAACTTGTGTGTATCAATGCCATACAGTGCCAGGTTTGTAAATTATCAAATATATAGTCATAACCTATTGAAAAGACTAAATATTAGCTTGCAGGCGTTGGCTGAACTTTACCATTTTTCTTTCTATAATTAGATTTTTTTTAAACTTAGCCCCACATGCTGCTACTCAGGGTCTAGTTAAGTTATGCTATATGCTTTTCAATTAAACCATAACTTTCACATGTGCATTTTGTTGTGCTCACTCAACATTAAATAAATGGATAACACCTGAATAAATTCGGAGCCCCAGAGTACACCAATTCTTGGAACAAATTTACCAGTGAGAGGTTTTTTCATTTTAGTTAAATCAAGAGTTTTCCTCAATTGAGGTAAAGCAGTAGTTACTTAAGTACCATCTCGAAAAACAGGTAATAGTAAAATACATAATAGTATTTATGACTGTTTGACCCATTTCTCAACCCATTTAAATCTGGAAAGATATGCAATAAATTTGAGTCTCGTTTATACACTTGGACTATTCATATATACAGTAAAGCTCTTTCATAAAGCTTCTTATCAGGGGAAATGTCTTAGAAAGGAAATGGAAAATTCTAGGCATGGAGATAGTACGTAAGATTTTCAGCCTCCCATTCTACCATTATATCTTATTATTTGTATTAAAAGACACAGCTACTGACAATGACACTGCACATGTGTATAAAGTGTCAAGGAGACATATATCCTAACCATTTCCTGGAACACGAAGAACTCCATGGTGCCTCCCAATTGTTGATGTTATTTTTTCAGTAGCTTTTTCTCAGTAAAGCTGAGTGACAATGACAATAAATATTTCTCATTTTTGAAAGCTTTACCACTTGATTAGGTATCTAGTGTGGGGCCTTGTGCAATATTCTTTGACTGAACACTGGTTAATGATGATCATTCCCTGCCAAGTAAAATTAAACATTATGTGGGATGTAGATGCTGATAAATCAATAAAGAAACTATCCAATTTGATGTAAGATCTAGATCTTTAAACTGTCGTCTGTGAACTACTTGTCTTATAGGATTCTTGTTAAAGGGAAAATTCCTAGCTCGTACCTAAGACTCTATGATTTAGAACCTATGAGTGTAAGAATTTTAATTTTTAACAATTTTTTTTCTGGTGATAATCCTGTACTATGAAATTTGACAACCATTAACCATTTAATCTTGGATTTTTTTTTTACATTGTAAACCTTTTTTTTTAATGTTTGTTTTTTTGAGACAGAGAGAGAGAGAGAGAGAGAGAGAGAGAGAGAAAGAGAGAGAGAGAGAGAGAGACAGAGCACAAACAAGGGAGGGGCAGAGAGAGAGAGAGACATAGAATCCAAAGCAGGCTCCAGGCTCTGAGCTGTCAGCACAGAGCCCAACATGGGGCCCAAACTCACAAACCGTGAAATCATGACCTGAGCCAAAGTCAGACGCTTAACCGACTGAGCCACCCAGGCGTCCCTGAATCTTGGATTCTTAAAAGAATGTTTCTAATTATGTACATGTGCATTTTCATCTAGACTACTAGAAAGCCTATGGAGAAGATGATTTTCAATATTAGATTCTGAATTCTTTATTCAAGGGGTCAATATAATATTAACCAAGTACATGAAGTCTTAAGCTATGCCTGTAAAATTCTTAAAAACTCAGCAGAAAACTGAACTATTTCCAACAACAGATATCTGACTTTTGAGGACTATCTGGGATTTTTTTACCACTTTTTTTCTTTATCAGTAAGTTTAACAATAAGTGAAAAGGAAAGTTTTTGAGTCAGTTCATTATTGGAGAGGTAAGGAAGAAAAGGTGTATAGAGCTCAACTTTTTACTTCTTTACCGTGAGTAGCAGGAGATTGCGTGCAAGGTGTAGCTGCAAACATTTTAGAATTACGTGTAACACAAAATATCATAAAACTACTTTCCAAATATACCAACCAAAGGCGGGGCACCTGGGTGGCTCAGGCGGTTAAGCATCTGACTCTTGATTTCAGCTCAGGTCATGATCTCACAGTTCGTGAGATTGAGCCCTCCCTACATTGGGTTCTGCACTGACAGTGAGGACCCTGCTTGGGATTCTCTGTCTCCCTCTCTCTCTGCCCCCCCTGCTTGTGTTCTGTCTCTCAAAATAAATAAATACGAAAAATAAAGAAAAAATTTTAAAAAAAGGCAAAGTCTCCTAAAGAAGGTCTGGGATGGAAGAAATGTCCCCAGCATGAGGAAGGTGACTGGTCACACCTGGAATTCAGTTCCCACTAAGAGGAGAAGGAATGAATTTTTTTGCAATGTCTCCAGGAGAGAAAGCAGAGATTAGGTAAACAATTTTAAAAGATGGATGCTTTGGGGCTCCTGCGTGGCTCGGTTGGTTAAGCGATTAAATGCCTGACTCTTGATTTCAGCTCAGGTCACAATCTCATGGTTGTGAGATTGAGTCCCACATCGGACTCTATGCTAGGTATGGAGCCTGCTTAAGGTGATCTCTCTCTTCCTCTGCTTCCCCCAGCTCTCTCTCTCTCTAAACTGAACTAAACTAAACTAAAATAAATGAATGGATAAAATAATATATGGATGCTTTGATGGTAAGTTTTGGTCTGAGTACAGAGAGGACTGAGGGCACAGGCAGGGAGATCAGAATAGCCACATCAGATCCAAATATATAACTATGCTCAAATGCTTACAAATAGCATAAGAAGAAGGATTAACGTTATATGTTGTTGGAAAATAAAATCTGAAGACCAAAAGGTAAAATAGGAAAATTGAAATATGGAGAAATTTTCTAAAAAAAAAAAAAAAGCAACGAAAGCCATTCTACAAAGGAATAGGAATGACCGTGGTTTAATGAGTTGTCATCTTGGAAGCAAGAGTCTATTTGAGCAATCATCTAGGATATTGTAGGACAATGTTTCTCAAACTTCAATGGGCATACGGATCATGTAAGGATCACGTTAAAATGCAGGTTCCAGTTCTGGAGGTCTGAGCGGAGACATGAGTTTTCTACATGTCTAGCAGATCTCCGAGGTGAAGCCAATATTGTTGGCTCATTGGAACACTTGGAGTAGGAAGATTCTAAGGTATTTTTCAAACCTAAGAATCCAGAATGGATTTTCCTTGTGGCTCTATCACTTTCTGTGTGGTCATGGAACCAGTTCCTTTTCTTTGTCCCAGATTTTCTCATGTGTCCTTTAAAAATAATCTGAGTTATGCCTTGTAGGAATGCTTAGAGAATTCAGTAAATTAACGGACATAGCGTACGCAGGAGAGAGCCTGACACATAAGAAATATTCCATAAATGTCAGCTCCTATATTGCCATTATTATTATAAAATTAAAAGTTACGAAATATAGAGTGCTTTGGCTTTTTCTGATTTCCATCTTAGCTGATGTAATCGGACTGTGTTTGTTGTCTGAACTGAGCAATGATGCCTTAGAGTTTACCCTCCTCACTGTCAGATAGAATTCCCATTTTGGCCTAAAGTCATTTGTAGGTTTTTCTAAATTCCAAAGGAAATGAAATAGCAGTGATTCCATTATGCAAATAATAGTAATGTTGAAAGAACATGGGAATGGATTTATGGATTTCTAGAGACCTAGTTTTTAGCCCTGCCTCTAATTAGCCATGTAAACTAATAGTATTATCCCAAACCCGACAACCCTACAATGCAGGAGAACATATGCTCCTTTTTACCACTGACTCAGACCCTCAGGACATCTTTCATGGATTGGTGACTTAGCCATAGACTTTTAAGAAACAGAGATTGCCATCATTCTTTGGGCCACACATGCTCTCCTGGATTCTAAGTTGTCCACTATGCTGTCCATTTCTCCTGACTTCTGGCTAAATTCCCTGCTTCTAGTTACGAAGAACTCTTGGCACTCAAGCTAATATCAAAGTAAAAGGCTACGAACACTATCTAATGGGTGACCAAGGCTTAATGGAAATAATATGCGTTTTTTTTATTTTTTATTTTTTGGTACCCAATCAAGGGCTATTCCTTAGTCCCCAAATGCCTTAGATAATTAAGAAAAAAAATCTAAATTTAGAAATGAACATTTAAAGCTCATTTAGTGTGTCACTTCCAAAGTGCAATTTTAATCTAAAAAAATAGTTTTTCATGAATGATATCCATTAAATAAAATAAGCCTATAGTAAATCATCGAGTATTTATTGAATTCCTACCATGAGGCCTGATCTGTGGTAATATGGAGACTCTAAGAAGCGTAAGACATTGGAGGGGCACCTGGCTGGCTCAGTTGGTTGAGCATCTCACTCTTGATCTTGACTCAGGTCATGATCTCACGGTCGTGGGATGGAACCCTGTGTCTGGCTCTGCATTGAGCATGGAGCTTGCTTGGGACACTCTCTCTCTCTCTCTCTCTCAAAATGAAAAAATAAGTGTAAGACATTGAAGTTTAACATAGAGCTAAGAGGATACTACTTACACACATGGAAAAATTAGAGACAACTCATGATTCAGATGAGCACAACTAGCTTGGGATGCAACAATCCACGCAGCAGGCACCTCTGTCTGTCTGTCCCTCCCCGCAGAACTTCCATTCACCTTCCCTACTTAGCTTCTTCTTTCTTCCCCCCATAACATTTCTAACATACTATAAAGATTGCTTCCATATTAGATTCTTTGTCTATTATTGTTTGCCCCTACAAGAATGTAAGCTCCACAAGGATGGGGCTTTTGTCTCTCGTTTCTTGATGGGTCACCTGTCATTCCAGCAGTGCTTGGAAGCACAGTAGTGCTCAAGAACAGCATTCTGAGTGAGGGAATGATTCATTAAAGAGACCAATACCAAGTTTGATCCTGCATTTCACAGCTCATAGACCTTGAGCGTTCCTAACACACAAAAGAGGCGAACAGAAAATATTTTATAACTGACTAGGTTTTACAAACTGTATTTGTTGTTTCTGCTCTACAATACTCAGGATTTTGTCTTTTTTTTTTTTTTTTTGCCTTTTGAGGTCTAAATATCAGGCTGATGTAGAGATGTAAAGTAATGAGAATAAATCATAGATCATTATTCCACTGCCATTCCAAAGGGAAAGGAAATCTGCAATGACTCCATTATGCAGATACTGGTAACAGTGAAGGAATATGGGAACAGATATTTAGAGATCTAGTTCTGTGTCCTGCCTCCAATTAGCCATGTAAACTGATAGCATCTCTTGACCTCAGAGTTCCAGCGTCTTCAATTGAAATATGAAATTATTTCTCAATGATAACTAATGACATTTAACTTTGACATCTTGCTTTTTTTTGGCATTAACTCCATTTTATGCACTCCATCCCAGTCCCCCAGCCCCATTCTATGAATGGTTCAAGTTTAATGAGTTAGAAAAGACAGAGATGAACAAAGAAGGGAGAGAAGAATGCCTGATGGGAAACACTTACTGTTATTATCATCATGACCAAGATCATAAATATAAATTCAGGTAATGAACCAGACTTCTGATAGTTCCAATCTGGTTCCACATTCCCTCTGGAAAACAAACAAACAAACAAACAAAAAAAACCTGGAAGTCTATTTCAAAGGCTCTTGAATAGCAAAAATAACGCATTACGTTTGTTCTCTAGGCTTATTTGGTAGCTTCAGACTCTCTCTCAGACTCTACTTACCGCACATATAAATCTTTTGGGCTTGAATCTTTTATTTTTTTTCCCTGAGCCCAAAGAAATTAGAAGCAGCAAATTTTAATATGTTACCACTGGGGCACATGTCTTGTCATAATAAATAACTTAAAGCTGATAAGAGTTAAAGACATCCTTTCATTCAGAGATGAGCTATTGTAAACACATTATATTAGCATCATTAGATTATAGCTAATTTTAAAATGATTTTCTGACAACGATCTTGACTTCTCAAGAGTAGATTAAGTTATACTGATCACCTTATGTAACAAGGCAAGACATAATTCTGCTAGAAGGGTTTCCATGAATAATAGTTTACATGTAAACACTTTTGTTTGAGGCATCTGAAAAGACGCATTCATATCCAACTGTTATTCCCAGGTAATGTTAGATAATGAGATATGTTGTATTGTCTCTCCTTAAATTTCTCTGGCAATTATTTATTAATCCATATTAAGATATTTATTCAGGTATTTTTGGCACTCCTCTTGTATCAGCACCTTTTTTCTTTATACTCAGTACCTGTTGGATGATGTGGGGACCCACAATGTAAAGCACACGTCCAGATATTGAGTAATTTAGGAATAGATGGACAAATCAGATTAAGAAGGAATATACTCTAGAGCATAGATTTTGGAGGTGGCCAGATCTGGGTTATAAACTCCTACGTACCAGCCTGGTGACTGTATGCAAGTTACTTACTATCTCTGTTACTCAGATTCCTCATCTGTAAAATAGTGATCAAAATACCTATTTCCAGACATGTTATGAGGATTCATTAAAATATATGTGCCAAGCACTTAAATTTCGAGGCTGGAAGATAGGTACAGGGGATACCAAATATTAGGGGTGAGTGAACAAGCTGGGTTATCTTGGGCCATTTATTTATAAACGTTTGTTGCTTCATCTGTAAAATGGGAAAAATAGTACTGAACTTCATAGAGTTTTAAAAAATTCACAACAAAATTTAATGTGCTTATGTACATGGGACATAAGGTATCCCTAGCATCCAGTAAAAACCTAATAAATTGTATTAGAAATACTATGCTTTAATAATGAGAAAACAAATGCCAAAGTACATAGGGTAACAGGAGTTCAGAAAAAGGGCATACCAGCATGGGTGGGAGTCAACAGGGAAGGTTTCATCTAGAAGGTGCAACTCGGAATTACAGTCCTATAACTCTGAAGGGGCCTGATGGAATTCAGCCTCTCCATCTACTCTTATAACTCATTGTGACGAGGTGCCCTGTACCCACTAAACAGAAGGTGCTGGGAATCAGTTCGCAGCAAAATCTAAAAGGAGGCAAACACACACACAGGCAGGGCTGGTGTGAACTCTAGCAGTGCCCACTGTGTTCCCTTGGCAAAGGGTAACAAAGCATGAGCAATTACCTTGCTTTTGTGAACATGACCTCTGCAAAGGCATTCCTTTGTTTCTTCAGTATTCATCCGCTCCAGTTATATAGCTCAAGCTTGGTTCTTTGGTTTCATTTTTGTTGTCTTGTTTTCCCAACTGAATATATAAATAAATCTTCAGTTGGGGGCCAGAGATCTTGGACTTATTTTTCCCCGCAACCCGAAAGTAGTTCTATTTTATTTTCCTGATGATGTAAGTGGCACGTGCTCATGATAATTAAATCATCCAATAGAGATAATTTGAGGAACATGTAAAGATCTTTGGAAATTTCCCCCCATGAATCAGAATTTCTTAAAGAGGAGTATCAGAGGATGAGGCTTTATGCACAAATGAATGAAAATTATCTTTGATCCCCCAATGAAGCCAACATAATCTAAGAATACAAGTCTGATCATGACATTGTCCCATTTAAACTTTCTTTTTTGTATTCCATTGCTTTTGCAAGAATGTCTGTAATCCTGAGCACAGTATATGAGGCTTCTCATGATCTGAGTCTTGTCCAACTGGTTATTTCCCACCATTCTCCCTCCACTAAGAACTCTATGTTCTGGGCACAGAGAAGTGCTTCATATTCTCCAAAGTTACATATCTTGGCTTTAAAGCCTTTTTCACTTCTGGATTTGGCATAATGGAAAACTAAGCTCACAAGAGACCCACTCAATACAAACACATACAAATGCTGGATAAAATATACTTAAAAGTTTTTTAAATAAGTGTTGGGCTTTAAAAAAGAAGACAAAACTTCCAGGTCCCAAAACCTAAGAAGAATTTGAAGTGAGAATTGTTAACATCCTGAAGCCGGGGAGAGTGGAGATAGACATGACCCTAATAGGCCCGTCATGAGGGCTAATTACCCACAAAGGAGCAATAGATGCAGTCTCAAAAAATGAAGGAAGAAAAGTGGAGTAAAAATGGAAAATGGAGAAAATTTAAGGAAAAGATACTTAATCCAAAGAATATTAAAGAAAATAGTAAAAAATAAATGCATAGACCAAATGTAAAACAGTTAACAAAAAGGCAAATTTAAACCAAACCAGATCAGTAATTCCATTAAGTATAAAAGAGCTAAACAGACCAGTTAAAAGATAAAGATCGCAAGACTGTTTTAAACAGAAAAAAAATTGTCTTATTTAAAATGGGTGCCCTTATTTATTTAAATAAATAATAAATAAAGTCCTACCTAAAATAAGTGCTCTAAGAGTAAATAAGGTCACAGAAAAATGGAGAGAAAAAGACATACCAGCACAAACCAAAGTTAAGTTGGTGTGATTATATTAAAATCAGATGGTGATGCCTGGGTGGCTCAGTCATTTGAACGTCTGACTCTGGATTTCTGCTCAGGTCCCAGGGTTGGGGGATCGAGCCGCATAGAGCTCTGGGCTGAGTGCTGAGCATGGAGCTTGCTTAAGATTCTCTTTCTCCCCCGCTGCCCTCCTCCTCTGCTCGCTCTCTCTCTCTTTCTAGAATGAACAAAATCAGATGAAGTAGGATGCTTTTTTTGTTTTTCTTTAATGTATAAAACATATACAATAAAATTCACATTTTTTTTTTACTTATACTAGTTTGTGGGTTTCAACAAATACATGCTGACTCTAATTACCACCACAATCAAGATAGCAAACATTTCCATCACCCATCCCCCTTCCTAAATATGCTACCGGCCTATGCTTACTAAATATGCTTCCTAAATATTCAGTCAACACTTTTCCACTAGCTCATGGAAATCACTGATCTGCTTTATGTCTATATAATTTTGCCTTTTCCACAATGTAACATAAATGGAACAATGTAGGATGTAAACTCCAAGAGCAACTTCATTCACTTAATATAACATGTTTAAGATCTAGCCACACTATTGTGCGTATTACTTGTTCATTTCTTTTTATTCTGGTAGTATTTTGTGATATAGATGTACCAGAATTTGTTTTACCAGTCTCTAGTTCGAACACTTGGATTGTTTCCAGTTTTGTGCAATTACAAATAAAATCACTATAAACATTCACATATAAGTTTTTGTGTGAACATAAGGTTTCAGTTCACTTGAGTAAATAGCTAGGAGTGGGTTGTATGATAAATGTATTTTTAACTTTATAAGAAACTGCCAAATTGTTTTCTCAAGTGTCTGGGCCATGTTGCATTCCCCCCCAGCAATGTGTGAAAGTTCCAGTTGCTCTGCATCCCTGTCAGCAATTGTTAGGGTAAGTACTTAAAAAAAAAAATTTAGCCATTCAAATAGGTGTGTAGCACTATCTCGTGGTGGTTCTAATTTTCATTTTCCTGATGACAAACTTCCTTAATCCTTGCATGTGCTTATTTTCCATTTTGGTCAAACGTCTGTTCAAGTGTTTTGCCTGCAGCTTAAGGCTTATGGTTTCCTTGTTGTTGAGCATTGAAGGTTCTTTATATATTCTAGGTATAAGTTCTTTACCACATATGTGATTTGCAAGTATCTCTTCCTAGTCTTAGGCTTAGTTTTTTCATCTCTTAATATAGTAATCAAATGAATTCATGGGTTACAGACCATATTTTTGTTGTCATGTTTAAGAAATTATTGTCAGCCCCAAACAGCAATTATTTCCTTATCTCTTCCTAGACATTTTACAGTTTTAGCTATTAGACAAAGACCTATTATTTAGTTTTAGTTAATTTTTTGCATAGATGTGATGAGGTATGGACCAAGGTTTAAAAAAAAATTAATGTTTATTTATTTTGAGAGAGAGAGAGAGAGAGAGAGAGAGAGAGAGAGAGAATCCCAAGCAGGCTCAGCGCTGCCAGCACAGAGACCAATGGTGGTCTCAAACCCATGAACCCTGAGATCATGACCTGAGCCAAAATCAAGAGTCGGACACTTAACCAACTGAGTCACCCTGGTGCCTTGGACCAAGGTGTGTGTGTGTGTGTGTGTGTGTGTATACATATATATATGTGTGTGTGTGTGTATAAATACATATATATTTGCACATGAGTATTCTAATGGTTTCAGCATTGTTTTTTTACAAAAAGACTACTTTATTGAATTACCTTTGTCCATTTGGACAAAATCTGTTGTCCATAGTGATGGGTCTATTTTTGGATTCTATTGATCTCTTTATCCACCTTTTTTCAACACAACACCCTGTTTTGATTTCTGTAATTTTACAGTAAGTCTTGAACTCATGTAGAGTGACATTAAATATGATATGGAATAAAGATTGATGAACTGGCGAATTAAAAAAATTGATACTGCAAAAATTGTCACATTTTTTCACATTGGTTTTATGGATTGTAAAATACCCATGATATTTTTCTTTGTATTGATATTTTATTTTTTGAAGCTTGGTAAATTTCTTCTGAAATGTTTACATGAAGTTAAAATGAAAACAATTGTCTAGACAACTGAGGAAGAAGAAAACGTTAGGGACTAGCCCTCCCATTTATCAAAAATATTACAAGCGTCCAGTAATTAACAAACTATATCACTCACAGAGGGACAAACAGACCGATGAAACAGAGTAGATAGAACTTCCCAGAAATAGACTCAAACATAAACAGACAGCTAATGTAGCAGAGGGCATTATAGATGATTGGGGAAAAGATAGGTTTTTCATTAAAAAGTTAGGACAATTGGCTGTTATACATAAAAATGAATTTAGATCCCTCTTCACACTATAGATAAAATTAATTGTAGGTTAATTAAATATTTTAAGCAAATGCAAACTATTAAATCTGCTATTACACAGAATATATTTTCAAATTTGGGGCTGGGAAATTTTTCTTAAACACGTCTGAAAAATGCATAAACCAAAGAAAAGAATAGGTAATTCTGATGACACCAAGATTAAAACCTGTTCCCCAAATGAAAATATAGGGAGACTTAGAATGCAAATCACAAACTTGGGCAAGGTATTACAACACATATAACTAACAAAATACTCATGTCCTGAATTCTCAAATAAATCCAGGCTCTCAGAAGAATAATGAGCAAACCACTTGTACATGCATTTCACAGAACATGTGGATGTTCCATAAACATGCAAAAAGTTGCTCAACCCCAGGGAAGAGTAAATTAAAACCACAATGTGTCATCTTTACATCACCACTGGTAGGGCAGCACTTAAAAACACTGGCATGGCTAATCACTGGTGAAGATGTGGCTCAACGTGAGTTCTCACGTTTTACTGCCTGAACTTTGGTAATAGTCACTTTGGAAAAGAGTGTGGCACTTTCTAGTAAAGTTGAAGATCCATGTACCTTAAAGAATTCATGCAACTGTGCATCAGAATACATGAAAGTATTATTTGTAACAGCAGAAAACTGGAAACAACTTGAATGCTCACCAACAGTAGATTGTGTAAGTAAATTATAATGCATTCACACACTAGAATATCATACAAAAGTGAAAGTGAATGAATGATAGCCCTGCATAGCAACATGCCTGAACCTCACAATCATAATAATGAGGAAAAAAAAAAATTACCAGAGTACTGTTAGTGTAATTCCATTTGTATAAAGCTTTGCAACAAGCAGGACTAAACACAGTATTATTTCCCATATGTACATATGATGCATACTAAAGAAAATCAAGTCGATAATTGTCACAAATATTATGATAGTGCTTCTTTCATTGGATGGTGAAGATAATATGATTGGAGAAGAAGACTTTAAAACTGCTGTCATTGTTCTATTCTTTAACCTGGGTAATACTTACAAGGATGTTGGTTTAATTATTCTTTTAAAAGCTATATGTTTGTGTACCTCTGCATATATTTAGGTATGTTTACTTTATAATACAAGATTAGGAAGGGAGGTGCCTGGATGCCTCAGTTGGTTAAGTCTGACTCTTGAAGTCAGCTCAGGTCATGATCTCACTGTTCGTGGGTTCAAGCCCCAGGTCGGGCTCTGTGCTGACAACACAAAATCTGCTTGGGATTCTCTCTTTTTACCTCTCTCTCTGTCCCTTCCCCACTTGCACACACTCTCTCTCTCAAAATTAAAACCAAACCAAAACAAAACAAACGGGATAGATAGATAGATGAATAAATAAATAATAAATAAAAGATTAAGAATGATAAAAGTGTCACCAAAATATGACATCCATTCATAATGTAGCAAAAAAAAAGAAAGAAAAAAAAAACAAATCTACTGCAGATATCATACCTGATGAAAAAAAAATGTGTGGCATTCTCTTTTAACTAAGCCAGATAATTATGCCCATAATAATTACTTGCATTCAGCATTGTTTCAAAAGTCCTAGACAAACTAGTGAAAGAAAAATCAAAACAAGTAAATATTCACAGGATTAAAAGGGAATAATAAAAACAAAGTATCATTATCTAAAAGTCATATGACTATTTTCATGGAAAATCCAAGTCTAATGACAAACTATTAGACCCAATAAAAAATTCTTCATAGTTCCTGGATATAAAATTAATATAAAAGGTAAACAATGTTTAATAGGCCATTAATAATTTAAAATAAATCATCTCTAATGGAGTTAAATATTCCATTCAAAAGAGTAATGAATAAAACATGTACAAGTCCCTGTGTATGGAAAATTTAAAACTTTGTGGGAGGCTCTAAAACAAAACTAAAATAATAGATAGTTTTTATGAAAAGAAAGACATGCGTGTTAAAGATAAATTCAGTTTCCTTATCCCGGTAGCATTTTCACAGGACACTGATGTTGATGTTAAAATTCATGTGCAACACTAAAGGACCAGAAGGGTCTGAGACAACTTCGAAGACGGAGAAAGGAAAGTTTTCTCCAATAGATTTAGAGATTTAAGTTTGGAGTATAAAGTACTCTTTACCTAGTGTCACCTCCTTCAAGATTGTTGGTGTATATCCTCTCTGCCTGCATTTCTTTCCTTAGCATTCCACTGCGTTTTGCACTCGTCTCTACCATAGTATTTACCAGTGTTTATCTGGACCACACTGAGATTCGTGCTCACTTATCTCCTTCACGGGGCTAGGAGCTCACTAGGCAGTTCATATGTACAACCAGGGTGCTGCGTGGTGCCCGGTTCATAGGAAGCAGTTAATAAAAATCAGCCCCTTGCTGTCTTGCATTGGCCATTACTATTCCGTGGTAAGATGAGCTTGTTGTTCCCATTAAATTGTCACCTAGTCCACAGGCTTTGGCAGACGACTTTAAGTTTTGGTTTTTGTGTACACTCAACTACCTGGGACTCAATCTTAATTTCAGAAATTTCAATTTCTGCAAGTAGGTGCTTGTTCCTACTCTCATGTTTTCTCTTATGTTGAGTACAGTCATGCAAAAGCATGCATTACAGAATTTCTCACCTGAAAAGGACCTTGGGTTATACCCTCCCAATCCTCTTTTTAGATGAGGAAACAGGCACCCAGGGTGCTCAGACCCATATTCCATTTAAAAATACTTCCAGTTATAGGGGCACCTGGGTGGCTCAGTTGGTTAAGCGTCTGACTTCTGCTCAGGTCATGATCTCTCTGGTTTGTGAGTTCGAGCCCCACATCGGAGTCTGTTCCGACAGCTTGGAGCCTGGAGGCTGCTTCAGATTCTGTGTCTTCCTCTCTCTCTGCCCCTCCCCTGCTCACTGCCTCTCTCTCTCTCAAAAATAGACAAACATTAAAAAAAACTTCCAATTATATTTTATCTATTGTGCAATATTTCTACTTCCTGGCATGCCTGAAATCAAATGAATTGACATCTTGAAGGATGACTTATGATTCTGACAATGAAAGAGCCAGGAACTTGACAATACAGAAAAGTATGCAAAAGTTACAGGGATAATCATTATAGCATGTTCTCTTTCTCCTACTATCCTATTTCACAATATATACTTATCCCATTAGAACTTGTTGGGAATTGGAGGAACGCACTTAGGGTGCCGTTCAAGAGAATTGCAGTTTTGTAATCGCAAAACTCAAATAAAAACATTCTGCCTTTGTGTGCAAGCTATCCTAACGCACTTGCCTATGTTTAGTGAAGAGTTTTTGACTTTGATTTTGGCTGCCTCTTGCATTAAAAATAAATGCCTCAATACTATTATTTATTTCCTTTTGGTATCTCAACAGATGAAAAGATCATTTGGATTCTATTTCTCTTGGCTGGCAGGAAACCTTGGTGTTGGCTTTGTAACTTATACATTCTGCCCCATTGTGAGCAGGTTTCCTATTTGCTTACACAATATCCCCTTCCATACTTACACCCCTCCTTGTTTTGTTTTGTTTTGTTTTTTTTAACATAATTACAGCTGCTTACTTATTTAAAAATTCAGTCAGTGCTACCGCAAATATATTTCATTTTTTGACTGTTATTCTGTGGAGGAAGCCTTTTTAACACTAATACAATCAACTATTAATTTCAACAGAGAAAGGAATAGTAATGTAGGTTTTTTTCAGACCTTTTTTGAAATGAAATCATTATAGGCATATGATAGGCTTGGCATCTTTATATTTGAGAAGTCAACTTCAGTGACCAGAGAAAGTTTAAAACTCAACAAGCACAGCCTCATTGAAATTAAAAGATGTTGCTATCAGAAGTTACAGTGTGGATCTTCAAAACTGTGTGGTCGAAGGAGCTTGTGGAGTAAAAAGGCAGTACTGAATATAATCGTATGTCTTCAAAATCGATGTGTGGACTAACCGTGTGCTGATGTAAATAGTTGTGATTTGGACGCTGCTAGAGAAACTGATCTCTTTCCCAACAAATAGGAGACAGGAATGCTTTCTTCCTCACTGGAGGCTGCAGGCAGACCATCACTGGAGAAGTGTTTAGGCATTTTGTCCTGTGGGAGGGACCCATTTCCCCCCTTCTTGCTGCTCTACAGAGGAATGTGGAAGCTTGGAGATTTGTTTAGCTTTTAAGAAAGAATCTGCATTGCATCAAAGAAGATGATTTGAGGAGACTATCTGCCATACAGATTATAATAATTAGCTGAGGGTGATCTGAAATGAAAAATCCAAGAACTAGAAAACATAAGCAAACTTTCACATATAAAAGACCGTGGTCCATTACTCCAGCTTTTCTAGAAGTCTGCCCAGGGTAAATTTGACGGCACGAATAGTTAATTTTAACCTATTTTCCTTGTTTCTCCCTCAACATCCCACCAAACATATAAAAGAGCATTTTTTTGGAAAGCCAAACCTGGTGCCTCCAAATTGAATATACGTGTGATTTTTTCCATTTTCATCTTTAGTTTGGTATCATTTGTATGAAGTCAGAGATTGAAGTGGAAAAAGAGCTGTAAACAAACAAACGAACGAACAAAACGCTCTTGCTAAATATTCAACTTCTGGAAGAGGGTTCAAAAGCAAATCCCAAACAAAAGAAGGAGCATTCCCAACAAAGGTCTTGATGCAGTCCTGATACATTTAGGACAAGTTGTGAATGCTTTGGGGTGGGAGATGGCAAGAGGAAGAATATTTCTCTCCCCTCTTCCTTTCACAGAATTTCAACAGCAGATTAATATTTTTGGATGATGTTCAAAATGTACAAAATTATAAGACTGATGGCCCAAGTCCCATCATCTACAATTTCATTTCATCAGCCTGGCCTGAATCGATGATTTTAAGAATCTCCTTTTGCTCGCCTTTCACTGTTTTTGCTTATGAGTTCAGTTTAGAGCAAGTCTATGAATCGCGTATTTTTATTATTAATAGTAAACTTTACATGTCTTTCAGAGTTAACCTTATTCATGTTTGAGACTTCTTGATGCTTAAGCGTTTTAAAGTTTATTTATTTTTGAGAGAGACAGGGACAGCATGACTGGGGGAGTGGGCAAAGACAGAGAGGGAGAGACAGAGAATCCCAAACAGGCTCTGTGCTGTCACTGAAGAGCCCAACATGGGGCTCGAATTCACAAACCTGTGAGATCATGACCTGAGCTGAAACCAAGAGTCAGAGGCTCAACTGACTCAGCCACCCAGGCGTCCTGATGCTGATGGGTTTTAAATCATACTCTGAATCCCACTAAATATACCTAATTTTAGATCTTTTTCATGTTCTGAATAAAAGGACATATTATTTCCTTCCAGTTTGTCCCCAGAGGTGTGGCATTGCTCTGCTGTATTTGGCTTCCAAATCGACAACCAGGAGGAAAAGGACACAGATCTGCCCTAGGCAGCTGACAGTTGGGCTCTTCAGTTTATTGGTTTACTTTTTACCATACGCCTCCCCGCTTCCTTCAAGCTTCCTTAGAACTTTTTCTAATTTTCTTACACGTTATGCCATGCACGCCAGTCTGAAGAAGTCACTGTGCAATTATTTTAATTGTTAAAAAACAAAAACAAAAACAAAAAACAACTCTGTCTTGTCCAAATTGGCTTTTAAGAGAGAGAAAGAGAGAGAGAAAGAAAGGGAGAGAAAGAGGAAGTTGACCTAACTCAAATTATAAAGAGCAGAGTCTGGTTTTGATTGTTGGACAAATTATTTCAGTATAAATTGAGTGCTGATGATGGGGTTCTGCGTGAGCCAGACTTGTGGCTTTTTGTATTTTCCTTGCTTTTCTGCGCTAGCCACAGAAGTAACACAGTCTTAAAGAGAAGGCTCTAAGGGTGTTATACAAGGACTTGGAGTCCTTTGGTCTAGGAGGACACAGGAACAGATAAGTTTCTATTTCGAGTAATTAGAATAAGTAGCCGATTAAGGGCTTCTTGGCTCTTAAGTACAGAGGACGGACTGAAATGGCTCTGTTGTCCTCAAGCTTCAAGTACTGACAATGTGGACAGTCTAGGCAGTCTTTGATGCTAGGAAGGTGGTCATATTGGGCTCCATTTAAGTCTGAGAAGTGAAACTACCTTGCTTAGTATATTAAGCAAGAATTAATAGCGATTCCTTATTTATCTCGAGGGCATGTAGTGTGGAGCTAGGAGTTTGCATTTCTTTCAATCTTGCCCTAAATTGTATTTTTCTCAGTAGTATTAAACAAGTTGGTAAGCCGATAGTAATTTTTGTTTATACGTGATACTTCTACCCCGGACGGAGAAGGCCAGTCTCCTTAGCTTTAAATTCTTCAAGACCCTTGACATCTGATTTGCCTTCTAGGGACACTGGGCTGGCCTTGCCGGCAACTAGTCATTAGACCGTTTAAGGTGGCAGATGTTCTATCCAAGGCACAATGAAGCTGGAGCCATGGAAGGGTTCCAACCAAAAGTCTTGGTGACAATGTGTGATTTGACTCTGGTTCTGAATGTAAACACTAAGCGCAAAGGGAAAAATTCACACCACAAGTGGAGGGTACTTCCTCTCTTTATTTGATATCCCTTTTGTGATGGTTTACTGATGCTTGTTTTTTTTTTTTAATTTTTTTAATGTTTTTTTTTTTATTTTATATTTGAGAGAGAGAGAGAGAGGAAAAGAGAGAGAGAGAGAGACGGGGGAGAGGCAGAGAGACAGAGACAGAATCCGAAGCAGGCTCCAGGCTCTGAGCCGTCAGCACGGAGCTCGACACGGGGCTCAAACTCACGACCTGTGAGATCATGACCTGAGTGGAAGTCGGACGCTCAACTGACTGAGCCCCTGATCCTTTTGCATTCACTTCTGCAGACACTGTGGCTGCCTCCGGCCATTCCTACTCACTCCATCCCTTGCTCCAGTGCCAGTGTCTCGTCCAGAGGTAATTCTGCAGAGATGGGCTGAGAGAGAGCAAGGAAAAGAAGGAGAAGGACTAGTACCTGTTCTTTTCCTGCCTACCACTGTACTTGACTCAGCCTTAGTGCTCCCAGAGAACAGGGCAAGCCAGGGTTTTTCACTGACCGCGAGTCCTCTGACTGAAGTGATTTTTGGGGGGAGAAACACAGTACTGAAAGGGAAATGTCCTTGTGAGATGCCATGTGGGGAGAAGACATAGCCCCTGCACCCTGATGCATCAGACCTGCCGTGCTCCTGAAAAAACAAGAGAGCGAGAGAGACATGGTAAATCCTCCCCCGTGCAAACTGACCCACAGAACTGAAGGGAAGTCCGTCCCAGAGCAGAAATCTATAATTTTGGTGTGAAGCAACCTTGCCCCAGTGAGTGAAGGAGGCACATGCCTCCAAGAGGCACAGTAACCAGACTCAGTTCTAATGGTGGAATGCCTGGCACTGGTTACATTTACTGAATGAACGTCAAGTGAGTGATGCAACATTTCAAAGGCCAGGCCAAAAGCTGGCAGTGCTATTGGCAACAATATGGCGGAAGGCACTATTATTGCTTGGAACCAAAGACATCATGTGTGTGGCACCCACTGTAGTGACTAGAGGGGTTGCCGAGGCAACGGTGAAGCCGCAGCAGCATTATTTTGATGAGGAGAGACTGGCTGTTAACCAGGTTAATGGACACAGTCGTGAAAATTCGGGGGTACCTCCAGCCCCGACCCAACCCAATCCTTGGCCCTTCCCAACCTTCCACTACATTAGACACTGGAGAACAGGAGGCGCTAAAAGAACTAGGGTTCCAGTATATATTCTCTTGGGGATCTATCTGCAAGGAAATTCTTTGTTTGCCTTACCATTGTTTTGTTACCCACACTTACTCAATTATCCTGCTCAGCCCTGGTGGCTTCATTAACATACCAGTTGCCTAATTTTCATACAAGGAAGCATTTTATTATTGTGGGTGTATATATGCAAGGGCTCCTGAGTCCTGGGGCTCTGAGTTCAAACCCAAACTTCTTGCTGACTTTCTCAAGCCT
Source organism: Felis catus (assembly GCF_018350175.1). Classification (NCBI taxonomy): domain Eukaryota; kingdom Metazoa; phylum Chordata; class Mammalia; order Carnivora; family Felidae; genus Felis; species Felis catus. Next base: position 38,917,930 of record NC_058380.1, read on the forward strand.
TGTTTCTTTCCACCTGTCAAGTGACAATTAACAATGATCATAATAACAATACCAGTCTCACAGAAGAGTTGTGAAAATTAAATATAATAACATGCAGTGGAAGCTCAACACAACGGATGTTAGCTAACAAAATCGATTCTACCTTTTGTAACTCGTATTATTTCATGCGTGCCTTTTCTCATGACTGGTTGCTAGTGGAAAAAAAAACAACAAAGAGAGTACGCTGAGGGGTGGTGGACGGGAGTGATAATTTATTGGTGATCTACTTTGTGCTGGGCACTGCTGGAGATGCAGAGGTGCAGGAGGAAATAAAACCTAGTGCCCAGTTGATGTTGAGTTCTCATTTTAAAAAGTTTACCACTAAGGGGGCGCCTGGGTGGCTCAGTCGGTTGAGCATCCGACATCGGCGCAGGTCATGATCTCACAGCTCGTGGGTTCAAGCCCCACGTCGGGCTCTGTGCTGACAGCTCGAAGCCCGGAGCCTGCTTCGGATTCTGTGTCTCCCTCTGTCTCTGTCCCTAACCCACTCGCATCCTGTCTCTGTCTCTCTCAAAAAATAAGTAAACATTAAAAAAAATTGAAAAAAATTTACCACTAAGAATATAACTTTTCATACATTTCTTACAAACCAATAATCAGTGAAAGTATGGTAGGCTGGAGTCTATTTGGCACAAATAGAAAATGACTTATGTAAAACCAAATCAGAATCATATTTACCAAGTAATAAAATAAATTTACATGTTGGAAATGCAAAGTATAGCAACTCCAAACATTAGGTTAAGCATGAAAGAAAGAAAGAAAGAAAGAAAGAAAGAAAGAGAAAGAAGAAAGAAAGAAAGAAAGAAAGAAGAAAGAAAGAAAGAAAGAAAGAAGAAAGAAAGAAGAAAGAAAGAAAGAAAGAAAGAAAGAAAGAAAAAGAAGAAAGAAAGAAAGAAAGAAAGAAAGAAAGAAAGAAAAAGAAAGAAAGAAGAAAGAAAGAAAGAAAGAAGAAAGAAAGAAGAAAGAAAGAAGAAAGAAGAAAGAATGAAAGAAAGAAAGAAAGAAAGAAAGAAAGAAGAAAGAAAGAAAGAGAAAGAAAGAAAGAAGAAAGAAAGAAAAATAAAGAAAGAGAAAGAAGAAAGAGAAAGAAAGAAGAAAGAAAGAAAGAAAGAAAAAGAAAAAGAAGAAAGAAAAAGAATAAAGAAAGAAAGAAAGAAGAAAGAAAGAAAGAAAGAAAGAAAAAGAAGAAAGAAAAAGAATAAAGAAAGAAAGAGAGAAGAAAGAAAGAAAGAAGAAAGAAAGAAAGAAGAAAGACAGAAGAAAGAAAGAAAGAAAAAGAAAGAGAAAGAAGAAAGAGAAAGAAAGAAGAAAGAAGAAAGAAAGAAGAAAGAAAGAAAGAAAGAAAGAAAGAAGAAAGAAAGAGAAAGAAAGAAAGAAAGAAGAAAGAAAGAAAAATAAAGAAAGAGAAAGAAGAAAGAGAAAGAAAGAAGAAAGAAAGAAAGAAGAAAGAAAGAGAAAGAAAGAAAGAAAGAAAGAAAGAAAAATAAAGAAAGAGAAAGAAGAAAGAGAAAGAAAGAAGAAAGAAAGAAAGAAGAAAGAAAGAAAGAAAGAAAAAGAAAAAGAAGAAACAAAAGAATAAAGAAAGAAAGAAAGAAAGAAGAAAGAAAGAAAGAAAAAGAAGAAAGAAAAAGAATAAAGAAAGAAAGAAAGAAGAAAGACAGAAGAAAGAAAAAGAAAGAGAAAGAAGAAAGAGAAAGAAAGAAGAAAGAAAGAAAGAAGAAAGAAAGAAAGAAAGAAAAAGAAAAAGAAGAAAGAAAAAGAATAAAGAAAGAAAGAAAGAAAGAAAGAAGAAAGAAAGAAAGAAAAAGAAAAAGAAGAAAGAAAAAGAATAAAGAAAGAAAGAGAGAAGAAAGAAGAAAGAAAGAAGAAAGAAAGAAGAAAGACAGAAGAAAGAAAGAAAGAAAAAGAAAGAAAAAGAAGAAAGAAAGAAAAAGAAAGAAAGAAAGAAAGAAAGAAAGAAAGAAAAAGAAAGAAAAAGAAGAAGAAAGAAAGAAAGAAAGAAAGAAAGAAAGAAGAAAGAAAGAAAGAAAAAAGAAAGAAGAAAGAAAAGAAAGAAAGAAAGAAAGAAAGAAAGAAAAGAAAAAGAAAAGAAACGTGTTCCAAAAGTACTGGCAGAAGCTATGGCCAAAAATTTCTCTTTCCCTACCAGGTATGAAACAAGTATTAAAAAATCTACTGATAACCAGCAATCTCCGTTTGATTGCAGATACCAAGTTAGAGGTGAAAGAACAGATAGAACGTTTGTTGGATAAACACACTCTAATACTCTTTATTTGCACATGGAGCTATAAATGAGTGTGGACCAAGGCACACTGGAGTCTGTGTCCTGTGTGGCTTTGAGGACATTTACTCAGTGTCTCTGAAACTTAGTTGCACAATCCGAAAAATGAGACGATAATAACAGGACAATTGCCTAGAGTATTAACACGGATAGCCTCCTGTTATGGTACAAAGTACTTATTAGCCTCCCTTCTTGATCTCACTTTCTCTCTCGGCCCCCTTTTCCAATCACCCACTTTTGCAATACAGCTGCTTCCTTACTAAAGAGGAAATGAAGCAAAATCCCGCCAGGATTGGATCAAACTAACACTGCCTCTCACATACGATGATACTCATACTTTAGGACAATCATTATAACCCGTTTGTTGAGAAATTACCCATCCGCCCACAGGCTGATCTGAACTGCTTGAACTCAGGAAAAAAAAAAATTCCTCTTTAGTAGGCTAATCTGTGAATATAAAAAAGTGAACATTCTAAAAACACACATTTCTCGATTTCCTTAAAATGAGGTTCACTATGTAAAATGAAATGGTCTTAAAGTTTAATAAAAATAGCATACTTTTATAAATTGTTCGAGGGACTTTTAGTTCTAAAAACTACCATGGTGTTGAGTATTCTTTCTCTTAATTGACCAGGGTAGAGGCTGAAATGGGGAGTATTTGTTATTGGGCCCAGTTTTTTCTCTAAGAGTACAGATGAGATTATAAAGAAAAGTGGTCAAGATGTGCGTGTGTGTGTGTGTGTGTGTGTGTCTAAAAATAATTCTTCAGGTTTTAATGCAGATGGAATGGAGGGGGTAGAAAGATATGCTTGAATGGACACCGATGTGTTTAATACATATCTCAAAAGGGGTATTTTCTTCATTTCTGGACACGTATTTGAGAATTGCTTCCACACATATGAAAAGGAGAAATAGAATTGTTTATATTAATTTTAAAAACTAAATTCATGTGTCTATGTGAGTGTGTGTTCATGTGGAGAGAGAGAGAGAGAGAGAGAGAGAGAGAGAGAGAGAAATAGACAGATAGACAGAAATAGTCTCCCGCTCCAGGTGTGGGCCTTTCATTTTTTCCTTTCTCCATATTTCCTGGATAATCACATCCATCTCTATATTTGGACTCTTATGCTAACAAATTCCTAGCTGTAACACAAATTGAATTCCATCATCTCTATTTGCTAGCCACATTTTTACCTCCAACTCCCCATGCCTAAAGTAGAGCTCCTTGTGTTTTCCTCCAGAGAAGCTCTTCCTGGCATTAAAAAATCAGAGAATTGGCATTGGATGGGAAGTTCAGTTTACAAAGCCCAACCTCCCACAAACCACAGTGTAATGCTGCCCAAGCAATCTTACACTGGGTCCCCCCCCTGTTTACATTTTCAAAGCTGCGGCTCTCATTACTTCACCAGGTAACCCATTAGGTTTGAAAGAAAAAAAAAAAAAAGAAAAGAAAAAAAGAGAAAAAAAGAGAAGACAAGACATTACCTCACAAGAAAACCCTTCTCATATGTGTGTCTATAAGTAGTTAAGAGACAAATACGTAGATGTCTGCTTGGCCTCAGCTCTCCGCTCTGCCCCTTACTATGTGTGATCTTAGACTTGTTACCGAACTTTCCTGTGTTTTGATTGGTTGGCGTCTTTGTAAAATGAGGTCAATAACAGTATCCGTCTGATAGGGCTTTTGTGAGGAAGAACTAAGTTAGTACACATATTGGCTGCCCCATAGTAAGTGTTAAGTAACGATTAATATTGCTATTATTATGATTATTACTAGGAAATATTTCACTTGTAAAAGCATAACCAATTATGTGACTCATATACCCACCATCTAGCATAAGAAAAAAGTATTACTGGGGCACCTGGGTGGCTGTTGGTTAAGTGGCTGACTTCAGCTCAGGTCACGATCTCATGGTTCGTGGGTTCGAGCCCCACGTCAGTCTCTGTGCAGACAGCTCAGAGCCTGGAGCTTGTTTCAGATTCTGTGTCTCCCTCTCTCTCTTTCTCTGCCCCTCCACGTTGGTGTGGTCTCTGTCTCTCTCAAAAATAAATAAACATTAAAAAAAAGAATGAAAGCATAACTAATGTAATTCAAGTCTCTGGGTATCTTTCTCTAACGTTTCTCCTTTTTCTGAAGGCTGAGCTCTATCCCAAATTTGGTAACCACCATTCCTACGCATTGCTTAGTAATTGTGTCATATAAATACATATCCATAAGCAGTGCAGAGCACTGGGTTCCATGTTTCTTAACTTCAATTAAACAGGATCCTATGGTGTATATTCTTTTGCAACTTTCTGTTATTGCTCAGCAATGTATTTCTGAGATTGAGCAGTGTGGATGAAGCTAGCGCTAGGTCACTCATCATCACCGTTGTATTTTATTTGATTGTATGGATGCATCATACTTCATTTATTCAATTTTCCATCGGAAGACACTTAGGTTGATTTCAATTGCTTTTGTTTTGTATTGCCGATGTAAACAATGCTGCTAGACTATTCGATCATCAGATGGCAAAAAACTTATCTCATAAACTCATCTAGAACTTTGCCTCCATTCAATGTCCACACATTGTTTCTAGCTTTCTCTTGTAAAACCACACAGGATGCTCATGTGACTTGTATACCCAGGTCTTCTAACTGTGATTGAAAAATGAACTCATATTATATTACATAAAAACTCTCATTTGTTGACCCCACTGATATTTACTACCTTTTGACATAATATAAGGAATACATGCTTGTCATAAAAATCATCCCAACAAGATGAAAGGGCATAAATGTGGAAAGTGGAAATCACTATTCTCCACTTCCAAATGGTTACTGCCCATTAGAATTTGGCGAACATTTTTCCAGTCTTTCATAGGCCTGTACCCATACATTCAAACATACACGTGTTCACATGGTCTTTCTTCTGTGTCTGTCTCTTCTTATAATAACATCAGTCGTATTGGATTAGGGATCACACTGCTAACCTCATTTTAGTGTAATTGAATTATCTCTTTAAAGACCCACCATATTCTGAGGTAATGGGGGTCATGCGGATTTTTAGGGGTTATTATTGAGTTTTAATAATGTATGCAAGCTTTAAATTAGCACTTACTCTTTAATTTTTCCTTTGTAAACATCTTATTCCACTTGGAAACTATTCAAGAGTCCTAGTTATACCGTGGGCCATGGCACAGGCTGACTCAAGTTTGTAATGGTTTAGAATTCTTAGAGCTTGCTTTCGCAGAGTTCATTTCTCCAGCCCCTGTGGTACCATATTTCCCTGCATTTAAAGAGCAGATGTGAAATAAAGCCCAGTGATTGTAAATATGAAGTTATAAAACTTAAGTTACTTCAATAACTAGTGGTTAGGAAAATTCTTAAACAGAAGGATGAGAATGTGTATTTACAATGATTTGACTGGAGATATTTGAAAGTTGCTAGAATCGATCCCAAGGACATGACCAGTATTGTAATATCTGGAATTTGATCTCTTATTTCATGTTACTTTACGTGAAAGACACTTTTTGAAATTAAAGTTTAATGAACTGTGTTCTTTGATTAACTATACGTAAAAATAGGTCGACAAATTTGCCTCGTCTGTATATTGAACATGCAGATGTGAAGATTAATTTTGACAAGGTCATCAATGCATTTGCACAAATTTAAAGTTTAAGGAACAGGCTGTAATATTATTATTCACTCCCACAACAGACCCACTTATAGGTATAAATTGTTGTCACTTTGTTTCTAAAATATTTGTTAATGCTATTAAAAATTCTCAAATTATTACCTTTTATTTTGTCCTTAAATATTTATTTTCTTTTTATTTTTCTTCCCACAGGTATGTTCTGACCATTATTTTAATTCATTCCATAATTATCACCCAAAATAATGTTGTCATTTGAAGGAGGATGATACTTACAAGATGATCAATTCTTCACGTCAAATGTATTAGTTATACCCCTGCACGTGGTTCACCTTGTCCACTTTTCCACTTACATTTTTCTACTTTTCCACTTTTGTCCTTACACTTTTCCACTTACATTTGTTGGCCATGCCAGTTATCAAGCCCATTTTCTCCACAGAATGATTAGAATCAGAACGTCAGGCCATATTGGTGGTTAACACTATAAAACATTATGACAGTTTCATTAAACAAAGATATTTGTAAAGAGTGCTGTGGTGCTAGAAAAATCCAATAAAAAACCAGCACACTTACTATGCTCAGTAACCAAATACTATACTTATTACATGCCAAGCACTATACTAGGAGGGAAAATCCAAAGAAAGATAAGTACATTTTTTTTTTAAATTTCTCCAAGATCTTCTAATCCAGTGAGGAGCTAAAACACAAGCAAATGAGAGAAAGAGGTGTGGTGGAGAGACCATCTGGTATAGCAGCCAAGGACCTGGGTAGAGATGGGTTTTGTCACCTGTTAGCTTTATGACCTAGGAAAGATCGCTCACCTTCACTATAAAATGGAGTAACATTATCCTACAGGTATCATGCATCTGGCACATAGTAGGAATCCAGTGACTGGTCGTGAAATATGAACGGCACGTGACAAAGTAAACATGAAGGCGATAATTAAAAGTTTAGCGCAACAATAAATAATACGGCGCTGATGAATTTCCTAACCGAAGATACGCATGGTAGAAGACTTCCAGAAGGCAAAGGACATTTGCAGCTGAGAGATCTTGGCAAGTTTAGGCCCAATACTCGATTCAGAGCACACCCTGGGGGAGTGGATAGGAGTGGGGGCCTACAGTCCCCGAAAAAGCTCTGATAGAGCACAGGGTCCTGCACGAACGGTTTTAACTTCCTATTCACACCTGCTGGCTAAAACAGTATATTTTCAATGTTGAAGGAAGAAATCCGGACATAAGTGATCAAATACCGTATGCTTCCCTTTCTTAAAATATACGAAAGCCAAAATGCATCTATGGTGTTCCAAACTGGGTAGAGTTTACCCCCATGGAGCAGGTAGGGAACCAGAACAGGCAGGAGTGTGGTTCTGGGGCTAGTAATGTTCTGGTTTTGTTTGTTTGTTTGTTTGTTTGTTTGTTTGTTTTAACGTTTATTTATTTTTGAGACAGAGAGAGACAGAGCATGAACAGGGGAGGGGCAGAGAGAGAGGGAGACACAGAACCTGAAACAGGCTCCAGGCTCTGAGCTGTCAGCACAGAGCCCGACGCGGGGCTCGAACTCACGAACCGCGAGATCGTGACCTGAGCCGAAGTCGGACGCTTAACCGACTGAGCCACCCAGGCGCCCCAGTAATGTTCTGTTTCTTGGTGAGACTGCTGGTTAGATGAATGTCTTCCATTTCTTAAAATCCATTAAACTGTATGCTTGTTTGTGCACTTTCCTACATACAGAATTCTCTTCAACACAAAGTGCAAAACATGTACATTTTCACTGTATAATTTTTGAAAAACAGAAGGAATACAGGGAAAAATTAAGGAAAAAAAATCTCCGATAAGCCTGAAATTCAGAATAACTACTGTTAACATTTTGGAGTAGATGCTTCACACGTAATTAAGATCGTCCTGTATTTACTGTTTTACAACCTCTTTTTTTTTTTTTTCCACTAAGCAAACATATGCAAGGAGTTTCCCATGTCGGAGAACATTTTTTGAAAGCATAATTTACGTCTATTCCATAATTTTCCTAGTAAATCTCTTATATTTTAATAATTAACATATTTCTAATTTTAAATATTGCAATGAACTCTCTTATACATAAATATATTACACCCCTCAATATTTGAGCAAGATGAATTCCTAGAGGTGGAAAAGATTTCGACACACATTTTTCAATTTCCCTTTAAGATCTGAGCCCATTTCACTCAAATCCTCCACCATATCGAGAATAGATATTTTTTAAATCTGCGCATTTTGTAGTTGAACATGCTTTTCCTTTCAAATGTTGCTGTTTTTAGTCCTGAGGTTGAAACTGGTTTTATGTTATTAGCTATCGCCTCTTCTTTTTTTGGAATGCCTCTTCCTATCCCCAGATAGGTTTTTGTTTTGTGCTTTATCTTCCTACTAGAGCATTTCCCTTCTCTCAGACCTCTCGAAGCTTTGCAGTCTCTTGTTTGTCCCAACTCAATATTTCATTCAGACTAAAGCCCAGACTCAACTTGCTTTATGAACCACGTTCCTTTTCATTCACTGACTCTTTGGCATGCCACCCCGTTTATGTTTCTGATTTAAGTTGTTAAACTTTCTTCTGGGTTTTAAAAGCTGATAATAACCAAACCTACCGTGGACGAGACAGTAGCACTTGGTAGTTGAAGCCACGGAGATTGTATACAAACTTCCCGAGCATTAAGGTCACAGAATGAACCCGACCCCCAAGAATCACTATACTTGTGCACCTTAAATTATAATTAAAATCGTTGACCCCAATGTCATAATCTCATAGTTGTAATAGATTGAGCTCTGTCTAGTTCCTGTAGAGCATCTGGCTCGTAGATGAACTTGCTATTTCTGTTTTCTCTAAAAGCCTGTAAAAACAAACCCGCATATTTTATATTTCTCCCTTTGCAGTAATGTCCATTAGGGGGGAAGAAAAAAAACCACACAGCGTATTTTCAACCAAGCACAGATTGCCTGCTGTTTCCTCTTGTCAGGGTTTGCTCTCCCTCTATCACAGTTGTGAGAAGGCTGCGTGTGATCTGTATTTTCGTCCTATCTCCCTGAAAGATGACTTTCACATTCTGCAGTGTGGGAGGACAGTCGCTGACAAAGTCCATGCTGAGAACGGCTCAGCCATGCAGGGCAGTGGAGGGGGCAGATGTCTTTCTGTTTTATTCTCGATTTTTACTGTGCCCTGTGGCAAGCCTTAGTTCTTTTCCTCTGTTGGTCCTGAACCTTTACCTTTATTCCTTTTTCCTTTTGGTTCCCCCTATTGTTTTTTCCCCTGCTGTCACTTGTGGTGGGGCTTGGGGAACAATGTTGTAGGATCATAGAGCTTTTGAGGGAATGTAAATTGCAGGCGGCACCGAGTCCCGTCTGTTTTCTCATCGGAAAGCAGCATTTCAGAGAGTTGAACTGGCACCGGGGCCCTGCAAAGACATGCCGAGTTCAGGAATATTCCCTGTTCCCAGGCCCCGGTTATGTAGAAGTGGGACTTTCTGAAGAAGGGGCACTTGGGGAGGGTGGGGAGGAAAAGGGCACTTTCAGAAGCAGATGCTCCTGGCTCCAGGAGGAAAGCTGCTCTAATCAGAGTTCAGCAGTCTCGCAGACAATCCACAGCTTTGGAGGGAGACAAACAAAACACAGTCTCTTAGTCCAGTGCATAAATGCAAGAGGCTTGTCTTAAGTGTGTGTGCAGGATTCTAGTGGGCTAAAAATGTTATGCGGAGTTAAAGTGAGGCATTGTTTAGGTTTTAATGAAGGCAACCAATTTTTAACAACAGAAGTTCTGTTTCTGAAAGCCCCCCTCCCCCCTCCCTAACACTCAGTTCCTCTGCCCCTGCACCTGCTTTCATTTTTGGCTTCTTGGCACTGATGTTCACAGAGACATCAGCTGGCAATGGCAAACTGCTAAAAGCTTCCCTGCAACGCAGCTCGGCAAATGCCAGCCATTTATTCACTGGTGCATGCCAGCTTAACGTAAGGTCTCCCTTTCTCCCTCCAACCCCAATCCCCTTAGCCCCCCAGTTTTGCTTCCAAATGACAGTAAACGTTCCAAGCCAAGCAGTGGTCTGGCCCTTTGAGTATCCATTAAGTGTGGCCGCATCTATTTGCTGCATCTATTTGCTGCGATTATAATATTTTGATCCAAAGGGTGTTGCAGAAAATTTAGACGACAATACTATTTCTTGTATTCAATAAAGAGCTATTGGCCCACAGGCTCATTTCTTTCTCCTCAGCAGATGGTGGGATAGTTTCTTGAGGTCTCTTTGACTTGAAACAGCCTTTTTGTTTTTGTTGCTTATTGAGAGCCAGTTGTCCCAAATTCATTGAATAAAGACATCCACTTTTCAGTGCGAGCTAAGCCCCAACAGATAAATACTGACTTAGAGTTGGGCTGATGGACAAACTAGAAAGGCAAAGGGGCTGCTGGAAGTTAAGTATTCAGCACAAGGCTTTGCAGTTTCAAAAACGATGGCTTTAAGTTCTCCATTCAGCACAGCAATTCAGGCTGTATACTGAGAAAGTGTGAGAAATCTGTGAGAGATTCGACATATATTTATTTTTCTTGGAAATTAGAGAATATCTTCACAGTGTACACTCTGAAGGGCTTTTGTTTTGTTTTGTTGTGTTTTTAATGATCTAAACCATCTGGGGAGTTGATAAAGAATGTGATTTTCACAAGCTGAGCTAGCAAAGCCTATTGCTAAATCCCAAACCTTTATCCAGCCTACAGATAAAACCAGGGTGGGAGAGTTTCCCTTCCAGCTCTAAAATACTAGGATCCCACGTATGCCAAATGCTTCAGTCTCCGGGTGGTAAGAAAAATAGAGAACTAAGGGAGCCTGGCCCAAACATTCAGAAATGTATGGTGCTTTTTTTCTCCCCCGAAGATTGGTGGAGGTCACAGATGTCCAGAAAATCTGTCTGAAAACCAAGTCAGCATCGTATTTTATCTAATGCCTCTTTGGTCTCTTTTGATATAGGGACAAGAAATAGCGCTTGGAAGTATTTCTTCACCACCTATTTTTCAAATCTGGAGTCCATCCAAAACCTATCTTACTAGACAGAGCGTGCAGAAAACATCGCGGGAGATTTTAATGGTGGCGGGTCCGCTTGTGATCATTGTGATCTTATATCAGAAGGTGTGGGTGCTTGGCATTTTTGACAAATGACCACCAGTTAGGTCTCTCAAGGCTTACGCTCGGCATTTAACCCGGCAATGTGGTGAAGGTAGAGAAATCAGAAAATGTCCTTCTCAGGACTGGGCGATGCACCGAAGGTATAATGATATCGTGGCTTTGACTTAACCCTCTCTCTCCTGAGTCTAACTTCCTGTTTTCTGGTTATCCACCATTGAGGGACACGAGATCAAGCGGGAAAGTTACCTCTTTATATTCAAATACATGCATGCCGTAAGCTATAATTTGCTCCTTGTGTGTGTGTGTAAGTATCTAACCAGAAGTCTGGCAGTATTTCTAAGCCTTGGTTATCAATTTACTATGCTCTATGAAACCTACAATCAATCAATATTTAATACCTATCACACTCTGTTCATACTTTATTCAAAAAGAGGTAGATTATGTCAGAAACGTCATTTGTCCCTTCTGTTTAAGACGCTTTTAGAATTAACGATCCAGTTAAATGTCCCCGTGTGTCAGACTTCTACTGGGCGGAGCTCCCACCCAGAAGACGGAGGAACAGTTACAGGAGTGGTTCACAGGAAATGATCATCGGGAAATACAGCTTTAAGAATGGAGAGGATTTTTAGTAATAATGCTTCCTTTAGTACCACACCCAGAGAGGTACACGACCCCTGCACCTCTCACTCTGGCTGTGATGTACTTCCAATTTAGAAGCAGCAGTAAAATGAGGGAGGGGGAGGTTAGACCATAGGGCAGCAAATCAGAACCCCCACACCTGAGACCTTCCAAATCCCTCTGAGTGGTTTAGCCCCTCAGAGACTCAGCTTCTTCATCAGCAAAATGGGAATGGCATTGCATTGGCCCTTGCCAACTCACAGGCTTGTAAGAACACAGGAAATAATCCTTACGAACTTGAGATCACTAGACAAGCGTTCATTATTACAACTATCATTTGTGTTAGAATGTTTTGCGAGCCACACAAGTCTATACGGCTGTGAGTTACAATAATTATTATTTACGTTATAGTTGTTTTGTCCGTGCCTTCCCAAATCTGGGCTTCCTCCTCTCTTTCCTAATTCAGAGAATGGCACCATCCAAACAGTTGCACGAGCTTTGACATCTCCCAATCCATTACTCATATTCAATCTATCCCAAATTCCATTCTTCAAATCAAAGGAATTTAGACCAGCATACTCTCAATGATTTCTACCTTCATTCTGTTGAAGGCATGAGCACATTCAACTTACACATACTCTTTTATAGGTGTATGCTTTTACTCCATCTGACTCCAAAAGAGGGATTCAAGGAAGGTTTTTATATGATACATAAATACAACAAAATAGCATATGTCAGAAGTAGGCAGGAAATACAAAGGTAAAAAATGCTACATACCTAAATCAGAACCAAGAGTAGGACTAACACAAGAGCATTTGACATTGAATCTTTACTACGGATGGGTCCAAATATAACTGGAAAGACACAAAATACAGTGTTCATGGAACCAAAGCACAAATATTGTCTAAGGGAATCACATATATTCTGGGTATAATTCCAGAGATAAATTTCTGGAAAAATCTTCTAAAAAGGATACCATGAAATGTAGTGAATAATGTTACTGATGAAACCTTTACAGAAGACAGACAGCAGTTTCAGGGGGCTGTTTCTTTCAGCACTGTGCTTACTTGGTGTTGGAGATGCTAAAATATGTAAAGCAGGCATGTTATCAAAGAATCACTGAGAAAGATAAATCTACAGTATACAAATCCATGCCATTCACTGAGATAAACTTAATAAGAGAAGGAGGATGTGTTGTGCATTGGAACACAGTAGAGGAAGTAATCAGCTCTACTCAGTAGACCAGGGAAGGCTTCTTGGAAGAGATAGCATCTGATCTCCTGTGTTTATTCAACAAGAGCTTATCAGTTGCCAACCATGGTATGCAAAATGATAGGAGCTAAGATTGCAATGTTGGGGAGAACAATGTCTTTGTCTTTAGTAGTAGCTAAGGGTTAGAACAGCATTTCAGGGAGAAAGATTCTCACTTGCTAGTGAGCTATTGCCCACTCCCACCCCCTCCAATCTCGCAACTGTGAACCTTTAATGACAGATCTCTTGCTTTCCCCTGCCTTCTGAAAAGGAACACGGAACAATATCAGGAACTGCATGAGAATCTCTAGCCACCGTGCAAAGCTTCCAGAAGCCTTGGGAAAGGAAGTAGATAAGAAATATGCTTCTAGGAATCCTTGGGGAAGCCTCAACTAGGGACAGACGAAGATGAAACCCAACTAGGGTAAAACAAAGACCTAGGTGTTTGGCATCTAGGAAGGCCAGTAAATATTACTGAACTCTAATTGAAATAACATGCTGAGAACTAGCCCTGGAAGTCATTTTTTTTTTTTTTTTACAGGAAAGGAATGCACATGCGGCCTTGTTCTCTTATTTCTGAATAAATGAGATGAGCTGAGTTAATCCTAACATCAGCGGAAGATACCCGGATTTTTCCAGTGATCAAGCTTGTGAAGTAATTCTCACTGGTAGCAGAATGTCGGGCCAGAAGAATCCGCATTAGTAGGATGGAATCCTTTGTTTCTGTCCAAATAAATAATGCTTTGCTATCTGTCCTTCAATATTGCCATGTATAATTATTTACTATATATAAAGAGCCATATCCCCCTCATCAGTATTCCTCAGAGGAGAATAGCACATGCTTTTGCAAGGCACTGCTTGATCTGAGAGGAAGCACAGAGATATTCCACAGAGACTCCATTAGCGTGATGCTTAAAGAATTAGAGAGACAAGATACACTCCTAAAACAATGAAACAACATATTAAACTATGCCAGAGCATACGACAAGCGTTACATACACAATATAGACAATAACTCATAGACAAAATGAAAGGAAGCCAATAATAGAGCAGGAGAGATTAGGGAAAATCTTCCAAAAATTGGGACCTGAAGAATGGGGAGAATTTAGATAGATCAGGCAGGAACACTCTAGGTCAGAAGAGGAAAGCTTACAAAGGTGTGGAAAAATAATTTTGAAAACTAACAAGTTTTCAAATCAGGGAACCAGAAAATTAACTAGTAACATAATCGCCAGAAGACATCTCTTGCTACGCACACACTCTCTGGAAAGAATGTTCTTGGGAAGTGTGAAACAGTTGAGAAAGTAAAGCAAAGTGGATTGAGAAAGAAAAATATTCATCCTTATAAAGTAACATCAACCTGTATACATTCCTTCAAAGGCACAAATATTACAGAATAAGAACTCTTGCAAACAATCCCCCAAGGGTAAAAAAAAAATAACATTTCCAAAAATGTCAGTGCCAGTGGGTTAATTCTAGGTAATTCAGGGTGAAACAGTGATTCTCACGGAGTTGAATCTGAATGAACCACATTACTTTAACTCTAAAATTGATCAGTAACCATGTGTAGCAGACCAAGTCAAAATATTCGTTATAAATAAAATCTAAGTGTATGTCAGTTATACCTCAATAAAACTAAAAACAAAAACAAACAGTCTCCCCCCCCCAAAAAAAACCCCAAAACAAACAAAACAAAAAAACCCCACAAAAACCTAGTACCTGTTTTCGGGTGTCCAGGTGTTTGTTTTAAACATAAACTAGAGTATGTTCTCCGAAATAAACTGGCATTTCCATTTATTCTAATCCCAGATGAAAATGCTGCTACACTTTTGTAAAGGTTATAGAGGTGTATATATGTAATTTTTAAAGAAATTAAATAACTTGCCCAAGGTCGCCCTCAAGTCTGTGCTTTCAGGGCCTTGAGTTTTAAGTGATAAGAGGTCCCCACCTAAAGTTGTGCTCTGTGCCAGATCTCCGGAGAGCATTTTGTATTCAGATGCAAGAAGCAGCTATAACCTACTGAATCAGGATCATCAGCAATGGGCCTAGGTATGTCGATTTCAAAAGCCTATTTGGTGATTTTGATGGAAATCCCTGGTGGAGGTGCTACCTACAAAAACTACAAATAATAATAATAATAATAATGTAATAAATAATTATAGTTAATATTATAGACTGGAAGCTAAGTTTGTCACTCAAGTGTAGCAAAATAAAATAGATAAATATTAATCTTTGTATTTTTCTTACTTTTCCTTCCTTGAATTAGTGAGAACTAGTTCCAAAGCCCAAAGGAGACCTTGGATTATAACGGCAGGAATGGAGAGGAAAAGACACCATTCACGTTCATTGTGGGGTTCCCCAATGAAGCTCTTAGAGAATCCTAAGGAAAGGCCTGGAAGGGAGCGGAGCATTGATACAGGAAAGGATAGGAACAGAAGAGAAGGATTGCTGCCCTTCTCATGGTGTTCACACAGGGTTGCAGGTAAGGGGTGGGCAAGGCGAGAGTGAGGCAGGTATTAGAACACCTCCCGCTAAAGTAGAGCCTAATGAGAGAACTGGGGGTAACATGCCATCAGCATGTGGAAGAAGAGGAATTTAGCTCTGCCTGGTGACATGGGAGAGGGGACTTGAAGAAGTTAGCCTTGGAGTCAAGTGTGAATGATGGATATGATTCTCTGTAGATGGGGAGTATGGGAACAAGCAGATTCAAGAGGAATTTACGATCTGTCTAGTAGTATTTATTCAATTCTTTACCACATTGAAAGATATAAGACATGCCTACCATTGTCACAGTGACTGTTGATTGTGTCAGTCTACATTAACTTAGCAACCTCATAGCTTGGCAATGATTGGGTGGCCAATTTCACCAAGAAGTTCCCTCGCCAAGATGCCTTTGGTGGCTCCTTATTTTCCTCTATCACTCTCCTCTTCAGTCCCCTTGCCCACTCTCTCTGATTTGATAATCTCAAGTTGCCGTGTTCTCAGTCCTACTCTCTGCTTCCAGTGACCCATCACTAAACCAAAAATACATGCTTCTGTTAAAGTGTTCAGTGCATCTTCACTGTGGGAGTCTGGAGATAACACTCCAATCCTTGTGGTCCAACCTATCAGTGACTCATTAGTAATTGATGGGGAAAATTTCAGGCCTGCTAGAACAGTTGAAGAACAGATTATAAAAGTTAAACGTGGCCTTGAAGATGGTCTTTTGTTCTATTTCTATAAACTATGGATATCAAGACCCAAAGAGGTTAGATAATTTGGATAAATCTAGAAGCTTCTAAGGGTTAGAAATGAAACTTGGATCTGGATCTAAGTACCAATATCTTCCTTGGCCGACTTGTAAGGGAGACAGTAGAGTGTTGTGCAGCCACACTAAGGCAAGACTCTGTGGGTTGCCACCTGTCCAGTCTACTTTACCTAAAGGCCAACCCTCAGTCTGAACTTGGTGTTTTATTTCCACTAACTCACCTTTCCATATTAAAGAAAAACCCAAATCCCATACACTGACTAGTGAACAACTAGTGAATAATTTATCTTCCTTGAGTTCATAATATACTACATATAGGAGTGACTTAGGAGCCAGATAGGCTCAAATTTAATGAGACTAAAGTATAATTAGTAACAAAGGTCTTATCCAACAACACTTTGAACATTGTTGACAAAATGAGAAATCATCCCAATTTCCACTTTAATGCACTTAGTAAGGAGCCTGAATGGGCCAAAGAATTAATGAAATTTGCAGAAGATCTATTTTTAGAAAGCAAAGCTCTACAGTTCGGATTCAAACATAGTCAGAGACTTGGAAGAATCTACTTAAATTTTTGAATAACTTATCTCAAACTAGAGATTAATACAACTCCAGGTAAAGAACCTTAAATACATTGACATGAAAAGTTCTATCTGGGAAAAAGAGGAATAAAATCAAACTAATGTTTGGTTGATTTATGATATATTGCTACAGAAAAGGATATACCATGCAGCTTGAAGCTGTGCAAGAAAAGTCAGTGTGGGGAGCTAATACTGGATTTTCAGAAAAATTTAGAAAAAAAAAAAAGTCATTCAAAACAAGGGCAATAGAGTGATTGTACCATTTGTGGACTAATGTACCAGAAAGTCAACATGAACACTACAGTTAGAGGTCTGGTTAGGTAAAGACTAATGTAATAAATGATTAACAGTCATGGTAAAGAAAAAAGGGAATCCACAATGAGATAAATCCAAAAAGACAGTCTTGAAAGAAATTCAGAGAAATTTCTGCACCAGTTACAATGGGGAAAAAAAAAAGTGTAGCAGGGTCATACTTGAAGATGTGTTTCCAAAAAGGAATGGGAATCCTAAAATTTCTAGTTTAAAGAAAACATAAGGGGCGCCTGGGTGGCGCAGTCGGTTAAGCGTCCGACTTCAGCCAGGTCACGATCTCGCGGTCCGTGAGTTTGAGCCCCGCGTCAGGCTCTGGGCTGATGGCTCGGAGCCTGGAGCCTGTTTCCGATTCTGTGTCTCCCTCTCTCTCTGCCCCTCCCCCGTTCATGCTCTGTCTCTCTCTGTCCCAAAAATAAATAAAAACGTTGAAAAAATGAAAAAAAAAAGAAAACATAACATGATGATAGTGATTTTTATATTTATTTACCAAAAACATGGGTTAACAGACCAGTAGGTGCCTACAAATATCTGCAAATTCAGTTATGAGGGTTGGTTCACTTGAAGTGAGCCCTTTCCGTAGTTTTTATTCTATCAAAGAACATAAGTAATTGGAAACGCCTAGCTTATACTTTTTGTCATTCCTCACGGTAGTTGAAGAAAATTAACCCAACAAAATCTAACCTGAAATAGAGTCTTTTGATAATACCTATGGGGAATTATATTATATTAGTTCAATGTTAACACTTGGCTTATGAATACTGCCCTCAGATCCTGGCAAGAGCACCCCTATTGTGGCACCCATGTTGGAAATGCCCAGTTCTGGAAATGCCCCTCCAGCAAGGCAGGTGTCTGAGGGTCCAGGGGTCATTCTCACCTGTAGCCTATGCCTCCCTTTCTAGACCATACTCCGGATGCCCAACACTCCAAAATTTTCTTCCCAGAGCTCCCTGAGGCCACTTTTAGGCCTGTGCCGGCCTTTTCCTTGAGTCTCTCTCTCAGGAAGATGAAACCTGCCACCCATACCTGGCCGTGGGAGGCCAAAGAGTGGCTGGCCACAGTATGTATGTGGAGGAAAGCAGAGGGCAGAGCTTGTGAGTAAGGGCAAGCGTATCTTGTGCACGAGGCCTCCATGAGATAAGACGGAGCCCTGAATGGACTGGGAGCCTGCGTCCCCCTCTCTGAAAGCCACCATGTTCCTTGCAGAGCTTTAAGGAATCTGACACGTGTAATGTGAACCCGGTCTTCCGGATCAGAATAAGCACTTTTTGTGTTCCAGACTGGAAAGTGGAATATATTTAATTTAAAGGTTACTAGCACGATTGACACATTTGAAATATTTAGACACGTGGTAAGTGGTCTTGCCTTTGGCCTGCCCACTTCTAGAGGCATGCTTGTTGCCTTCCCCCTTCCAGGCTATTTGAGATATCTGCGAGCAGACGATACCCTCTTTCTCCAGTGCTTTGAATCGTACCTGACAAGATGTTTCACACGTGCCTGGGGATTCCAACCGAACTGAAGGAAAATGCAGAGACACATGATCTGAAGGTAGAAGAAGCCTAGGCAAATATTTTCAGCCGTTAGACTTTTCGTCAGTCTGCCCTATTTCCCTGGCTTTCCCACCACAGAGTGGAATATTCAGGAACTTTTCTCCGGGCTTGGGACCTGTAGCCCCCCACAAACAAGGTCACCACAGTTTCACCCAGTATTTTCCAACCTCGCAGTCTGTTTCATATATTACCCGGGTCCCTGGAAACTTCACTTAGCGTATGATTAGAATTTCAAGGACAAGGCAGTTTGGGATCCCCTTGGCTGTTTTTGTCCCCCCCCCCACCAAGGAAATCAGCAAAGGCTCCAGAACGTTTAACTTCACATTTTCAGACATCAAGTATTTTAGGAGAAGTTTATTGCTTCTTTTATTGAGGTTTTCAAGGACTGTTGGTAATATCCTTTCAATGCACAGTTTTTAACCATACTAAGAAAAGTGGACTTTTTCCAGTGGCTCCTGTAGGACCCACTGAGTCAGCCCTTCCTTCCTTCCCGCCTCCCTTCCTTCCTCCTTCCCTTCCTTCCAGCATAGATTATAATCATTTAAGTTCAGTTGTCATTTTTCTAATAGAACCTCACTTAATTCTCATTCACCTGAAGGGCGCTCATACTATGGACATCATATTATTTTGCATCATACTATTTTGCATAAATTACACAATTCCAAAAAGAGTGCGTTTCTTCATCTTGAATTCACCTTGAAAAACAATGGCATTTTTTCCTGCCTGTTACTACTTATGTGTGTCACCATGACTCTGGAAATGGTCATTGTGGGCTAAGGTCATTAATGCAGCAATAATTATTAGCGAATTAAGGGACCAGGGACATATTTCTATTTTTTTGTTATTGTCAGTTATAATCCCATGCTTATGAAACTAAGACTTCTTTGGTTTTTATGGTAGTTCTGGTTAGGTAGCAGAGATGATGCTTTAAAAACTCCTTTGCAGATGGTTACTTTCCTACAAGATTTGCCAAAGCTAAGAAATCATTACTCTAATTGACAAGGTGTCCCAAAGACCTCCAAGTCACAAATTTTCCTGGAATCCCTGTTTGCCAGCCAAAGGTTTGGGCAAATTTTGTAAGCTCTCTGAGCCTCAGTTTCCATGTCTGCAAATGGAGTAGTCTCACCTATTTTATAGGGTTCCTGTAGGCATTGGGGATGTTAATGGGTGTGGCATCCAGTTGGCAAGCAGCAAGTGTGATGTCCTTTGCTCTTCTGTCTCTGTTCTCCCCAGCAATATATTCTCCATTAGATATGACTCTTAGTTTGATTTTAGCCCTAAAGCTGAAGAATCAAGCTGCAGTTACCAACAACAATTTATTATTTCTGAATTGACCCCCTTGGAACCAGTTTGACTATCTGGTGTTAGGACTGATAGAAAAGTGGTTTTACTCCAAGCCTATTATTTATCATTTTTTCTGATTTTGTAAAAAAAAAAATCCACCCACAAACATTTATCTCTTCTTTCCAACAGATGGGAATAGCAATTAGAGGCCGTTATAATCCTGACCCTCAGTGGCAGACAAGTCCACACTGTGTGGCAGATCTGGGTGGCAGGTGATCTGGGTGTCACAACCAATGTGCACTTGTCCAAAGCACTCTGCCCTATCAGGCAATGATTCACCAAGGTAGCTGCTCCAAAGTTAACCTGGCAGAACACAGAAAGAAACACTAACACTATTTTCTCTTATAATCCATTTCCATAAATTCGGATATTTAGATGCAACCACTCCCACGCACGAAGCACTAAAAACACAAACAACAACAACAAAAACCCACCATGCTGGTCGCTTTCCAAATCTCTCTTAACTAGTAAAAGGGAATGCCAACTTTCCCAAAGGCCCAGGTATTTCCTTGTGAGAGTTTACTGATATCTGACTTTCTCAATACCACCAGAAGTTTCTGTCCAACGACTTTCCCATTATGAGTTCACCTGGAAAATGGCTTCTTAGAATGGATCCTATTTCTTTTGTAAAATTCCTCACCATTTTCACACGAAATGATGGGCCTTGTCCAGGTCTAGTCTTCATCTGAATTCCAAATTATTTCATTTTGTGTTGAACACACATGAGTGGATAATGTTGTTTCTGGGTTTTTATGCGCGATGTTCTGTCTGCCTTAGTTTAACTTAGTTTAACCTTATTATTTCGTACTGATGGAATGGAAGAGAACACTGATCATTTGTATCTTTCCACTTCTACACAAGCTGTCAGTGGGAGGGAGGGGAATCTCCCCTTCTGTGGCTTTTTGTACACTTACTATTTTTAGAAAATGGAACTCCACTCTTTCTCCTATACAATCCTCATTTTCACATGTCTTACCGATTGACTGGCGAATTTGTCTGCACTGATGTCCCAAACAAAGTAGTCTGAAGTCTTTCTGAAGCAACAAAGGAATACATCTAAGTTGGCCCTTCTTGGTGAAAGGCCATAATATGGAATAGAACTCTGTGTCCCTGGTTTTACCAAGTGGGAAGAATCGCAATAATCTGAATCCCAAACTGGCTAGACCAAAACAAGCCTAGCTTTTCCTCGAGTTTCTTACCATAGGTGTTTCTGGGATATTCCTCAAGAATTCAGATTGGTTCTTCTAATCCATTCTTGTGGCTTTTTGCCCCCGAGTCTTGTGGGCACACCCTGGAACACGACTACTCTGCTTGGGATTCAGCTTTCTCAGTCCTCATTTATTGCCCAGTTATAAGCAATGGAAATGTTTTTCTGGACAAATCCCATCACTTATGGACAATTGTAACCTCTTCCCAGGATTCTATTAGGGAAAATTTTCAGAATTCCATAATCAGGTATCAGTGTCATTCCCAAAGAATGGGCTTTTCAGTCTTTAATAAGACCACATATGGGGCCGAAACATTACAATCCACATTGGAATTCATACACTGGAATGAAGGTGAGCATATGTTCCCACTTCCTTCTGCTGTCTGTGTACAAAGTTATAGCAAGAATAACATATACAACTCCTAAAAATAAGGAATAAATTTCAGAGACAGTAATAATCAAAATCCATATTTAGGAAAGAAATCATTCTCAGAATGAAACTTAGAATTGTGCAGTCAACCCCCTACCTGCTGACTTCTCAAGCGTGAGTCACCGGAAGATGCTTGAACCTTTGTAGACCCATCCTCTCCTACGGAAGAGAACTGGCAGGGAATTCTGGCTGTCACTTCCACATATGGTGCCCAGTCGACAAAATATGTTTAAGTGCACTGCTTGCTTCCCCGTGATAAAAGGCATTTTGGCACAAGACTCTACAGAAAATTGGGCACCAAATAGGCCTTTGAAATCTGTGACCATCGAGAAGCACAAATTCTACTCTTTCTAAACGTAATGTGCTTGGTCATTTGTTTGCCAGTGGATCACGAATTATAAGACTAGACATACATATACTGTAACAGCTCAAAAATGCAGTATTCTTTTACATTCAGGGTTCTTATTTGATTTTTTTTGACGGAATCAAGAAATCCTAGTCCCATGAGCAGGTTGGATACTTTCTTCAGTTGAACTAGTTTGTTGTTTGTTTGTTCTTGGTTACTAGCTATGCCTCGTAAGAGTAGGAACTGAAAAGAATGGGGTTGGAACAGCGATCTCTTCTGAGAGGAGCATTCTAACCTCTTCAATGTGCTACACCTCAAAGAGGGTAGATCTGGTGAAGGAGTCGACAGACTGTGGCGCCTAGATCCAATGGGGCTGCTGCCTGTTTTTGTAAATAAAGTTTTATTGGATCATAGCCAGGCCATTGATTTGCAGGTTGTCTGGGGCTGTTTTCATAGTACAATAGCAGAGTTAAGTGTTGCTGGAGACTGTATGGATCCCAAAGCTTAAAATATTTAGCCCCTTACACAGAAAGTTTGCCAATCCCTGATCTAGTGTATTGCCATCTTCCTGGTGAAAATAGTGTATCGACTTTCTATTAAAGGTAGAGACACATACACAGGTGTTTCAAAAGATGCTACACTCGAGATGAGGTCCTCGTATGCAATTCCTTCAGCTAGAGTCAATAAGAAGCCGTGTACGGACCTCAGGAACAACAGCACAGTGTTGTTCGTGTATGTGCTGATGGGACAGTCAATTGTAATTGTCTCCTCTAGGTCTGCTGTGACACAGCTACCCCAAAGAAATGTTCCTGGTTTCAGTTATACTGAAAATGGAAGACATAAGGCCCGCTGCCTGCGAATCACATTGCTTGGGAAAGAGCATTGCTTGGGAAATGTGGTTTTAAAAAAAAAAAACATTTTTTAAAGACTATGTCTCTCGAATCATCTTTCCCTTTAACTGGATTGTTTGAGAGACAGCGAGAAAGCTGAAGCAGCCAGGAGAAATCTAGTTTAACAAACAAACAAACCCAGCGTGCTCTCGGTTCAAAAGGTCTGCTGCATATTCACTCTCAATCTCTATACATATTTTAGTTCACCTTCTGTAAATCTTGTCGCTGTAGAGGGCTTTGGGCAGGCTAATGCGTTGTGATGTTTTGTTAATGGAAACAGAGACAACAATGCGGAAGGCAATCACAAGACGGGACCAGGAGGAGGCAGATGAAGGAAGGAAGGAAGGAAGGAAGGAAGGAAGGAAGGAAGGAAGGAAGCAAGGAAGGGGCAGACTGAAGGCAGAGCCCAGGGTGTCCAGAGAGGTGAGGCCCGAACCCTGCGTGGAGCTGACTTCTTCATTAGCAGAACCTGGAACCATGCCAGAACATTCCACAGCTTCAGGAGCTCATCGGTTTTCCTCCCCTGTCCCCCTTCTCTCCTCTCCTTCTCTCTGCCTCTGCAAACTTAGAAAGAAAAGACATAATGGTATCTCTCCCACGTTAGGAGGCTCTCCTCTGCGTTGAAAAATCAGTCGCAGAAAAATGGCGAGTCGCTTTTAGTCCTGGGTCACCACAGAGTGACTTTCCTCGTAGGCATCTCCTCGGGTGACTTAGCAAGAGTCGAAGCTTTAAAGCTCTCCCTGTCCTCATGATTCCCTTCCACCACGGCGTGTGCAGCGGGCGGCCCTTGGACGTGGGTGACTGTCTCCCCGCTTCCGGTCACAGCTGAGCAGCTCCGCTGGCTACCTGGGCAAGGTTTCTGGGCCACCACCTGTGTGTCCTGTGCGTTCTCACCCCCTTTTACGAAAGAGCAGCGCTGCCTTGGCGTGAACTGGGAGTGTATTCTCTTCCTTCCCTGCCTCCCTGATCCCTTCTCCTCCTCCCTCTACCCCCCCCCCCCCCCGTTTGCCATACTCCTGTTGTTGCTGTTGTTGTTGTTGTTGTTGTCGTGTTTCCCACAGCAGAATCTGCCCTGGGGACAGCCCAAGCCCACGCTGGCGGCTGGCGTTGGCGGTGCAGGTGCGCGGAGCCCTCCTCTGCGTGGTCGCCACAGCAACCCGCCGCCGCTCTAATCTGCTGAATATGAAAGGCAGGAACAGAAAGAGAAAAGCCATCCACCCCCTTCTGCTCCGTCCCGGAGTCCAAAAGAAGGCTGCGGGCTCCAAGCATTCCCCGATCGTCCCCAGCCATCGCCCGGGCAACAGTCACAGGGAGCTGGCGGGCCTGGCGGGAGCACCGTCCCCTCCCAAGTTCTGACCTCCTCCCTCCCTTCCCCCCCCCCCCCCCCCCCCCCCCCCCGCTTCTCCCATCCTGGGCCTCCAGATGCCCACCCGCATCCCACTCTGGCCTCCCCGCCCCAGCGACTGGCGCGCGGCGTGATTTCACCAGCTCCTTCTCACTCGGCCCCAGCAACACGCGCGTGGGGGCGGGAGCGTGGGGGTGTGTGCGTGCACGCAAGGGTGGGCGCACGTGCATTCGTGCGTGTGTGTCGACGTTCATCTCCAGTCGCCTTGCAGCTGCGCCGTGGTCGTGTGCTAGAAAGATCGAAATGGACAGAGCCGGTAGGTTGAGAAAGCGGCCCCTCGCTGCCGGCCTGAATTCGTCCATGCCCGGGTTTGCGGGCCAGTGGCTCTCTAGCCCCAGATCCAGCAGTGAAAGCTGTCGTTTGTCTCGCCACCGGCTTGTTGTCGCAGCTGGGTTTGACACCGCTTACCTCAGCAGTTTGTCGTGGTGGTGGCGGTGGTGGTTTTTTGTTTTCTTGGTTTTTTTTTTTTTTTTTTTTTTGGTTGAAAGAAGGCTTCCTTGTGATCCCAGCCTTTTCCTATCAAATGACACTCAGCCATGGTTTGGGTGACTTATTTACTGGCACTGGACCAGGAAAAACAAAAATGAACGTTCACAACTAATAAATCCTCCAGCCTCGATAGCCACAGCAACAGCGGTGGGAGGACGTCAGAATGTTCCGCCTGATACCCCAGGGTTCCTTGGCCGTGCGGAACCTCGCAGGTCAGGGGTAGGGAAAGCGGGTAAGACGAGAGAGAGTAACAGAGACGCGTTTTATATGCAGGGTCTTGGACAGACTCAAAAACTTTGGGCTTGAATCCTATGACGGGCTTTCTCAGCGGAGGATCCCAAGTGCGGGAGGCGGATGCAGTGTGTTTGAGTCCTTGGAAGAGGACGTGGCTAAGCTTGCCACCTTTCTCTCTTATCCTTGGGAATGAAGGCACACCTAGGCTCACCATGATGGACAAGTCCAGCCTACCTCGGCTGGGCGGCAAAATCACAGCTTTCTCAGCTGCACTGAAAGAAACTATTTTTATAGAGGACCATAAGGTCAAGAATGTTTAGCAAACAAAATTGTATGTCAGCCACTCCTAGATGGTTCTCCAAGGACCTTCCTCCTCCCAGGCCCTTATTGAAAGTGAGGGCATCTCTTTAAGGCTAGTGTGACAATGTTTTTATTTGTTTTGGAATGGATCTTCTGGACAGAAGCACATTTTTTTTTTTTCATTAGTATAAATCCAGAAAAAGTCAACCACGAAACCACCGACTTTGGTTAAGCTTGCCTCGTTTTCTCCCCCTATGACCACCTCTAGTTCAACAGATAACTATACTTTCTGTGCTGATCAGCTCGGTTAATTCAGCTTTTGGAGGCTAATGGTTGAGCCTTTCCAGACAGGGTTCAATCTTTGGGTAGAAATGTGGATAAAAAGTGGGGAAAAATTGAACCATCACCCAGATGTTTAGTCTACATAACGCTAAATACTTGACTATTTGGAAAGATAACTGTGATTGATTTTGCTCTTCCTTTTTAATTTTGGCTTTGTTTCCTTGACCCTCGGAGAAACAGTGAGGGAGGGCACTTAACTGAAGACAAATGAAGCCACACCTACCCAGAAGTTCTGCTCGTTTGTTATAATGCAGAAAAAAAAAAATACTATCTTTGTTTTGTTTTTGCATTGTGATCCAACCGGGCTCTGATGTCATATAACTACCTGAAACATGCCTGCAGGAAGTAGGGAACATGATCATCTCGCTTTCCAAAGCACCTGACAAAAAAGCATTTTATAAAATCCTTCAGAGTTTTGAGGAATGATTATCTTTGAAACTTGTTCTTTGCCACTCTTTAAAAAAAATGGCCGGGATAGAATCAGATGAAGGAAATGTACAAAGGTTAATTCTGCCATCTTAATGTGTTTAGAATGCTCACTGTCTACCAATGAAGTCGTTGCTCAAATTCGTCTGCCAGTTCACAGGAAAGTAATTGAATCTCTCCGTGATTGAATCCAGCTAAATTATTCTCTCTGTCACAGAGATATTGTCTATAGTCATTGTCTCCTAGGAGAATCAAGTATTGTCTGAATGCTATTTTGAAATCCTTAGGAGAAAAGGCATTATGTGATCAAATCAACTTCAAATTCTGTTTAATTCCTAGAATCTTTATT
Source organism: Felis catus (assembly GCF_018350175.1). Taxonomy (NCBI): domain Eukaryota; kingdom Metazoa; phylum Chordata; class Mammalia; order Carnivora; family Felidae; genus Felis; species Felis catus. Next base: position 38,944,333 of record NC_058380.1, read on the forward strand.
TTGATTACTTTTTATCTGTTATTATGCCAATATTTTGGAGGCACCTAATATGTGCCAGATACTATGTAAGCTCTTGGAATTCAAAGAGCTTGTGGTTTAGAAGGGGAGATAGGAGCATAGAAATCATGGCCAGCTTTTATTGAGTGCTTACTATATGCCGGGTACTGCTTTAGACATTACAACTCTAGGAGGTAGGTAACATTATTTCTTCTGTCTTTAAGAAAGGAAATGGAGACACAAAGAGGTTAAATTACATGCCCCGAATCACATGCTACCTTGTTTTTAAAGCAACGGTCAGAAGATACATGACTGCTTCACGTTTATAACCCACTGCGTTCAGTAGTTCAGTATCCTCGGTACACAGTTAATAAGCGAAAGCCTGCCAGATGGAAAAAGGGAAGGTGAACATATTAGTAGAAGGAATTTAGAACCCCCGAATTAAGTCCTGACATCATCCCAACCTCTCAGGGTTTCTAAGAACTCTCACTTAAGTGATGGATAAGATCTTGCAGTGAAAATGTTTTTGAGGGTGTCTCTAGGTAGTGCCATTCATACATATTTCTACTTCGTTTCAGGAAAACTTGTTTTAGGTTGTTTCAAACTTAAGTAGTATCTCTGAAGTGCGTAGGAGAGCACATGGTATATGGTAAATTTTTGTCAAATAAAATAAATGAACTTACTTGGAATTTCTATGATAATTGAAAAAAATTTAAAGTTTCTTTATTTCTGAGAGAGGGAGAGAGAGAGAGAGAGAGAGAGAGAGAGAGAGAGAGAGAGAATGAGTGGGGGAGGGGCAGAGAGAGAGGGAGACACAGAATACCAAGCAGGCTCCAGGCTCCGAGCTGTCAGCACAGAGCCCGAAGTGGGGCTTGAACTCGCGAACTGCGAGGTCATGACCTGAGCCGAGGTGGGATGCTCAACTGAGTGAGCCACCCAGGCGCCCCTAGAATTGAAAACAAAATTTTAGAGAAGAGTTGGAATGTGGGCGGCACTATAAAGCACTGAGAGACACCCCACCCGCACGTGAGAATCAGGAAACAGATGGGGTAACACTGGTGGCCACAGAGTTTTCCCCTAAGTCAGTGAGAGCTTCATCTACAATACGTGGGTGGGAAGGGCTAGGGGGTCTCAGGAACCCTGAAATATTAAAGCTGGGCTGTGACACAATCAGATCTGTGTTTTGCGTAGCGAGATCACTTCTGTTACAATGCAGAGGATGACAGAGGAGGTTAGATGGTCACGTCAGATGGGCCAACCCAGATCCTCATGCAAAATCCTGTCGCTGCTGAGGGGGCAGTGGGGCTGGAGATGGGGACATTCAGACAGATATTTAGGAAGTAGAATCTCCAGAACATTGTCCTTGATCGGATGATGAAATGTGGTCCTGATGATGTGAGGAAATATGGTTCCCGCTAGTGTGAGGAAAGGTAGTATGTCCTTGACTGGGTGCATGGATGGCGAGTTTAAAGATGATATTCACTAAGAGGGGAATGCTTGGAAGGCGAGGTGTTAAGTTAGTTTTGGACATGTTGGGTTTAAAGTACTCAACAGCTGGGGGCGCCTGGGTGGTTCAGTCGGTTAAGCACCCAGACTGTTGATTTTGGCTCAGGCCGTGATCTCACAGTTCGTGAGATAGAGCCCTGCGTCCAACTCTGCACTGACAGTGCAGAGCCTGCTTGAGATTCTCTCTCTCTCTCTCTCTCTCTCTCTCCAAATAAATGAACTTAAAAAAGATTTTTTTTTCAAATAAATAAAGTGCTCAGCCTCCGAAGGTGCATACAATAGTCCCTTAAAGTCATGGTGTGATTCTCGAATAGATAGATTTTAGAGTCCTGTGCACAAGGCTAAGTATTTTAAGAGATGGGAGTATCTGGGAACACCAAGGGAAAACAGAGATGGAACGAAAATATATGGGGTCAAGGACAAACTTGAGAACAACTCGGAGAAAATCCCACGGGGTCCGTTTCAGTAAGATTTTTAGACAACGAAAGAAGCTGGGTCAGTTTTCTCAAAACGGATTCAAAAGGCTTTTCGCAACTCGGAAGTCCTGTTCCTCCATAATTTCTTCCTGTGGCTTCCAGTCCGTCGTCAAAGCTAATCTACATTTTTTTTAAATTTTTTTTCAACGTTTTTTATTTTATTTTTGGGAACAGAGAGAGACAAAGCATGAATGGGCGAGGGGCCGAGAGAGAGGGAGACACAGAATCGGAAACAGGCTCCAGGCTCTGAGCCATCAGCCCAGAGCCCGACGCGGGGCTCGAACTCACGGACCGCGAGATCGTGACCTGGCTGAAGTCGGACGCTTAACCGACTGCGCCCCCCCAGGCGCCCCTAATCTACATTTTGAAATCATCAACCAATTCATGATAATGTTGGTCTTGAAACCTCACAAGCTTCGACATCTTGGCACCGTCGGGCTTTTGAGACATAACTCAGTCCCTCAACTCTGTGGAGGTCACTAAGAACATTTTCCTGCCTGAGAGCTGTGGGCGCTATCAATCACTGAAGGAAAAATGCCATCTCTTGCAAAGGCTCGCTCAGCAGAGGGGCTGAGCACAGTCTTGATGAGGAGAGAAAATGAATCCTAATTGCTACCTTTGTTCTCCTGAAGTTGGTTTCAAGAAACACAGAATGGCGACCTTCTGTTTACTCACCTCTCCTTAATTCTTACAGGAAGGTATTTAGGCAATCTATTTGTCGAATCACTGCAGGGGGCAGCATGCTTCTCTTACCAGTGATTATCACTGAGAGGCATAGTCAACCTCCCAAGGCACAATATTTAAAAAAAAAAAAAAAAAGAAAGAAAGAAAAAAAAGTAACATGCAGCCTCTGTGTGATTTATTTATAATAGGCCGAATTGAAAAGTGCTAATTGGGATATGACCCCCAATAAAACTGTAATGAAATGAGATTCCTACCAGAGCTTTTTTTTTTTTTTTCTTTTATCCTCCCTAATAGAAGCAACCATGTGTTCTGGCTTAAGGTCATCACTTTGGAGCAGGATTTAAGTGACCCTTCTTTGTAATCTCTACCTTCTTAGTTTTGTAACTATAAGGGAAGCAGGCTGTGGGCCTTAGGGGTAAGATGAATGTGACCTCTTGTTTAACTTAATAAATAAGCCCTTCTTTCTGTTATACAACCTGCTGGGGAGAAAACAGGCAAATCCGAATAAGGAGAGAGGCCCAATAAATTCTCAATCTCGCCTCCTTGAGACTGAGTTATAAGAATGCGTGACACAGACTAGGATAGCCCTTACTCAGGACCCTGAAATAAAGATACCTTAAAGTAGCAGGGCTGATTTTGTCCCCTCGGAGACATTGGTAGTATCTGGAGACCTTTTCCGTTGTCACAACTGGGGAACAGCACTACTGGAACTTAATCGGTTGAGGCCAGAGATTTGGGTAAACATTCTGAGGTGCACAGGACAGTCCCCTAAACAACAAATTATCTGACCCAAAATGTCAGAAGTGCTGATGTTGGAAACCCTACTGGAGTAGTAGAGAGACACAGAACTGTCGGCCTACTCTTTGTATTGTCAGGAGAAAGGGAGGAGAACGCTGGCCTTGGTCCATGAGTGGCATTCTCTGAAATCAGTTTTGTTCCAGTTCTTTGTGACTGGCAAGTGCCCTAAAGAAACAGCACCTCTGAGAATAGAAATAAATGGTGACGAAGGCCTGTCACAGCGGTGTGCGTATACGTCGCTAACTGAGTACGACCCAGAAGACCATACTTCTGTGTTCTGCACACAACCTCTGAAGATAACTTTGCATCTTGGCCATGAGACAAAAACCTTCTACTTTGGAATGACTTTGTCCTCTGTGAAAGTTGCTGGGCTATAGAACTGGCAATTTTGGATCTTAGCCAGTTGCCGAATGGAGACTCTTCTTCACTGCAAGTAATGCTAGAAGTTGGGGGCTCATCCAACATCCAATAAAAGGAGTCCAGACCCTGCTTAAGAACCTTAAAGGAGCCACTTTGCTTCATACACTGCCCTTGAGGCCACTTCTGTTCAACAACCAGTTCTGCTCTATTGTTCTGAGCTCACCAGGGGTTGGATTGAACTAGTTTGGAATCTCTTGCTGCCTCCCACATCCTCACACCACCACCAACTTCCAGGAACATATAGAAGGAAAAAAGGTGAGGTCTACCATATGCATGCTGAGGTGGAACCTTACATTATATCCTCTGACCCGACAGAAGCATGTTATCTTTTCCCAGTAGGGTAAAGAAGGCTAAGGCAATTACAGTGGGCATGACTTATCCTCTACTTTCATGTGAACAAAACCCAGAATACACGATTTCAAGGTATGGGAGGCAAAAGTGAATCTGGAGAACACTTGGCCCAGTGTTTCCCAGGGTGGCACATATAACCCTGATGGTATAAAAGACAATTTTAGGTGGTACATAGTTACGACTTTCAACAGCATGCCATCCGTAGTAAGATAGTTAATACATTTCAGTTCTATGTCAATCCTTCTAACTAGGGTCGAGTCTCTTAATACTGAGTGGTCAAAGAGAAGTTAAAACAAAATCTCTGAAATTGGCTTTGAATTCTGACCCTGCAACTTATAAATTGACTCTGATGCAATTTTGACCAATGAAAAAGTGAGTGGAAGACTTTTGGGGAATTCTTGGGAGATTTTTTCAACTCTGAACTCTCAAGTTTGTACTTTCAGCCTCTTTATTATATTGCTACAGTGGACGAAACAAACTCTGTGAGGGCAGGAGGACTCCAACTTTTCTTTTCTTTTCTTTTCTTTTCTTTTCTTTTCTTTTCTTTTCTTTTCTTTTCTTTTCTTTTCTTTTCATTTTTTTTTATTTTTGAGAGAGAGAGAGAGAGAGTGCATGACCAGGGGTGGGGGGGCAGAGAGAGAAGGAGCCACAGAACCTGAAGCATGCACCAGGCTCTGAGAGGTCAGCACAGAGCCCGACATGAGGCTGGAACCCACCAACCCCAGCCACTCGGGTGCCCAGGCAGACTCCATTTTGTCTTACATGTCCAGGACTTGGAATACCCAGCCGTGCTGCCATCCACAAGCATTTGATACGTATTTGCTGGGTGAACAAATACAAGAATCATATGAAAAGCTAGAGATCCTTTTTTCATTGTAATGATGGCTTTTAAGGGTACAGATTTGCCCCCAGGCTTAATGTGAAATCACAGGGTAGACTCAGCATCTTCCTACTAAATTTTTGTTTTTTAATAGATTTGTTTAGGTATGATTGATATAATATAAACTGCAAATATTCAAAGTGTGCAATTGGATCAGCTTTGACATATGTTTACACCTGCGAAACCATCTCGATAATCAAGATAATGAACGCATCCATCATCCCCAATGTTTACTTGTTCCCTTTTGTAATCTCTACCTCTTATCTCTCTACCTCTCCTCCCCAAGAACCACTCATCTGCTTTCTGTCACTACAGAAGCATCTGTATTTCACAGCATTTATAGAAATGGAATCAAAGAGTATGTACTCTTTTTATCAGGCTTCTTTCGCTCGCGGTAATTATTTGTTTGTGTTGTTGCATGTATCAGTAGCTCATTCCTTTTTGACAGAGAACAATATTCCACTGTGCAAAGATACTGTGATTTGTTTATCCATATTTACCTTTTGAGTTTTGCCCAGTTTAGGGCTCTCAAAAATAAAGCTTCTATGAATATTCATGTACTTGTCTTTGTAGGGATGTGTGCTTCTTTTAATTTTTATTTTAACTTTATTTATTGATAGAGAGCAGGGGAGGGGCAGAGAGAGAGGGAGACAGAGAATCCCAAGGAGGCTCCACACTGTCAGTGCAGGGCCTGATGTGGAGCTTGGTCCCATGAACTGTGAGATCATGACCTGAGCTTAAACCAAGAGTCAGATGTTTAACCGACTGAGCTGCCCAGGTGGCTCTGGATGGATGCATTCTTTTCTCTTGGGTGAGTCCTTAGTAGAGAAATGGCTGGATAATATGGTAGGTATATGTTTAGCTTCATGGAAACTGCCAAAATGTTAATCAATGGTGGCTGTCCAATTTTCATTCCCAGCAGCAGTGTTTGGGCGTTCTAGTTGCTCCAGATCCTTGACATCACATGATGTGATCAAACATTTTAATTTAAGGCATCCTAGTAAACATGTAATGGTATCTTATTTTGGTTTTAATTTGCATTTCCATAATGGCTGATGATGTTGAGAGTCTTCCCGTGTGCTTATTTACCCCCTGCATGTCCTCTCTGGAGACACGTGTCTTCTGATTTTGTGCCATCTTTTCATTGGACAGTTTGTTCTTTCGTTACTAAGTTTTAGAATTCTTTATATATTCTGCATACAAGTCCTTTATCAGGTACATGCTTTGCAAATATGTTCTCCCAATCTGTGGTTTGTCTTTTTATGAATTTAATGTATTTTTGGAAGAGAAGTTTTTAAATTTGATAAAGTCCAGCGTATCATGTGTTTATTTCATGGATCACACCTTTGGTGTCATATATAAGAAATCTTTGCCAAATCTGTGGTCACAAAGACTTTCTCCTGTTTTCTGCCAGAAGTTTTATACTTTTAGGTTTAAAATGTAGGTGTGTAATACATTTAATTAAGTTTTCATGTGGTGTGAGATATGAACCCAAAGGTTTTGTTTGTTTGTTTGTTTTCGCCTATGGCTATCCAACTGTTCCAACATTATTTGTTGAAAAGACCATCCTTTCCCCACTGCATAACCTTTGCATCTTTGCAAACAAACAAACAAAAACAGTGGTCCATATATGTGTGGCTTTGCTTTTGGACTCTCTATTTTAGTTTTCAATCTCAATGCAAATACCACACTATCACTACATCTTCCCAATAAATCTTGACAGTAAGTAGTATAAATCCTCTCACTTTGTTCTTTATAAAAGTTGTTTTGTCTATCCTAGGACCTTTGCATTTCTATATGAATGTAGAATCAGCTGGTCAATTTCACATTAATTAATTAATTAATTAAAACCCAAATAAAGCCAGCTGTGGTTTTGATTGGTATTGTGTAGGACCTAAGATCAATTTGAAGATGTGAAGAAACTGATGCCTTGCCCAAGGTCATCTGTAAAGTGGACATCACTGTAGGTTATAATGGGGATTATGTAAGTGAATGTATCTAGAGTTCTTAGAACAATGTGTGGCATATGGTAAGTGCTCAGTAAGGAATCCTATTACTTCCTTTCTTTCAGCCTTCAAAGGCCAACTCCATTGTTTAAAGAACAAAATCCCAAATTCTTAACATTTCCTCCAACATGCATTCTCACCTGGATAATATTTCTTTTCCAGACTCACTTAGCCTCAAGTCCATGGAGCCATCCATTGAACACTGCCTCCAGCCCACACCAAAATACTATCTATTCCCCAAACATTCCATGCTATTTTTGGTCACTGTTCCTTTTTTACATACTGTCTCAACTTCCTAGAAAGGGTTTTGTTTTTCTCCTTGTTAAAATTCAACTCACCCTTCCAGACCCACATTGAATATTGCTTACTCCGTGCAATTGTTGTAAGGCAGAGTAGTTAGAGCTTACTGTTTCTCTGAGCTACAATAGCAAACACTTTGCATTATGATTATATATTTGCATACCTGTCACCTCACTACACACATTTCCCAGGAAAGAGTACTAATAGTTTCAGAGTCGAACCAAGTAGTTATTTATTTTTATAGCCTTGGGCCTAATACAAGATCTAGTACACAGTAGGTACCTAATGAATATATACTGAATAATATACAACCGAAATCTTCTTTATTAAGCATTCATGCTTGCTGTCGGCATTGGTATTGCCATTTTTTTAAATAAAAGCAGTAATATTTCTCTTTTAGTCATATGCACGATTTTTGTGTTTTTGTTTTTACCATTAAAGTTCAAGCTTGAGAAGTGGTACCCTGAGACAATAAAAACTCCTGATTTCTTCCCAGGAGAAAAACAAAAACAAGGCAGAACTATGAAAGTGCCTGGCACAAAGCAAAAAGGGAATCCCTCTCTTCTGCTCTCTTGGCTCCAACGAACATGGGGGTATAGACAGGAGGCAGTTCAGCAATAGCCCAGCCTAGGGCATTGCCAGAGAAACCCTTAACAAGAGAATGGGCTCCTTGTTAGAGCAATGCTAAAGGATATGAGTGAAACTGAAAGGAGGCACTCAAATAATTCCCTGTGCAACCTCAAAGGGCCACCACAATTCCCCTGTGTTTAAGAGGACCCCCACATCCAGGAAAAAAAGATTCCAGCCTGTGGAAACCACCCCTAGCCAAAGGCCTGAGCCTCCCCCTGGGAGGGCCCAGCAGGAAATGCCTCTTTGCCTTGCAGGGGAGTTCAACACTTCAAGTTACCAGAGATACGTGTTTGTGGTTTACATAAAGGTGGGGAAATTCTACTTTGGACCCACACCTTAAATGATTAGCTTTCCCAGTGGTAAATTTTGCAATTAGACCAATATGTTTACAGTCAAGTATATGGCATATATATTTGACAAGAGAAATTTTCCATAATTCAGGTCTAGAAAAATTATCCTTAATCCAGATGTGAGAGAAAATAAATTGAGAACATAAAATATTTTAGGTCTAGTCCCATGATAGGCCAAACCCAATATTATGGTGAGCCAGGGCCCCTCTTTGGAGCAAAGTACTTTCCTGCACGAAGTAAATAACTTCTTCCTAAGCATGAAATGTTACTCTCCAGAGGGTATTTTAGTTGCCTGGAGTTTCTGTACTATTGAGATTGTTTAGTAAATTTGAGCTGAGTCCTGTTTCTTTTTCCATCTCTCAGGCTCTAGTCTAATATTTAGTTAATGCTGTTTTTTTTTTTTTTAATAAATCCTGTTCAATTTGATTCTACACAAATGAGACAAATGATCTCAGTGGAACAAACAAGCAAACAAAAGGTAATTTTTTTAAGATAGTCAAAAGTTGGGGGTAAAGTACCCTGACTTTAAAGGAGATATTATAAATGAAAATCATTGCAAGTGTTTTAACACTTAAAAAGTTTGGGTTTACTTCCACCTGCTGTGTCTTACTGGGAGGCAGACTAAAGGAATAGTTGTCTAGAGGGTGAAAAAAGGCTATGCTAGAAACTTCCCACTGAAGAGAACATTCATCAAACTCCAAAGAAAGCATTATCCACTCATTTGCTTATGCTGTTTTGCTAAGGGATATACACAGTGACTGAAGAGTTTGTAACCAGAATCTTAACATTTGTGTGATAAATAAATCATGAAATTAATGATTTATGTCAAATTGAAATACAGATTTTTATATATTTAGTGTGTGGATGAAATGGAAGGAAACTAAAGAGTTGAGCACATAGATGTTTTCTCCCCAAATATGAATAACAGGATAAACCTAAGAAAATAGTATTCTTTTTTGTCCTAATAAAAATTACTTAAACTGGTATGTTTTCATATTTGTAATAGTTTTCAGAAGGCTTGGATTCAAATTTGAAGATCATCAGATGTGAAGCTTACCCAACACACATTAATCACATTCATTTATTTAAGTATTTTAAAACTTTTTCTGTCCACTCCATTTGTCAGATATTGGGACATGTGTCAAACTCTTGAACTAGAATTGTGGATTTTTCAACCGCTCTGTATAATTTTGTCAATCTTGCTTTATATATTTGGAGCGTACATTATTGGGTGCATACAAGTTCTGAATTATTACAGTTTCTTAATGAATTAATAACAGCTGACTTATACAAAGTACTTACTATGTGATACACATAATCTAAGTTTGTTACATATATTCACTTATTTTAGTCCGTACAGTAACTCTAAGAAGGAGATATTATCTCCATTTCATAGTTGAGTAAAGAGATTAAGTTTGAAGACCTTAAGTAATTTATTCAAATTCACACATCGGTATGTGGCAATGTCAGGATCTGCAACTAGATATATGGCTCCTAAAATTGTGTTTTTAACCAGTGTAATGTACTGTCTTTCTGCTTTCTGTTATTATCTAGTGGCTCTCTTTAACACTAAGAACGAATATGGATAGTTTATACTGTTTGATATTATTACAGCCATCTAAGAAAAGTCCAGAATTTGGCAGCTGAAGGGCTGTTCAGGGAATTACATAGGTGTCCATAAACAGACATATTTTACTTTTCTGTTCCACAGCTTGTAATTTCAAGAAAACTCATGGTCTAGGAAAGCTGCTGAAGCTCCAGCCAACACAAATATATTCCATCTCAGAAGGAAGAAAGGCAGAAGGGCAAAACACGCTTATCTATCTAAAACTGTGCTCTCTAACACAGTAACTACCAACTACATGTGGCTACCGAGCACTTGAAATATGTCTAGTCTGATCTGAGATGTGCTGAGTGTAAAGTACACACCAGAATTTGAAGATTTTATACCAAAAAAAAAAAAAGGGTGTAAATTATCTCAATAATTTGTTTTATTGATTTTGTGTTGAAATGATAACATTTTGGATATCTTGGGTTAGATAAAGTATATAATTAGTATTTTTTAAGTTTGTTTATCTATTTTGAGAAAGAGAGAGAGAGAGAGAGAAAGAGAGAACACACGGACAAATGGGGGAGGGGCAGAGAGAGAGGGAGAGAGAGTAAAAATCCCAAGCAGGTTCTTTGCTGTCAGCACAGAGCCTGATGCAAAGCTTGATCCCATGCAATGTGAGATCACGACCTAAACCGAAATCAAGAGTCAGACGCTCAACCAACTGAGCCACCCGGGCACCCCTGATAAGGTATATTATTAAAATTAATTTCACCTGTTCCTCCTTACTTTTGTAATACAGGTACTAGAAAAATTTAAAATACATATGTGACTCTCCATTGTGTCTTGCCTTGTATTTCTGTTGGAAGTGATGATTAAAAGAGCTTCCTTGGAATCCCCACCCAACAATTTCTGCCTATATTTTATTGGTAAGTATTTAGCCCCATAGAAAACTAATAAGGGAGATTGCGTTATGTAGTCTTCTGACTATACTCTTCTTGTCACCTCCTGCTATTATTAAGGGAGCATCAGAAAATGGATACTTGGGGAGACAGCTGGCAGTCTCTCCCTCCTCTCAGAGAAACTACAAACTGTCCCCAGAGCAACTGTCATATTGAGCATCCCACGTCTTCACAGCACTCAGTATTGCCTGTCTTTGATTTTAGCCAATCCAAAAGTTATGTAGGGGTGCCTGGGTGGTTCAGTAGTTAAGCATCCGCCTCTTGGTTTTGGGTCAGGTCATGATCTCACAGTTCCTGAGTTCAAGCCCCACATCAGGTTCTGTGCTGAGGGTATAGAGCCTGCTTGGAATTATCTCTTTCCCTCTGTCTCTGCCCCTCCCCTGCTCACACTCTCTCTCTCTCTCTTAAAATAAATAAATAAACTTAAAAAAATTTTAAAATAAAAGTATGTAGTGGTATCTCATGTGGTTTTAAGTTTGATTTCCCTAATGACTAATGATGTTGAGGTTCTTTTTATATGCTTATTTGACATCTGTATCATTTCTTTGGTGAAGAGTCTTTTCAAATCTTGCTTGTTTTTTAAATTGTTTTCTTTTCTTCTTATTTAATTGTAACAATTATATATCTATTCTGGATACAGGTCTTTATAAAATAAGTGCTTTGCTTATGTTTTCCCCCAGTCTGTGACTTGTCTATTTATTTTCTTAATAGTGTTTTGGTGAAGTTTTATATATTTTTAAGAAGTTTAGTATATCAATACTTTTGTTCTATAGTTTGTGTTTTTTATGCCTTTTCTAAGAAATCTTTCCCTAACCCAAAATCACAAAGATTTTCTCCTATGTTTTTAATATATATATATATTATACTATATATATATATGTATATATATATTTTTATAGTATACATATATATTATACTAGGACTCACATGTAGGTCTATGTATTTTGAATAAAAAAATTTTTTAATGTGAGGTAGGGAATCACAACCCAATGGTTCACCTCATCCTCTTGAGTCTAAAATGTTATGGAAGGTTTCTTCTGTGCCCAAATGTTGCCTCAAGAGAAAAAAAAAAAAAAAGAAAAGATGGGGAAGAAAAGCCTAACAACTAAGGATTTGCCTTAAAAGGCTGATTATATGGGAAAAGTCTTACTTAAAACTCAAATTAAAAATGACTAGTTATTTGATAGGGAAATTTAAACTTCTTTTCACAACTAGGTAGAAATAGAAGGTTATGAACAAGTTCTAGCAACAGAAAGTGAAATGCTGTCTCTCTATATCTGTGTTATAAAGCATAGGTTTCTAACTTGCTACAACTGAATCAATACATGAAAAATAATATCTGTTTGTAAGACTTGAGTATTATTAGATCTTTTAATAAGCATTTAAAAGGGAAATGTTACTTGCTACTTTTCTTATTTAAATTAAAAATAATGTAAAATTCAGAACTCTTGATTTTGTCTTCTCCTGGTGAGCAGGAGAGTTGGGCAACATACTTCTAGGATTGATCTGTCTCTCCAACCAATGTCGCCACCATCATATTGGCCACCAATGGCAAAAACTCTCTCCTTAACAAGAGACAGATGATTGTTCCTTTGATTTCTCGTATCTTATCTAACACAAGACTGTAGCATTTAATGTGAGTTTACTAAAGGCTTCCATACAGCAAAAGGAAATTAACAGCAGATTAGTCAATCTGGGATACATAATAGGACTAATTTGTTGAAGCCAGGTACCCATTATAGACGCTCTTTCCTTGTTGGGTTCTTCATGTGACAGATATCTTTTTGAACCCCTCTAAGGAAGAATGCCTTCTTGGATGTACAGACTCTTGAGTTGAGAACAAGAGAAAATAGCTAATCTTTTAATCTCTCATCTCCACAGATTTTACCCCTCATGTTTGGTTCTGGTTGGAGAGTTCGTCCCCTTCATCAGTTCAGAAAGGCTGAAAATGGTCTTACTCCTTGGAAACCAAAACCAACTCCATGAAGAAATGTTCTTCTTGATAACCACATATTTATAAAGTAGCTCAAACATTCCTAAGGAAGGAATTGTTTTTTCACACTAATTGTGGACAAATGTTGCTTGGGGAATGCAAAGATTTGGAAGACCCAGTTCTGGTCCGCAAGGAATTTGCAACCTAGTTAGGGTTACAAGCTCTGTAAGCAAGATAAATCAATAATCCATAGTGATATATTACTTCATAGCACTTCAGAAAAAGTAAAGATCATTGTGGAACAAGGGTGGGTTTAAATTAGACCTTGAGACATCAAACTGAAGAAAGGATACTCCAAGCAGGGACACGGTAAGTAAAGGTGAAGGCGGTAGAACATGAGAGATTTTAAAGGGTTGCTCCTGGCGAGTTTGGTTAGAGAGGTACATAGACATGTGAGAAGAACAGGGAAAAAGCTAAAGGTTGGAATCCCTCCTTTAGGAATTGGGTGCCAACACAAAGCCTAAGCAGGGAGAATTTATGATGTCAGGCATGATTTTCAGATAACTAACCCAGAGGTGAAGATGGGGATATATTGGAGGGGTGACCTTGAAGGCAGTGAAGCCCGTTCAGAGGCTGGATGTTGTAATGATACATTTCTGAAATGATAAGAATTTGACCTAGGGTGATGATAATACATATAAGGAGACAGAAACCAAAGGAATTAGAAGGAAAACTGGCTAAGATTCATCACAGTTGAAGTATTTGACTGTTAAAAAGCTAGGAGGTACTTGTTAACATAAAAATTATACTCACTAGGGGCGCCTGGGTTGCTCAGTCGGTTAAGCTTCCGACTTCGGCTCAGGTCATGATCTCGCGGTCCGTGAGTTCGAGCCCCGCGTCGGGCTCTGTGCTGAGAGCTCAGAGCCTGGAGCCTGTTTCAGATTCTTGGTCTCCCTCTCTCTCGGTCCCTCCCCCATTCATACTCTGTCTCAAAAATAAATAAACGTTAAAAAAATTAAAAAAAAAATTATACTAACTGACCCCGTAGGGGGTGGGTGGGGGTCTTTGGAGTTTGTGCTATTTTTGTGAATCCTCTGAAACCGATTTAAATACAGAAGTCATCCAAATATATCAATTGGATCACATCTTTGGGCACTAAGAGTGACACTGAGCTAAATGACGGTGCTCCAACACGAATACAATACAGTACAGAGCCATCTGACACTTCCCCACCACCCGTTCCCTTTGCTTGAGTTCATCTCAGTAAAATGCAGTTCGAGAAGAACGTTTAACAATAGTAAATTTCCTCCAGGTTATCAAAAAGTAACTCAAGCTCTTTCCCAGTACTGATGGGTCAGTTATATCTTGGCCAAAGATGAAGTCTTGAAGCATGTCTCCTTGCTACCGACAAAAAAATTGGATCTGGCCCCAAGAGTCAGATATTGAAAGTGCTTTCAGCTATGGCATACGGGTCCTGGGCTTCAGGCAGAGGCTATGAATGTGAGTACTTGGCATGGAATTCTCGCCATGTGCTCTTTCACTCTTTAGTCATTGGAATGACAGGTAAGCTGGTTTTCTCCCCTGGCATTTCAAAGGGCAGCAGTTAATTTCCTTTCAGGTGGGACTTTTTTTTTTTTTTAACTTGGCTTTGTTTTGTTTTCAAGACATGTTTTGCTGAAAGTGCTTTTATGCTGGTGCAAATCTAGACAAAGAAAACTTTTATGCAAAATAAACAAAATAGAATGTCCTGAGCCAGGGTTTCTTTGCAGGACATGTTCCTCGGGCTATTTCTGAGAGGTTATTTATGGACGGCTGTTTATCCCCTGGAGCCTGACTTCATCTCTTGGTGAACTGAAACGACTCTGTGTTTAGTACATTGGTCTGCCACCCCTGGGAATGGCTGGATGTCAAATATTTACCCCTGTGGGATCGAACAGAAATCAGAGATGCACAGAGAAAATAGAAATCAAACCCAATGCCTTTGGGAATTAGTAAAATTTTAAAGTAAGTGAATTTTTAAAGAAAAAAAAACATTTGAAATAAAATGATAGCACAGTGTAACTTACTTTATTGGAAGCGGGGGGGGGGGGAGGGGCAGGAACCCCTCTGAAATATAAGGTTACTTCAAGCACAAGTGTATTTTCTTCTTATTACTTTCTCAGTGACTACACCCATCCCATTCCCTCACCTGGCTCAGTACCAGGCCCAGAGGGTGAGGTTTTAAATTTTTATTTTTTTAATTGAAAACGGATGCTACACCTTGTTTTTCATGCCTGCATTTTTCATCAGAAAAAAAAAAAAAAAGAACACCTAGCCAAGTATTAGTTTTGTACTTCTGCAACCTTGTAAAACCTAGGAATCAAACCTTGGCGTTCAGCTTTTATAGATAGCCACATTGGAAAAATCGAGAAACCCCCAAATTAGTTTACTGTCTTCCCAAGACTTCTGATTTCAAATCATGTGTCTGTCTCCTGCACCGACCCCCACCCCCAAGCAGAGTTTTCCTTTGGCATTATACTTCCTGTATCCTCAGAAACAAAGCTACATTTAAAAGGTTAAGTCAAATAAACCCAGCTACAGAAAAGCTTATAAAATAATCAGTCATGAACAGCAAGGAAAGAGGACGGTCACTAAAACCTTAAAGGGAATACTTGGTGGATGGCTGTGCTTTCAATAAAGTCCCATGAGCTATGTAACATTAGATGCTTTTAAAACTCAGAGGACAAAGTACAGACATGTTTGTGCGTTTCACTTTCATCTGACAAGCCTTTTCGAACCAGGTCTGGTCTACATACTCTGCTGCTTGCACACACTGATGTGTGTTCTTCCCTTTCAAGCTTGCTCACTATCAAGAAGCAAGCACGATTCTATCTCCCTCTTAAAGATGGAAGTGACACCAAATTCTGGCTCGACTGGCTCAGTCTCCGAAGCAGCCTCCATGGGAAGTATTGTCTGAGCAGCTCGCTAGAAATTGGGGAAGCTGGTAACGACAGGCTGCCCTACCCTCTGTGAGACTGACAGCATTTGGAAGGCAGCTTGGCATAGGAAATTTCAAAGTAAATGTTTGGCAGCTTTGGAGGTCCTCAAGTTTGGCAAGGCGCGTATAATCAACAAAGGGGCATTACTTTTAATTGTATTTAAAAATATAAGTCCCTGCAGACTGGAGAACTGTGTGCTCCGAGAGGCTCTTGTGCTGTTTGCCCCTTTGCACCCAGTGGGGATGGGGGGGCGGGTTGGATGCAGCTCACACAAGCAGGCTTTGTTTTAATTAGTGCAGCAAGCAGCCCTCCCCACCACTCTCTCTTTTCAGTGCTCCTTAGTTTACAATTGTCGCTAACCCCCTCAGCTAAAAATTGTTACTAAGAAAAATTCCACAGAAACCAAAAGAAAAGCGCCAGGCAGAGACTGTGCTTTTAAAGAGTTTTTCCAGACTGACTCGGCAGAGCTCTCTGCAGGGAATGAGTCGCTGAGCTATTATTACTTGAATGGATTTCAGCTCCAGGGATGTCCCCCAAGGTTAACAAGATAGTTCAGTTAAAAATAACATTAAATTCTTTACCCTCCCCCTTACCCCAAGGAGGTGGGGGGGGTCACATTTAAATAACACGAAGGATCTGGTTTGAAGTGACAAAAGCCAAGAAATTCACAATTAAGGAAGGATAGAGTTCTATCTGTCTCCAAGATCTGTCTTCCAGTGTGCAAAATATAAAGCTTCAGTGGAGTGATAAAGGGATGAAGTGTGGACTTTCACTCAGCATTAGGGAGATTTTGTGCCTTCAGAGGCAGACCCTTCGGTGGGGGTGGGGGCGGATATCGAAGCAGTGGATATGAAGGAAAGGTGTTTAAAGGGAAAAAGAAGTTAAGGTGGGCATGAGAAGTACAGTTATGAAATGATAGCCCCGGAAAAACGTTGATTTAGATTTAGTAAAGAAAAGCATTTGGTTCTCAGACCCTCGGCAAGAACTTTGTCATCGGATTAATTGTACTTGGGGCTCTCTGTGCTCTATCCTTTCCCTTTTTATTT
The DNA here is from genome assembly GCF_018350175.1 of Felis catus. NCBI lineage: Eukaryota > Metazoa > Chordata > Mammalia > Carnivora > Felidae > Felis > Felis catus. The sequence continues at coordinate 38,961,199 of NC_058380.1, forward strand.
TCAACACTGCACACACACACACACACACACACACACATTTCCATTCTTCATTTTCATCGAAACCTTTTTCTTTCAATTAAGATACAGGTGCTCGAATGGAGTGGCAATTTTGGTAAAGTATTTGAAATTCATGGCTTATTGGACCACTAGATTACAACAGCTGTGAAGATGTCATTAGAGGACATGCGTGGTCAATGGCTGAGTGTAAATCAGTATCACCCACTAATTTGGGGAAGGAAAGAGGCTGGCTCTGGACCTAGGTCTAGGGTTTCCTTCAAGGTATACAATTATTTCGACCAAGTTCTTTTCAAATGAGGATTTTAAGTTAACGTGTTTTCAAGTGAAAACTTGCAAAATGTTTACAGCGTCAAGCTATTTTGATTCCATTATATTTGTGCATATTTTTACAACCAAATGCAAAATTTAAAGGTTTTTGAGAAGAAATGTTATGTGCTATGTTATTAGTGTCATCTACATCCTCATGCGACATCAGAGAAGCGTTAATTTTTTTTTTCATTTTGAAATCTAGTATAATTTTCAGGCAATTACCCATGTACTTTTTGTCTGTATATGAATAAAAAGGGAATTTCTGTTTCTTCTTTGCCTCACTCTGACACCAGTTTGTTATAAACACCTCAGACTGACCTTTCAAAGTCTCTAATCTTATGCTGAAACTAGTATTTCCTTATTTCTAACACTGATTTGATATTCATGGGACTAAAGGGAAAAAGCCCATTTTTCTCCATATTTGTTAGTGGGCATGTTAATAAGTTGACCCATTTTCATCAGTGGGCCAGCCAGCATCTCCTCATAGCATGTTTGGTGCTTGCAACCACATTTGGTAAAATGTAATAACCGGAATTTTCCAAATGTGTATGGATGGCCACAAGAAACGAGCTATCCTACTAAGGTCGTGTCATAAACAGAGCTCTGTGCCTGACCCTCTGAGCTCCTCAGAGGACTTAACTTTGACATTTTATATAACCCTGTCCCTCTCACGCAGAGACGATGGCATTGACCTTCCGTCGTTTGAGCGTGTGTACTTTTGGTGGATTTCACAGAGCCATCTAAAATGTTTGGCTATCTAGTCTCATAGCAGCACATTTTCAATGGCGGCCAGCTGGCTGAGATTAGAGACCCATTCTGTGGCCAGAGGGAAGAAATCAACAAGCCCACACACGAACTACAGGACTGATATCTGCCTTCACTGATGCGATTGATTTAAATACTAACCAACTTTATTGATACAAAACCTACTGCCATCTTAGATTTTGAGAAGAGGACCCTATTCTGAAGTTCTGACAGTTAGTAATGCAGATACTAAGCATGTGAGTTTAGGAGGGATGACATAGGGGAGCTTCAACCTCTGGCGTTGTTGCATCACTAGCTGAGTGACCTAGGAAGGGCCAGATACTCCTTATTCCTTTAAGCCTCATTTTTGTCATCTCTAAAATGGGGATAAGATTGGGGCACCTGGGTGGCTCAGTCAGTTGAGCATCCGACTCTTGGTTTTGGCTCAGGTCATGATCTCAAGGTTTGTGGGTTGGAGTCCCGTGTTGGACTCTGCCCACGCAGGGCAGAGCCTGTCTCTCCCCCTCTCCCTGCCCCTCCCCTGCTCACTAGCTCTCCCTTTCTCTTTCCCCAAAATAAATAAACTTAAAAAAATAAAATGGGGAGAAGACCTACTTCTTAAAATAGGATTATGTAAAATTGTGAAAACGTGTTTATTGGGTGACTGATGAAAAACACTCAATAAATGGACGCTATAATGATTATTGTCACTGTTCTTACTATTTTGTTTTGTGTACTCTGCCTATATTTTTCCTCTCCCCAGTTGAAAGCAGCAGTTGGCCTTTTAAATTCCCCACCTGGGGAATTTTGAAAGCTTTAAAGGCAGAAGCACCCTGAAGACACTGGTTCTTCCCATCTTTTGTAAAGTTGAAATCCATTCAAGAAAGTACTGAAGCATCCTGATGAAGAAAGGAGGGAGACTTCTCTTTAGAAGCTGTAACCTGCCAAAGGAGATTCTAATAAGTCCTAAGAGCCGTGGGTTCTGCTCTTGAGTATCTCTGATGCGGGAAGTGGGGAGCGTTATCTGTTACAAATAGGTAAGGGAAGATCCTGGGTAATCTGGCTTTCTTTCTTCCTTTTTTCCTTTTCTTTCTTGGTTTTTGTTCAAATGCCAATCCCAAGGAGAGCAGAGCAGATGAGGACGTTGAAGAATTAGGTTTAAATTCTGCATGTTTAGTGGCTGACTTTGTGACTCTGGGCTCCCACAGGTGGACACAGGGTCACAGTGACTGAAAATGAGACGTCCTCCAAGGGCTAGTGGCTGGTCATTCTCCCAAGCATGTCTGCTCAGACAGTCACCTCTAACTCTTCCTTCCCAGAAGCAAAGGGCCAAGAAATCTTGGATGGAGACTAAACAACTGTATGGTCCTGAGCATGTCTCTTAACCCCCTTGCTTTGCCCTTGAAAAGGAAGTTAAGAATGCTCAGCTTTCTGAAGACACAAGGGTTGAAGTAAATGACCACTTTAAGTCTTTTTCAGCAATAAAATCATTACAAAAATGTAGTCGTGTTTGTGCCCTTCTTGCTGTATTCAAGGCGATAGATGGGAATAACTTCTATTTTTCAACTCACTTATCCTATCGATAGATGTTAAATTATCACTATGCTGCACATCTCTATATTTAGGCACAAAGAGAAAGTGGGGCTGTAACTAAGTTGTGAGTTTTCTTCCTCCACAACATAGTGATCAAATCCAATGAACTAAGCTGAATCAGTCTCTGTCTACATCCAGGCCTGCGAGGAAAAATATGTTTTGATCCTGTAGAGAATCAGGTTTCTAACAGAAGTAAAATGGAAACATTGAGTTACAACATTGAGGTTGTATTTCTTACTATCAACTTGAAGGCTTTAGTCTTAATTCTGAAAGCATTTCCCCCCAAACACACCATTTTCCAAGACAGACCTTTACCGATTTGTTTTCCCCCAAGTCATCTAATCGTATAGTTTATAAAGTGTTTCCTATGGGACTCTAGTGCTGAAGAAATGTTACAAGAAAGTATGTGAAGAAAAAACAACAACAACAAAAATTTTTCTCATCAAGGTTGGTATATATTGGATAAACAAACACACTTAGTTTCCTACATTATAGCACATCTTGGGAATAAACATCTTCATATGCAATACGACTTTTTTTTTTTTTTTTAACGTTTACTTATTTTTGGGACAGAGAGAGACAGAGCATGAACGGGGGAGGGGCAGAGAGAGAGGGAGACACAGAATCGGAAACAGGCTCCAGGCTCTGAGCCATCAGCCCAGAGCCTGACGCGGGGCTCGAACTCACGGGCCGCGAGATCGTGACCTGGCTGAAGTCGGACGCTTAACCGACTGCGCCACCCAGGCGCCCCTGCAATACGACTTTTAAGAGGAAGATATACTATGCAGCATTTTCTCAAATTTATTTTATCAAAGAAATATTTGTTTCAAAGCGCGTCTCCTAGAAACTCAATGAGACAAACTGGAAAATTCTGGTGGAGACCTAAGCATCTTTTTAAAGGCTCAAGAGACATACAGCTTCTGGATCGAGACATCAGCTAAAAAAATATACCAAGATGATATCTGCTAGAGCGAACTTGAAAAGTTAAAAGAAATAGCCAGTTTCCACCCCCACAAAGGGGAGCTCTCTGAGGAGAGTCAAATATTCACATCCTTTATTTTTTAATATATAGAAGCGATCGATTCTCAATGTGGAAAGTTTGAGAAAAAAAAAGTAGCATCAACAAAATAAAAACTATCTGTCCCTCCACTACTCAGCTATTTGGTTTATATCCTCCCAGCTTTTTGTCCTTGATATGTATGGACACATACATCTTCTGTATGTTTTGTATATATAATGTTTTAAAATGTTTTCCCATTTCATTTTAGCTCATTAGTATTCTCCCATCTCAAAATCTTTGAAATCACAGCTTAGAATGGTTGCAAAATATTCCATCATATGGAGGTACCATGATTTCTGTTGTTGGACATTTAGGCTGTTTCTAATTTTTCGCTATTATAAATAGAGCTATTGTGAATATCCTTGCACATAAATCTTTGTCTGTATTTGTTTATTTCCTTAGGATGAGTTCCTAGAAGTGGAATTATTCTGTCTAATGGCATGGGATTTTTTTCAAGGCTCTTTATCCACTAAAGCCTAATAGCTTGCCAGGATATTTTTATCAATCTATACTCCAATAGCTCATGAAAGTGGACAGTGGAATAATGACTCTTTAGTTTAGGTATCTCTGAATAAAAAGTACCTAAAAGAATTCTTTACCCTGAATTTTATGAAGATAAAGAATTTCTCCAGAACGACAATTCTCATACTCTGTTTCCAAATTCCATCATTTTAGCCATTTATCATTGTGTAGATAATATCAACTTACGGTTCTGCCACATAGGGCATTAATAATCTGCAAGTAATTAAGATGAGGACCTAGTTGTCATGCTGACATTTACAATCTTTGCTTCATGAAACTTCTTTCTCCAGAAGCTGCTCTGACCTGGAGTTTCATATCCTATTTTGAGGCCATTATTACTAACTTTTGATTGTTATTCGTGAACTTGTGGACAATCCAGTCTTTATTGTCATTAGCTGTCAGTTCTAAATAGCTGGTCTCTCCTCTGCTCACTTTCCTGAGCTGTTCCTAGAGCACACTTTTGTACTTACCGTTTTCTCTTCCCAGAAACTCTTCCTCCATTTATTTACTCATTTAACTCTTACTTTATTTATATCTCTGTTCGCATATCACCTCTGAACGAGCATACTTCCTCTTTTCCTGTCGTCCCATTACTTAATTTTTCCTAATAGTTATTATGATTTGATTTGATAGTATTTATTTTTATTTTGGGGTATTGTTGTTTTTTTTTCCCAATAAAAAAGAAAACTTCATGAGGACAGGAACCAAGCCCTTACTTTATTCACTACAGTAGCCCTAACCTGTCCAGAGTGTATAATAATAGAAGCTCAGTAAGGATTTGATGAATGATCGAGCACAATAAATTTTCCCACATCCATCTTCCTTTGACAAAAGCTGTTTCATTTGCCAGTGAAATCTTCTGCGTGATTTTACAGCCTTGGCTGTTTCTAAGTCCACATTCTATGCCTGCCTTCTTCCTGGACGACGTATTTTTTCCTGTGGGATCAGAGGTTTTAGTCACGGGCAGTGCTGAAAGGAAGAACACTTAGACACCATTTCATGAGAAGAATCATTTCCTGCTTAACATCTAATCTGTAAATTGATCTCCCACCGAGCAGGAGTATGAACACTAGAATGCTTTCTGTTCAATGATTTTACATCCGCCTGAGCTCAGGGTCCTATTATTTACTTAAACCGAATAGCATGAGGCTAGACAAGAAGATAGTTCTAGAACAAACCTGCAGTCACAGATATACTGAGAAGGTGGGCAAGCATGGAAAGCTGGTATGAGTAATATTTATTGTATTTATAACATTTATCTATTTAATTTCTCAGTATTCTTGTTTTTTTTTTTCCAATTTTTACTCATTTCTTTTTCTCTCGCCTCATCTCAAGGATTGGTCTTCTACTTCCAAGTTGGTTTGAAATTGACATTCAGCAGGCACCCTCACTCATGATTAGAGATGGATGAAATGTGGTATAAAGTAATGATGTAGGGTCTAATTTATGAGTCCTACTTGCATTGCCTATACTTGGGAAACTGGTAAAAATCACTTAATTTTTCATCAGAAAATGGGAAATTGGGCTAGATGATCTCTGAGTTCCTATAATTCCAATATCCCCAAATTGTGAGCCATGGCAAAGCTTCCTAAGTGTTTTCCATGGAATTATGAACACCACAAATATCCGCAGAGAGCAGAGGGGGCCCAAGAAGTTCCAATGGACCAGGACAAAGAAGTCGGGGAAAGTCAGAGCATCATAACCCCTTAAGAAATGCAGATTACATGCTAGCATATTAAGTGCTGGTCTATAATTATGTCACCTCCCCATCTTACATACAGACTAAAGATTCTTAATTTTTTATATTTGTTCTAGAAAGGAGTAGCACCATTTCCTTGATCATTTTGCTTTTTCTTTTTTTACCTCCATTTGTAAGATGACTTACAAATTTCTTGAAATTCATTGGTTGAAGCTCTACATTTATTTGAGAAAAAGATACATTATGGTTTGGGTACACACAGAGCAATGTTTTGTATCTCTTTCTTGATTATGATCAATATGGTATTATGTCTTTCTGTGTTAGCAGAGTCAGCAGTTCACGGAGGCAATGCCTTTGGACATCATCTTCAGACATCTCTCTGAGAAGGTTCTTCCTTAGATCCGCCTGTGTTAGTTTTCATTCTGCGTTTAGAACAAATAACCGATGCCCTCTTTCACCTAATATCCCTTTTTAAAAGTGGAGGTTACCATTAGAATTCGCCCTTGTTCGGAATAAATATCCCTAAATCCTTTAGTTCAGAGGTAGTAAAATGTTGGTTTATGGACCTGGTCAAGTTTGGAAATAATTTATTCATTGCACATATTGATTGTTGGTGTCGTTGGCTTGTTTATTTACTGGGCCAGTGCATAAAAACTGGGACAATTTTGCGTGCATCCTCAAATGTCAGTATTCACTTGTAAAAATGAGTTCTGGTAGCACTGGGTAAGCATTTGTATACTGTATATTGGCCAGAGGAGGGTGGTGCATGCCTTGTTAGAATGAGCCTAAGTTTTCTAGTGTGCCACAGTCCTATCATGCTCTACCGTGGCACATGCCCCAAGGCAGAATTCCAGGTTTTCTTTATTTATCATCAGGCTTACACTGATTTTTTTTTTCCCCTGGCAGTAGAGAAGTCATTCTCTGCTCCTATTCCATTTCAGTTATTTATATTAGTAGCCTGGCTACTATAAGTGTTTGAATGAGCAACTCGTGCTTTAAAACTTACACAGATGACATGATTTCGAATCTTCTTAATTTCAGTCTCTCCTGAATGAGGTTTATAGCCTCTCTTTGCTCGAAATGTGACCCATAAAGGATACACTGTTCTTGGAGTTGTCTAGCCAAAGTATAGAACAAACATCAGCAAAGATTGTTTGTATGATATTGAGTAAGGAGTAGAATGGTAAGTCTGTGGAAAAGGCTGAGTTAATCTTCAAACACGCTGCTCTGAAGCTAGGCCTCCCTTATCCCAGGACTTGTATAGTTGGGGTTGAGTCCTAAGAGCAGTATCTTACTTACTCTGAGTCAGCTCGTAAGACAGTCATCATTTCAGCAGCGAGGAAAACAGGAAAAGGCGGGACACACATTCAGAAGAACGGCAATGTGGTCTGGGTTCTTCCATTCATCAGCGGTGTGGTCCTGGTGATATCTTGGTCTTACGGGGCTTCATCTCCACATCTTACAAAAAAGTGTGCTCCCCTCCTACGATCCAAAATGAAACAGCTTCGTCCCGTAAAGCTGTTTCCACTCTAAAAATAATTGTATTACTTAAAAAGCATTTTTTTATGTCTGCCTCCTGAGTTTCCAGTGCTTCAGCACCTCCTACAATCTAGCTTCTCTGATACAGTCACAAAGGCCTGTGCCATTTCCAAAGTCTTCCTGGTCAGAAGCCTTCCTGGTTAGCTTTAACAGACACTCTTCCAGTTTCAACTTATCCAAGAAACCCTCCTGCTTAATACGCTTCTGCTTGCCTTCCTTACTGTGATCACGTATGAAAAGATAATTAGGATTTTTAATTTTGAAATCTTTGCCTTACCATCTGCCACTTTTATTTTCGAGGTATTTTTAGGCCCGATTTCGTGTTTACTTGTGTGTTTGCTTTGCCTTTTTCATTCTTACCTTCCTCCTATCTGGCATCCCTATCTCATGATGCTTAGCCTTTCTCTCCCCGAATTATCAAGTTACTAAAGGTTACATGGTCGCGTTATCCCAATCTGCCAACAAGAGGATCTAAACATTCACATCATTGTACTTTCTCTACCTTTTGGGTCTAGAAATCCTAACCTAAGGAAGTGAGGAACTCGCCAGATGCTTTGCTTTTAGCCAAATTAGATTTCCAGTAAATACTTCTAATCTTTCCTAGACCCTCTGATTTTAGTGAAATGCTGTTATGTGCTCAATGGCCGATCAATATAAGCTTTATGATAGTTAAGAGAAAGGAGAATTAGAATCAGAAATTGTAAGCCAAGGGCCTCAGTTTAAAGAAGAGACTCAGCATGCGAAAAAATGGAATTTCTACTTCATTCTCCTTCATTCTAAGCCCCGGTCAGAGTAATGGCAACTTAAATTTTGCCTGACTACAGAGGCAAGAGTTGGTTTCATGAAACCCTAAGATGACTATTAAGCCAAAGTTTTGACTGTTTCTTCTTGGGTTCCTTCCCTCCCTGTCCACCATTTGCCCTTGTCTGTGGCAATGGAGAAACCAAGTGCCAGAGCTTGCTGGTGGGTGATTGAAGGTAATGTTTGTGCCAGAGCGGAAGCACAGGGAACTGGGCATCACAGAGGAACTCACAGAATCAGAGATCTACCTCTTTTGCTACTGAAATGATTTAGATTTGGGAATTTGGATGGTGCTGCGGACTCCTCAAACTTGGCTCCTTTCTACACTTCTCCGTGCAGTGAGCCTCCTCTAAGGTAGAGAAAGAGACTGCAGCCAAGAGAAAGCCTCCTGAAGACAGAAGTCCATCCTGGAAATGTCACTTTTTTGTGAATTTTAAAGCCAAAGATGTGGTCAGAGAGGGCGTACCTCTGACCTTCTCGTTTCTTACCTTCTTATTGTTTCATGGCATTTTCTTACCATGACTAGCCTAGCTTCTATTATCATTCAGCTGCTCTAAGTCCCCAACCATGACACCAGCCCTTGCTGCATGGCCCGAATGCCTGCTACTGGTCAGTGGGATACACTCGTGGCTGCTGGGTTCCTCCTCATCTCTGTTCCTCATCCCCAAGGGCAAGTACGTTTAATGTTGCTGATTAGGACAGACCTTCCAGTGACTAGCAGACAACAGCAGTTCGTGTTATAACGCTGCTTTTTTTTTTACAAAAAGCACGACGTAGTAGACAAAGTAAACGTCTCTCTTCTCCAAAGAGAACAGTGTGGCTCCATGGCCTTGACCTAGTGTCAGGTTAAAATCACTGACAAGAGAAAAGTAGCTGGAATCACATCGTGGTTGGCCACACCAGATTAGGGAGCTCAAGAGTAAAAGCAGAGGGCTCTATAATTCCCACCTTGAAGATAAAAACAGCAAGCAGCTCCACGGCATTGCATAGTCAAATATTAATTATTTGCTGTCCTTAGTCTTAGCATATGAAACAAATTGCCTAGAATAATTTAAATATGCTGCATATATTGCATATAAAGAAATCTAACATTGTATTCCTTGTCAACATCAGCCTATTAAATTTCAAAGTAAGCTTTCCTTTTCTCTAAGTACCTGCATGGAAGATGCTACGTGTGTGTTTATCAGAAAAAAATGTGCGCCTAGGTGGCTCAGTCGGTTGAGTGACGAACTTCAGCTCAGGTCATGATCTCACAGGCTGTGAGTCTGAACCCCGCGTCGGTCTCTGTGCTGACGGCTCAGAGGCTGGAGCCTGCTTCGGATTCTGTGTCTCCCTCTCTCTCTGCCCCTCCCCTGCTCATGCTCTGTCTCTCTCTGTCTCAAAAATAAATAAAAACATTAAAGAAAGAAAGAAAGAAAGAAAGAAAGAAAGAAAGAAAGAAAGAAAATGTGTTTTTATGTTACCTTGACTACACTGCTACTCAAATTTGAAACAAATTCCTTATCCCACATTAATGTTCCCTTCAAGCATAATATTTTGTTTTTGTCATGAACTAATGGGAATGAGCATATTTTTAAAATTTTTTAAATGTTTATTTAACTTTGAGAGAGAGAGAGGCAGACTGCAAATGGAGGAGGGGCAGAGAAAGAGGGAGAGATGGAATGGGAAGCAGGCTCTACACTCTGAGCTGTCAGCACAGAGCCGGATGCAGGGCTCAAACCCACGAACTGGGAGACCGTGACCTGAAGTTGGACGCTTAACCAACTGAGCCACCCAGGCACCCCAAGGGAATGAGCATATTTTTAAATTTTAAATTAAATCCACCAAATAATTCATATTGTCATATTCTACAATCCAAGTTTTTGAAGCTTGTTTAGAAAAAAATTGAATTTGAAAACCATTTTTAACATATGCCCTGGATTAAAACATTTAGAAGTTTGATGACTTCTTAGACGTTTTTCACTAGGCTTTAGGGCAAGACCCCTTCATAACAGAGATTTCAGAGTTTGGACCTTTATCTCCAAATGAGACTAGATTTAACATCGGCTTAGCGGATCATTTGTTGTTTAGCGATGTAAAGTTTTAGCAAGAATCATGGCTCATGGAACCTTGAAATATACTTAACACAACATTTTGAAAGGTAGAAATCTTATTTTCCTCCACGGGTACTTAGAAGTTATAGTTGAATGAGTTCGCGAATATAAATAGGACTTGTTCTCCTAACTAGAGGTGCTACGCTGCATCTGGCTAAGTTCCCGCTCAGGTAATTACACTAGGCCTTTTGAAATTACCCCTGAAGTTCTAATTAGACACAATCTTCTTTGCTTCCTGTTGTAAACTGCTGCCTTGAGTCTTGCTCTGAAGCGTGTCTCGACTCCATGCCCACTCCCATCTTCCTGACTATTCTTGCGATTTTGCTAATGAATGTTCAAAATAACTGCGTGATCTGAAGGGGACCGTGGAAATGTGGCGGTCTTATCGTCAGCTTCTCCACTGACGTTTCACAAGGGCGTTGGCAATGAAACAAAGTGAAGTTGAGATGGAAACAATAAACAGTCTGTGGCAACTGCTGCGTACCATTAGTCATATTGCTTATTTTTCCCCTGAATAATTCTCTAGCACTTATCAGGCCCCCTAGAAGAGGGAGCTTTGAACCAGATGCTGAATCACTTTGCAAGTGTGAATGATTATGTTATTAACAGTTCACTGTATAAGGGTAACACCTGCAGCAGTGAATTCTCTTAATCAACTTAATAGAAAATGTTTTAAATTGTCTCAATGAGGTACCAAAACCAAGAGAGAATTTCTCTTGAAATGTGAGGACGTGGAACAAAATCAAGAAATGTGCACGTTCTCAAATTTAAAATGATTTGACTGTGATATATGCACATATATGTCCATGAGAGATATTGCAGGTACAGGCTTTCCTATTCTGGAAACTTACATGAAAATTTCTGAGAATGTATAAATTCAGTACGTAATCCTCTGTATGTATCTTTCTTAGGTAATGACTTTAAAACAATCCCAATGAAGAGTGTGTATATATATATTTATATATATATATCCCTCCGTCAAAACTATTGAAAATTTTTTCTAATTGAAAAATAACAAAAAGTTACCCAAATGAAATAATGCCCTCTCTATGTATTTGACAATCTAAGAAAATACGTTATTGTACAAAATACTATGTGTCACGTAAGAAAAATTGAGGGAATTTGCATGAGAGACTTTGCTCTTGTGGAAATTATATTTCTTTGAGATTTCTTAGAAATGGTTTAGATTATAGGGTTGATATAGGTCAAAATAAGATTTTTTTTTAATCTCTGTTTTTGGTAACTGGCAAGGGTTTGAATTATTTTCAGCTACTTTTTAATGAGTTCTAAGTTTTGGACACTGAGCATCTCTATATAACATTACTGGCAGAATTAAACGGCCACACCACAGAAGGAGGTAATTCAGCAATTTAAACTCTTTTACAGGGATAATGAAGTGAGAGTTTCTGGAAAAGTGTGTGATGGATTATTCCTTTTCCAGAAATCTCCTGCTTGGAGAAAGATCTAAACTGGTAGAGGTTTCTATTTTTCCTTCAAACATGTGATTATTTTTCTCATTTTCTGCCGAGGAGAAACTGGTGGGCCGGTCCTTAGTCTCCAGAGGTGGTCAGTAGGATTAAATCACAGCAAGGTCAACCCCGACCATCTGACAAGAAGAAAGTTGTCAATTACAGATTCGGGTTCTGAGAGGCTGGTGTTGGGCATCACGGAGTTATTACCGACTATATTCCGGGCACGAAGGTAAACCCACGGAAAGCAAGAGGGGCCAAACTTCTGAGCCACGCTATGCTGTTATCAAACACGGAACGTTTGCTCTACCTTCTTCTTCTGCCTCCAGACCCCAGTATTTCAAAACCAGGACAAGAACCGCCTGGTCACCCTGGTGATCTGGCACACACATTGTAAATATTTACATCATAAAATTCAGAGCCTAACATTTAGCTATGATGTTGACACTCCAAAAGTTCCTTCGCATGGGATCAAGGCAAGTAATCAAAAAATAGACACATGTTTGAGCAAAAAAAAGACATTATTGTAATGAACTGAAGGCTTCCCAGTGCCTACCTCAGGCAGGGCTTTAATTCACAATGTTAAAATATCTGGGCAGTTAAGGATCCCACATTTCCATGGAGAAGGTGCTCGTCTACGTGGGAGGCAGCATGATGTAGTGGAAAGAACATGATTTAGAGGCTCACAGACCTGAATTCACATCCTCGCTCATACGCTTAACAGCTCTATAAACTTGGGCAGTTACTTCTGTTGGTTAGTTTTCTCGTTTTAGAAACACCTACGTTGCCGTGTCTTGTGAGGACCGGACATGGTGATAGAAACTCCACAGTCTTGATGGACTGTGGCCATCAAGAATAACACCAATATGGATGTTTTCTGTTGATTAAAATGGAATTATTGTACCTCATTGCTTGAATTGACTTTGTTTGGGGATTTCTGCAAGATAGTCATACTTGTAAATAACATACCTTAGTGACAGTACCTCACGTCGTATTTAACATGTAACAGTCTTTCAATCAATATCCCCTTTTAGTCGATATCTGTGCTTGCCTGACTTGGGGCTTCACATTCCAGCTTTCTTCCTCTGTTCTTGGTATATGCGATTTAATAATAATCTGATGGCCTTACTAGATGATAAGATTTACAAGGGTGGGGACTCAGTCAGTGTCGTTCACACTTAACATGGCACAGTTTATGAGTACTTGCTGAATAAGCAAATAAAGAAAGGCATAAAAAGTTCTCATTACCATCATGCAATATACTAGCCTAAGAATACAACCCATTGCTATATATGCAAGGACTAAAACTACCTAGGAGATCACATTAATTTCAATGACTGTAGGAAGAATCAAACTGACCAAATTATTTATCTTCATATCATTTAAATATATATATAAAAGTAGAGGGAATTATATAATAATCTCTAAGTATGCACCATCTACCTTCAGGAGCCAGTATCTTCCAACTGATTTTGTTTTATCTATTTACACTTCAAAACACAAAACCTCTCTAGACAAACACTCTCTCTGCCTGGGTGGTCCAGGTATGAGCCCCCCTCTTAAAATACAAGATCTGTAAGATCCCGATCAACTTGAACATGAATTGACAGATCGAAAGAAATAAAGTTGAGATGCCCAAGAAATTCAGTTCATAACGATGGCTTTTAAAGATTACAATGTAACTATATGAAAATTATTAAAGACGTAAATTAAGGAATTGAGAAGAGTAGCTTGCAGGATACAGCCATTCTAAGATACTGGAATGAAAACAAGAAACGGCTGTGAGGGAAAGCGGTCCACGAGTGGAGCGGAACCATAGTGGCAGTTGCTGACAATTTTCAAGAATTAACAAAAAGGAAGCACTCGCATAGTTAAGAAGTGCAGCAAGTTATACAGAATAAAAACAAATCCATACCCCAAACCATTTTACTAAAATGGCTGAGCATACATAACAAAGAGAAAATGTTAAATGCAAGGAGAGTAAAAAGATAAATTTCAAAGGAACGTGAATTATAGAAACAGACTTCCCCACAACAACTATAGAAGCCAAATGACAATGGAGTCATTTATTGGGTGGAGAAAACAATAATTGTCAGCCTGGAATTCCTGGCCAAGAGAGAGGGCGAAATAAAGATACTTTTGTATAAAGGCTTAGAGGATTGCACTCAAACCCTTGCGGAAGAGACTAGTCTACCATCAAATTCAGAAAGAAGAAATGTAAACTCAGTAAGGTGTGTCACACAGAAAAACAGTAGTTATACAGCAAAAAAATGATAAGCGTATGGGTCAACTTAAATAAGCAGTGACTACATAAAATAATAATAATATTAATTTTTTTAATGTTTATTTTTGAGACAGAGAGAGAGAGAGAGCACAAGCAGGGGAGGGGCAGAGACAGAGGGAGACACAGAATCTGAAGCAGGCTCCAGGCTCCGAGCCATCAGCACAGAGCCGGATGCGGGGCTCGGACCCACGGACCCACAAGATCATGACCTGAGCTGAAGTCGGACGCTTAACCGACTGAGCCACCCCAGCGCCCCTAAAATAATAACAATATTAAAAAATAGTTTGGGGGAATGAAATTAAGATGAAACCAAAATACTGAAAAACAATAAACTTCATGTCAGGAAGGAAGTAGTCGGAAGACAGCTATGTTAACCACTATTCAACCGATGCTCATTGGTGTTGAGGTATTTAATATACCACTGTGCTGAGAAAGGGTTGTGCTTTATTTGCTGTTCACCCTACCTGATACAATCTCGACTCTATCTACCTTCTGCCCAGGAAGGCTCACCCGGATATATGACATCATCCTGGTTCTGAGCTTCTGGTTGAGTTTTGCCAATTGGGAATCTGGCAGAAGGTCAGAGGGAGGGTGGAAAGTGAGGTCAAGTATATGTATTCTCCTTGCCCTCTTCCTGTGGGTTCACCGAGGACAGACCATCCCCTTCAATGAGGTTACTGCTGGGATCAAGGAAATGGAGGCACAACTCTTTCAGGTTCCCATACCTCTTCCCTCTTTTCTCTGCTTTGAGACTAGAAATACTGACACCCATTGCTTCTTAACCCCTGTTTCTGCACTCTCCAATGTGAATCCTCTCACCCCCCTCATCTCTGTAAATAGGCCCTTGATACGTCAACCCTCTTCACATTATCTTACTTTGCCCCTTGACCGAACCAGAAGGAAAATGTATTGATTGAGTTTATAGTTTTTAAAGTTTAAAAATAAACATTTAATAGTAGTCACCAAAAGAAAAAAAAAAGCAAATGTTCAACTTGCAAAGAAGAGAGGAAAACAAAGTTGGTTAAGAGGTAAAAATGCAGGGGCACCTGGTTGGCTCAGTCGGGTAAGCGTTCAACTCTTGGTCTCAGCTCAAGTCATGATCTCACAGGCTCGTGAGTACGAGCTCCGCATCGGGCTACGCACTGTTGGTGTGGAGGCTGCTTGGGATTCTCCCCCCCCCCCCACTCTGTGTCTCACCTGCTCTCTCTCTCTCTCTCTCAGAATAAATAAATCAACTTAAAAAAATTTTAATGTTTATTTATTTTTGAGAGACAGAGAGACAGAGCATGAGCAGGGGAGGGGCAGGGAGAAAGGGAGACACAGAATCCAAAGCAGGCTCCAGGCTCTGAGCTGTCAGCATAGAGCCTGATGTGGGGCTCAAACTCATGAACTGTGAGATCATGACCTGAGCTGAAGTCGGATGCTTAACCGACTGAGCCACCCAGGCACCCCTAAACAAGTAAACTTTAAAAAAACGAGTAAGGGGCGCCTGGGTGGCGCAGTCGGTTAGGCGTCCGACTTCAGCCAGGTCAGGATCTCACGGTCCGTGGGTTCGAGCCCGGCGTCGGGCTCTGGGCTGATGGCTCGGAGCCTGGAGCCTGTTTCCGATTCTGTGTCTCCCTCTCTCTCTGCCCCTCCCCTGTTCACGCTCTGTCTCTCTCTGTCCCAAAAATAAATAAAAACGTTGAAAAAAAAAATTAAAAAGAAAAAAAATTTATAAAAAAACGAGTAAAAATGCCATAAAATGCAAGAAAGGAAAGGAAAAAATGTAGTAAAGACAAACAACAAAGTAACATTGTGGAAAATAAATAAGCAAGAATTCCAGTGTTGGTCATGATGAAGTAGCTTATATTAGACTTGCTCTTTACAGATAAATTTATGTAAGTTGGACCCCCAAAATAAAAACAAAAGAAAAGAAACACAGTACGACCCAACCCTTGATTTTCTTTTTAAATTTTTTTTTTTCAACGTTTATTTATTTTTGGGACAGAAAGAGACAGAGCATGAACGGGGGAGGGGCAGAGAGAGAGGGAGACACAGAATCGGAAACAGGCTCCAGGCTCCGAGCCATCAGCCCAGAGCCCGACGCGGGCTCGAACTCACGGACCGCGAGATCGTGACCTGGCTGAAGTCGGACGCTTAACCGACTGCGCCACCCAGGCGCCCCAACCCTTGATTTTCTGAAGGCATCAGAGAACATCCAAAGTAGCCAGAAACTGTAGGGAGCAGAGTTCTTGAAAGAAGGTATGTTTTCTGGGTGAGCTCCCCATTTACCTCTGAGGGCACTTCCCAATTCTCAGCAGGCCAGGGAGGCATCTTACTGTACTGGAAAGACTAGAGGTTTGGGGATGCCAGAGAGACTTGAAATAAGTGGGGAGAAAACCCTGAAAAGCACAGAGTCAGAGGAAAGAGCCATGTCTACATACAAATGCTCTCAAACCCTGGCTGACTCCTTGGCTGTCCCAGGGCCAGACTTTGAGGAACTGAGTGGAAAGCATTAACTGGAAGGCTAAAGGGCTGAATAGAGATTTCGACAGCTGGGAAGACAGAGTTTAGAGTTCAGGTCTCAATAAGGTTAAAGAGCATGGCAACCATTTCCAGCATTTTACTGGGATTCCGGAAGGCCATATGCTAGAAGTAAGGGGGAAATTGCAACACGCTAGCCATTACAAATCCTCTATAGCGAGGCCTGCCAACTTTTTTTGTAAATAAAGTTTTATTGGACCACAGCCACCACATCCAGGGCTTCATATATCATCTACGACTGTTTTCATGCTACAACAACAGTTGAGTATGTATATGCCCACAACCCCTGCCCCTGGGGGAAACAAAAGCCTAAAAGGTTTACTCTCTGACTCTTTTACTGACCACTTCTTTGTAGGAGCTAAGAGATCCACTTGTGCTGCATTTGCCTGCAAAAAAAATTAACCTCCGCTGGAAGAAAAGAACATCTTCAAGGGTCTTAATTTTTCATCCACATTGACATTACATCAAAAATCATGAGGCATGCCATAACAGTACAAATTGACTGGAAACCAAGAAGAACAATAAGAGAAACAGATCTTGTTTCTGCTGTGATTTAGATTTTTTCTGAAGACAAGCACATAATGTTGTAGCCATTTTGCTTCCCAATATTATAGACTTAGAAACCGTTGCAAAAATCGTACATTGAAGTCCAGCCTTCCCTTCTCTTTGGTTAGTGTTACCATCTCATCTCATATAAGCAGTGTAATTTTCTAGATCAGAAAATTAATGCCGATACGGGGCACCTGGGTGGCTCAGTTGGTTAAGTATCCGACTTCGGCTCAGGTCATGATCTCACCATTCATGAATTTGAGCCCTGCATCGGGCTCTATGCTGACACCTCAAAGCCTGGAGCTTGCTTCAGATTCTGTGTTTCCCTCTCTCTCTGCCCCTCCCCTGCTCACATTCTGTCTGTCTCTTTCAAAAATAAATATTTAAAAAATTTAAAAAAATTAATGTTGATCTAATATCATTAACCTCAAACCTAATTTGACTTCCACCAACTGTCCCATTATTATTATTATTATTATTCAGGATCCCATCCAGGATCCCACAATGCATCTACTTGTCACGTCTTCTTAATTTCCTCTAGTCAAGAACAGTTTCCCAGTATGCCTTTGTCTTTTATGACCCTGAAATTTTGAATTATACTGACTAGTTGCTTTGTAAAGTGTTCCTCAATTTGTCTGCCTGATGTTTTCTCATGATTGAATTGAGGTTATACATTTTTGGCAAAGATATCATGGAAGTAATGTTGGACCTTTTTCGGTGCATTATATCAGTAGGCACATGATGCTTTATTACTGGGGATGTTAACTTTGTTTGAATAGAGGTATGTGTGCCAGGTTTCTCCACTGTAAAGTTATTAAATTTTTACCTTTGTAATTAATAAGTATCATGTGGGGGAATACTTTGGGACCATGCAAATATCCTGATTCTCATCATACTTTCACTTACGAATTTCAGCAGCCATCGATGATTTTTACCTACAATAGTTTTTAATGGGCTGTTTGTCAAGTGGGGATTTTCTATTGCTATCATTCCTTCTGCACTAATTAACTGGAATTTTACTGTATTGGACAGTTATCGATCTCATCATTTATTGATTGATCCAACTATCTATCGATATCACTATGATCTCATGGATATATATATATATTTTATTTTATGATAAATAATCCATCACTATTATTATTTATTTTGCCAGTCAAATTGTTTGGCTTTTGGAAGCAAAATTTTTTGAGCATTTCCTTGTTTTCTGGCACATAAGATGTCCCAAGCTCATCTGAATACAGGTAAAGAGAAAATATCCCACTGAGACACAAAAAGTCTTAAAAAAAAAAAGTACGGAGTAAGAAATATGAAGATTACGGACAAATGACTTAGCACTTATGTAAATGGAATTGCAGGAAATGAAGACAGAAAATGGAGCTAAAACAATATTTGAAACAACAGTGTTTGAGAATGTTCCAGGACAGATGGCAGAAATCAGCCCATGCATTAAAAAAGTTAGAAAGAACTAAAGATAAGTAGAAAGAAAAATTACACTTAGCATCCTAGACAAATAATTGAAAATAAAATTAAACAAAAAAATATAAAATCATCCAAAAAAGATGTATTATCCTCAAATAAACAATAATTCTAATGGTCAGCTTCACGACAGAAACTATAGAACCGATAACTCAGTGAAATGACATTTTTAAGGTGTTGAAAGAAAATACAAAAACTATCACCCCACCCCAAATGCTAGGCTTAACCCCTCCCCCCAGTCTTTAAACTGAAACCAAATTAAAATGCTTTCCTACAAATAGGATCTAATAGGATGTATTGCCAGTAGGCACACAAAACAGAGAAAAGCAAGTTTTTCGGGCTGAAGGAAAACGTTCCAAGATGGAAACAAAACTGTAGGAAGCAATCTACAGCAAACCGAGTGGCAAATATGTGAGTAAATTTAAAAATATAAGAGAAAATTAGCTGTTTAAATTTTTTTTTAACGTTAATTTGTTTTTGAGACAGAGAGAGACAGAGCATGAATGGCGGAGGGTCAGAGAGAAAGGGAGACAAAGAATCTGAAACAGGTTCCAGGCCCTGAGCTGTCAGCACAGAGCCCCACTGCAGGACTCGAACTCACCACCGGAGATGATGGCCTGAGCCGAAGTCGGACGCTTAACCGACTGAGCCACCCACGTGCCCTGAAAATTAGCTGCTTAAATAACAATTAGAAATATGGTTGAGGGGTTTGTTTATACATGCAGAGATGTTAAACACACAACACAAAAAGCACAGATGGTTATTGTGTGATTCTTGCATTGTTTCGGAAATGTTAAAAATTATAAGAAACTACAAGGAAGGAAATAATGGGTGCCTGGGTGGGCTCAGTCAGTTAAGCGTCCCACTCTTGATCTCGGGTAGGTCATCATCTCATAGTTTCTGAGTTGGAGCCCAGGGTTGGGCTTTGCGCTGACAGCACAGAGCCTGCTTGGGATTCTGTCTCTCCCTTTCTCTGCCCCTCCCCCACTCACTCTCTCTCTATAAACAAATAAATAAAACTTTAAAAGATATTAAAGTAAAAAATAAAGGAAGAAAATAATAAATATAAGAGCAAAAATAATTGACTTTAAATTTCATCCATTTGACCTCTTAGTCTGAGTTAAACCTGTGCTCAGTCAATTCTTCATCCTCAGTGCTGCTGATTTTGTCCAGGACCCATTTCTAGCCTTGACTTTTGTAGTACCCTCCCTAGTTGTACTAAAAGGCAGCGTGGTATCATGGTTGGAACTGGTTGAGTAAGGCAGATTTGGGTGAAAACTTTGGCTTTGCCACGTACTATGCGAAATCTTGGACAATTTACCATTCTGAGCCCTAGTTTACTTACATGTAAAATGGTAGATGAAAACAGTTTTCACCTCATTAAATTGTTGGGAGGGTTAAATAAGATGATATAAAGAGTTTAGCTAGTAACCGGTACAGAATAAATGTTCAGTAAATGTTTTTATTTCCTCATTGCCTCCTGTCCCTGTACCTCTAATTCCATATTCCTTTTTCCAAAAAGACAGATTCTAATCATATGATGCCCTTGCAAATATTTTTCAATAGTTGCCTTTTGGTAACAGGATAAAAAGTAGATTTCTTGGCATGGCCTACCATAAATTTGATGATTCAATCCTTGTCTACCAGTCAAGCTTCATGTTCTGCAATTCTCTAACTTGAACTGTTAGCAAAAGCAATTCTGAGAACATTTGTATTTTCAGAAACACACTGTGCTCTAATGTCTAGATCTTGGTAAATGTATGCCCTTTTCCTTGAAGGGTCTCTTTCCCTTTCTCTGATTAGAAAGTTCTTTCTTGCCTTGTATGCTTCAGCTCATTTATGGCCTTTTCTGTAAAAGTTTCCCTGGCTTCTCTATGTTTCCACTGAACTATGTCTGTGCCTCCATTACTGGACTTACCATAATGGAGTGTGATTACTGGTATGAATATTTCCCATCAAACTGTAAATTCCATGATAGGGACCATAGCTTTTCTGCTTTGTATGTATGTGATAATTAGCATAGTGCCTGGCATATAGCAGAAGTTCAATAAATGTTAGCTGAATGAATGGGAAATAAAAGTAATTGACTTTAGAGAAGAGTTGTGAGAGAAAATCAACAAAGTCAACGTTTGGTTTGTCGAAAAGTGTAATATAAATTAATTAACATGAAATAATAAATGTTTAGTAGGATGTATCTTACTTTAAGGAAGAAGATATAAAATTATCAGTATCAGAAATGAAATAAGAGATATTGCTACAAATCCTGTAGATATTAAAAAAGGAAAATAAGGTGCTATTATAAACTAATGTATTCAATAATGTAATGAAATAAACTAATTATAAAAGCACAAATTCCCAAATTAACACAAGTAAAAATGTAAATATTTTAATAATGCTGTATCTCTTGAAGAAATTAAATTTATAATTAAAAATATTCCCACCAAAAAAAAAAAAAAACCAACCAAAAAACCCACTCCAGGCCAACATGTTTTATTAGTGAATACTTTCCATTTAAGCAAGAAATAATATCAATGTCACTGAAACTCAAAAAAAGGAACATTTCCCAATTAATTTTATGAAGGTCTGACAGTGGTGACTGACGTGGACATTAATAAAAAAAGAAAATAAAAGGTCAATATTTCTTATGAGGACATATGCATAAACTCTTCCATAAAATAATGGAACATTGACCACAGTGATATACAAAAAGTATAATACATCATGATTAAGTGGGATTTATCCCTGGTATGAAAACTTCATTTAACTTTTAAAAATCAATCATTTAATTTATCACATTAAACTAATAAAGGAGAAAAAAACTATATATAGAAATGCTCATTTTTATAGATACACAAAAAGTGATAAAATTTAGTACCTGCTCATAACAATTGATCAACAAATTAAGAATAAGAGTGACTTTTTAAAAATTTCATAAAGGGTTTCTATTTGAAAAATCACAGCTAGCATTGTACTTACTGGTGAAATACTGAATGTTTTCACCCTAAGATTAAAAACAAGACAAAGATTTCCACTTTTTACTCCTCCTATTCAGTGTTGTAATAAAGGTTTTAGGCATGATAATATGGCATAGTAGAGGGCATAAAAATTGGAAAGAAAAACATAAAACTATATTTTAACAAAAATATAAAACAATCTATAAACTACTAGAATAAATGAATTTAGCAATATTGTTAGGTACAATGCCATTTTAAAAATTAAATGATATTTCTATATACTGGTAACAAAAATAGTGTCAACAATTTTAAATAAGACTATAATAGCATTAAAAAGTTTACATACTAGGAATAAGTTTAACAATCTATTTAAATTTAAAATTTAAAAATAAAAACTTCTACAATGAAAACAACAAATCATAATTGGAACAAATAATAACAAGATTTCACTAAGTGGAGTAATATGCCATGTTCATGGATAGATAGTTTCAATATTATATAGATGTCGACGTTCCTCAAACTGAATTATAACTTTAGTAAAAGGTGAAAGACTTATTCGATCTGAAGAGAAACCAGAGTATTGAATTATAACTTTAATACATTTAAATCAGAATGCCAAAAAATATGTGTATGTAAATTGATGACTTGATTCTAAAATTTATGCAAAGATGCAGAGAACATAGAATAATGGCCAAAACAATCTTGGCATAAAAAGTGAAGTTTTTGATCGTACACTACAGTATTTCAAGATTTACTACAAAGATTTACTAAATATGACAAAATAGTAGTGTCAAAAAAATGAACAAATATTTCAATGAAACTGAACAGTGTCCAGAAATAGACTCACAATTAAATGGCTACACGATCTATGAGCCTATGAGAAAGGCACTAATGGAATTTATTAAAGGAAGATGGGTCTTCTCAATAAATAATGTGGAAGTATGGAAACCCATATAAAAAAACTTCTTAATTTCTTCTTCACAACTCTTCACCAAAGTTAATTCAAGATGCCCATAGACGTAAGTGTAAAAGCAAAACCTATAAAACGTCTAGAAGAAAACATCAGAAAAACTTTTATAAGTTCAGATAACCAATATTTTTAAGTGCCACTCACACACAAAAACACTAATTATAAAAAAAAAGGACAAATTAGATTTTGTAAATATTTAAAACTTCTGTCATCAAAAGATCCAATTAGAAAGAGAAAAGCAAGCCAGACTGTAAGAGGTATTAGTAAAGGACTAGTCTTCAGAATATGGAACTTCCATAAATTGATACGAAAATAAAAACAACTAGATTTTTAAAAGGAAAAGAACTTGCACAAGATAGTATCCAAATAGCTAAGAAGGATTAAAAAGATACTCTACATCATTATTTCTCAGAAAGAGGCAAAATAAAATCACAATGACATAATACTACATATTAGCCAGAATAGTTAAAGTGTGAAAGTATCAGTAATATGTGAACTAACTGGAACTCTCCTTTATCACTGTTAGGAATGTAATGATACAAATACTCTGGAAAATTGGCAGTTCCTAATAAATGCAATAATATACTTTCATATGTCTCAGCAACTCCACTTTTACATATATTCCCAAAAGAAAGAAGAAATTTAAAAAGTTCACTAAAAGACACAAAGTTGATTGTTCATAAAAGTTTGATTCAAAATGGCCCCAAACAAGAAACAGTCAAAATTTCCATCAAAAAGTAAACAGATAGGGGCACCTAATAGGCTCAGTCAGTACAGTATGCAACATTTGATTTCAGGGTTGTGAGTTCAAGTTCCATGCTAGGTGAAAAGATTACCTCAATGCACACACACACACACACACACACACAAATTTAATAAATACTATAAATTATATATATAATATTTTTTTTAGAGAGAGAGAGACAAAAAGTGTGAACAGGGGAGAGGGGCAGAGGGAGAGAGAGAGAGAGAGAGAGAGAGTCTTGAGCTAAGCATGGAACCTGACATGGATCTCAATCCCACAACCCTGGGATCATGACCTTAGTCAAAATCAAAAGTAGGACACTCAGGCACCCTGAGCCACCCAGGAACCACAAAAAAATAATTAAAAAATAAAAGAGCACAGATAAATTGTGATGTAGTCATATAATGAAATACTATTAAGAATTAAAGTAAAACTTTTAGTACCTGCCACATCAATAATTCTGACAGGCATTATGTTGAGCAAAAGGAGCCAGGTACATAAAAGTATATTGCATGGTTCTATTTATATAAATCAAGAGTAGGTAAAACTAACTGATGATTATAGAAATCAGATTAGTGGTTAGCAGTGGAGACAAGGATAGGCTTAGAGAAGGCAAGAGGGAGTGTTCTGGGATTCTGGAAATGTCCCGTATCTTATGAGTAACTATAACTCATAAGATACATATTTAAAAATCACCAAAATTTATACTTAAAATTACATGCTAGATCTCAACTTTTTTAAATGAAAAGAATCAAGATTATCACAATAAATGTACATGGACAAAATTAATCAGTAAAAAGATAAGTGTCTGCTATTTGACCAAGAAGAAAAATATTCTGTATATAAATTGTCCATGTTGAAAAGAATAAACATTCTATTTCTAGTTCACATTATATAAAGATATTTTCAGTTAGGTAAAACACCAAAATTTGAAAGGCAAAACTGTAAAATAACATGTAGAAAAATATCTTTGACATTTATTAAACAAAGTAAAGCAAAAGCCACAAGAAAAAAAATTATGAATGTGTGCCTTAGGAAACGTTGCAAAATTAAATGAGCAATAAAAGTCAAAATATCAGCCACAATGAGGAAGAAATGTTGTCAAATGTTAAACTGACATTTCTAAAATTGTATTTTTTTTGATAATTTTTTAACATTTATTTATCTTTGAGAGACAGACAGAGAGGGGAGGAGCAGAGAGAGGGAGACACAGAATCTGAAGCAGGGTCCAGGCTCTGAGCTGTCAGCACAGAGCCCTATGTGGGGCTCAAACCCACAAAATGCGAGATCATGACCTCAGCCGAAGTTGGACACTTAACTGACTGAACCACCCAGGCGCCCCACTAAAATTATATTTAAAATTTTTTTTTCTAATATTTATTTATATTTGAGAGAGAGAGAGAGAGAGAGAGAGAGAGAGCATGAGCAGGGGAGGGGCAGAGAGAGAGGGAGACACAGAATCCGAAGCAGGCTCCAGGCTCCAAGTCACAGCAGAGTCCGACGCAGGGCTCGAACCCACAAACCATGAGATCATGACCAGAGCCAAAGTCAGACACTTAACCAATTGAGCCACCCAGGTGCCCCTAAAATTGTATTTTTAAAGGAAACTAAAATCAATATCAAAAGAACAGCCTTCTTAGACTACAAGAGTAAGGCAAAGAATATGAAGGAAATAAAAGAAAGTTAAACTGGTATGTGTAATCAAAATATGAAAAATGACAAACCTCACTAGTAGTCAGAAAAAATGCAAATAAAAACAATAATTCATGTTCCTGTCAGCTGGGTAATATAAATTTTGTTAACACAAAGTGTTTGGAAAGGGTGAAACTCATCTATTTTTAATATGTAATATTAAAATGTCTAATATGCAATATATGTTACATATATTAAAATATGTAATATGTAATATATTTGTAAAAAGAGTTAGCAATAGCTAGCGAAGTTGAACATCTACATATGTTATGACCTATAAGGAGGCATTAATAATGGTACCCCAAAGATGTCCATGTCCTACTCCCTAAAATCTTTAATTATGTTACCTTACATGGCAAAAGAGACATTGCAGATGTGATTAAGGATCTTGACATGGGGAGATTACCCTGGATTATCCAGGTGGGCCCCATGTAGTCACAAGGGCTCTTGAAGGTGAAAGAGGGAGGCAAGAGAGAAGATGTGCTGGGAGAAGCAGAGGTCAGAATGATTCGCTTGCTGACTTTAAAGATGGAAGGGAGGCTCATAAGCCAAGAAATGTGGGCTGCTTCCAAAAGCTGGAAATTCCCAGAGGGTATTATGCTAAGTAAAATAAGTCATACTAAGAAGGACAAATACATTATGATTTCACTCATAGGAGGAATCTAAAACAAACAAACAAACAAAAAATACACACAAATGAATAAACAAACAGAAATCAGAACCAGACCTATAAATACAGAGAACAAACTGATGGTTGCTGGATGGGAAGGGATGGGAGGATGGGCAAAATGGGTGAAGGGTAGAGGGAGATACAGGCTTCCAATTATGGAACGAATAAGTCATAGGGAATATAGCCAATGATACTGTAATAGTGTTTTATGGTGACAGATGGTAACTGTGCTGGTGGTGAGCATAGAAAAGGTGTAGAGAAGTTGAATCACTACATTGTAGACCTGAAACTAATGTCACCCTGTATGTCAACTCTTCCCCCAACCCCAAGTTTTTTTTAAGCTGGAAGAGATAAGAAAATGAAGTCTTCCCTGGAGGCTCATGTCCAAAAGGAATGTAGCCCTGTCAACATCTTGATTTTAGTCCAACGAGACTCATTTAGGACTTTTGACCTCTGAACTGTAAGGGTAAAAAAAAAAAAATGTTGTTTGAGCCACTACGTTTGCTGTACTTTGTTACAAGGCAATAGAAAATTAATACAACCTAACATTTCCATTTATAGATAGGACTATTTCTGTGTTTTAAAGTATCTGAGGACGTATACAGGAATGTTCCTGGATGTATGGTTAATAGTAAAAACTTGAAACAAACTGTCTCCCATTAGGTAAACAAATAGGTTGCAATTTATTTATATTGTACTGTATTGGATGACAGTGAAAAAAGGAATGCATGAGATATATCTTTTCAACATGGAGACATTTCAAAAGTATATTCATGAGTGAAAAAGCAAGTACGAAAGACAAAGCCAATACATGTATTAGTTTCTTGTGGTCGCTGCAACAATTTGCTGCAAATTCGGTGGCTTATAACCACACAGATTTACTCTCTTATACTTCTGGAGGTCAGAAGCTGAAAATGGGTCTTACACAGCTAAAATCAAGGGTGGTGGGGTTGGTTCCTTCTGGAATCTCTAAGGCAGAATCCATTTCCTTGCCTTTTTGAGCTCTGGAAGCCACCTTTATTCCTGGGTTCATGACCCACTCATGTCCTCACATTACCTTTTCTCCCTCTGATTCTGTTGTCACACCGCCTTTTTCTGTAGTCAACTGTTCTACTGCTTTTCTCTTATAAGGACACTTGTGATTACATTTACAGTTCACCCAGATAATCCAGATCATCTCCCACCCCAAGATTCTTAACATGATCATACTTGCAAAGTCCCTTTGGCCATATAAGACAACATTCATGAATTCTAGGGGTTAGGACTAAGATACTTTTGTGTTCTGTTATTTAGTCTACCGACATATGTTATAATTTAGGCATTTTTTATGCAAAAAATTCAAGATATATATAGTTAATAGATGTGAACACATTTAGTAGGGATTGCAAAATAAAGGAGTTTGTTAAATGGCACAAAAATAAATCAACTCCAATTTTCTGAAAATGTTTTCTAAGTATCCTAATATTCTAGTGTCAGTGAGCAAAAATTAAGTGACAAATGAACCAGATGGTTCACTACTGTGTTACAAGAACCACCAAATCCTCAGCCTGGCATACAAGAGCCCTCACTGCCTTCTAACTCTGTCTCAATCAGTCAAGCCTACGCATATCACTTGAAATATACCTACTTATAGTTATCACTTTCCATATTGGAGTCCATTGATGAAATCAATGTTGATGATTTTTTTTTTGATGTAAGTTATCAAATTGAAGGAAAAAAATGAAGAAGCAAATCTATAAAAGAAGCCTGAGCAATTTCAGAAAACAAGGCAGAAGGACTAATGGGCTGTTTTAGGGGAACTACCGAGGTTTGAGGAAAATGAAAAGGTATAAGAATGGAAATAAAATCATATCAAAGGAAAGTTGCACCCTCATGTAGTAATGTTGGGTATTGAATTCAAGCTGGTAGCCATGAATTTATGAATATTACCAATCTGGCATGTTATATGATTTTTTTCTAGCCACACTCGATCTGTTTTAATGTTTATTTGTTTATTTTGAAAGAGAGAGAGAGAGTGAGAATAAGCAGGGGAGGGGCAATAAAAGTGAGAGAGAGAGAGAGAGAGAGAGAATCCCAAGCAGGCTCCAGGCTATCAGGGCAGAGCCCAACACAGGACTCCATCTCACAATCATCTCAGGTCTCATGACCTGAGCTGGAATCAAGAGTCCACACTTAACCAACTGTGCCATCCAGGGGCCCCAAGTAACACTCAGGCTTATGGTGACAATGTAAAGATATCTACTAGTTTGGTTCAATCAGCACTAAGTTTTTCCCAAGGAGTACAACCAAAAGAAAGCACAAGAGAGTAAAGAATATATCTACAAGTGATTTTGCTGCTATTTCATGTGAAATTAACTCAATAATACAGGAAGTGAGGAGGGGAGGGGGCAGATAGATAGAAGGGAAATGGTTGAGTTGATGAATTGGAGGCACCATGACATAACATTTTGCAGTAAAAAGATACAAGGACAGAATAGCCGTAGGTTGGGATAATGATTCTCAGGGTGGAGTAATTTCAGGTGACAACAATTTCCAGAATATGACCACAGAATCAAGCAGGTTTTCTTAACTGGAGGAACACCCCATAGGATATGGGAAAACAAGAAATCATGCAAGCGTGTGGTATTGACTAGGTTATCAACATAGGCATTTAGTTCATTCTAATAATGTTTGGAGCTTGAATGGAAAATAAGAATATTATTCAGGTGTTACAATCTTCAGTAAATCAGGCTAATAACTAGGGCAGTACCTTGATCAATTAGATTGTGATGTCATTCCATGATAAGGGGAAGGGAATACAGAAAGGGGTAGTTTTGGGTGGAAAGGCTATCAGCTCAGTTTTGTACACATTGAGTTTGAGTTTCCTACATGGCAGCAAAATAGATCTGTCCAGTAGGCAGCGGGCCATATAGATTGGACAGAATACACTGGGCATTATCAATTTATAGATAATAATTTGTTTAATCAAACTAAAATGAGGTAAACCCAGTAGAATGTACAGATTATTTAAATTCAGTCAGAAAACTTACGTTATATATCACTAATTGTACTTTTATAATACCTGAAATTATCACTTATAATTTTATGTGGGCTCATGATTTATATATCCCTTATATTTTACCCTGTCTCTGTCTCACACACACACACACATTTCATCAAATTGATCATTAGCTTTTTGATTTCCAGACCATATTTTAGAATTAATTTTGTTTCTACGGTGCTTAATAAAGGGCTGTGAACATAATAGATGCCTCTCTTTCCTTTACTAAATACACAAATATTCAATCTATTTTTTTAATATGCTTCTGAGGTTTTCTCAAACGCCAGTACCACAATTGTCTATGATATATTTTGATGATATTAAAGTCTTTCTTCTAGGTTCACTCACTTTAGGAAATGGGTTCTGATTCAGTTAACATTTAATTCTCTCCTACAAGTGTCTTGTCTTTTCACTTTTTGCTGGGGCAACTTAAGAACCTTCAGTTTGTGATTGATTGCACGCCAGCAGAAGAATAGGGTTAGGAAGTCAGGTAATGTCGATAATAAGAAAGTATAGCAATTGATTAAGTTTCTGCTTAGAAATTTATTCTCAGACTAATTGTTTCTTTATGTATGAGACTAAGCCCTGACCAGAAACTGAATAAATAAGAACAAGTTTGAATTTTGCATTTTTACAAGCACAATGGAATGAATATAATCAATTTTTGCACTATATCCTAAAGCCATATACACAGAAAGAACAATGGGCTTAAAATCAAATGAAACCTGCTTTCAAGTGTTACTACTTCTTAGTTACATAATTTTTGGCAAAACTGTGCTTCTCTGACCTTAAGTTTCTTCACCTGGAAAATGGTGATAATGAAGTGAGAGATATAAAACTACCGTGGTTTAAGACGGCTTTCTACAGGCATGTCAATACAATTAAAACTAACAGGGAATTGTAACTGCATTCAGGGTAGTCATCGCTAGATGGAAACCTCTACCTCAGTCACCAATACAATTGGTGAAATACAATTGTACAATTGTATACAATTGAAATACAACCGCACACAATTGAAATACAATACAATTGAGGAAAGATCTAAATTCCTTTTAGGCTGCTACAAACTTGGCATAAACGGGTTGACTCACTCAAAAGTTGATTTTCAAGGAGAAAATTAATTAAATGTAAACATGCAACCGGTCAAATAATGCAAGAAATGGATGATTCATGGTGGTGTCCTTCGCAGTTTTGGTGATTAGCTTGCATTTTGTCACCAAATCCCTCAAAGTTCTCAGAGACATTCAAAAGTTTCAGCAAAAACCCTAGAAACATTAATAAGACAGTTCAGGTGTGAAAAAAAATCGCAGCTCAGTCAAGAAGAGGAAGAGGAAGAAAGATGGTTTAAGCACTCTGATTAGTGCTTAAAATAAGTTCAGTGTATCCCAATAATGGACCCCCAATGGTGGCTGCTGCTGACAGGTAACTGTTGACCTGGCTTTGCTCACAAAATACTTTTCTTCCATCTGCCCTAATTATTAGTCCCATTCTTTCTCCACTCTGGCTAAGACTTGGTCTGTTCTTAATTTGGGGTCTGCTGCATGGGAGTGCTTAGCATTGCTAATTTGGGAACGAATTACTTGAAGTGGAACCTTTGAGAGAAACTAAATCCCAAACCCTGAATTCCTAGGTTGGTTGTCTGAAGTTTGCTACACTGTACTTTTCAAAACCAAGATGTTTTTGCAGGCATATTGGGATCCTGGAATCTCTGTCAGAAGAACAGACGTTCAAATACACGGCTATGTTTCACACAATTTCCCAGCAGTGGGTATATATAAAAATAATAATCTTTAATATGATACTAACATTTAGCAAAAGAATACTAAAGTATGACTAAAGCTGAAAATCAAGCAAATCGGTCATCAGACTATGAGTTTGCAATGGAAAGCCTGTGATTTCATTACAGTATATGACCCATCAGGCTTCTCATCGCGGACAGGAGTTTGGGTTCTTGTTTGCATGATGGGAAGCATGTCTGCTTTCCAGGCTGATATATTCCGGATACAGAATGTGTCCTGTGTTCCAGACGTGGGTTTGGGAATGCAGAGGGATCCCAGCTTTGAGCCATTTGACTGCGTGGATTTAATTAGGCTACATATTGTTTAGAAACTGCAGCAGTACAAATAGTTTATGTGCTTATGTTTAACTGCAGGATGTCATTGTCCAAATAGAAGAAGAAAAAAAATACCTTTTCCATTGAAAAATCAATGTCATTCATTAAATTAGAAAAAAGAAATGTACAGACTCTTATTGATTAGCCACTGGAAAAAAGATTATTCAAGTGAAGTGTACCTCTGATGAACTTTAAGAAGCATCTGCATTATGGTTCATAACTAAAATTTCTGGGTTACTGAAAGATCTATGAGTTGAGACTTCAGATTTTAGAAATTTTACCTTATGCAGCCGGTTCACTGAAAGGACCACTTACTTTTTAGGCTGCAGTAAACAAGATGAGGAATATTGGAAGGGGCCCCGGGCAGAAACTCAAAGGGCCAGGGTACTATGCTCGGTTCTTCTGCTAACTAATCTCTGGTTCGCAGAGGCCATTTAGGTAACCTTGCGAGATGTCGTTTCTTGCTTATAGCATCCTAACAGTAGTGGGGGCTCTGCCAGGGACCAGCTGTGGGGCTTTGGACAAGTCACTGGACCTTCCCGGGCTCAGGCTCATATTCACAACGTGAAAATCAGAATATTCACCTTCTAGAGTCGTATGAGGATTAAAGGAAAAAAGACATATAAAGGATCTCTCAGAAAAACCTGAAACAGAACAACTACCACTCTGAAAGTGATTAATCATAAGACTATATAGTGCAATTAAGTTTTATTTTAATGGGGTTCATGGGTTTCTACCTGTCTCGTATTTGCATTGAAGCATTTTGCAGGTCCCAGAAACACTTAACAAGAAAATGTTAAATCAGCGTGTGGTTGCGGAATATTACTCTCTACTGTGTCAGACTTTTCTTCAAGTACAGTTGCTAGAGTGTGTTTGGATGGAAAACGAGCAGACAAGAAAACCAAGTGATTATGGCATCTCTGTTCTTGTACTTTCTTTTCAGCTTAGGCTCTAGGAATAGCACGGAATCAGGGAATTTGTTGCAAGCAGGATTAATTAAATGATTCACTCTGTGCCCAGAGTTTTTTTCACTTTTCCTGTTGCGCATTAGTGAGAAAAGCCAGTATTAGGGAGAACACGCTCTTCAGGGGATATACTCAAAATGTGGAAGTTCCGGTTTTTAAGTCAAATGGAGATGACCCCTTGGCTCATTAGGCAGCAGAAGAGATGTTAAGGGATTTCCACCCCCCCCCCACCCCTCCCCTTTGTTGGCCTTAAGTATTTTATTTTTTAGGTAGTTCATTTTTTTTTCTTTTTTCTTTTATCAGATGTGTTTTGCACATGAAAGGAAAGGATGCTGGTAGAAAAGTGTTTAATTCTCCTAAGGCTGAGAAGCTATACGTCTTCAGGGTAATTAAATGATGATTTTGTGACTCTTTCAATATGGATTATCAAACTTGATGCCTTTCGAGCCTACAGCAGATCCTTTGAAAGCCACAGCTACCATTGCACCATCTCCCCACCTGGAGACCTCTTCGTCTCGAAAGGGAAAAATATGCTTTCTACTTCAATTGTTGGATAGCATCTTCATATGTTTTATTTGTAAAACAAAACATACACATTATGAAAAGGACAAAACATGCACAGAGTGAAAAGAAACCATGTAGCTTGCATAGGCACATATTTTTACATATTTGTTTCTAAATGTACAAACAGGATCTGCTCTACAAAATGCTCTAGGATGGGTATTTGTTTCAAATTTATGTAATCAGCCATGTTGCAAGATGTTATTCAAAAAGAAGCTTAGAGATGTGTTATCCTTGCTCCATATCTAACATCCTCTCTCTCTCTCCCTGTGGACCAATAAATAACAGGGATGAAAAAATATTTAACGTCAAACAAGACAGTAAAATACAGAAGTGTCTTGACGTTTGAAAAAAAGCACAATCACAGCGAAACGGGAAGTTCCAGCGGGGAGGGGAGGGGGGCGGGGAGAACCTTGTGGGTACGAGTTGAGCTCAGTTAAAGTTCAGGGGGTTCTGGCTATTTTGTAGATCTTAAAGTTTATAAGCAGATTTCCAGATGTGATACCATCAAACTACACCTCAAGTTCACTTCATTAAAATTTAGCTGTTGATCAGGCCTCTCAATAGAATTCTCCAC
Organism: Felis catus; assembly: GCF_018350175.1. Taxonomy (NCBI): domain Eukaryota; kingdom Metazoa; phylum Chordata; class Mammalia; order Carnivora; family Felidae; genus Felis; species Felis catus. Next base: position 38,994,171 of record NC_058380.1, read on the forward strand.
ATTCTCTCCCTCTCATATATTCATTTTAATGGTCCTTTGGCAGGCTGGATCCTGTGCTGGGAGTTTAAATGACAGGCATCACTCTTCAGCACATGATTATCTGATTCCTGAACCAGTGCATGCAAAACAAGACATGTGCATTTCTGGAAAACCAGGCCTCGCCAAAAGAGGGGCTGGCACAGGCTCCCCCTGGCAATCAAACCCGAGGATCTTTTAATTATGAAACAGAGATGGAAACAAAAAAATAAGGGAGAGAATGCAAGAGAAAGAAAAAAGTACCCTGAAAGACTAGATTGTGACGGCACTCCAGTTCTACGAGCTTATCGCAAGGGGTCCCAGCAATGCTTACTCTCGACATAAACGTGTCTCTTAAATATGATTTAGAGTTTTCCAAAGATAGAGATTATTCCAAAATCATAAAATCCCTTGGCCTGGCTGAGGAAGACTGAATCATCTTTTATTAGGAAACTTTATATTTTCCCGGGTTACCGAAGTTGTTACATAAGGTCACAATTAGCACATCGGCTGGCCCTCTTCTCAGAGAGATCAGATCAAACACCCAATAAGGCGAGACAGATGGTGTGCACTGATAGAGCAAATTATTCCCCCTGCATTTATAGCTGTGGTGGGAAAGCACTACCTTGCTACCTGTGCTAACCGGTGTTTTTCACAGACACAACTCTACTTTAAATAGGTTTCTACCCCCCCGGCGCCTGGGTGGCCCAGTCGGTTGAGCATCTGACTTCGCTCAGGGTCATGATCTTGCAGTCTGTGAGTTCGAGCCCCGCGTCGGGCTCCGTGCTGACAACTCGGAGCCGCGAGTCTGCTTTGGATTCTGTGTCTCCCTCTCTCTCTGCCCCTCCCCTGCTCATGCTCTCTCTCTGTCTCTGTCAAAAATAAATAGACATTAAAAAATTAATAAAAAAATAATAAATAGGTTTCTGCCTCAAGTTTTGGACAAGCTTCTCTGCCAGTATAACTACTGGAAGACACGGGAAAGATTTCTTTAAATCAGAGGCCAAGGCAATGTAGAGGATCATTCAAAACGAGGGAGAAAAAAAGAAGGGGCGGGACTAGTTGACAGAATTAATGTATTAAGCACCCTAATTCCTTTTAAATGTGTTTCAATGATTTGTGGGAATTTAAGCTATCTGCTTTCTGACCACATGCTATTTCACAAATCTTATTAGAAAATACTTTAATTTTTTGGAAGCTAGGCATCTTTTTTCATACTGGATTAGCTTATAAAATTTTCTATGAGTTAAACTTGTGAAGCAGGAGTGTGCAGTTTATTTATTCTTCATAAACTTGTAATTGGGAGGATAGTGGAGCAAATCCTAATTGGATTAGAGAAAGAGAAAGCAGATGATAATCGTTTTGTGAAAATAGCACTTTAAACCAGGGATTGGCAAAATATAGGCACAGCCTTCAGCACCTGGCTCTTGAGCTGAGAGCAATATTTACATTTTTAAGAGAGAATATGAACCAGAGGCTCTGTGCCCACAAAGCTTAAAACACTATCTATCCTCTACAGACAAAATTGGTCAATGCCTGTTCTAAATCAAATGATATCTTACTGTACATTTAAAAATTATTTCTCACTTATATTCTGTAATTGTAAATATATGAATCACAAAACTGAAAAAAAACTAAGAATAATTTTTCAAAAATTAACAATAGTATATTACAAGCGTGCACTCTGAATGATTCCATCTGTGCGAAGTTCAAAACCAGGCAACATTAAAGCTAGGATGATAGAAATTGGATTACTGGTGACCTCTGGATGATATTGACAGGAAAGCTGCATGAGTCAACTTCTTAAGGTGATGGAAATGTTTTATATGTTAATTGCGCTAGCTGTTACAAAAGGATATATAGAGACTTAAAATTTCACTGAACATTCCAGTTGAAATGTACACTTGACTGAATATGCTGTAGCTCAATAAAAAAAATAAATCATTAAATAAAAGTGTACGTTCATTCATGGCTTACCCACCTGCATTTTGTAGTATAGAACATAAAAGAAAAAAAGCAAAAATTTAATATCATCCACAAAAAGTAAAAGATTGCCTATAAAGTAACACCATTTAGATTCACAAGAGATTTATCAACAATAGCAATAGAGGCCAGAATACTGTGTAATTCCTTTTAAATACGGAAAGCCTAAATTAAAACCTGAAATTCTGTAACTAGCTACAATGTCGTTCAAAATTACAAACAAAATAAAGCCCTTTTCAGGAAACATAATAAGAAAGCTTTGGCTGTATAGGCCTTCAGTGAAAGAACTATTAAAGAGTATACTTCAGAAAGAAGATAATAGAACCCATGAAATAAAATGGTGTGGCGCCCGCTGGCTCAGTCCATAGAGCATGCAACTCTTGATCTCAGGGTCCTGAGTTTGAGCCCCACATTGGGAATAGAGATTACTTTAAAAAAAAAAGAAAAGGAAAAAGAAAAAATGGAATTAAAGAATCAACATAGGGATCAATTAAAGAATCAATGTAGAGAATAGATACAAATGGAGATAAATACAAATAAGCATTTACTATGAAATACTAACCTTAATAAAAATGACTTAGAAGTGTTTGAAAAATAAACTCAAATATGAGAGAGCTCATACAAGAATTCATTGAGCTACATGCTTAATATTTGTACATGTCACTGTGTATACTACATCGAATTTTTTAAATGCTCCTGGAATAACAGCCCTCTTCTCCCACCACCATTAATGCAAAGGTGAGGGTCACCATTGTCTGATGGCCTCCTATTCACCCTATTGGTGAGGGATGGAAGCCCACCCTAGGGTTATGGGAATGGCTGAACGCACAATACCTGACATTGTACAGATGAGAAAAACAGTGGTTTATTAGCTACATATACACATAGCCCAGAAAGGACACGGCACACCATGAAGGACCACATGGGAGTTGCATGCTGGCATGCAAGAGAGGGCTTTCGTAGGAAGGCTTTGTTTGTAGGATCATGAGTTTGGGGTGCCCTTTGGTTCCCATGGGAAGGTATGATGACGGACTTGTGGTCAATCCTGTGACTGGTGAAGTACCACAGCTCACATCTCAGGGATGGGCAGGAATTGCACCGGGTCCTTTTAATAAAGAAGGTTCCTTGGCAAGGGGAGCCCCAGCTGTGGGAGCAGATTGGAGAGAGGGATTCACTGTCAGGCCATTTAAGGCTCTCTGTTTTCTCCCAGATGTTGAGGCAGCACATAAAACTGGTCCTGATGGTCAGCCTTCTATCACAATCATTGCCTTGCCTGAGAACTCAACTAAGCCATGGGAGCAATAAGACCCGAAAGTTAGCAGTCTTTGGATAGTTATGAGAAAGATCATATCACTCGGTCCTATGCCTAGCTCTTACTTCTAGTAGATCTGAGAGAGTGGTTTGAACGAAAGCAGGTGGAAATGAAAAGGCACTGTAATGAACAGTGTACTTTGATTGTTGGTAATAGGGTAGTTAGAAAAAAATGGTATAGTCTCTAAGAATTGATGTTCGTTCTTTAAGGAGCATGTGCACCTGAGTGTGTATATTTGTGTGTTTCTGAGGGGGAAAAAAAGAAGTCCACATGAGTGGACACCATGGGAAGACATCTACTTCCATACCAGTGGCAATGTCTCATGAGAACCTGAGTTGTGTGGATCAAAACCCCAAATGGATTCTCCTGCTGTCGGACCTGGAGCTTTATCATTAACTATTTAGGCTTTAAGAGCATCTTGATGAAGGAGAAGGAGAAGTCCTGGAGCAAAATTAGATTCTGTAGGTGGAGATGTTTAAAAAGGTGAGTGGAAAATCATATGGTGGAGGTCTAAAGACGATGCTCTATCAGGGGAAGAGGTAGGTCAATGGATAGGTAAGGAAGTTTAGGAATTATATCTTCTGGTAAAAGGACACATTCATATTTCACTCCCACCTCTCCCGTACCCCTTATATATACTCATTTTTTAAAAGTTGGTAAGTGTGAAGAAAAAAAAAAGTCCTTTCAAACCTTAGAAAATGATGTTAGAAGAAGAACTTTGTTTTATGATGTTATTAATAGACTCTTCTGGAAAGTAGCATTGCTGATAGATTTTGATGAGTTTAAGTTTTTTTTCTGGGAAATTACATTTTCCTCACCCAGCTAATCATCATTCGTTCAGTGAGTTGGATGACTTTTAACTAGACGTTTCTTTCTTACACCTAGCTATTTTCTGTCCACTTTTAGTTTCCTATAAAATCCACCCAAAAAGAAATCTAAGTCTTCTCCCTCTCAGACAAGTTTGAAATAAAATTTTGACATGTGCTCACAATCAATTTGTCTGAAAAGTTGCTTTAAAAATAGATATCTTTTTTTTTACAAAAAAAATACATATGGTAGAATTTACTTCACGACTGCAACTGCTTTCCTATAGTCAAATAAAACTCTTCAATTAGAAGCGTGACAGAGAGCAGGGGAGAAGCAGGAGGGGATAAGCTGTTAGGTCAACAATTGCCAAAAACTAGATGTTAACTTGAAGGGCTGGTCCCTGCTGATGGGGTGACGGCATTTAAATCTCAGCTTGTCCATTCGTGGGCCCAGGTAGGGAAATCCTGCATCCAACTTGGTGATGAAAAGCTTCGTATGGGGTCCTCAGAAAATGAAAAAAAGCCAGTTAAGGGTTTGAGAAGCCTCTTGCAGGCAATCCATGGACACCTAAAACATTTTCTCAAGGTGTTCCAAATGGAAGTTCATCAGCTACAGTGGTTTTTAACTGGAAGCAAGTTTGCCCTCCACAAACCTCCTGTGGGATACCCGACAGTGTTTGGGGACACTTTCGATTGTCAAGACTGGGGCAGAGGGGGAGAATTGACTGTGCTATGCAGTTGGTAGAGGGCAAGAAGACTGCTAAATCTTGTATAATGCACAGGAACAGTTCCTTACAACAAAGAATCATCCAGCCCCAATTGTCAAGAGTGGCAAGGTTGAGAAACACTGAGCTAAAATGTGAACAGTAGTATCTTGATGATGGCAGTGTAAACGCTGGCCTGGGTAAGTGTGTGAAATGGGTGAGAATGGCTAGAAGTGAAGGATAAAAAAAAAAAAAAAGAATGTAGTTGTCAAGGCTTTACCAAGAAAAGCCTTGTGGAAATGACGTTATCCAAGCTCAAGCTAAAATTTAAAAGACCGATAGCAGGTCAAATGGTACCCTTCTGTCCTTACGGGGCGAACAAGTTTCGAAGAGTTACTTTGAATAGGAATGAGAACTAGTATAATAACCGTGATAGAGGAAGGGAAGACGGGGGGGGGGGGGGGGGGGGAGAGAGAGAAAGGAAGAGAGCGAGCCTCCAGCAATTAATAATTTCCAGCCAAGGGGAGTTAGCTGGGTTAAGTTTCTGGCGGCTGTTGCCTGGGAAAAAGGCCTTTCTCTCAGGGAGGAAACCAGTAACCAAGTTCAGGATAGTGTCAAATCAAGGTTGTATTCCAGTAGAGGGGCTACGAGTGGGAGCCAGAGAAGCAGATTATTGGGGAAGTTGGGGGCAGGGGCGCCAAGATAACCAGCTGAGTGCAAAAGGACTAGAAGCAAAGCCAGGATAAGCAGAAAGTCACATGGAACACAGCACAGGAACTGAGTGGTAAAGTTGGCAGCTGGTTTCAGAATCCCAGGAGAAATGCTCTGCGGGTAAGTCTGTGGGCACAGCCACATTACGAAGCTGGTGCCCAGGGCCCTCAATCGCACTCTTCTGGCTCAGCAGACCTAGTCTAATTTTATCCCAATGAAAACGAAAAGATCTCATTTGACATTTCCTTGGATGTCCTTGTGCGATGTGTAACGAACCCAGACAGGAATAAATCTTGTTAAGGCTCAACTCTCAACGGAGGCAGCTACCTGCTCTATTCATTCTGGACCCCAGAATCTTGGTGTAAAAATCTGGTGGGTTCATATGCGCAGGCATTTTTTTTTCTAGAATAATATCTTAAGAGCTATTATATTCAGTTAGTTATTAAGGCAACACGAGGATTGATTGAAAACGACTGAACAATACCAAAATCAAATCTTTAATGATTTGGCTCCCAGGATCACCCCGGTTACTCTTGCGAGAAAAAGGAAAAGACTCCAAGAAAGTCTAGTAAAATAACTTTGCCAACAGTAAACAGGAAAAATAAATGGAATTACAGGAATTCTCAATGTAATAGACGTTGAGAAAAATAATAAATGGAACCGGCGAAAGGGGCATTGTGTCGTGCACATTATAGCTCTTTGTTATTTTAGTCAGTCTTTCCAACCTGCAAGGTCGGTTTTGCTTTATAATATATACTGGGAAACCGGCCTACAAATCACGTAGGTAGGATTGTAGAGCAGCAAAACATCTGCGAGCAGTATTTCGTGCTGAGGGGGTCGCTTGTTTGTTTGGCGGCAGCAAAAGAACGACACATGAGCTTCAGACTTTAAAAAGTGTAGGTATTTTAGCATGATAGTGAGACCACTGGGCAGTAGAAATGAACTCCCACCTCACCAGCAAAAGATGCGCTTACCGAGAAGATGCCTGTTTAATGCCGACAGTGGACACATTTCTTGATGTCACGGTGGCAGATTCATTCTACTTAGCTGGGTGTGGAAAACGGAGGGTATGTATGGGGGCAATCCGCAAATAATGTCTATGGGCAAAACTCAGATCCCTATAGACTTCTATGAGATGAAAGACTAAGAAAACACAAAAACATACCTAAGACATGGGAAATTTGACCGGTGCATAGAAACGAAACCTCGGAAGAGGCAGAAAATGAGGATATTTCTGAAAAATATTAACTTCCAGCATCAAGACAGGAAAATGTATGTGTCACATTTATAAGCTAGATTAGATGAGGTAAAAACCGACCATCAAATAAATACTGGTGGCTTACAAGTAACAAGTGTACCTCTTGTTCATCCTGCCTATCACAGGTCAGCTGGAAAGTTCTGCTTATCTTTGTGCCTTGTGTGGCCCGGGCTGAGAGAACTTCCTTTTCTCCTTTGGCTTCCTTGACTGCAAAGCCAGGAAAAGGGAGCATGGAAAACTAAACATTGACCCTTAAAGCTTTTACCCAGAGGTGACATGAGTCACCTTCACTCACACTGCATTTGTAAGGCAAGTCACAGAGCCAGGCCTGAGATCAAATTCGTTTAGAACAATCCTACTTTGTGCTCAAAATGAGAAAACGGATAGGTGTTAAAAATTTCCCTACCCACTATCACAATCAACCCTTTTAGTCACAAATATATGGCTGACTTTTCTTTCTGTCAGCGAATTATACTTGCCTCCTTCCCAAGTCCTATCCACTTACATTATACTTGCCTCCTTCCCAAGACCTATGCAATCACCACCTTGGGATAAAACTCTATATGTATCTCTTCTCGGTATGGAAATCCATGAACCAAAATGACAAGTTGTCTGTCCTTCATGCTCCTGATATGAAACTGCCGAAAGGATCAGGTTATCCAAATAAACATCCCAAGTTAGAAAAGAGGTGGGGAGAGATTCTGTAGTCCCTGGCCCAAAAGAACTCTGAAATTCCTCTAGGATATTACAAGCATACTCTATTCTGAATGTTCTTTCATTAGCACTTGATGGCATTCCTTGAAATAGTTTCCAAGTTCTTGACTCCTGAGGCCCCTCAGTGATGTCATTCTTCTTACATCATCATCTTTGGCCACGTGTGGAGAGATTATGAAAGCTTGTATGAGACTCATCAGCTTTCCCAGCCTGCTTCCTGGATGTAGAATTTTGAGGGACCAATGGACCTCAGTTGCAACTAGCCACAAATAATGAGGTAATTAGGAATGATCACGCAATAAATGTTCAGGATGTATGTATGTATGTACGTATGTATGTATGTATGTATCTACCTATCTATCATCTATCTAATCTAGAGATATTGATAGAAATATCTATTTCTATAAATATAGAAGTATAGATCCTGAACATTTGTTGTATCTATCTATAGATAGTATAAATACATAGAGATATGTATCTCTGATCTCGATAGATATAAATATATATGAAAAATGATATCTATAGATACAGATATACAGAGATACATAGATAGCTAAAGAGAGAGTTTAAGCCTTTAGAGAATAATCTAAGTAAATAAAGTGATGATATCTCCATTTTAAATTCAGAGTTTTGCATATCATTACCGATTATTGTAAACATAACACTTCTCTTCACGGTTTTCTATGAATACAATATACTATAAAAATATTTACCTTGATTTCTTATGGAACTGAAAAGCTTTGCATATTTTCAGGTGGAAGACATAAACATAAGAATATCTACAGATGTTTAGGAAACAAAATGATACTTGAAAGATAAATCCAGATTAGAATTTAATTTTTAAAAATCTGTGTATGTATATAAATATGTAGAAATGGAAGTAGAAGGAGACATTCTGAATCCCTGACAGATGATACTGTGGGAAGGGTTACTGGAATGAGCATGTGAAAATGATTAAGGAGATCCTTTTGATTTTACCATATATGGTATGAATGCTTTATGATGAAATTAACAATGAATTAATTGAGCTTCTACTTCTGTCCAACATGGAATTTCAGCAAACGGGTTTATACTGCATCCTAAAATAACCCAAACCATGAACAAAATGCATGAAACGGTAGTTCTAGGATACTGAACATCAGGCAATGAAGGATACTAATCCCTGAGCGAGTGGGTACAAATGAGATGAGCACCATCATTGTCTCACATCACTGCCTTGGAAACTTGCCAGGATACAGCAGAAGAAGGCAGGTAGAGTCTGGTGGACTGTTGAGGAGACAGAGCTGAGAGTCTAGGAAGACCTTGCGGTTAGAGCTTGCAGGACAGAGTACTGGAGAGGAAAGAGCTGGACAAAGACAGAACTCTAGACATCTAAAAAGGGTATCTCTCCAGTACCCAGCTAAGCACTGCTAAGTGCAAGCACATGAAAAAACTGACAGTTTGATAAAAGAACCACACAAAAGATTAACAGTAACTGTGCCCAGCAGTCACATAAGACTGAAACAGTGCCTGTTCTCACCAACCAGAGGGTAAAACCTCAAGATTCATGGAGCAGTGGGTAGAAGGCACATAAGAGTCTTGCCTCAGTAGGTGGGAATAATCAGCCCCAGAATGAGTGCTATTTTGATTCCTCCTAACAAATCTTAAAAGCAAGATCCAAAAGGCTAAAACTGTTTTAAGGAACTTAACCACACCCCAGTACAAAACTCAGGAATATTTATGGGAATACAAAAATATCCCACACCTCAAGTGATAAAATTCACAAGATTTAGCATTTAATCAAATATTACCAGACATTCAAAGAAGGAGGAAAATATAATTCACAATGAGGAGGGATATCAATTATTCAAATCCAAGACGAACTGATACAGATTTTAGAATTAAAAAAGAAATTAAAACAGTTCACTATAACTGTATTCCATACATTCAAAACCTTAAGTTGAGCATCCTACTTCAGCTCAGGTCATGATCTTGCAGTTTGTGAGTTCGAGCCCCACGTAGAGCCCCGTGTCAGGCTCTGTGCTAACAGCTCAGAGCCTGGAACCTGCTTCAGATTCTGGGTCTCCTCCTCCTCTTTCTGCCCCTCCCATGCTCATGCTCTGTCTCTCTCTGTCTCTCAATAATAAATAAAAGTTAATATATGTATATGTATATGTATATGTGTATGTATATATATAAACATTAAAATTTTTGTAATAATAAAAAAATTAAAAAATATATTAAAATAAAACCTTAAGAAGACACATGAAAATATTGTTAAAAGACCCAAAGAGGAGTTTAAGAGATGAAAACTACAATTTTTGATTTTAAATATACTGGAAAGAATGAATGAACCTAGGGACATACAATAGAAACTACTAAAACAAGGATCACAGAGGGGGGAAAAAAGAGAGATGAGAGAGTCAGAGAGAGAGAGAGAAGAGAGAATGGTACATCTGTGAGCTGTGGGAAAATTTCGCACAATTTAACATATATTGTATTGTTGTCCCTGGAGAAGGGAGGGTTAGTGACAGAAAAAAATATTTGAGTAAATAATGGCCAAAGTTTTCCAAATATGATAAAAATGATAAATTCATGGATCTAGGAAGATCTGCAAATACTAAGCATAAGAAACATAAACTAGATCAAGGCACATCATATCACATTGCAAAGCTAGTGGTAAAGGAAAAAATCTTAAAAGCAACCAGAGGACATGATTTTTAGGTTATATGTCAGGGAACAAGGACGAGAATGATACGAAGTTTCCTTACAGAAACAATATAAATGAGATGACAGTGGAAAAACATGTATTAAGGATTGGAAAAAAACCCAAAACACCCAATGTCAACATGGAATTCCATATTTGGCAAAAAAAAAGAAAAGAAAAACAAACATAAAACAAAACAAAACAAACAAACAAAAAAAAACACACCACACACACACACACACACACACACACACAACATTAAAAATTGGTCAGATAGAGACATTCTTCAGACCTGATCATCAGAGATTCATGCTACAAAAAAATACTGAGACACCTGGCTGGCTTGGTTGGCCAAGCATGAGACTTTTGATCTTGGGATTGTGAGTTAGAGCCCTATGTTGGTTGTAGAGATTATTTAAAACAAAAATCTTAAAAAAAAACATATATATATGTATATATACATATATATACAACACATATATATATACATACACATATATACATATGTGTATACATATATATAACACATATATGTATGCATATGTACACATATGCACATATGTACACATATGTACACATATGTATACATATGTGTATACATATATATATACAACACACATATATATGTGTATATATACATATATATATTTGGTTTTTTTAAGTTTTTTCTTTTAAATAATATATATATAGAGATATATATAGATATATAGATATACATACATACGTATATATACATATGGAAGTCCTTTAGGCAGAAAGAAAAAGACACCAGGAAAATTAGTTCTACACAAAGGAATTGGGAACACTGGAAATATTAAAGGCATGGGTAAATCTACAGTTTTTTCCCTATTATTTCAATCTCTTTATGAGATAATTGAACATTTAAACAAAAATAACAATTTAGTGAGGAGTTATAATTTTAGTATGTGAGAATATGTAAAAGTAAATATATGAAAATAAAACAGGAAAGTCAAGAAGGAGGAAATGGAAGTTATGAATGTAAGTCTTTTATATAAATTCAGAAGTCATGTAACATCACTTAAAGGGTACTGTAATAAATTAAAGATGTATATTATAAACCACTAAAATAACAGAGTTATATATAGCTAATAAGCTACAAAATACATGTAAAAGAATGATAAAAATATGAATAAATTTTAAAATTTTAAAAGCAGAAAATGAAGAAAACTAGAAGAACAAATGCTACAAATAGAAAACAACTAACAAGATAGTTAATAGTCACATTAAATGTAAATGGTTTAAATACCCCAATTAAAAGGCAGAAGTTTTCAAGGTGGATAACAATAGCAATGCGCTTTAAAATAGACAAAAGTAGGAAGGAGGGGACAACATGGTGGAGAAGTAGGGGTGTCCATACTTTCTGCATCTCTCAAACAAAGAAGGGCTGAACCCAAATGTTTGAACCCCAAGAGTCTGGGAGGAAAAGAGACTGAATCTACCAGGGAGACACCAGGACAACCTGAGCAGCCATAGGGCTACTTCAAGGAACAAATCAAAGCACACATGGTGGAGGGTCCAAAACATCACTATGAGTAGGGAAATAAAATAACCAAAGTCACAACAACAAAGAGAAAGTAACACTCTCCAAAAAACACCTCCTGAAGGGCCAGGCCTGGACAGTGTATGACCCACCTTTAATATAGCAGTGCTCACAGGTGCAGAGCACATAACAAGCTTTTAAAAGTCATAAGGGACAGAAACTAGCCAAAATGATGAAACAGAAGAATTCTCCTCAAAACAAATCCCACGAAGAAGTGACAGCTAAAGAATTGATCAATACAGATATAAGCAATATAACTGAACAAGAATTTAGAGTAATAGCCATAAGATTAATTGCTGGGCTTGACAAAAGCAAAGAAGACAGCAGAGAATCTATTGAAGCAGAGATCAAGGAACTAAAAAATAGTCAGGATGAATTAAAAAAGGCTATAAGTGAGGTGCAAAATAAAGTGGAGGCGGCCACAGCATGGATTGAAGAGGCAGAGGGGAGAATAGGTGAATTAGAAGATAAAATTATGGAAAAAGAGGAAACTGAGAAAATGAGAGATAAAAAAAAAAAAATCCAGGATCAGGAGGGGAGAATTAGAGAACTAGGTGATTCAATCAAATAGAACAATATCTGTATCATAGGAATTTGAAAGAACAAGAGAGAGAAAGGGGCTGAAGGTGCACTTGAACAAATCATAGCTGAGAACTTCCCCAGTCTGGGTAAGGAAACAGACATTGAAATCCAAGAGGTACAGAGAACTCCCTTCAGACGTAACTTGAATTGATCTTCTGCACAACATATCATAGTGAAACTGGCAAAATACAAGGATAAAGAGAGAATCCTGAAACCAGCTAGGGATAAATGGGCCTTAACATACAAAGGTAGACACGTAAGGGTAGTAGCAGACCTACCTACGGAAACTTGGCAGGCCAGAAAGGAATGGCAGGAAATCTTCAATGTGATGAACAGGAAAAATATGCAGCCAAAAATCCTTTATCCAGCAAGCCTCTCATTCAGAATAGAAGGAGAGATAAAGGTTTTCCTTAACAAACAAAAACGGAAGGAATTCATCACCACTAAACCAGCCCTACAATTCCCCTAAGGGGGAATCTGTGAGTGAAATGTTGCAAGGATCACAAAATACCAGAGACATCACTAGAAGCATGAAATCTACCGATAACACAATGACTCTAAACTCATATCTTTCAATAATAACGTGGAATGTAAATGGACTAAATGCTCCAATCCAAAGACATAGGATATCAGAATGGATAAAAAACAAGATCCATCTATTTGCTGTCTACAAGAGACTCATTTGAGACCTGAGGACACCTTCAGATTGAAAGTGAGGCGATGAAGAACTATCTATCTATCTAACTGCTGGAAGTCAAAAGAAAGCTGGAGTAGCCATACTTATATCAGACCAACTAGACTTTAAATTAGAGGTTGTAACAAGAGATGAAGAAGGGCATTATGTAATAATTACCGGGTCTATCCATCAGGAAGAGCTAACAATTATAAATGTCTATGCACCAAATACGGAAGCCCCCAAATATATAAAACCATTAATCACAAATATAAGCAAACTTATTGGCAATAATGTGGTAATTGCAGGAGACTTTAATACTCCTCTTACAATGGGCAGATCATCTAGACAGAAAATCAGTAAAGAAACAATGGTCTTGAATGATACACTGGACCAGATGGACTTGACAGATATATTTAGAACTCTACATCCTAAAGCAGCAGAATATACTTTCTTCTCAAGTGCACATGGAATATTCTCCAAGATAGATCACACACTGGATCACAAAACAGCCCTCAATAAATATAAAAGAATTGAGGTCTTAGCATGCACACTTTCAGATCACAATGCTATGAAACTTGAAATCAACCAAAGGAAAAAGTCTGGAAAACTTCCAAAAGCATGGAGGTTAAAGAACACCCTACTAAAGAGTAAACAGGTCAACCAGACAATTAGAGAAGAAATAAAAAAATATGTGGAAACAAATTAAAATGAAAACACAACAATCCAAACCCTTTGGGATGCAGAAAAGGCAGTCCTAAGAGGAAAATACATTGTAATCCAGGCCCATCTCAAGAAAGAAGAAAAGTCCCAAATACAAAATCTACCAGCACACCTAAAGGAACTAAAATCAGAACAACAAAGAAACCCCAAACCCAGCAGAAGAAGAGAAATAATAAAGATCAGAGCAGAAATAAACAATATAGAAACAACAACAACAAAACAGTAAAACAGATCAATGAAACTAAGAGTCAGTTTTTTGAAAAAATAAACAAAATTGATTAACCTCTAGCCAGGCTTCTCAAAAAGAAAAGAGAGAGGACCCAAATAAATAAAATCACAAATGAAAATCACAAATGAAATCACAAATGAAAGTGGATAAATCCCTCAGAAATACAAGCAATTATCATGGAATACTATGAAAACTTATATGCCAATGAACTGGACAACCTGGAAGAAATGGACAAATTCCTAAATACCCACATCCTACCAAAACTCAAACAGGAAGAAATAGAAAATTTGAACAGACCCATAGCTAGTGGAAGAAATTGAATCAGTTATCAAAAATTTCCCAAGAAATAAGAGTCCTGGACCAGATGGCTTTCCTGGGGAATTCTACCAGGTATTTAAAGCACAGTCAATACCTATCTTTCTCAAGCTGTTCCAAAAAACAGAAAGGGAAGAAAAGCTTCCAGACTCATTCTATGAAGCCAGCATTACTTTGATTCCCAAACCAGACAGAGACCCAGCAAAAAAATAGAACTACAGGCTAATATCCTTGATGAATATGGATGCAAAAATTCTCAACAAGGTATTAGCAAATCAAATTCAACAGCATATAAAAAGAATTACCCACCATGATCAAGTGGGATTCATTCCTGGGCTGTAGGGCTGGTTCAATATTCACAAATCAATCAACGTGATACATCACATTAATAAAAGAAAGGATAAGAACCATCTGATCCTGTCAATAGATACAGGAAAAGCATTTGACAAAATACAGCATCCTTTCTTAAAAAAAAAAAACCCTCAAGAAAGTCGGGATAGAAGGAACATACCTAAACATCATAAAAGCCATGTATGAAAAGCCCACAGCTAATATCATCCTCAATGGGGAAAAACTGAGAGCTTCCCCCTGAGATCAGGAACACGACAGGGATGGCCACTGTCACTGCTGTTGTTTAACATAGTGTTGGAAGTCCTAGCATCAGCAATCAGACAACAAAATGAAGTAAAAGGCATCAAAATTGGCAAAGAAGAAGTCAAGCTTTCACTCACAGGTGGCATGATACTCTACATGGAAAACCTGAAAGACTCCACCAAAAGTCTGTTAGAACTGATACATGAATTCAGCAAAGTCTCAGGGTACAAAATTAATATACAGAAATCGATTGCATTTTTATACACCAATAATGAAGCACTAGGAAGAGAAATAAAGAAACTGATCCCATTTACAATTGCAACAGAAACCATAAAATACCTAGGAATAAACCTAACCAAAGATGCAAAAGGTCTGTATGCTGAAAACTATAGAAAGCTTATGAAGGAAATTGAAGAAGACACAAAGAAATGGAAAAACATTCCATTCTCATGGATTAGAAGAAAAAATATTGTTAAAATGTCAATACTATCCAAAGCAATCTACACATTCAATGCAATCCCAATCAAAATTTCACCAGCATTCTTCTCAAAGCTAGAACAAACTATCCTAAAATTTGTATGGAACCACAAAACACCCTGAATAACCAAAGTTATATTGAAGAAGAAAACCAAAGCAGGAGGCATCACAATCCCAGAATTTAACCTCTACTACAAAGTTGTAATCATCAAGACAGTATGATATTGGCACAAAAACAGACACATAGACCAATGGAATAGAATAGAGACCCCAGAATTGGACCCACAAATGTATGGTCAACTAATCTTTGACAAAGCAGGAAGGAATATCCGATGGAAAAAAGACAGTCTCTTTAACAAATGGTGCTGGGAGAACTGGACAGCAACATGCAGAAGAATGAAACTAAACCACTTTCTTACACCATTCACAAAAATAAACTCAAAAGGGATGAAAGACCTGAATGTGATACAGGAAACCACCAAAACCTTAGAGGTGAAAGCAGAAAAAAACTTCTTTGACCTCAGTCACAACAATTTCTTACTTGACACATCTCCAAAGGCAAGGGGATTAAAAGCAAAAATGAACTATTGGGACCTCATCAAGATAAAAAGCTTCTGCACTGTAAAAGAAACAATCAACAAAACTAAAAGGCAACCAAAGGAATGGGAAAAGATATTTGCAAATGACATATCGGATAAAGGGCTAGTATCCAAAATCTATAAAGAATTCACCAAACTCCCCACCTGAAAAACAAGTAATCCAGTGAAGAAATGGGAAGAAGACATGAATAGACACTTTTCCAAAGAGGACATCCAGATAGCCAACAGACACATGAAATGATGCTCAACATCATTCATCATCAGGGAAATACAAATCAAAACCACACTGAGATATCACCTCATGCCGGTCAGAGTGGCTAAAATGAATAAATCAGGAGACTATAGATACTGGCGAGGATGTGGAGAAACGGAAACCCTCTTGCACTGTTGGTGAGAATGCAAACTGATGCAGCCGCTCTGGAAAACAATGTGGAGGTTTCTCAAAAAATTAAAAATAGATCTACCCTATGACCCAGCAATAGCACTGTTAAGAATTTACCCAAGGGATACAGGAATGCTGATGCATAAGGGCACTTGTACCCCAATGTTTATAGCAGCACTTTCAACAATAGCCAAATTATGGAAAGAGCCTAAATGTCCTAAATGGTGAACGGATAAAGAAATTGTGGTTTATATATACAAGGGAATACTACTTGGCAATGAGAAAGAATGAAATCTGGCCATTTGCAGCAACATGGATGGAACTGGAGGGTATTATGCTAAGTGAAATAAGTCAGGCAGAGAAAGAGGGATACCATATGTCTTCACTCATATGTGGATCTTGAGAAACTGAACAGAAGGCTATGTGGGAGGGGAAGGGGAAAAATGTTACAGAGAGGGAGGGAGGCAACCATAAGAGACTCTTATATACAGAGGACAAACTGAGGGTTGATGGGAGGTTAGGGAGAGGGGAAAGTGGGTGGCGGGCATTGAGGAGGGCACTTGGGATGAGCACTAGGTGTTGTATGGAAAACAATTAGACAATAAATTATATTAAAAAAATAAAATAGACACAAATAGATAAATGCAAAAGGATACACACACACACACACACACACACACACATAATGTTAATATCAATTAAATCAAAGGTGGAGTTGATATGTTAGTATTAGACAAAGCAGACTTCAAAACAAAAAAATATTACTAGGGATAAAGAAGGGATTTTATAATGATAAAGGGCATAATTCATCAAGGAGGCATACTAATTATTGAAGTTTCTTGAGCTAATAACAAAGCTTCAAAATACATGTTCAAAATTTATTCATATTTTTAACCATTCTTCTATATCTATTTGTAGCTTATTAGATATAACTCTGTCATTTTAGTGGCTTATAATATACATCTTTAACTTATTACAGTATCCTTTAAGTCCCAAAGTGACAGAATTTCATGAGAAACAGGTAAATGTACAATTATAGTCAAAGATTTTAGATATTCCTTTCTCCCTAATTGAGAGAAGAAGCAGCTAGAAATTTAGAGAAATGCCAAAATTCTGAATAATACTATCAACAAGTCACGTCTTGACATTTATAGTAAGCTCCACCCCACAATAGCAGAATATTTATCCTTTTTAAGTGTACATAAAATATTTACCTACAGAAACCATAGTTTGTGTCAATAAATTCAAAATAATTCAAGTTATACAAAAATAGTTCTTTAAACACAATGGAATCAAATTAGAAATCAGAACAGAAAGATATTTGAAAAATCCCCAAATATTTTTGAACTAAATATAGACATACTACTTATATCGTTAAAAATTACTTAAAACATTGAAAAGAAATAAAAGTACCAGAGCATCAGTAACATTGGTCAAATATGTGAGAAGTAAAAAAATACAATGAACAAAACAGAAAATTAGCTGATCAAGACCAATAAATTTTCAATTTCACAAAGAATACAGAGAAAAAGGAAAGTGAGCAGAAAAAAGATAATGTAGCACATGAATGATTAAGAGCTACGTTCCAACTTAAAAATAGTATTTTGGGAGAAACCACAAAAAAAATGGCATAAGTCTAGAAATTTGTTTTCATACTAAAGAAAACACTTTACTGAATGGAAAACATTCAGGAGTAACAAAATTAGAGGCAGTCTTTGTCCAACAATTTTGCCAGCCTTTCATAATGATGCCATTAAAAACCATGGAATCTATTTATTAAAATTAGCTCAAATGATGTAATGGAGGTGTGAAATGAAAACATCATGGCAAGTTACTTTTATGACAGAAGATAGTATAGACTATCCAGATCACCTTCTTCATATACAGCAGAAACCTAACTATCAGGAAACTTTCGTTACTGTCTTCAAACTGGAGCACATTTTGATATGCAGACTTGTGAAAAATAATTATCACTTAAGCTGTGTGTTCAAATCCACATAATAGGTTATAGCAACATTTTTCTAAATATGTCTCCTGAGGCAAGGGAAATAAAAGCAAAAATAAACTATTGGTACTACATCAAAATAAAAAGCTTCTGCACACTGAAGCAAACAATCAACAAAGCTAAAAGGCAGCACACACGATTGGAGAGGATACTTGAAGATGACATATACGATTAAGGGTTCGTAGCCAAAATATATAAAAAATTGACACACTGCAACAGCCAAAAAACAAATAATCCAGTTAAGAAATGGGCAGAAGACATGAACAGACATTTCTCCAAAGAAGACATCCAGAAGGCCAACAGGCACATGAAAAGATGCTCAACATCATTCATCACCAGAGAAATGCAAATCAAAGCCATGGGAGATACCACCTCAAACCTGTCAGCATGGCTAAAATCAAAAACACAAGAAACAACAGGTGTTGGTGAGAACGTGGAGAAAAAGGAACCTTCTGGCACTGTTGTAGGAATGCAAACTTGTGCAGTCACTGTGGGAAACGGTATGGAGATGCCTCAAAAAGTTAAAAATGGAACTACTCCATGATCGCACCACTGGGTATTTACCCAAAAAATAGGAAAATCAGTAATTTAAAGGGATACATACATCTCTAGCTTTATAGCAGCATTATTTACCATAGCCAAATTATGGAAACAGCCCAAGCATCCACTGATGGATGAATGGATTAAGAAGATGTGGTATATATATTCATATGAATATATATATATATATTGGAATATCTATATATATATCTATATATAAATATATATAGATATATATAATGGAATATCATTCTGCCATATAAAAGAGTGAAATCTTGCATTTGCAACAACATGGATGGAGCTAGAGAATATAATGCTAAATGAAATAAGTCAATCAGACAAAGACAAATACCATATGATTTCACTCATATGTGGAATTTAAGAATCAAACAAGCGAAGGGGAGAGAGAGAGAGAGAAATCAAGAAACAGACTCTTAACTATAGAGAACAAACTGATGGTTACCAGAGGGAAGGTGGATGGAGGGATGGGTGAAATAGGTGATGGGGATCAAGGAGGGCACTTGTGATGAGCACTGGGTGATATATGGAAGTATTGAATCACTATCATATACCTGAAACTAATATAACACTGTGTGTTAACTGTTCTGGAATAAAAATTTAAGAAAGAAAAAAAAGAGAAAGTAAAAAAAAATTAGTAATATCTGAATGGTGTAATGTATAATGTTTTGAGTACACAATAAAAGGACAATAGGAAAACCACTTTTGACTAGTCCTTGACTTTCTTGAATGATTTCAATACTGGCCTCGCTTAAAAAAATTTTTTTTTGAATGTTTATTTATTTTTCGGAGAGAGAGAGGCACAGAGTGAGATCAGGAAAGGGGCAGAGAGAGAGGGAGACACAGAATCTGAAGCAGGCTCCTGGCTCTGAGCTGTCAGCACAGAGCCTGAGGCGGGGCTGGAACCACGAACTGCGAGTTCATGACCTGATCTAATCTGAGCCAGCCAGGCGCCCCTGGCCTTGCTTTTAAATTAAAAGAATAAAATGTTAGTCTGACCTGGAGAAGACAGTCACTTCCAAGATTCTGAAAAATGCACAATAGAATTGGCACACTGGTGGACAGAGTGCAATGTGCTAGATCTGTGGTTTTCAGTCAGGGGCAATTTTTCCCCCAGGGGACATTTGGCAACCTCTGGAGACATTTTTGGCTGTTACAACTCAGGGCAGGGGGAGACACTACTGGCATCTACCAAATAGAAGCCAAGGATACCGCACAACATGCAATAGCCCGAAGAATAACCAACAGAGAATTATACAGCCCAAATGTTCATAACATTACTGCTCAGAAACCCTTTGCTAGATATTTCATTTGAAAGAGAGACTAGTCAAGAGATACGTTCTTTGGAAGTTGTTAATTTTCAGAAGAATAGTTTCCACTAAATGTGTTTTAGAATCTCACATATATACGCTTACATATTTTTATACATATTACTTTATATATTGATGCATTTAGGGATAAAAGAATATCACACACAGGCCAGAGAGCTAAGATCAGAGAATAGAAGTAAACAGAAAAGATATAAATATAGAAAACAAAACAATAATATGGAAAAAGTCAGAACAAATTAGTCAATAAGAAAGGAAAAAATTAAAACAAGTGAATTTGTTAAACAAAGAAGAGGCTGGCCATTCGAAAGCCTTGTGAAATATACAAACACCAGCGGGCTCAGAAAAGTTTTTAAATGAAGGAAAGTGTGTAGAAAAAGAGAGAGAGGAAACAAATACACAACACTAGTAATGAAAGAAGAACATAGATCCACAGGTATGGAAGAAATTAAAAATTATAAATGAATTATATAAAAAATCTATTACAATGATACCATTTAGGTAAAAATTGTATAACCCAAAGCACTACTATTGTATTTTTTATGGAAGTATGTATAGAGAATCAAATATAAAACAATATTATACTCAGCCTCAGAGTTGAGACCTTAGCTCCATGTACAAGATTTCATTTTTACTTTTAAAAATAGGATATGAAGCAAATTCAATAGAATGTTAGCATCTACTAAATCTGGGTGGTCAGTATTTGGGTGTCTGTGATTTCATGTTCTGACCTTTTCAGAACACAAGAAATGCTTCCTAATTCCAAATAGAGAGAAAAATGTTAAATAGCTCTTGTCAGAGAAGTTTGGCAAAGGTCTTTTAAACAGCTAAATAAATTAAATTTGCTGATTTTTCTCAGGCTATTTTTCCAAATAGTTCAAGTGGATTAATCAGCAACGATTTCTATTTTTAAAAAGATTTCACTTTGATAAGTTGTAGGCGTAAGTTCAGCATTTTCTGAGAATACTCATATCCATTAAATGCCACAGATCTAAATTTTGAATCCCACTCAAGATAGGTGAGGCGTTCGGTCTTAGTGATTATTGGACAACCAAAAACGGAGGCATGAGCCAAGCTCCTGGTCTGTGGCAATTACCCTTAATATTATCCCTCCTCTCATTATCCCTCTTCTCATTAGCTGATGTTGCTGACAAGTCTGCCCTCGCCATCACTCAGGCGTGACACTGTGTGGGGACTCAGTCGTCTGCCCCAATGGTCCTCTTTGCCAACCCCAGATCTAATCACTCAAATCTTCACTACTGTTCTCAACGCCTCTTGGTTCAGCAGCTGACATCTGTCCCTTACAGCCATTTCCCTCTCCTCTTGGCCCTCCAGGTCCTGTCTGCCATTTCTAGAAACTACCCAAGCCCCCTTGCTCCTCTCAGTCTTGTGGGATTTTCGCCAACCTCAGGCAGATCACATTTATTCCCTTTCTCCCCCCTTCAGCTTTTTTTCTCCTTCCTCCTAGGAACCATTCAGCTTAACTCACAGCAAGTATGCCTAGACTCCCCACGAAGAGAAGTTTGGGTTGGACTCATGGTTTGAGTTCAACTTTCACTTTTATTTCTGACTCGCCAAAGCTGCGAATAACTCCTTGGGGACAAAAACTCAGAATTCAGAGCGCAAAACTTGGCTTTATTTTTCTTGTGAAATCTCAAAGACACAGGACCCCTCATGCCAGCTTCTACAGCAGCCCGAACAAAAGTCTCAACGGATAATTCTTGCATATTCTGCCTAAATATCACAGGAACCCACTCTTTTATATAGTTTCTCCCAACTGTCCAGATATAAAATCAAATGCTTTTTGAGGGAAGCCCTCTGTCACAGTTGCACAGTTTGGTGGGGGAGAACTCTTTGCACCCTTCACATTCTTCAAAATACTTGGGGGGGGTGCCAGGACACCAAAGTACAATCTTCCTTCAGTTAAGCCGATTCATTTGAGCACACCTTGTGCTATTAGCGTCGTTTGTTCTCGTACCTCCGACCTGGCTCTATCACAAGACAATTTGAGAGTAGGAAACTCCCTAAAGCCCTCCTCAGGCATGATCGATGCCAAGAATTAATTGAGCGTTTCTGCCATCACTTTCTTATGTTTTCAACGGACCTCTTGCGCGATGTCCATCTCACTGTTTTTGTCTGGCTTGCTCGCTCTGATTTATTGAAAGAACCGCATATTATGGGCTGTGCTGTTGCTTGCAGATCCCTCGATAAATTTTTTTTTGGAGGGGGCCTGTTTACTTTTAAGTTCGCATTTGACGTCCCGTGTCTCCTGGGCTCCTTTATTGCTTCTTTAGGACAGTCTGCTTACTTTTTAAAAGATGCTGTCCACCAGAAGGAGTCTCTTGCATATTTATTGCCACTAAAGCAGGGGGCATTTTGTTCGCATGTCTGAGCTTCAGGGGCATGGCATATATCTTTCCTGGAATTCTGATTGTGTTTTTATTTTTATTTCTTATTTTCTTATTTTTCAGAGAGAGAATGAGAGAGAGAGAGAGATTGAAAGCCAGGAGAGAAGGGCAGAGAGAGAGGGAGAGAGAGAGAGAATCTCAAGAGGAGCCCAACGCTGGGCTCAGTCCCATGAGCTGGGCTCACGACCTGAGCCAAAATCAAGAGTCAGACGCTCAACTGACTGAGCCACCCAGGTGCCGTGGTATTTGGTATTTGTCGAGGTCCAGAGGCTTTCTGTAGGTGTTTGGATAAAAATATATATGTATGTACATACGTGTGTGCGTTTCTTCTTTTTTTTTTTTCCCAAGCTAAGGCCTAAGGTTTTGTCATAGTTCCCTTTTCTAAAATTGAGTAATCCAGTGATTTCTTTCTTTTCTTTCTCTCTGAAGTGTTAAGCTCATTTCTTTTGTGATCACCACTGAAAACATTCCACAGTACTTCCTGAAGTGGCTTCTATTCATTGCTCAGCACCTAATCTAATTGGCGTACTGGTTAGTTACTGCTGTGCTACAAGCCAACCCTAAACTTATGGCTTCAAACAACCAGCATGTATTACTCTTCATGAGTCTAGGGGTCAGGTGGGCACTTCTGGTCTTGGCTGGGCTTGATCACATGTCTGTGATCGGCCATAGGTTGGAGAGGCAGTGTGTTTTCTTGGTGGATTGTAACATCCCTTGGTGTTTACGTAATGTCCCTCTCTGTCTCTGGTAATTTTCTGTTTTAATGACTATTTTATCTGACACTAATATAATTACTCCTGCTTTCCTTTGTTTCACGTTTGCATGATATATCTTTTTCCATCATGTTGCTTTAAAACTGTCTATATTGTTACGTTGAGTTTTTGCAGACGGCATAGAGTTGGCTCATGTTCTCATATACTCTACCAAGCTGTCTTTTAATTAGCATATTTAGATCATTTGCATTTGATGTAATTATTGACATATTAAGGTTCAATTCTGCATTTTTTTATTATTTAGTATTTATGTATTTATGTTTACTCTATTCTTATTTCTCTGATTTTTTTTTTCCTGGCTTTCTTTGGTTTGAATATATTTTAGAATCCCATTTTTGATACATTGCAGTGTTTGGAGTATATCTTTTTTTTTTAATTTGTTTTAATGTTTGTTTATTTCAGAGAGAGAGAGAGAGGGCATGAGCAGGGGGGTGGCAGAGAGGGAGGGAGACACAGAACCTGAAGCAGGCTCCAAGCTCTGAGCTGTCAGCACAGAGCCCAACGGGGGGCTTGGACTCGTGAACTGCGAGATCATGATCTGAGCTGAAGTCGGACGCCCAATCGACTGAGCCACCCAGGTGCCCCTGGAGTATATCTCTTTTTATATCTTCTACTTTGGGGGTGTTTGCTTGATGTGGTAAATAATACATACACAACTTACACAGTTTACTTGTGTTGTCCTTTTATCAGTTCAACTGAAATGTAGAAACCTGACCTCTCTTTACTCTCTAGTGGTTTTAATATAATTATCTTAAATATTTCCTCTGCATATATTTAGAACTACATTATGACGTCATATTTTTTGCTTTGACTATCAAACATAATTTAGGAAACTAAATAGGAAAAGGAAGTCTATTGTATTTACTCATATTTTGTTTATTATGTACTTTCTTTCTTGCTAATGTTCCAAGAAAACTTCTTTTATCATTTCCTTTCTGTTTAGAAAAATTCCTCTTCTTTTAGAGTAGGTCTGCTACCCTAAACGTGCAAAATTAGCTTACATTTTCTTCACCTGAGAATGTATTAAATTTATCCTATATTTCTGAAGAACAATTTCGTTATACATAAAATTCCGAGTTGATATTTTAACACTTGAATGATTGTGCATCACTTCTGACTTCCACGGGTTCTGATGGAAGCCCACTCTCATTCAAGTAGTTTTTCTTTATAAAGCGTCATTTATCCCTCACTACTTTCAAGATTGTATTCTTTGCTTAGTTTTCATATGTTTGATTCTAGTGTTTCTCTGTGTAGAAACCTGGTTTTACCATTTTGGGGGTTTACACAGGGCTTTGAATTCATAGGTTTGTGTCATTTCCTAAATTCAAAAGTTTGAAACAGTTATTCCTCAAGTATCATTTCAGGCTGTTCGCTTTCTTTTCTCCATGCAGAACTCTGATGAAACAAATGTTTGATCTTTTGTTACAGTTTTAGAGGCTCCCCACACTTTTAATTTTTAATATATTTTTTCCTCTTTTGTTCAGGCTGTACAATTTCCATTGTTCTATGTTCAAATTTGCTACTTTTCTTTTGTGTCCTCCATTGTGCCATTCATTCTGTCGTGCCCATTCATTAGTTGGTTGGGTTTTTTTTTCAGTTATTGTATTATTTAGTACAAAATTTCTCTTTGGTTCCTCTTTATATTTGTATGTCTCCTACATATTTGCTGAAACTTTCTATTTTCATTAGTTTCAAGTGTATTTGTAATTACTCACTGAAGCATTCTTATCACAGCTGCTTTAAAATCTGTATTGGGTAATTCTAGCATTCTGCCATCACAAGGTTTCCATGCGCTGACTACTTTTCTTCCTTTGGTTTAGAACTTCTTGGTGCTCAGTGTGTGGGTGGCTTTGAATTGAAGGAAACGTTTTAATATGCTATGAGACTCTAAGTCTTATTTAAACATTGTTAAATCTGTCTTTCTGTGACACCGATCCAGCAAGGGAAGAGCGGGTGTGGTATTATTGACAGTTGGAAGTTCAGTTTCTCCATGTGGTTTCCATCAACACATAAGGGAGTGTTCTTGTTACTGCAAGTGGGGACGGAAGTCTAGGCTCCCATGCCATCTCCACTAATCACCACAGGGAGGAGGGTGGAGATTTGTTTCTACCAAGTGAGGATTACAGTCCAGCTCCACGTGCAGTCGTCTCTAATATCATCAAGGTTTTAAATTTGTGCTGTATATGTGATATCCAAGGTTTCTAGTTGTACTCCTGTACTCAGTGATAGGAATAGGGAAAAGCTGGTCTACTCCATCTTCCCAGAGGAAGTTTCTGCATCGTGTTCTTTTAAGTCATATTTTATTCTACGTTTTTGGTTTCACATGTGGTTTCCCTCTTTGTAATAATTTGATTTTTTTTATGTTTTCTTCTGAGCTCTGCACCCAGTATTCATTTTTTCCATTGATTTCTAATCTGTATTTTGTGCTATTTTGGTAATCTTTGTGGGGAGTTCTCTCCCCCTAACATTTGATTATGCTACAAATGCGCTATTAAGTTTTTATTACTTACATCTTTGTGTCCAACTCTTAGGGTCTATTACACATATTATAGTGGATTATAATACCCATACTCCAGCACATACAACTTGGGAAAGAGAAAAGGGAAAGAAAAAGCATTTCAAAGGCAACACAAGTTCTTTGGATGACAATACGCTTTAATACAAGAGTAAGTTACAAGTATGTCAGCATATTTGTATGAGAAGGTAGTGATATCAGCAAGTTAGTGGAATAAGAAGCCCCAGACACACTTACCATGAAGACATGAATTCAATAACTCTTCATGGACCAATTCCGTTTGTGAGAAATCCAGAAAACAATCAAGAGGCTCTTGTTCTCCAAGTGAGTGCGAAAGTAACTGTAGCAAATCCAGTAGGTAAATTCATGGCACCGTCTCACCACAGCCCCTCCCCCTGGCAGCGCCACATGATCTGGAGGAAATCCCTGGTTCCTGGCTTCTTCCTGGGGAGAGAAAGAGAAGACTAAACTATGCATACAATGCACTGACTCTTGGTGTTGGGAAAGGCGGTAGGTTCTGTTTCAGCTGTCTAAGAGTGCTGATGGGACCCAGCATACTCTAGATACCTGGGGACTGTTGAGAACAAAAAAGAACCGAACAGTGTACTGTTACGTCAGAGGAAATAAAGAAGATCCGTGGTTGCCAGGAGTTAGTTGGGAGGCAGAGATGAGTAGGCAAAGCACAGAGGACTTTTAGGGCAAAGATATGATATTATATGATATCATATATGATATTATAACAGTGGATACATGTCAGTATATATTTGTCAAAACCCACAGAATGGATAACACCAAGAGTGAACTGTAATGTACACTACAGATTTGGGGTAGTTATGGGTAAATATAGGTTCACCAATTGTAACAAATGTACCACTCTGGTGGGGGGGGGCTATTAATAATGGGGAAGTGATCCATGTCTGGGGGAAGGGGCATAAGGGAAATATCTGTACTTTCCCCCTCAAGTTTGCAACAAACCTTAAACTGCTCTGAAAAAAAGTCTCAAAAAAATGAAGGAGATATAAAGACCTTCCCAGATAGATAAAAGCCGAGGGGGGGCATCACTATTAGATCAATCTTACAAGAAGTGCTAAAGGGAGTACTTCAAGTTAAAATTAGAAGATGCTAAACAGCAATACAAAAGCACAGAAAAAGCTTACTGAGTATAAAGCTTGCTGAGAAAAATAAATATATAGACAAATGCATAATACGGTAATCGTGGTACATAAATCACTTTTAATTCTGATACAGAAGTTAAAAGATAAAAGTGTAAAAAAATACCTATAACTATAAAAATATGTCAATGGATATATAATATAAAAAGATATAGTTTGTAACACCAATAACATGAGGTATGGGGGAGGGAGAAGTACAAGTGTGATTTTTTTTTGTATGCAGTTGAACTTAAATGTGATCAGCTTAAAATAGATGGTTATAAGTATAAGATGTTTTATGTAAGCCCCATGGTAACCACGTAGAAGATACCTGTAGAAGATACACAAAAGAAAATGAGAAATGAATCAAAACATGTCACTACAAAAAAAAAAAAAAACCCAATGAAACCCAAAGAAAGACGGCAAGAAAGAAAAATAAGAACAAAAGAACTATAAGGCAAAACACAATGAACAAAATGGCAAGAATAAGATTGTGTCTATCAATAAGTACTTTAAATGTAGACAGTTTGAACTCCTCATTCAAAACACGTACAGTAACCAAATGGATTAAAAAAAAAACAAAAAAGACAAGATGCAACCATTTGCTGTCTATAAGAAATACACTTTGGATTTATTTATTTATTTATTTATTTATTTATTTATTTATTATTTTGAGAGAGAGAAAGACAGAGCAAGAGTGCACAAACAGGGGAGGGGCAGAGAGAAGAGACAGAATCCCAATCAGGCTCCATTCCATCAGTGAAGAACCCAGTGTGGGGCGCGAACTCACAAACTGTGAGAGCATGACCTGAGCCGGGGTCAAAAATCAGATTCTTGGGGTGCCTGGGTGGCGCAGTCGGTTAAGCGTCCGACTTCAGCCAGGTCACGATCTCGCGGTCGGTGAGTTCGAGCCCCGCATCGGGCTCTGGGCTGATGGCTCAGAGCCTGGAGCCTGTTGCCGATTCTGTGTCTCCCTCTCTCTCTGCCCCTCCCCTGTTCATGCTCTGTCTCTCTCTGTCCCAAAAATAAATAAACGTTGAAAAAAAAATTAAAAAAAAAGAAAGAATCAGATTCTTAACCGACAGCACCTCCCAGGCGACCCTCACTATGGATTTATTTAAGGACACACTTAAAGGGAAAAGACAGGGAGAAAAAGATACCCATGAAAGTGGGTACTAAAAGAGACCAGGGGCAGCCATTATTGTATCAGACAAATTGATTTTAAGTTAAAAACTGTCACAAGAGACAAAGATGGGCACTATATCATGATGAAAATTTAATTCATCAGGAAGATATAACAATGATAAATATATATGTAGCCAACATCAGAACACCTAGATATATGAAGCAAACGTTACTGGAAGTAACGAAGAAATAGACAGCAACCTAGTAGAAGTACATCTCAATACTCCATTTTTAATAAGAAACAGAACATCTGCGGAAGACTAGCAAAGAAACAGAATACTTTAATGATAGTATAGACTAAATGGACCTAACAGACATCTACAGAACATCCCCCCCAACAACAGCATAATACGTATTCTTCAAGTACACATGGAACATTCTCCAGAAGAAATCACATTGGGTCACAAAATAAGTCTTAACAAATTTAAGAAAATTAAAGTCATAGCAAGTCTTTTTTTTTATGCCAAGTATTTTTGCCTAACCAAAGCACAGTGAAACTAGAAATCAACAGCAGAAGGAAAATTAGAAAATTCACAAACATGTAGAAATTAAACAACACACTCTTGAACAACCAATGGATCAAAGAAGAAAGCATCAGAGTAATTCAAAATATCTTGAGATGAACAAAAATAGAAACACAACATACCAATACAACTTATGGAATGTAGCAAAAACAGTAGTTAGAAGAAAGTTTAGAGTGATAAGCACAACAAAAATGAGAAAAGATCTCAAATAACCTAACTCTACACCTCAAGGGACTGGAAAACGGAGAACAAATTAAGACCAAAGATTGTAGGAGAATAAGAGAATAATAAAAATAATAAAAATAAAAAAATAATAAAAATAGAGGAGAAACACTAGAAAAATTAATGAAAGTAAGAGTTCATTTTTTAAAAAGATGAACAAGTTTGATAAACCTTTAGGTAGTCTAAGGAAAAAGGAGACAAGTTTCAAGTAAACAAACTCAGAAACAAAATAGGACACATTACAACTGATGAGACAGAAATGTAAAGAATCATGAAACTACTATGAGCGATTTTGTGCCAACAAGTTGTATCTAGAAGAAATGGATAAATTTCTAGAAACACAATCTACCAATACTTGACCATAAAGAATAAGGAAATATAAACAGATCATAACTAATTGGAGATTGAATCAGTAGTCAATTATCTCCTAACAAAACCCCAGGACCAGGCTTCATTGGCAAAATCTCAGTATTTACAGAAGAATTCATGCCAGTCCTTGTTAAATTCTTCAAAAACCTTGACGAGGATTGGATACATCCAATTTTATGAGGCCACCATTACCTTGATACCAAAGCCAGAAGATACTGTAAGAAAAAAAAAAACTATAAGCCAATATCTCTGATGACTATAGATGCAAAAGTCCTTGAAAAAAAATACTAGCAGGCTGGATTCAACAGCACATTAAAAAGATTATACACCGGGGTGCCTGGGTGGCTCAGTCAGTTGAGCGTCTGACTTTGACGCTCATAATCTCATGGCTTGTGGGTTCAAGCCCCGCATCGGGCTCTGTGCTGATGGTTCAGAGCCTGGAGCCTCTTCAGATTCTGTGTCTTTCTCTCTCTCTCTGCCCCTCCCCTGCTCACACTCTGTCTCTCTCTGTCTCTCAAAAATAAATAAATAAACATTAAAAAAATTAAAAAATAAAGATTTACACCATGGCCAAATGGGTATGCAAAGGTGTTTCAACATACTAAAATCAAAATGATACATCATCATATCAACAAAGTGAAGGATAAAAACCACACAACTGTTTCGATAGATGCAGAGAAAGCATTTGACAAAATTCAATGGTTTTTCATAAAAAAAATCACTCAAAAAAGCTAAGAATAGAAGAATACTATCTCAACATGATGAAGACTATCCATATCAAAACCCACAGCTAACATCATACTTGGTGAAAAACAGCAATCTTGCCCTCCAAGATCCAGAACAAGGTGAGGGTGCTCACACTCTACCATTTCCATTCAGCAGGGAAATGGAAGCCCTAAGCAGAAGAATCAAGCAAGGAAAGGTAATAATGGCATTCAAGTCAGAAAAGAAGAAGTAAAATTATTTTTGTTTGCGGATGACATAATCTTAGATGTAGAAAACTCTAAAGATGCGACAAAAACTTTTAGATTTAATGAACTAATCTAGCAAAATTGCAGGATACAAAATCAACATACAGAAAAATCTATTGCATTTTTACACAGCAACAATGAACAACCAGGAAATGAAATTAAGAGACCCATCTCATTTGCAATAACATAAAAAATTACAAAATACTTAGGAATAGACTGAAGCAAGGAAGCAAAGACTTTGACACTGGGGAACTGTGAACATTGTTGAAAGAAAGAAGATACAGATAAATGGAAATGTATCTTATGTTCATGGATTGGAAGGCTTAAAATTGTTGAAATGTCCATATAACCAAAAACAATGTCCATATAACCCAAAACAATCTACAAAGTCAATGCCACCCCTATCAAAATCCTAATTACATTACCTAATCACACTTCTGGTTAAAAAAAAAAAAAATTAACATTTTTTTATTTTTGAGAGACAGAAAGACACAGCGCAAGTGAGGGAGGAGCAGAGAGTGAAGGAGACATAGAATCCAAAGCGGTCTCCAGGCTCTGAGCTGTCAGCATAGAGCCCGATGCGGGGCTCGAGCCCACGGCCTAAGGGATCATGACCGGAGCCAAAGTCAGACAGTTAACCACCTGAGCCACCCAGGTGCCCCCTCACACTTCTGACTTTAAAACACATTATAAAGCTGCAGTAACCAAAATAGCACAATACTAGCACAAAGAGAGACATAGACCAAAAAAAGAACTGCAGAGTGGGAAAAAAACAAAACAAACAAACACACGCTTATACTTAAAGTCAACCGCTATTTTACAAGGGTGCCAAGAATTCACACTGGGGAAAGGATAGTTTCTTTGATTATGGTGCTGGGAAAACTGGATACCCACATGCCCCCCCCCCCCAAAAAAAAAGGTAGAAGGAAATTGGGCTATTACTCTATGCACAAAAATCTACTCAAAATGAACTAAAGACTTCAATGTTAAGACCTGAAACTGTAAACCTCTTAGAAGAAAACATGAAGGAAAATCTTGATGATACTGGTCTTGGAAATGGTCTCTGGGACATGACCCAAACACAAAGCAATCAAAAGCACAAGTAATCAAAGCAAAAAATCAAACGAGTAGAACTACATCAAATTAAAAAGCTTAGTTTCTTGGTAAACACCCTTTGTTGTATTAAAGTGTTGGTTCACTGTATTATACACTGATACTAATATTACACTGTTTGTTAACTAACTGGAATTTGTGTAAAAACTTGGGGTGCTGGGTGGCTCAGTTAGTTGTGTCCAAATATTGATTTCAGGCCATGATCTCACAATTTCATGAGTTCAAGCCCCATGTGGAGCCCCCCTGCTTGAGATTCTCCTTCTCTCTGCCCCTTCCCTGCTTGCACTCTTTCTGTCTCTCTCAAAATAAATCAACTGAAACAAATAAATAAAAACAAAACAAAAAGAAAACAAATAGCCGAGATGAATCTAGTAGTAAATAAACTTTTGACTCCACAATTCCAGATACATTAATATATTCAAAGTTAATTCAAAATTAATATATACAATCAGATATATCAAAAAATGTGTGTATAATGAAGTCTCTGAGGTAATATTTGTTGTATTAAGGATATATATCAAATCATAAAAATTGAGAAAAAAAAAACTAAAAAGCTTAGGCGCAGCAAAAGAATCACAGAGTGAAAAGCAACAGAGTGAAAGGCAACCTTTGGAGTGAGAGAAGATATTTACAAACCATATGTCTGACATGAGTTTAATATCCAAAATATGAAGGAACTCCTGCAATTTAGTAACAAAAAGGAAATAACCTGATTTTTAAAACTGGACAAAACAGTCAAATAGGTATTTCTCCCGTGGAGACATACAAATGGCTAACAGGTATATGAAAAAATGACCAGCATGAATAATCATTAGGGAAAGACAAGCCAAAATCACAATCAAATAGCACCTCACATGCATTTAAAAAAATAACAATAATGTGTTGACAAGGATGTGGACAAATTGGAACCCTGGGCAGAGTAGGTGGGAATGTTATGGAGAACACTACGGAGATTCTTCAAAACAAATTAAAAATAGAACTACCGTATGCTCCAATGATCCCACTTCTGAGTATTTATCCAAAATAATGGAAATCTGGATCTCAAAAAGATATGTGTGCACTCCCATGTTTATGGCAAAATTGTCCATAATACCCATAAGGAGCAAACAGCTTAAATATCCCTCAATAGATGAATGGATAAAGAAAATGTGCTATGTACATATAATGGAATATTATTCAGCCATAAAAAGGAAATAAATGCTGTCTTATGGCTTAATAGAGATGAGCCTTGAAAACATTGTGCTCAGTTAAATAAGCCAGTTGCAGAAGGGCAAATACTGCATGATTCTACTTATTAGAGGTATCTAAAGTAGTCAAATTCATTGAAGCAGAAAGTAGAATGTTGACTGCCAGAAGTTGGGCAGGTGGGGGGGGGGGCAGGCAGGGAATAGGGAGTTGCTATTCCCTGGTTACAAAGGTTTAGTCATGCAAGATGAGAAAGTTCTAGAAACCTGCCATACAACATTGTGCTTATAGTGAACAATACCATATTCTACACTTAATAATTTAGGAAGGAAGATCTCATGTCATGTGCTTTTTAAGATAATAATAAATATATATATATAAGAAAGTCTTGATGATAGTGCCCATATTAATAGGGAAAAAAGTATACTGAGCCAAAACTTGATATAATCCATAAGCAAAGATTTTTTTTTTCCTCAGCGATCTTAGGTTATACACATGTTCGCATAACACTCTACAACTAATTTTATTATTACATTTTTATAGGAAAAATATCGTTACTAATGTATGACATACTGATTCCCAGTTTTTCCTTTTCCCATGGAAACACTAATTTTTTTAAATTTTTTTTTAACGTTTATTTATTATTGAGAGACAGAGAGGCACAGAGTGTGAGCAGGGGAGGGGACTGAGAGAGGGGGAGACACAGAATCCGAAGCAGGCACCAGGCTCTGAGCTGTCAGCACAGAGCCTGATGCGGGGCTTGAACTCACAAACTGTGAGGTCACGACCTGAGCCGAAGTCGGTCGCCTAACCAACTGAGCCACCCAGGTGCCCCGGAAACACTTATTTTTAAAACATGATGTTTGAATCCACAAATGTCTTTGAACAAATGTCTTAGGACATCCTGCTCCCTTACCTACCAATTAGATGACGCAGGTGAATTTTCTTAGTCTCTCTGTGCCTCTATTTCCTGATATGTAAAATAGAGTTAATTATCCAAATTTCTTGGGAGATTTTGGACACATTTAATGAGATTAATCCTTATAAATATATTCAAGAAGGGTATGGCCCATAATAAGCACTCAATAAATGATATTTATATTTATATTTCCCCAAAGGTACAGTGTGATTATATCAGCTTGCTTTTTTTTTTTTTTTTATTGTTCATTTATTTTTGAGACAGACAGAGACAGAGCATGAACGGGGGAGGAGCAGAGAGAGAGAGGGAGACGCAAAATCCGAAGCAGGCTCCAGGCTCTGAGCTGTCAGCACAGAGCCCGACACGGGGCTCGAACTCACAGACCACGAGATCGTGACCTGAGCCGAAGTCGGACGCTTAACCGACTGAGCCACCCAGGCGCCCCAATATCAGCTTGCTTTGACCTAGTTGGAGTACTAGCGAGGGACATAGGGTGTACTAAGCCAGCATCAAAGCATGAATTTGTCCTCATGCTCTTCCTATAAATCATTTGACTTTGGCTCATGTTCTGATCAATACAAGGTCCACTCTAGTGTGACTCAGTAACAAAGTTGACATATTCACTTAGGAGGCTTTCATATGCAAAAACGGTCTTTAAAATATCCAGACATTTATTATGCCACATAAAAAGAAATGAGATCAGGCAGTTCTGAGACTTACTTGGCAATTTAATGAAGACATGTGTCTATCTTGGTGTTTGGCTATGTTTTATCCGTCACCCCTTTATCTTTGTCCTCATGTTGGTTCTCCTGATGATCACAGAATGGCTGTAAGATGCAGAAAGACAGAGCAGCACACTTAGATTTGTGATCTGTGGGGGAGAGAGAGAGAGAAATAACGAGAGAGACAGACTTGTTTCCCAGCATGCAAATGTCTTTTCTTCCATATTAACTGGGCCATTTTAGGTAAAGTCCACTCTTGAATGACAGAGAAATACAAGTAGGTTGATTTACTCCAATCAGGATTCCCCTGAAACTGGAGAATGGATGAATATTGGAGCAACACTGAGGCAGAGTTAGGAAGGAAGAAGTCAGAGGATCTGATGTCAGAGTTAGGAAGGAGGATGTCAGACCTCCCGACAACCATATTGACTAAACTCAGTTTCCTGAAAACACACAGCATACACTAGAGCAATCCATGTACCAAAGATCCAGTTCAGGTCAACACCTTAGAAGGGTCAATTTATCAGATAAGTATTTGAGGCTTCGTCAACTTCTGGAACTATCGTCTGTGTACAACCCAAAGATGTTTAAAAGCGTCCTCCCTCAAATTATGTAGATGTTTAATGTAAATATGAAAGTGGCTCAAAATCATTTGATCCGATTAAATTTATTCCTTCCTCATGTTTTGCTTTTATTTAGAGCTAGCAATAAATGTTGAATCTAGATGCTGGTGGTAAGTATTGTAAATTGGGTTTTCAGGTACTGTGTTTTAAAAGGCTTTAGCAGATACGAAGCTGCCCTTACAGTAAGTTAAATTTTACAAATAATCTTCATTTCACAAAATATTAATCGTATATTTAGAACTAGCTACATAGCCAGTTGGAAGAAAGTGTGAAGGAACAAGAGTGGAGGTGGTTAGCGAATGTCTTTTAGTACATGATCGGACTCTGAGTGTATTTTAATATGCTGTGGGTGTACCAGTTAAAAGACTAATTGTTAGCATAAGGGAAGAAATGGAGAGAAGTCTAAAAACAAAATAAGAATCATTGATTGGCTCTCTTTTCTGTTGTTGCAGGAAGTGTGATTTAAGCATTTGAATCTTGAAGCAGATTTCAGAGAAGGCACTTATTAAAGGTTCTCAGTAGATAGTCTTTTACCTGTGTTTAGTATAAAAGCAGTCAACTCTTCTTACACAATTATTCCGTTCTGCTTTATAGAATTCCATTGCACTTGGTCTGACAAAGCAATCATTTCTGCCCAGATTGTTGAGGATTAGGCATTCAGTTGATGACATTTTCCCACGGGCTACTCCTCGGCATGCATTTTTCAGAATATGGACTCTGCAGGGTTGAGGTACAAGCAAGGTTTGGATTAAAAGAACATCTTTAAGCCTCGGCTTCTGGGTTAGAAGAAGAGGAAGAAGAAGAAGAAGAAGAAGAAGAAGAAGAAGAAGAAGAAGAAGAAGAAGAAGAAGAAAAGGAGGAGGAGGAGGAGGAGAAGGAGGAGGAGAAGGAGAAGGAGAAGGACAAGGACAAGGACAAGGAGAAGGACAAGGAGAAGGAGAAGAAGTCAAACTAACCTCTAGAGCTCTAGAGGCTTCTGTAACAAAGTGCCACAAACTGAGCAGATTGAAAACACAGTATTTATGGTCTCATAGTCCTGGAGGCAAGAACTCTACCATGAAGGTGTCGGCAGAGCCACTGTCCTTCTGCATGTGCTGTGGAAGGGTTTGTCTGGAGGCTGTCTCCAAGCCTTCCTCCATGTGTAGATGGCCATCTTCTCGCTGTGTCTCTTCATGCTATCATCCCTTCACGTCTGCCTCTGTGTCCGATTTCTCTTCTTCTCAGGATGCAGGAATAAAAGCTCACCCTAATGACCTTATTTCAACTTGGCCACTTTCCTAAAAACCCTATTTCCAGATGAGGTCACAGACTGAGGCACTGGGGATTAAAGCTCCAGCATATCATTTTTTTTTGGGGGGGGGGAGGGGACACAATTCAACTCATAGCCTGTGCTTTCTTACTTCAGCATCCCTGGGAATACACCTGGCATGAGCTGCCGAGGGTTACTGCCCTGCTGCTATTCCCCACATTCTGGGCCATAGGGTTCAACACTCTACTTAGGGATCAGCTCCATTCAAACACTATTAGTTGAATGACTGTTGTGTGCTAGCACTGAAAATACATTAGGACACAAGAGAGAAATGGTTGTTGCCGACACATAAGCACATGAAGTATAGCTAGAGATAATGTTACCTGTTTTGAAGGCTATGGACAGGGAGGGAAAGAGAATAATGAAGCGGGGACTCACCTAAGTAAGGCAGTCATGGTAAGCTGCCCTGAGAGAACTTTTCACCTGGACCTGAAGGGTTTGTTTGTTTGTTTGTTTTTTTAATCTTTATTTTTGAGAGAGAGAGAGAGACAGCGTGTGAGCAGGGGAGGAGCAGAGAGAGAGGGAGACACGGAATCTGAAGCAGACTCCAGGCTCGGAGGTGTCAGCACAGAGCCCGACACGGGGCTCGAACCCACGGACCGTGAGATCATGACCTGAGCCGAAGTCGGACGCCCAACCGACTGAGCCACCCAGGCACCCCTAGACCTGAAAGTTAAGAAAAAAATCAGAAGATGAAAAACAAATATTTTCCTATTCCAGGGAGAGGAGATAGTATGCAAAGGGCCGGAGGTAAGGAAGAGTTGGGCCTGTTTTAAGATCTGAAAGAACATAAAAAGTTTTGATTTTGTGATACCCATTTAATAGAGAGATAGAGCAATAATTCCTAACTTATATGGCAAAGAAAGACAGAATTAGGATTGGATCCACTTTTCTCTCACCAGTGTGTCCTCCTCCCCTGCACTGATTAATTCCTAATTTCTCTCGGTCACATCTGTCTTGCCCTCCGTCCCCATTCCTATTCACGTTGGTCAGATTCTGACGACTTTACTTTGGGGATCCTGCAGGAGGCCTCCCCACCTCCAGGCCTGTTCTAAAACCCATCCTTCATACTCCGGCAAGAGATGACAGACAACTGAGTCTGATCAGTTTCACACCCTCTGCTGAATCCACACCTTGTACAGTGTAGAAGGCTTCTTACCGTGATCTATGAGGATGGCCATGCTGTAGTCTCTGCTCCCAATTCAGGCCAGTCATCTGCCACCCTGGCCATCAACTTCAAGTACCACTAACGCTTCTCACAATCCTTTTCCTTGTTTTGTTGTTCTGCACCTCTAGTCTGTGCTCCTGTGGTTGCCTTGGTCTGTGTTAGTTTTGGTGAAGCCTTATGAATCCTTTAACATCTGGCGGATAATGCTTTCCCAAAACTTCTTGACCCCACGCTACTCGGCCCTGGAGCTCCCACGTGCAGGTCCCCATCCCTGACGCCAGCACATCGCTCCGTTATGGTCGCTTTGTAGATAGTCGCCCTGAGCACAACTTTCGGGCAAGTGCTTTCTTCACCTTTGTGCATATCCAGTGCCGTTTCTGCAACCTAGTGGCTGTTTATCGCTCGGTCTTCTGCTGAGCATGTAGATGAATGTCACTTCCTGAGATATGGTCAAGAAATGAGCTTCCTGGGGCGCCTGGGTGGCTCAGTAGGTTAAGTGTCCAACTCTCGGTTTCAGCTCAGGTCATGGTCTCACCATTCATGAGTTCGAGCCCGGCCTTGGGCTCTGTGCTGACAGCAAGGAGCCTGCTTGGGATTCTTTCTCTCCCTCTCTCTCCACCCCTCCCCTTCTCGCTCTGTCTCTCCAGGTAAATAAATAAAGTTACAAAAGAAAAAGAAAAAGAAATAAGCTTCGTATGTTTGAGACTCTCCCCCAATCATTCTACTCTAACCTTTCCCTTTCCTCCTCGCTCAAAACCTCCCTTCTATGCCAGTAACTGGAGGGACTCCAAGGCCTCACCATACCCACCTGATGCTGGAAATAACTCCAGACATTTGAATTAGAACACTCTTCGGACCTTGTTCCCATCACGTCACACTCCACCTGAACCCAAGTACAACTTCCCACGGGGAAATTATACCCTCACCCCACCTATGGACGACAGTGTTTCTACACAGCCATACCCCCTAAGACTTGTCCAAAGATGTCTGAATGCATGTTCCTGAATTACCACAGGTGTCCCCAGGTGTCTTCAGGTAGAACGTTCTAGGCTTACAGTTCCTAATTCCATCTCCAATATTTAAAACAGGTGTTGTCTGTACAATGCACACCTCTGCATCTTTCTATGTAGTTCAGAACCGGCAATAACATAGAGAACGTATAAATTGACTCAGTCACACTTAGAGGCTCCACGCTCGATTAATGCTTGTGAAGTTGCTTGGAGAATGTTTCTTTCCAGCATAGTGTACGCACAAGATTATGTACTTGGAGAGGGAAGCGGCTCCTTAGGCAGCTCATTCTTTTCTAAGACAGCACCCAGAAAGCTTGTCCATTGCTGTGCCACAATCTGTGGACATTTGGGGGACCAGTGTCAGGATATGTTTCATGAGCGCAGGTGTGGTAGCATTTGCACATTTGTGGTAACATCTATTTGTGGCAGCACCTGCAAAATAAAGGAGAGTGTTGGAAGAAAAAGAACAGACCCTTCTACCAACTTCAGTGAGGCTGCCATTCAGAAAGGCTTTTCTTTGCATTCCCCCAAACACAACCCAGTAATGCTCCAAGGGGTGTATTCTGAGAACGAGAAATTCCAAATCCAGAACCACTTTATGTGAGCCGTCGTTTAATCTGCAACGAGGTTGTGAAAGACGTTGGTCTTGAGGCCACCTGTTACCCACAGATGGAACCTTGCCTACCAAGGCCCCAACAATTGAGTTCAGGGGTGGCGGAAGGTTGTGATAGCATTCAAAGAATGTGTGGGCAAAAAAACAGCAGCGGTGATATTGACAACAGTCTTCGGCTCTGATTTTTACCCCACAGGTTTCAGAAATGGTCCCTTTGCCAGATAGAGCTCAGGGTAGTTGACAGCATCTCCGGGGTGGATGACCCACCATTCTGCTGCTTCTACCACTCTCTATTTGCTGTCTTCCCTCTACCCGCATTGCCACAGCTAGGATGAAGTGGGGTCACTCTCACTGCTGCCAGCACTGACCTGGGGAGACACACGGCTGCCCACACTAATTCGGTTGCTTTATTGGGTCGCTATCAACGCTTTGGACGAAACGGGGCTTTGCTCCCACGAAAATGATAAATGTTAATTCCTCTCGAACTTAACAAAAGAGTCACCTGATCATCCCGTTCTATGGAGTCCCTGTCTCTAGGAGTCTAAGATAGATTTTCCAAGGACTAGACTAAAGGATATTCGAATTGGCGGACATTTGACTACAGAGTGTCTTATGTGGAAACATACCTCCCAGTCCACGGTCAACCTAGGTCCAGGATTTAAAATTAGACATCTTGTTCTTTCTGTCTCCCAGTAAGCTCTAATCAGTTATTATGCTGAGGAACGGGTATTCTCTCTTTTAAAAAAATGGCTTGGGGCACCTGGGTGGCTCAGTTGGTTAAGTGTCTGACTCTTGATCAAGCATATGATGCTCAATCGACACTCAATCTAGCATATGATGAAGCAAATGAAATGAGATATTAAAAATAGGTGGATGTAGCTTAGAAAGTATATGGCTGTTATTTAAATTATTCTCGTTCTTGCAACTATTTTTTAAGTTTGAAACTATTTCCAGATAAACTTTGTTTTAATTGAAAACATATCACCAAAAATTGTTATCACCAATTACTCTATCATATAGATTGTATATGTATGACATATAAAGATAGTATATATACTTAGGATTTAAGAATAGAGAAAAACAGCATAAACGAGAAATTTTAAGGAAATATTCAAAGTGATACTCTCAAGACTCATG
The DNA here is from genome assembly GCF_018350175.1 of Felis catus. Taxonomy (NCBI): domain Eukaryota; kingdom Metazoa; phylum Chordata; class Mammalia; order Carnivora; family Felidae; genus Felis; species Felis catus. The sequence continues at coordinate 39,034,303 of NC_058380.1, forward strand.
ATAAGCCTTTGTTTTATTTTATTTTTTAACTTTAATTTAATTTAATTTAATTTAATTTAATTTAATTTAATTTAATTTAACTTTACTTATTTTGAGAGGCAGACAGAGTGCAATCAGGGGAGGGGCAGAGAGCGAGGGAGAGAGAGAATCCCAGGTAGGCTCCACACTGTCAGTGCAGAACCCAACACAGGGGCTCAATCACACAAATCCTGAGATCATGACCTGAGCCAATATCAAGAGTCAGACACTTAAACCACTGAGCCACCCGGGGCACCAGTGTGAATTTTTCTAAGAATAATCATAATATGGTTATCAAACTCAGTTAATTTAACAATGATGTATCTAATAAATCTAAGGTAGATCGCATCTGTTCTCTGTAGTTCAATTTTGCAGTTGAAATTTTGCAATAAATCCAATAACATCCTTACTAGGACATCCCTCCCCAACACCCTGTCCCCAACCCCTCACCTCCACATCAGGATCTGGTATACATTCACATTTTGTATTTAGTTGTCGTGTCTCTTAGGCTCCCTTAGTCCAGAATATTTCTGGTCTTTCTGTCTTTAATGACGCTGCCATTTTAGAAGAATACAGTCCCTTCCCTCTTTTTTTAAATTTAAAAAACAATCTTCTAACTTTGTGATGTTTTCTCAGGACTAGATTCAGGCTACATATTCTCAGCTAGACTACAACACAGGTAATATCATATTTGGAGGCACACAATGGAATTCTGCTTCTTATTGGTAATATCAATTTTGATTACCCGAAGTGTTACCTGATTTCTATACTATACTATACTATACTATACTATACTATACTATACTATACTATTATTATTATTTCTCCTGAAACTTATAAGTAGTTTGTGGGGGAAATGATGAACATGATGCATATATCCATCTCCTCATTCAAATTTAGCATCCATTACTATTTACAAAATGCTAATTTTACAACTCCAACACACCTTCCTCATTTACCAGTTAGCTTTCAGCAACATACTTTAAGTTGGGACCTCCATTTTTCCCCAGTCTAAAAGTAGGTAGGTATATATGTAACATATAGACTCAGGACTTCCTATCTTGTAGTGCTTTATAATCTATAATGGTACTAAATAATGTTGATGATCAATTTGTCCCAGATTTAGCCAGAAGGATCCTATTAATCTAGTTCTCTGTCCTTTTGGTATAGCCTACTGTTCTTTTTGACTTCTTCCCGACACTCTGGAATAACAAGATGTTCTGGGTTCGTCTAATACCTACCTTATCTCAGCCCTGGAATCAGCCACCTTTCCATCAAGTGGGAGTCATTTTAGTGGTGCATAGCATTAGAGACCAAGATCTGGGCATGAGGTATGACCAGTTGGAATGCCTTTGCTTCTTGGTGCTTTGAGAAGACAAAGCTGGGAAGTATATGCATGTATATAGACAAACACATATACCAATATGTGCACATATATTCACACAAACATACAAATGCACATGCATACATACATATATCCAAGTTTTAGAAATTGTGAGTTCATATCAGTACCTCCAATTCCAACTCGTCATCACAGGGTACTTTATTGCCTTTTCCCATTCCATAAATTTAATGTCTCTCCTTCCTCAGTGAGAATCTGGCTCCTAAAAACATCAACGCTTTTATTTATTTGCTCATCAATTCTTTCACTTACTCATCTAAAATTGTTTTAGAGTTAATTTTCCTATAACAGAATGGTTTTAATTAGAAAAAAAAAATGATACAACTTTTCCCTGGTGTAGGTCCATTCTTCTTGGACATTTTACTCTTGTATTTCCATAGTCACAAGAGGTACAGGAAAGTTTCAATGCCATCATGTTCCAAAGAGTATACTCTTCTCCTTAACAATACTGTTGTACAATCTTTAATCTGGAATATTTATTTGCTCTCAGGGAGGAAATTAGGAATGAAAGTGATAACCCTCTCCCCAATGCCAAATGTAAACAATTTTGAAAAGCAGGAGTTTGAAGTTCTTTTAAGTAAAATGGGCTGTAGAGAAGACATTCTATACCCCTCAATGGTCCAAAGGGGAGATCCTGAGATGTGCAATCCAGTCTATATCCTATAGTTATTTAATTTAATTTAAATTTTCGACTTACCCTTTGATTTTCCTTCTATCTAAATGTTTTTTTGCTTAAGTTTTAGATTGCTGGAGAATGTGGCCCGACACATAAACAGGGATGGAATAGTTTAAATTCAAATCATTGGGCTTTTGCACGTAGAAGGAACATTTAATACATTTAAAGCACAACCAAGGAATTTACCATGCAATAACATTTCTTCGGAAGAGTAATTATCTGAGAGCATTATTGTGAGTATTTAAAAATAGGATTCATGTCAAATCAACTTGGAAATTTGGTGGTCAAATACACTATTTTTTTCCTCCAAAAATTCATAGGGCCTTTATTTTGGAAACGTGCCTTGTAAATTGCCAAGAATTCACCAGGTCTCATTATTGTAGTTTAAAATTATTTGTGGATTACCTCGTGTAGTACTAATAGTTAAGAAAACACATTTTGGCGATGCTGCTGGAAAGTAAATGTGGGGACATTTTGATTAATTTCTCCTGGTGGGAAAGTAGGCTATAGTACTGGTTAAACTAACCCATCTTTAATAGTTCTTGGGGTCAAGGCGACATGGGCTGCTAATCTGCAGTAGCAAAAACAGACAGATATGGGAGGTGGATCTTGGCCAAGAAATGGAGCCAAAGTTGAAAGCCACAGAAACCAGATATGTCTAAAGAATGGCAACCTGAAGCTAAAGGATGAAGAGTTAGGAAAAGGATAAAAAGGAGAAGACACAAAAGTGTAAGTTAAATGACTAGATCACAGGTCTCAGTCAGAAACAAGGAAAAAGGTATAAAGTTCCATTATTTAGGGTTACAACCTATTGGTGTGAGTGGTTTGGCCTGAACTAAAGGAACAGGGTCAGAAAAGTATTTTTTGATGTCCCATCTGACCGGAAGCTGTGTTTTACTAACACCAGAAGTTGTTTTCTATTCACTTCAGTTCAGGGTGGTATATAAAACTCTCCCCACAGCAGCCTTCCCTGAGAGAGGAAACCACTCTAGACTATTAGCAGGCAGCTTTAGTCACTGGCAAAGAATCACCTCTCTTTAAGTTCCAGAACACATGGGTCTGAACTCCAGCAATGAGGAACAGAAATAGCCAAAATTACATAAACACAGACGTTGTACTTGAAAAGTCTGAACTTTAAGCAATGGCAGTCATGGGGAATATAACTCACGGCTTCTACTTGAGAGAGACCATGGATGACAAGAGAAGGGAACCAGGACCTGGAAAGAGGCATTTCCCTTTGCTGTTCTTGGCTAAGCACTGTACCAGTTCCCAAGTAAGAACACTGGGGTTAATAAGAGAACCATTCTCCAGTCAGATGAGTTTATGATTAATTCTTTAATAAAGTGTATAGAGATTGTTCCAAAAAATTAACCCCTTTCACTGCCAGATAATCATTCCATTTTATAAGATCCCCAAAATGACCATGCCAGGTGACTTCAAGTAAATGTTAAGCTTTATCAGCTGCCATTAGGGTCCTAGTGACCAAAATAGAGAAGCCGAGCAAGATGTTTCCACTGTACAGCGAAGCCTGAACAAACTTTCTCCCTCCCTACGTACCGCGCGTGCTTCATAGGCTTCTCTGAGAGATACCCTTGCTTTCTCTGCCACCCAAAGGCTGGCCCACTGCTAGAAACACTCATTCTTATAATAGTGAAGGGCACTGAGTCACGAACAACTAAGACATCCAGGAAGCAGGCAAGTCTTAAAGCTTCTAGAATTCTTAGCTGACCGTGTCCAACTGATGGCTCTGCCTCCAAAAGCCAGAGAATTGTAGCAACTGGATTATCATTTTAAAAGATTAAAGTGTTAAAAATCACAAAATTAACAACACAAAGGAATAGCTTGAACTAGTTTCCATATGTTTATACCGTGGCAGCTGACATGGTGCAGTAGAATCAGGCAGGTGACTTTCATTCTTGACTCTGCTGCTTGGTATCTGCGCGGCCGTGGAGATTTTATGTGACCTCTCTGAGCTTCTGTTTCCTGTCTAGTGCCACCTTTCTGTTGCTCCCTTAGGATTCTTGACGCAGATATCCTTTCAGTGACCTACACTCATTGTGTTCTTTCCCAGTATGTGGCCTCCTCATGTGCTGTTTCCCCAACCAGGAATACTCTTCTGTCGCTAGTCACGTGGCTCGTTACTTAACCATCTTTCACGTCTTCAGTCTGCAAAGAGGCATTCTCTGACCACTGATTCTAGGTTATCTCCCCTTCTTGTTCCATCTCATAATGCCCTTTGACATTTTCTTTACAAGACATCACAATTTACAAGAGTGTATTCGTTTTGTTGATTGACTCTTCGTTAGTTTATCTTTCCCACTACCCACTACCCTCTTAGTGCCCATGAAGACAAGGACTTTATATTGTTCACCTCACACACCTTTTGTCCTGCAGTTTCTGGCTCACATGGGTGTTCCTATTTGCTGAATAAATGAGAATGGGAACTTATTCCCCACGCTTGGTTTGAGAGTAAAATGAATAAAACATATGTAAAGGATCTTATTCAATTCTTAACCCATAGATAACATCAATAAATCTTGATAACCTCCCCCAAGTACAGCAATCATGCAATTAAACTTACATGGCATTGGATTTCTAGAAATAAAATGTAAATGTTACCAGTAGCCAAAAGATCATCACTGATGTTTAGAAACTTTCTAAAAGAAGAGGAATATTATCTATAAGCATAATAACACGTAATAAATAACGTAGTAAATAAATAACAGATGATAAACCTATAACTCAAAACACTCTAATATCCAAAGTTGGTGTTATTACCTTTTCCTATCTGCCCTCTACTTTTTAAAGCAGATTAGTAATAGAAAGCTAGAAATACAAGATATATTGTGCTAAGTAATATTAACCATGGTGTTTCACAAGCTATGAATTAGAGCCAGACTTCTGAATCTCTGGTCTCAACTAAATTACTGTTTTTTTCCAATGAAGATAAGCAAGTCACTTTACCAAGATTGAGCCATATTTCGTCGGGGTTAAAATACAGAAATGTCACTCTCCTTGCCTCCTTTCAGGAAGCAAAGGTTCGCCTTTTCTCTAACTCTCCATCAACAAAAGTTCTGTCTTTACAGAAAAGAAATCCTGATTGAGATCCTCCAACGAGAGACAAATCTATTGTCACTCTGTTGGCTATAAGAATTGCAGGATTAGCTACTAAATAGCATTTGCTTCCTTGGTCACCTTCCACAAACCAAAGTTAGTCATTTTATCTTAAGGATAAAGAAATTAGTGAAAATAAACTACCATAATTGTTAACAGAGCAATCTTGACATCCTCAGAGAAATAAATATAGAATGTAGAACTTGAGATTTTTTCCTTTTGCAAAGTGAAAAGAGACGAAATGGATTATTGTAAAATCCCTCGATTTTCAATTGAGGAGACTAAGCCCCAAGAAATTAGATGAAATTCTAGGTAGAAGTGAGCAACACTCACCATTCAAGTCACCAGGCCTACTTGTCTTCTACTTCCATAATTTCTTTTCTTCCCCTTGGCCTAGTTTTCCATCAGAATAACTGGTCTCAACCTTCTTACCATTCAGCTTTTGCTCTGGGACCAGATTCTATACCAGATGGCCCAGAGACTGGATACTGAAATAAATTAAAATCATTCTTGAAAAAATTTGTATTGTTTATTTCCATTATTGCTAATAATATGTGCTTGGATTTTTTTCCCCTCCCTCACACGCTGTAGAAATGTTCACTCCAAAATAAATTCTCAATCAAGGCTATTCTCCTCTCAGTGTCCAGGAATAAGCAGCCTTTGGGTACAAAGAGGGAAAGAGTATTCTTATCCCCCTCTGTAGATTTCTCTTTGCCAAGGCCCAAAAGTCAGACAAGAATGAGCTGGTGAGGCCTAAGGCTGTCAACTAAAACTCTTCACCTGGTTCACCATCTAGAGAGAGATGCTTCTACACAAGGTCAAGAATCAAAGTGTAAACCACAAAGGATTCTGGGGCAGGAAGGTATGGAACTATGATAGGGTTTATTAATGCTAGTTAGCGGGTACTCTGTAAGGCATCCTATTCTTTCCAAGTATTTAGAAAGCAGCAGTGATGTGTCATCCAAAAAAAATATGCCCAATGGTATCATGGGAAATTCTGCAGCCTGATTTCAGAATTAAGAAATGAACATTCCCTCAAATTGAGATGGTAACAGGTATGAAAAGGCTTCAGTTAATCAGTTAATAGATACGTATTTAGGGCCCACACCGTGGCAGGCCCTGTTCTAGAGAATAGAGACCCAGTGACATACAGGACAGATGGCTTATGACCTCTACCTGGGTACTACATGAGGTGCTTTGGAATGGCTATGGCCTTAGTGCCTTCCCTTACTGGAACAAGTCCCTTCCTTACATCAATAACTACCTCTTGATTACCTACTGTGCCCAGGGAACCATATTAGAGTTATTTAGTGATACAAATATATACAAACCTCATCCTCAAACAGTATTCAGCATAGGTGGAGAACCAAGATACATAGAGAGACATAAAATGGTAAATTAATAATGAAAGTAAGTGGTGCCTTTTGGGATTCTAGTATGTTCCATAGCTTGATCTAGATGGGGGTCACACAAGGGTACACAAATATAAAAATTCATCAAGCTATATACTCAAGATTTGTGTACTATTTTAATATAAAAAATGCAAGGCATTACTTGCTTTACATTTATATATGTCCTCCTCAAATTCCAAAAATGACTTGAACCTTCTTACAAAGATAGACACAATTACCAGATTACAAAATAAATAAGGGAGAAAACTGGAGGAAAGAAAAATAAAGACAGGAAATAAAAATAAGGAGCCAGAGTTAATACTATTACCCCTCAAATGCATGCCATTCTTACTTATTTCTTGCGGGGGGCTGCAATTCTGGCTCCAAGCCTATGAAAAGAAGGAGACATGACTCATGATGACCACAAGATAAAAACAAAACAGCGGCTCAGGAGAATCCAGCTATTCTTGGTTTTAAGGACTGAGAAACATTTTTCCCATGGGTCAACATGGAAAGGACACTGTGAAATATAGCAAACCATGTCCCTAACAACAACCATACAGTAAATTTGATAGCACTTTGTGTTGGGTGGTTTCTTACAAAGTTTTTTATGTGGGCCAATGGTATAATAACAGAGCACAGTTCAATAAAAGCAATTATATAAGGGCCAAAATGATAGAAACCAGGCTTAGAAGTGTCATACAAGTAGAATAGATATTCTCATAGTTTCAAAGCCAGGAGCAGTAATGTGGTCTGGAGAAATTCAGAAAGCCTTACCAGAGAAGGATATATTCAACTGGGTCTTGAACAAAGATCAGAAGAGATCAGTTACCTTGGCAGGAATGAGGAGGTCATTCCTAGTAGTAAAGGACTAATGCAAACTGAGGGGTCAAGGAAGAAAGTAACAGGAACATTTAAGGAAATAAGTAAGCCATCCTGGTTTATGATGAAAGAGTGAGCAAGACAGCCGAAAAGGTAAGTGAAGGCCAGACACTGGAGGCACCAGAAGCCAGACTACAAGGTTAATTCTTTATCTTAGAGACAAAGGGTTGAATACTGAAGTATTTCAAATTTCTGGAAAAAAGAATGTTATGATAAAGCTATCATTTAGGAAGATTAATCAGGCTGTCTTTAGCTGGATAAATTAAAACTGCAAGAAAAAAAAATAGTTAGAAGATTCTTTCCCAAGAGCCTCTGGACAATGACTCTGTGATTTAACAGACTTAGCCTTATTTTACCTGTACACAAAGTTAAAGGATTGGCTTGAGGTAATTGTCCCCAAGGCGACAATGAAGCCACACCCATAACCACCAGTTACTTCCCTCTCCTGGGCCACTTTAAATTTAGGCTGTGGTTTGAAACAACAACAAAAAGCAGCTAAGGAAACCAGGGAGGAAGTTTTGGATCTTTCTCAAAGCAACATGGAAAAGAAGAGAGAGATGGAAAACAAAATATTTTAGAAGGGAGTGGAAAAAATGACCTGCTCACAGCACTTAATGCACACAGGGAAGGAATGTTTATGCTTAAAACCTGAGAGCAGGGCGGCCTCCCTGCCCCCATCCCCCCCCCCCCCCATGCTAGGAAGGAAAGAGGTTACACAGATCTGTATAAAGGGAGCATCGCTCCCTCACATGGCTAGAGCTGCTATTTACAGGGGAACACTTAGGGGCTCCAACTGTCTTTTCTTTTAAGAGAAAGTCTGTCTCCTGCTGTTTCTGGTTCCAATGCCTGCTGAACAGCAGTTTGGAGGCACATACCACCCCATGGGCAGCTCCTTCATTCCTTTGCTGTGTTTGCAAAGCTGGCACGCCTCACCGAGCACATTCACTGTTCTATACCTTGCACAAAACCCTCAGATTCCTTTTTGAAATGCCTTTGTGTCTCTGTGTGTACTTGAACCTCTGGGCCAATGATCAGGAGCCTCCCATTCAGCACCTGAGAAAAGGTTAAATGAAAGCAAAGGCATAAGAATCTCGCTTCTGCCCTGAGCTGGTTGACGAATTGTGTGTGCATGTGTTTGTGTGTCTGTGTGTGTGTACACACACGTATTTTTTTCCAGAGAAGAAAAAGCTGTTCTTATCTTTGGAAATGATCATGACAAGAGGCTCCACCTGCTGGCCTAGGAGGATTCCGAAAAGCTGAGTCCCATCATCTCAAACTGGAAATTATACCCACTCCTGTCTTTCCGGCCCAGGTTCTCTCATTGGTGGCTTCAAGAGACTGTGCCACGCCATAGTGTTCATGGCCATGCTTGATTTCACTGGTTCTCCATCTAGGGAAATAAGCTGTAGGTCAAATACTTCTGGTGCCATGGAAAGGGAACTTGGCTGAGAGTCAAAAAACCTGAATCCCAACTCTACCACTTGCTTATACAATGACATCGGGCAAATGCTTAGTTTTCTTGGATTTTTTGCTGGGTTTTTTTTTTCATCTGAAAAATAGGAATTATAGCTCTTTCCCTCTCCATTTTAAAGGTTGGCATTGGGAGTTGGATGGAGAGCATTAGAGACATGAAGGACTTTGTAACCATAAAGTTCTGTGCAAACAAACTGGAGAGTTTTTAGCCTCATGGAGATTTGCTGAGAAGAGGGAAGCTTTCATGTTAGAGTAATTTCTATGGGGTGTCGGATCTTTGTCAATAAGAGGAGATTTTAAAAAGTATACCCTCAGTGTGACGTGACTCCTGCCTCATCCGCAGATTATTGTGCTACTCTGCCTCTGCGAGTGTGGGCGCTGGTGGGGATGGAGGAGCTGGGCACTTTGCTGATAAACTGCTCTCCCTCTGAACTTTACATCCTGTGTAAGGTGAAGGTTGAAAGGGGCTCCATTGTCTTCCATTTATGCATTGGCTCTTTTCCATCCCACCAGCCACATAGATCTGAGGTCCAGAGGGGAGTCTGGAGATTACATAAGGCAACCCTCACATGTGAAACATGAACAAAGAGCAGCTTCGTGTCTAAGGGTCTCACTCAAAGTTACACAGTTAGCCAGTGGGCTAAGTTCTCGAGCTCACAGATGGCAAGGGCTAAACTTAGCTGAACTTATGAGGCTCCGGGTAGCTCTGAGATAGTTACTCACCTTCCCATGACTTTGTTTACTCATTTAAAAATAGAAATGGAAAACGATCCTACCTTAAAAGGGCTCTAGGGTAGTGTTGGCAGGAGGAGAACATACTTTGCCAATTTATAGCTCTTTATAAATGCTTTTAATTATTATCAGTTAATTAGGATTTTAAAAAGCCTGAAATAAAGCCTACGTTTTAGGATGGTTTAACATGAATATAATTAGCTTTTTTATATGAATTATATATACATATATACTATGATAATATAATTTTGTAACACATAAAATGTGCATTATACACTTATAAAAACATAAATGAAAGAATATCCCTGTATGTAATATATTGATGTTGCAGTAATACAGTGTGCTGAGTGTACAGTATTGTTTTTTTGATTAATAAATTGTATTTTTTAAGAGCATCTTTAAGCTTCAAAGCACAATTGAACAGGAATTAAAGGAGTCCCCATATTCCCACTGTCTCCACACCCACAACCTGCTCCTACTATGACAACCCTGTAGCACAGTCCTACATTTGTTATTACCAATGAGTCTACACTGACACATCATCACCACCCAGAGTCCACAGTTTACACTGGGGTTTTCTTTTGGTGTTTCACATTCCATGAGCGCGGACAAATTTGTAATGACACGTATCCATCATTGTAGCGTCACGTAGAATAGTTTCACTGCATCAAAAATCTTCTGGTCTCTGCCTTTTCATCCCTTCCTCCCCACACCCCCCTGGCAATCACTGATCTATTTACCGTTGCCATGGTTTTTCCATCTTCAGAATATCAGATAGTTGGAATCCTACAGTGTGTATCCTTTTGAGATTGGTTTTCTAACCTTAATAATAAGCCCTTAAGTTTCCTGCATGTTTTTGCATGAACTCGTTGCTCATTTCTTTTCAGTGTTGAATTGCATTCTATAGCGTGTAGGTGCCACCCACAGTTTATATATCCACTAACATGCTGAAGGACATCTTGGTCACTTCCAAGTTTTGGCAATCATGAATAAAGCTACTATAGACATCATGAGCAGGCTTTTTATGGACAAAAGTTTTCAATTCATTCTTGGTAAATTCTTGATAAATACCATGGGGTACAAGTAATTCCTAGATCAGAGGGAGTGAGGGACACAGAATCCGAAGCAGGCTCCAGGCTCCAAGCTGTCGGCACAGACCCCAATGCAGGGCTTGAACCTACAAACCATGAGATCATGACCTGAGCTGAAGTCAAACACTTAACCAACTGAGCCACCCAGGTGCTTCTCTTTCGTCCATGTTTTGATCAAGTTACTCATTTTCTTATTGTTGAGTTTTAAGAACTCTTTGTATTTTGCATAACAGTCTCTTATCAGATGCATCTTTTGCAAATATTTTCTCCCAGTCTGTGGCTTGTCTTTTCATTCTCCTGACAGTAGTGTTTCATAGAGCAGAAGCTTTAATTTTAATTAAGTTCAGCTTCTCAATTCTTTAAACTTGTGTCTTTCTTGGTGTATCTTAAAATTATTGTCATGCGCAAAGCCATCTAGGTTTTCTCTTATGTTATCTTCTGGAAGTTTTATATCTTTCATTTTACATTTATGATCCATTTTAATTTTTGTGAAGGCATAAGGCCGGTGTCAAAATGTATTTGTTTGTATGTAGATGTCCAATTTTTCCAGGACTTTTTGTTGAAAAAACTATTTTTTTCCATTATATTGCCTTTGCTCTTTTATCAAAGAATCAGTTGATTTTATACATAGATAGAGATAGAGATAGAGATAGAGATGATAGAGATAGAGATAGAGATAGAGATAGAGATAGAGATAGAGATAGAGATAGAGATAGAGATAGAGATATTTCTGGGATCTCTATTTTGTTTCATTATCTATTTGTTCTTTCATCAATATCACATTGTCTTGATTACTGTATCTCTAGTGTGTGTTGAAGTCAGGTAGTGTCAGTCCTCTGACTTTATTCTTCTTTAATATTGAGTTGGTGGGGCGCCTGGGTGGCTCAGTCGGTTGAGCATCCGACTTTGGCTCAGGTCATGATCTCACGGTCTGTGAGTTCGAGCCCCGCGTGGGGCTCTGTGCTGACAGATCAGAGCCTGGAGCCTGCTTCAGATTCTGTGTCTCCCTCTCTCTCTCTGCCCCTCCCCCACTCAGGCTCTGTCTCTCTCTGTCAAAAATAAATAAACATTAAAAAACGTATATATTGAGTTGGCTATCCTGGGTCTTTTACCTCTCCATATAAACTTTATAATTAATTTGTCAATTTCCACATTGCAACTTGCTGGGATTTTGGTTGAGATTGCACTGCATATTGATCAAGTTGGGAAGAACTGATGTTTTGACAATACCGAGTCTTTCCATCTATAAACATGGAATATTTCTCCATAAATTTAGTTCTGTGATTTCATTCATCATAGTTGTAATTTCCTCCTGGATTTTGTACATATTTTGTTAGGTTTGTACCTAAATATTTCATTGTTTTAATGCTAATGCAAATGGTAATGGGTTTTTAATTTCAAATTCCACTTGTTAATTGCTGCCATTTAGGAGAGTGAATGAGTTTTGCATCTTAACCTTGTATCCTGCAACCTTGCTATAATTGCTTATTAGTTCCAGAGTTTTGCTTTTGTTTCTCTTTGGTTTTTGTGTTTTTGTTTTGTTTTGTTTTTGTTTTTGTTTCTGTTTCTGTTTCATCCATTTGAGATAACTATGTGATCTGAGAACAAAGACAGGCTTGTATTTTCCTTTTCAATCTATATACCATTTATTTTCTTGTCTTGTCTTATTGCATTATCCAGGACTTGTAGCACAATCTTAAAAAGCAGTGGTAATAGAGGACATCCTTGCCTTGTTCCTGACATTAGCAGGAAAGCTTTGAATTTTTCACCATTTAGTATGATGTTAGCTGTAAGCTTTTGTTGTTGTTGTTGTTTGTAGATACACTTTACCAACTTGAGGAATTTACCTATTATTCCTAGGTTGCTGAGAATTTTTACCTTGAAAATGGTATTGGATTTTGTCCAATGATTTTTCTACATCCACTGGTATGATCATGTAATTTTCACCTATTGATGTGATGGATTAATAGATTTTTGAATAGAGAACCTCCTTTCATAACTTGGGATAGATTCCACTTGGTCCTGGTGTATAATTAATTTTATACATTGTTGAGTTTGATTTGCTAATATCACATTGAGGATTTTTTGTATCTATGTTCATGAGAGATAGTGGTATATAGTTTTTTGTTTTGTTTTTGTCTTTGTTTCTTTTAATGTGTTTGTCTGGTTTTGGTATTAGGGTAATGTTGGCCTCACAAAATGAGTTAGGATGTATTCTGTCTGCTTCTATCTTCTGGAGAAACTAAAGAAAATTGGTATAATTTCTCCCTTAAATATTTGGTAGAACTCACTGGTATAACTATCTGGGCCTGAAGTTTTCTGCTCTGGAAGGCTATTAATTATTGATTCAACCTTTTTTTTTTTAGTAGATACAGGCCTATTTGTATAGTCTATTTCTTCTTTTATGAGTTTTGGTAGATTATGCCCTTCAAGGAATTGGTCCATTTCATCTACTTTTTCAAATTTGTGAACACAAATTATCTTTTAATATCCATGGGATCTGTAGTGATGTCCTCTCTTTTATTTCTGGTATTAATAATTTGTATCTTCTCTTTATTTCTTAGTTAGCCTGGATAGTCTTATCAATTTTATTTATCTTTTCAGGGAAACAGCTTTTGATTTCATTGAAATCTCTACTGATTTCCTATTTTTAATTTCATTGATTTTTGCTCTTGTTTTCATTAATCTTCTTTTGCTTGCTTTGGATTTAATTTGCTTCTTTTTCAGGTTTTCTAAAATGGAAGCTTAGATTATCAAGTTTAGAACTTTCTTCTTTTCTAATGTATGTATTAAATGCTATAAATTTCCTTCTAAGCACCACTTTTATACACATCCCACAAATTTTGATGAGCTGTATTTTCGTTTTCATTTAGTTCAAAATATTTTCAAATTTCTCTTGAGATTTTTTCTTTGACCCATATGTTATTAAGAAGTACATTGTTTAATCTCCAAATATTTGGGGATTTTCCAGCTCTCTTTCTGTTATTTATTTCTAGTTTAATTCCATGGTTGTCTGAAAGCAGACACAGTATGATTTCCCTTCTTTGAAATTTGTTAAGATGTGTTTTATGGCCCAGAATGTGGTCTATCTTGGTGAATGTTCCATGGGGCTTGAGAAAAATGTGTAATCTGCTGTTTTTGGATGAAGCAGTTTATAGATGTTCATTATATCTAGTTGATTGATGATGCTGTTGAGTTCAACTCTGTCCTTACTAATTTTCTGTCTGCTAGATCTATCAATCTCTGAGAGAGGCATGTTAAAATCTCTATAATAGTACATTCATCCATTTTTCCTTATTGTTCTATCAGGTTTTTTGTTTTTGGATTTTGATGCTCTGTTGTTAGGCATATACACATTAAGGATTGTTATGTCTTCTTGCAGTATTGACCCTTTATCATTATGTGATGTCTCTATTTATCCCTGAAAAATTGCTTTCTCTGAAGTCTGTTCTGTATGAGATTAATATAGTGACTGCTGCCTTCTTTTGATCAGTGTTAGCATGGTATATATCTCTCTATCCTTTTATGGTTAATATATGTGTCTTTATATTTAAAGGGCTTCTTATAGACAACATATATTTGTGTCTTTGGTTTTTGACATACTCTGGCAATCTCTGGCTCCTAATTGGTGTTTAGGCACTCCCATTTAAAGTGAGTATTGAGGGGCGCCTGGGTGGTGCAGTCGGTTAAGCCTCCGACTTCAGCCAGGTCACGATCTCGCGGTCCGTGAGTTCGAGCCCCACGTCAGGCTCTGGGCTGATGGCTCGGAGCCTGGAGCCTGTTTCTGATTTTGTGTCTCCCTCTCTCTCTGCCCCTCCCCTGTTCATGCTCTGTCTCTCTCTCTGTCCCAAAAATAAATAAACGTTGAAAAAAAAAATTAAAAAAAAAATACAGTGAGTATTGATATAGTTGGATTGTTATCAACCATATTTGTTACTGTTTTCTATTTATTGCCTTTGGCTTTATTCCTATTTTTGTCTTCTCTACCTTCTCTGCCATTTGTGGTTTTAATTGAGCATGTTACATGAATCCATTTTCTCTTTCTCAGCATATCAATTTTGTGTGTGTGTGTGTGTGTATGTATATAATTTTATATATACAATTACACATATATAAACTGTTTTTAGTAATTATCCCAGAGCTTTCAATACACATTTACAACTAATCCAAGACCACATTCAAATAACACCATACCACTTCACACGTAGTGCTGTTATTGAATTGTTACCACATTTCACAGTGGATCTTTATCTCTTCTTTATATATATAATTTTTATTTTCCGTTTTATCCATCAAATGATTTAAGGTAGATTATAACTTTTTAGATGGTGCTATAATGTTCCGTGAAGAAATGATACTTTACAAAAACCTTATAATACATATGGACCACACTGATGCACACTTAGAGTCAATCTGCACTCTCATCTATCACTGTAGGTGACTCTCCCATATTGAAAATCCTGCAAGGAACAGCCAGATCCAGATGTTTGCACCTCTCTTTGGGTTTCAAATACCTGTGGATTTCACAGAAAAAGACAAGTTCTTCTCTATTGTATTAATCCTTCAGCATATACTAGGACAGGATGAAGAAGCTGCCTTTGATGACTTCCTGTCCTGCATACCCTTCATCTCTCTCAATCCTTCCCTCTAGTCCCTTTCTGTTGAGTAGTCCATCCTACAGCAGGGCCATTGTTGCGCTCATCAGATCGTTAACTGATCACTGCTGAAATGGTAACTAAAATGTGAAGTATGGGGTTGATCAGAAAGAGTGTGGATTTGAGCCCAATTCTGCATGTACTAGTTGGCAAATCACTAAACTTCTCTGTTCCTCAATTTTCTCATCTATGAAATGAGGTCCATGATAGGATCTCATAAGATTGTTATAAATGATTAAAGGTTAAGAGCCAGTTAATATTCACGAGTCAGCAGATGCAAGTTTGGGTCTCAGTTCCATCTTGGGTTCATAACTCAGACTCTGAACATCAGTTTCTCCCTTGGCAGAGTGGAGAGAACCATAGCTATTCCACAGTAGGGTTATTATCATAAGATAGCAATGTAAAATGCCTCACTAATAGCTCACCCTGAAGTAATGTTAGTTTCTTTCCCTTTTATGAGAATTATAGATTTTCAATAATAATGCATTAAGGTGTGGGTCTCATAAAATTCATTGCCTTTCAGAGGAAATTCCAGTGGACCACAACGTTTAGACCCAAAGGTATCCACGGGTAGAAAGGCAGCCAGAGAAGACTAAATTCTGAGGTGGTACTCACAACTTACAAATCAATATTTCATCAATTCTAAAGTGTTGCCCCGATTTCCACGTATTCCCAGGAGTCTTGATCCTCTACGTGTCCACATATGAAAATATCCATGATTTGGCATGTCTAGAAATGGCTGGACAAGTAATGCTCACTCCTCATAAACTACTAGTACGTCTTTAAAGAAATATCAACAATGACGTCTCCTTCATTTCTGCTCCAACCTTCATCATTTGTGCCTCACGCTATAGTGCTTTCCAAAGCCTGTTGCACTTAGTATGTAATCTGCCTTTGCCAATCTATCTACCTTTGTGTCTCTAGCACTCATCACAGTTCCTAGCATAAAGTATGCACTCTATTAGTATTTATTAAATGAATAACATACCTGATGAGCACTAAACCTAATTAAACACAGCGCCTAATTTAACCCTCACAACATTATGAAATGTGTACTACCATTCTTCATTTACATGTCAGGACACCGAGGCTCAGAATGTCGTTGCCTCTTCATATTCCTATGTCATAGGTGGCAGAGGAAGAAATTTAAGTTCAGGTTTGTCTCAGTGATGTCTAGACAGAGGTAACAACAGCTCTATGAGAAACAAAAGCCTGATCTTCGGCATATGCCAATTTCCTTGGTATAAATACCCGCCCCCCCCCCCCCCCCCCCCATGGTCAATTTTAATCTGCCAAGGTAACATCAGTAGGTTCACAAAATTTAGCAACAGGCTCTTGCAAGCTGCTGCGTGCTGGTTTCAGCACACCCCTAGTTTCACGGCAAAGTGTAGGGTATTTTCGATGGAGTTAACTGAGGCTGCTAGTCCTGTCTTGGTGGCTGAAAAGCCCACCAGTAGCTACAGCGCAATCATCCCCTGTAACCTTTGAATGCTGGTGACCTCTGTATTCCAGACAATTTTGCAGCTGGTCATCTTACCAACAAATTCACTCATCAGGAATGTTCTTCCTTCCCCAAAGACCAGCTACCAACTTCTACTCTCAGACATGAATTTAGCAGAATATTTTTAAAGTAACAGCCCCCAAGTATGCTAGACTTCTGACGCCCCTCCTTAAAAAAAATCCAAAAAACAAAAGGAGGAAATACATTCCCTATTGGATATTTTTCAAAAAGGCCTTCTTTGAGCTGTATAATTGTTTTGTGACAGAAATAGCAGCTGATAAGTTGTGTTCATGTACAAATAATGATGTTATTATGTGAGGCTGCTTATTGTTAGTGTCTTCAGGCAGAAAAAATGTTTAGAAAACCTCACCGAATCCCCAAAGTTTCCTTGGGATTGTCTGGGATGACTTGGAATGCTAGCAGAATCCACACAGGATGATTAGAGGGGAAGCTTTCGGCACTCTCGAAAACTCTCACGTTATTCTCTCCCTTGGGAAGCTGCTCAAGAACATGTTGTATCGGGAGTGCAAAGCCGCTAGGTCAATGGAATCATTTCTTTGTGACTTGGGAATTTCTCAGAGCCAGAAATGTTATCCAAGCTTCATCCCTGTGACTGAGGAAAATTGCATCAGCTGCGCACAGGATACCAGATCTCAATACAACATCTATTTAAGCAATGCCTTGGATGGCAGATGTTGAAGCATGGTCACTGGACGCATGTGCTACTGAGGGCACTGAAGCCTGGTTTATTCTCTCTGATGTACCAGCAGGTTTGAAAAAAATATTTGGGAAAATATCATGGCAGGGTAACATGACTGCTAGGAAGAAAAGTGGTGTCACCTCTGTGTGTTCGTGCGTATGCAAGCTGTGTATATGTGGTTCTGTGCACACAGAGGTCAAACTAAATGTGTCTTGAGTGAGAGAAGACAGGTAATGGGTGAAGTGGACTTTTCAGTTGAAGGTCAAGGGACTTTATTCTTGTCCTAGCTCTGTTACTGTCTAACTGCATGTCCTGGATTCATCTTTTAGCTTTTCTTATCCTTCATTCTCTTAAGTGGAAACATGGGGGTTTGAAATCTATGATGTCACTTTCTGCTTCTTTTTTAATTCATAGATTCCGCAGATGAAATTAAATAATGCTTTCATTGTCAAAAGTGGCTTGAGCAAGTCATATTTCAAAGGAAACAAAACATATCCAAATCGTGGCATTTAAAATGCTATTAATTTCAAATTTAAGCACAACCCCCAAGATTTTTTTTTCCCCTTTGGCCAAGGCTCTATCCACATACACCTGGATACAAGTGGAAAAAAATATGCCAATCACCCAGATGGCTGTAAGTGTTTGATATCTGTCATCATGCAGGCCAAACACCTGGATAATTGCATTCATTTTCACTTTTTAGCCAGATGTTTTGAAATTACTGAGGCATGGCTCAGATAAAAAGTAGATGCTTTTACTCCACAAGGCAGAAATAGGTACAATAAGAGGTAGGAAAAGGAGATGAGACATGTTTTAGCGGGTCAGGCACTTTCCCCATATTTTATACTTAATCTTCATAAAAAACCGTAAGGCATTACCCCCAAATCACAGACTCTGTAAAGGACACTGAAGCAAAGGAACTTAAGTTATTTGCCAATGTCACATGTCTAAGAAGTAGGAAATCAAGGACTTGAAGTTTTATTTTGGGGAGAATTACTAGAAATGAATGCAATTAAGTTATAGGCAATGACATTAAGAGCTGAGAAAGAGTTGTTACATAAATAATACAAACATACATGCAGATACAGAAACAGACATAACCACCGCCACTATTGTTCCTCTTAAGGACTTTTTAACCCAAGCCTGTGATAGGCGTCCATGGAAGGAGTCAGAAAAACCAGCCCAGGAGAAGTGGTACCATGTTGCATAGGTCTCTCTGTTATGCCACACTTTGTTTCGCTCTGACCAGGCAATGAAATTGAACACAACTACCTCATTCATTGTGTTACCTCCCTGGAGTTAGGAATTCTGGATGATTCTGTAGAAATAACATAGTTCATTATATAAATGTATGCCAAATAGCATGCAAATATATGAATGATGCTGATTTCCTGGGGAAAGATTCTGAAGATTGGATCTCATAACTCCTCGTAAATAACCCGGGGGGTAAACTTCCCTCTACACACAGCAGAAGCAAATTGCTCCAACCCAAGGTTCTCAACAATGCCTTGATCTTTAGGGAAACAATGAATCAGATTCTTTCCCCTTTATATGCCAAGGAACATAAATTCCCAAGCCCACACGGAAAGGAAATCAGATGCACCTCCTACCAAACCCTGTTCTTCTATAAGGTAGAAATGATGACTCATAGCCAAAGGCTACTAGTTCTGATCAGGGAGACACTGCAAAGAGCAGAGATGATTGACCTTTTAGAAAATTGTCAAGAGCAACGATACTCCACACTTTCCCAGACAGTGAGCATAAGAGAGGAGAAGAATACTTGGCTCCCACATTGAAGAAAAGATCTGATTTTGGATCTTAAAGATAATCATGCAAATTCATGAAGGCAGATGTAGTCCCAAGTTTACAATACCCCAGTTGCTGACCTGCTGGTTAGAGCACTGGGAAGAAAATTCATTTTCTAAATAAATATAGGGATGAGAATTTACAGGGTAAGGAAATGGGGGTGAAGGAGGACAGATGAGTGTATAAATGTTAGTTCCAAAATATGAGTGAATGGGTTAGAGATAATGCACCCTCTGGAAATAGCAAATGTTGTAAGTTTTCAGAGAAAGAGATAAATCATAAGAGAATTTGGAATGCTTTTCATGGGCTGAAGTAGAAGGAAATTAAATAACTTCAATAAGATTCTTGAGAGAAATTTTGTATCACTGTATTAGTTAAATATGAGGAGAAAAAAATCAAAATCAGCCCAAATTCAACAGGAAATAATCTCTTTGGAAAACGTAACACACACATATCTACAAATATGTAGGAGACAACCAAAGACTATGGAGACAAATTATGTGTCTATACAGTCAGACTTTTTCTGACCTAGCCCCACCCAAGGGCAGATGCTGAAAATGCTCAACCCTGAAACTCAGCCCTGGGGTGAGCCAGTTCAATCCAAGTCTGAGCATTATTTTAGAGATCCCATCCTCCCTAATCAGTAGTGTCTGGAATTTTTCTTGCTGCCAATATGGGTATCTGACATGCCTGCCTGGGGTTGTCCTAAGCTAGAAATAAAAATGGCTAAAATGTAGTCCGCATGGAACTTGCACCAGTTTTCATTCTAAACACTTTGTATATGTTATCTTATTTAAATCTCAAATAACTCTCTAAGATAGGTCATGCAATGTCTCTTACGGGTGAGTGAGGGTAGGTTCCAAGAGGTTAAGTGATGTGCTCCAGGACACTCAGCCAGTAAGTACCAGAACTAGTCCCCGCCACACAGGACTACCATAGAGTTCCACACGTCATCCCACCCAGCACACATTCACATTTTGTTTTTATTAAAAAAAAATTTTTTTAGCATTTATTCATTTTTGATAGAGACAGAGTGCGAGCAGGGAGGGGCAGAGAGACAGGGAGACACAGAATCCCGAGCAGGCTCCAGGCTCTGAGCTGTCAGCACAGAGCCCGACTTGGGGCTCGAGCTCACGAACTGTGAGATCGTGTCCTGAGCTGAAGTTGGACGCTCAATTGTGGGAGCCACCCAGACGCCCCCACTCACATTTTTATAAACCCAACAAATTCCCCAAAACGTTTGAAACTCAACCTTACCTGGATCTCCTTTCAACAGTGTCTAGGTATTTGCCATTCTATCTTTTAAAACTGAAGCGATTACAAAAATCAGCCCAAACCACGGAATTAGGATCCACCTGAACATACATATCCTGCTCCAGTCTCAGGTTTGGTCCCCTCAGAGTCGGAGCGAACTGGATCACTCCAGATTTCTCCAAACCCATTGGCACTAGAAATTAGAATTTTGTCATCTTGCACCAAGCCCAACCATATAAAGGTATTTCTTCTTCCTTGCATGAGCCCTACCACATCTTGATAATTAATTCTCCATCCTCCATGAACACAATTTATGGCCAAATAGGTCTCAGGCTGAGAACACAAAGTTTCTGTCATGTTCATATGACAGCTAAAATAGCAAAGTGCTTATTTCATTCCTCATATCTATGACATGACGCACCCCATCAACTAGAGGAAACACTGAGCTATCAGCATGGTCTTGTTTCTTTCTAGCTCAAGCCCCTCAAGCCCCACACTTCCCTCTCTTTCAGAGGTTTTAGAGCAAAACCATTTGAAGCAAAGGAGACGATGTATTTTAGAAGGTAGTAATGTGGATATGGATGGAGGCAGATCAACCCCTACTTCAAAAAACCTAAGGCTAAAAACAACCAAACAAACAAATAAAATTAACTGATGTTATGGGAGACTGGCTAAAAAAATGGACAAAAAAGGTCCTAGGAGAGCTGAATTATAAATGCAATTTAAACTTTTCTAACTTTTTGGTTGTTTACACATGAGCCACATTAGCCTTGCTGATTATTTATCTATCTAATTTCTTTTTCAAAAACTCTATTAGAAAAATGACATTCACACAGAAAAGCACACAGCCACAATTTTATCCCTTAATACACTTTTACAAAGTGAATACCCCTGTATCACTAGCACCTAGATCAAGAAACAGACCATTCCAGACCCACAGAGCCAGGGTCTCTTCATGTAATTTTTGTTGCTCACCTATCCTCTACTCAAGCAAGGTTAACCATTCTCCTGTGGCTTCTTAAGTGGGGATTTGTTTTCACCCATCCTAGAACTTTATACATATAGAAACAAGCAGGATGAACTGTTTTGTGAGTATATTTTTTTAATCACTCAAAATTACATTTCTGAGAATCATCCATATTGCTCTAGATTACTTTACATCAATTTAAAATTTTTTTAATGTTTACCTATTTTTGGGACAGAGAGAGACAGAGCATGAACGGGGGAGGGGCAGAGAGAGAGGGAGACACAGAATCAGAAGCAGGCCCCAGGCTCTGGGCCATCAGCCCAGAGTCCGACACGGGGCTTGAACTCACGGACCGCGAGATCGTGACCTGAGCTGAAGTCGCACGTTTAACCGACTGAGCCACCCAGGCGCCCCACTTTACATCAATTTAGCATTTGCTGTGTACTAATTCCACATGAATGTCGTGATTTATTTATGCATTCTATTGTACATGGATGTTAGTGTTGATTTTTCATTATTACAAGTCTACTTGACGCCTAATTCACGTACGTGCCTTTCGGTGAACATATGTATTATATTGCCCTATTTTCCCTGGTAAAATATGCTCACATTAGTAATTATCAAATTTCTTCCTATTGGTTTGGATCATGTGTCCAATGTGATAAGATTATTTTGTTTTGTATCTCAATTCTGAATTCCATAGTGCTGGCAACCCTTTTCAGTTTCCATTATCTGCAAATTTTAAAAGAAGTTTCTTCATTCTTCTGACAAATCATCTTGGAACATTAAATATTTTTAAATCTAGTATAACATATTATATTAGGCTGTTCATCTCCAGCCCTAGGAAGAATGTGGGAAGTACTAAAATTTGTTATTGTTGCTAAGAGGCCAGAGGGCTTTTTAACAACTCTCCCAAAATCTAGTTCTCTGCTTTAATCTTGCCATTTCCACCTCATATTTATAGATTTTTTTGAGCTAACTTAGACTTTTTCTTTTGAAAAAAAAGTAATCATAATATTTTATACTGAATTTATTTTATGTCTTACCCCTCCTGGTTACATTTACATTTGAAAAAACTTCTGTCCAAGGAACTCTCCACAGGAGTACACCAGTAGAAGTTTCAGACACTATAATTTGAGTTAAATAGATATTGTGGTATAGCAGAAACTTCCCAGACACCTCAAATACGTGATGTTGGCATGCATATAGCATTTTAACTGAACTGGGTTGGTCCACTGAGTACTAGCTAAAACAACAACAAAAACAACAACATACACTTACTCACTTACTTGAAAATTATTTAATCTTTATAATAAATAATTTTAAAATTTGAAGTTTTCATTAATACTTTTAGCCAGGGTTGGATGGGGCCCACGGCTGGAGGAACAGAAACGAAAACGGATTTTTTGATCTTATGTCTTTCTCCCATTCTGAAGGTTGACTCCTTGCTTTGAATATCAGATTGCTCTCTACCGTATTTCCATCCCACATTTTCATTTGGATGGGAAAGTCTAACAGAAACTAGAACTTCATCCCTAATGGGGAAGTCTTCCTGTCTTCTTCAATTACTGTCTTCCCATGTGTAATAATAATTAAGTCAAGTTTCTTCCATAGACAAATATGTTGCTAAGCTATACAATGGGAAATGGTTACTAGATTTTCCCCATGATATAAAAAATAAGTTGATAGAATAAATGAATCAAATCAGTCATTACTAAGTCTTTAAAACTTTGGTTTAGCTTTTGATTTATTTAATGAGGCCTTAATATCTGATGGTATAAAGGTCTCATCTAGAGATAGCTTTCCACATTCTCTCTCTCCCAAACCCATAGCTTATCAATCTTGTGATTCCTCTCCCACAAGACCAGCTCTTTGGAATCCTCAATTTAGCTCTTTAGGTAGCTCATAATAATTCATTGAAGTAGCTACATGAAATGAAAACTCGTTTACTATTCCTAATCCAGGAACTCGAGTTCCAAGAGATAAAATTAGTCCTGACACCCAAAATGACCTAAGTGAATATGTACATTCTCTTTGTGTTTTTAGACCTGAGAGAAAGTCAGTGGTAGGAGTGTGGGGCTGTAGTAAACAAGGGAGGTCTTATAAGTAGGGAAAACTAGGGAAACTTTGGACCTGTTAGTGATCAGAGTAAGTAAGCAGGCATGCTATGCTAAAGAAGTTGTTAACATCTGCATTCTAAACAGCAGCTGAGTATATACTGGAATAGATAAGATTCGATACCTTGGAAATGACCTAGGACAATCATAGTTGAGAAAAAAGTAATTAAGCCAATATTTAAAAACAAAAACAAAAACAGAATTAAAATGGTCAAGTTGATTTAGCTGATTGTACTTAGGGATTTTTTTTTCTCCCTTTAGTGTCTTTTTTAATCATTGTGTTTCAAAATTTTAAGTGGAAGCTACCTAGTTAGGTCCAATTTTTAAATTTAAAATCATTTTCTCCAGAAATAAGATATGTAGACTAGATTAGTTCAGTGAATTTAGGTGACAAAATAGAACATTAGAGAACTAAGAAACTTTCTAGAATTGTCCAAAAAAAACAGAGTTCTAAATAATTTCTGTATACAACCCACCCTCAGGCAGGTGGACCATAACACTCCACACTTTTTATGTGTCTGCGGGCTGTGCTTAAAGCCTTCCTTCCAAAGAGGATAGTATAAGGGGCTGGGTCAAGGGGAATAACTTTACTGTGAGAGATCCTGACCAGCACTACCTCAGTCGGGTGATGAAAGTCAGTATCAACAGTAATAAATCATATCGATAGCATATACTCTTGATACGATGTGATGAGACTAGCACTGTACCGCAGTGGTCTGCCTCCCCCAAACCCATAATCCACTTGTAAGCATGAGAACAACATCAGATAGATTCCGACTGAGGGATATTCCACAAGATGCCCCATCAGTACTCCTCAAAACGTCAACTCTAGGTCATCAAAAATAGAGAAAGCCTGAGAAACTGTTGTAGAGAGGAAGAGTGGAAGGTGACAGCACCAGCTGAATGCAATGTAATATCCTGGATGGGGTTTGGGGGCAGAAAAAGAGAATTACGTAAAAACCAAGGAAATCTGAATAAAGCGTGGACTTTAGTTAAAAATAACATGTCAATATTGTTTCCTTATTCGGAAATGTACTACACTACTATGAGATGTTAATGACACGGGAAACCGGGTACAGAGTATATGGGGACATTCTGTGCTCTCGTCAAAATGTTTATGTAAATCTAAAGCTATTTTCAAATAAAAGTTTACTTTAAAAAAGAAAAAAAAAACAGCAGGCCCTTTTTTTGGAGCCGTGAACATCAGAACAGTATACGGGGATTACGATACTGGAGGTATGGATCCCTGGAACAGCTTACCACAGACTCGTGGGCCTTCTTCTCGGCAAATCTTTAAAGACAAGTGGAGCCATCTTGTCTCTAGCTATTGTTTAGGTCTACTACGGTGTCTTAAAACGGGTAGATTAGAATCAATAAATTCTGGTCCCCTCTGGCTCCATTGTTTTATGAGTCTATTATTTATTTATAACATTGGGTATCAGTTACCTATGCGTAAACCTAATTTCCATTTTTATTTACATTCTCACAGAGGCTGAATTTCTTTCAGACTTGGGTTGAATCTTATGTTTGGATGATAATCGTATAAAAAAAGCATTATTCCCATTTAGGTATATCAGATGCTTTACTTTCTCCAATCATGCAAGGAGACAGGCTTGTTTGCCATGGGTTTCTTCCAAACAGTTTTATGATGGCTGTTTGTAGCACTTAGTTATCTTCTAGGTGCTGGCAAATTAATACTAAGACTTCTACAAAGTTCTCGTGACTCTTCTCTAAAAATATACAGATGCACCGAAATGATGGTAGAATACCACATGTTTACTCGTCGAAACATATCGCCCCCCCATAATTATATGAGGCCTAGTGCTTTTATCTACATTTATCTCTAGTATAACATTCTTCTGTTTAAATTTCTTTTTTTTTTGTTTTTTTTTTTCCCAACGTTTATTTATTTTTGGGACAGAGAGAGACAGAGCATGAACGGGGGAGGGGCAGAGAGAGAGGGAGACACAGAATCGGAAACAGGCTCCAGGCTCTGAGCCATCAGCCCAGAGCCCAACGCTGGGCTCGAACTCACGGACCGCGAGATCGTGACCTGGCTGAAGTCGGACGCTTAACCGACTGCGCCACCCAGGCGCCCCTAAATTTCTAAACAAAATTAGAAAAGTGGAAGGGAAATCACATACCTCTTTTGGAACCATAAATAAAAGTCTAAAACCAGGCTATGAAAACACCAAGATGGACCTTTTCTTTTTTTTTTTTTTTTTTTTTTTTTTTTTTGGTATCTGGGACTGCATACATTTTCTCCTCAAACCCCTGTACTTATTCATTACTCAAAAACTCTGTGTGTGTTTCTTTTTTTTTTTTTTTTTTTAAACAAAATCATAATTAGCCTGCATTATCTATACTTCATTCAAGCAAAAGCCCAAAGTCCTTTCAGGCCAACTGCTGCCGGGGAAGGTCATGTTTCATACCTTCATTAGAGTGTAGAACATGCTTTGAATCTTAATAGCTTCGGTCAAATAAGATCAGTATAATTCGCACAAGGAGCAAGTAGATGAACCACGGAAGGGTTTGGCTAACTGAGGTAGACTAGAGGTCCCCACGGTCCCCATATTTCTTCCACTGTTTTCTCTGTCCACTGTTAAATTTCCTTTCTCGGTAGACTGGCCGGGCTGCATTTGCAAGGCTGTAAATGAGTCCCTTCCTTGCCCTTGAACTTGTTAAGCTCTCCAGCTTCTACTACTTTGTCTGGCAGGCAGCCCCACATCCTCATGACTTTCTGCAAGAAACAGAACCTCCTGATCACTAACACACTGTCTACTGTTAAGCAAGCTCACTTCTGAGCTGATGGCTTGAGGCTTCTCTTTCTACATCCCTTTGGATAAAGTTTTCAGCCAATAATAAGTAACAAAGAAGAAGATGAGGGGACAGAGGAAAGCGAGGGGAAGAGAGACAGAGAGAGGGAGAGAAGAAATGCTATAAATACAGGCCAGTCCCTAATTATAATTCAAGACACCGGCAATTTAATAAAAACAACTCCTCCAGAATGCAGCCATAAGGAAAGAGTTTCCACAATCTGTTCATCTGCATAATTAGTGATTGAGGACCTGGGAACAGTTGGAACATTGCTGAGGAAGGCCCAGGTCACATTATTGATAACATAAATAACAAAGATACAGATTTCCCCAAACTACAAACATCAGAATGTAACTAACAACAACCTAATAGGAGCATAGAAAACAAACAGAAAGCAGATAAACTCTGGATCCGGGCAGGCAGAAGCCTGGAGTCAGGCACATCGTTCGTCAGTCTAAACACCCTCGGGTTGCTCAGAGCCACCTTAAAACACGATGGCACGAAATCCTGCTCAGTGGCGCGATCTGCAAGGACGTGTGACTACGGCTGTGAGTTCGCAGGCTCTCCGAGTCAGACACACAGTCGTTACGCTGTTACACATGGGAACATAATTCATTTTGGGAAAAAAAAAAAAAATCTGCATTGCTAAACTTGGTTATTTAATGACACGGTGGAGACCTGGCAAATGAGCGCTGGGACATGGTCTGCATTTCTGAACTTGGCTGAGTTCTATGTGAGGGACCGACCAGTAGTTTCAATCCCTTTAAAAGTGAGTGAATCTCTCAGCTCCGTTATAAAACTCTGCGCCCTCTTATTGCCGATTTGAGAAGGGTTATACAACCACGAGAAGCCTGAGTGTCTTCTTACCTCACTGTTTTGCAAATCTGGGGCGTGAACTTGTATGCAGACGAAGATACAGTTTCCAAATAATTGTTTTCAAACGCGGAATCAGCTACGTCGAAGTTGTGGCCCCACAGACCGGGCAAGACCGAAGAGTTTTAGGTAAACCCGTCTAAGGTGTGTACACGTATAAACGGTCAACCCTGGCAAATTTGAACCCTTGGTGTCTTCAGCCGGTGTGAGACCTCTTTCACTGTGCGAACAAAGAACTGTATCGGGGGCCAAACAGTGTGGGTGACAGCAAGGGACAAGGAAAGAATTTCCACGGCACATACCTCCGTCACGCACCGCTGTAAATACGTGAATGGTTTCAACTTCTCACAATAGAAAGAAAAACAGTAATACTTTTAAAAAGTATATGTGGCTTTGTGCTTTGAGGCTTTAAAAAC
This sequence comes from Felis catus, assembly GCF_018350175.1. NCBI lineage: Eukaryota > Metazoa > Chordata > Mammalia > Carnivora > Felidae > Felis > Felis catus. Next base: position 39,062,188 of record NC_058380.1, read on the forward strand.
CACACACATACCTGCGGTTTTGAAATATCCTTAAGACAGCAGAGGGGACGATCCTGTCTGACTGGGTGAATGAGATGAAAACCCATCCTGAAAGTAGGAAATTAACCTGTTCGGGTAGAGTTGTCATAATCGTACGTGGTCTTGGGATCGAAGGCCTCTAAAGCCTAAGCCTCCCATTACTCAAGAGTTGGAAAAGCAGTCAGTGGAATTCACACTTTTAAAATGAAATGTACTGGGGGGCGTCTGGGTGGCTCAGTCGGCTGAGCGTCCGACTTCGGGTCAGGTCATGATCTCGAGGTTCATGAGTTCGAGCCCCACCTTGGGCTCTGTGCTGACAGCTCAGAGCCTGGAACCTGCTTCGGATTCTGTGTCTCCCTCCCTCTCTGCCCCTCCCCCACTCACGCTCTGTCTCTCCCTCTCTCTCAAAAATAAATAAACATAAAAAAAATTAAAAATAAATAAAATTAAGTGTATTGGGGCACCTGGGTGGCTCAGTCGATTGAGCATCCGGCTCTTGATTTCCGCCCAGGTCATGATCCCACAGTCTCAAGATTGAGCCCCATGTCGGGTTCAGCGCTAGCCTCAGAGTCTGCTTAAGATTCTCTCTCTCCCTCTCCCTCTGCCTCTCCCCTGCTCGCTCCCTCTTGCTTTCTCTGGCTCAAAAAAAAAAAAAAGTAATTAAAATCAAAAAATTAAAATGAAGTGCACATTCGCACATGAAATATGTAGATTGTATTAGTTTATTCGGCAAATATTTACTGAGCACCTCTTAGGTGCCAGGTACTCCTCTAAGCTCTGAAGTTACCAATAAACCAGGGAGACAAAAATGTCTCTGCCTTCATCAAACTAAAGTCCCTGGGAGTAAACACATGGGCAGTTACCCCCTACACCTTGCGTTCCTAAGGAAGATTTTTGTATCTCCGATACGTTCCCCCATGGTTTGAAAATCATACTGCCCGCCCGGGGAAGGTGCATTATGCTGTTGACTGGTTTAGCATGACTGGCGAAACCTATTGAAAAATAACTATTGCGGGTGGTAAGAAGTGAAATGGAGGAAGTCTCAAAAGAACAGGGCAGCAAAAAGCTGAGCCTTTTTCTAACCATAGACAGAGGTATAAAGCTAGATGTCATGCATACCTGCCAATGGCATCTGTCAGAGAAGAATTTGAATCTAATGGCCCGTCTTCAAAACCTCTGGAATGTCTTCCCACTGTTTCACTGGGTCGTGGATGATGATGTACAGTGAGGTTCCCAGACTTTTGGACTTCATATGTTGGTAAAACTAAAATACAACAGCAGGAACAAAGAATGGGAACTGCCATAGGGGTGCCAACTTTTAATTTCACACAAGGACACTAAAAGGCCTGGAAATAGTTTTCAAAGTAGAAAAAAACAAACGAACAAAATAAATTCGAGTCATTTCTAAGAAAGTACAGGTGGTCTTTATGCCAATACCCATTAGCTGTTGTATTGGGATAGGCTAAATTATGCTGTAGCAGTAAGTGGGTCCCCTCGCCACCCCCAATCTCAGCAGCTGGAAAGGACGTGCTACACATTTTGCACAGGTTGGCAGGGGTGGTCATCCCTTAGAGATCAAGATTGACGAAGCAGCCATCTCCAATGTGGCTGACTGCTGTGTCAGAAAGGAAAGAGAGCCCTGGGCATTCTGGCATCACGGGCCACTAATGCTCTAGAAGTAACACACACCACTTCTCTTACGACTCATTGGCCAGAGCTAGTCACATGGCCGGGTGAGCTGACCCTGTCTAACAGGCAGCATATATTTGATGAGCAACGCCGATGAGCGCCACGGCTCATCGTGGATCTTATTTTCTCATTTCAGCAGGGACTCGTGAGAACCTGGTCACTTTCTTTCACAGACCCAAGTCCACATCTGAGAACAACCGATGGGGGTGGGGTGGGGTAGGTGGAGGGAAGGAGAGAGGAAGGGAAGGGATGGGGAGGGGAAATGAGAGGAGAGGAGGGAGAAAGAAAGACAAGTCTTTGCAGGCCAAACAAAATTATTTCGGGAATTTGGCACTTTCTTGGGGGTATGAGCAAATTGTTGCCTGCCCCCCAACAGTTAAGACATGGCTAGTGACTGCAGCCCTTGTGGCCAAAGGTGAACAGTCCCAAGAACCCAGATGCCTGGAGCAACAGTGAGCGAGGAGGGCACCGAAACTCAAAGCCTGTCCCAGTAGCAAAGGCTCTTGTTCTTGAGCTGAAAGACAATTTGCTTTAGCTGTCAACAACGTCATGCTTTATAACTCATTCTTAATCCACCCCCTCAAGGATGATTATTTCAATGTTAGCTCTGCGCCCAAACATCTGAACAGGTCTGAGTCAGCCCAGCAAAACCCAACGACACCATGTTGACCCTAAAGGTTGCATAAGAAATGAAAAGAAGCTTAGTTTCCTGTGCTGTGTGCTCATTTGGTCACAGTTGTTTTGCTCTGGTTTGTTGCTTTTACCGTCGTTAATACATGTGGCAAAACCACCCTCCAAATGAAGTTAAATCTCTTTGCTCAGCCATTCTATTGAGCTACGAGGCAGGGAAGTCTTACGCTGTTTTATGGAAATTCTGATTTTCAAAGTAATAAACAAATCTCAAAGGAACCAGAAAGGAACGATTGGACCCATGCCACACACTCTGTGTGGGCTCAAGAAACTGTATTTGATGATGGCAAATTTCCTTTTCAAAAACACCCTCAAACAAAGCTTAAGTTCCAGAAATGTTTTCTGGGCCAGACTTGTAGTAAATTTTCCTTGGAGGCCCTAATGCCATATGAAGGACAAATGGAACTAAGATAGACTTGGTACTCAAATGAGGGATGAGGGGATTCAAACAAATATGGACTGCAACTAGATTTAAGCCTTTGATTCTACAATTCAAATAAATAACATTCAATTTGGTTGGTGGAGAAAGGCCAGTGCTGCCATGTATTATAACATATATTGCATAAGATAAATGAACTTTTTTTAAACTCATGATAAAATTCTGTCAGAAAGATATAAAATGAAATGCAAATCTCTCTCTTTCCTCACTTATCCCCACCGACTCCTAGGTTCTTCCTCCTAAATGTAAAGTGAATGGTCTCTAATGTATTCTTCAGAAAAACTGTAATGCCTCTATTAGTGTGTATATTCATGTATGTTTTCCATCTACCCAAATGGGATCTACTATATATAGTCTTTTTCATTTCACTTGTTCAGGCTGTTAGCATCATGCAGGCACAGCTTCTGTAGATTTCTCTTCTGTGTTGGAGCTTCAAAAATATCAGTCGCCTTTCCCTTTGAATTCATTGAGAAAGTGCTCATTTAGACACCCAAACATTTTGTGTAGTACTTTGCACTGGAAAACAAACAAACAAACAAACAACCCCCCCAAACCTCCTGCATTTAACTATTTCAGGATTAAATATTAGTTGTGAGTGAGTGGGGCTGTCATCTGCTCCTGAAATAAATAACTAATGTACTAGGTAAATGCTTTTGAATAATAAACTTGGCTTTGTGATTTGCCCAAAGGGCTATCTGTCAGATGCCCCACGCTTAACAGAACAGAAATCCCGAAGCATATTGATGCTATTCATAGATTCCTTGGATACTTGGGGGAAAAAAAAATTGAATTGAAAGCTTGGAAACTGGAAGAGACCTCATCATCAGATTTTTCTGAACTTCAGTCAGAATTAGAAAGAGTATCATGGTCGAAAGAGCCCCTGTGCAGCTGTCCTTTTGGCGAAGCTGACAGTCTCAGCCATGCAACTATCGGGTCCTTCTAAGTGCACAAGGACACTACTGAGAGTTTAGTGCCCAGCTGTCTACAGGTAAATATATTCATAGCCGAGGCAGAGAATGAGAACGCATGCGGCCAAAGGGGAATGATTAAACAGAATGGGTTAATGAGAAAGAGCTATTTATTGAGCACCTACTTGTCAGATACTACAGTTTCTTAAACTTTCTTTGCTAATACATGTCCTTGGGAAATAGTCTTCCCTCCAAGATGGATGATAGATGATAGATAGATAGATAGATACATAGATAGATACATAGAGATAGATAGATAGATAGATAGATCACTATTTCACAGAAAAGTCATTCATCCAAGTCACGCAGTCAGCAATAAGTTGGGCAGAGATTCAAATGTAAGTCTCTGATTACAAAGACAATCTTCTTCTCACTGTACCGCAAACCCTTTTCAAAAATTATCTATTCACTAAAATATGTGCCAGGCCCAGATGGCTTTACAGCTGAATTCTATCTAACTTGCAGTGAACAGATAATCCTTATGTTATTCAAAAAATTTCTGACCATAGCAAAAGATGGAAAGCTCCCCAATTCAATTTACGAAGCTAGCATAACCTTACTTCCCAGTCCTGATGAAGATAGGATGGAAAGAAAACTATAAAAAAAAGCTCACTCCTAAACATGGATGCAATACAGTCACTAAATCACATGTACAGATCGTCACATTCATTCTAGGGGCACATTTAAAAAATAGCACCCCATGACTAAGCCGACTGTGTTGCAGGAATTCAGGGATAGTTCAACATTAAAGAATATGGCAACATAACTTGCTAAATGTACAGGATAAATTAAAAACATAATATAAATACGTTTATCAGTGCCGAGAAACACCTCTCAGAAAAGAGCTGCCACTTTAGATTCAGAAATAAAAATTCCAGCTTAAAAACAAAAAAGAGTGTAATAGAACTGCAAAGATTTCATTTAGCAGCATAGCAAACATACTAAAAAGGAAACCAGTGACGATAATTTAAATTATGTTGTTTGAGGGATTCTAAGGCAAGAAAATGATAAGGTAAGTGGTATGAACAGTGGAAAAAAAAGACAAGGGTATCATATGCATATGATATGATTGCATGCCCAGTAACTCAAAAGACTGAGAGAAGCTAATAACACTAAGACGAGATCCAATAATGTCACTGGATAGAAAAGGAACAAATCGAAGGACATATTGTGTCTCAGTATTTGGGCAAAAACATTTTATAATAAACCTATTTCTTTCATACTAGCATAGAAATGTAATGAATTTCAATCAAAAGTTCATTAAGTTATTTACCTCAGAACTAGACAAAGTGATTTAAAGGTTCATTTGAAAAAATAAGCGAGTAATTGCCTAGAAATTTATGAAAAAAAAAAAAAAAAAGAATCAGGAGAGCAGGGAAGCTTTCTCTACCAGACACTGAAACTTTTTAGAATGTAAGATTCCAGAAGGAAGGCTGTCTGTCTGTGTTTTTTCCCAGGACTCACACAGGGCCAGGAGCACAGTTGTGCACTGAATAATTATCAACTTAATATATAAATGAAGTTAGCGAATGTGATCCAGAGATGAGATTCCAAGCCCATGAGAAAGCAAGTAAGTCAATGAGTGGGAGAGCGTCAAAAGCTAATTTAAGTATATTTTATGACACGGTAAAGTGGCTTTTCAATTTGTGGGGGAAAGATTCAGTATATGATCAATGGCTTTAAGAATGTTGGCTCTCCTTCTAGAAGAAAATAAAGGTAGCTCCCTACATCACCCCAAAATGAAAACTAAATGCCCAATAAATAAAGGATTTAAATGTGATGTAAATGTTTTAGCCATGCATTCTCTATAATTTTACTTCCATTAGACATCCCTGACTGTCACCTGCCTGGATCTCTCAGTCCCCAGCTGCCCCGGGCCCAGTGGGACTTCCTCATCCAGATTAAACTTGGCTCGCTTCACCCTCTCTTCACCACCCAACACCTGCTCTTTCTGGTGTATGTGACTATTCTCCAGATCCCCACTCCGATGGGATGAAATGTTCTTAGAAAGAATTTGCTTTCCAGATGTGTCTTCATGGCTGTATTATTTGTGTCCTGATTTGGTAAGTGAGATTTGACAGAATAATAAATGCAAACAAATTAGTGGAATTGTAACATTAAGCTTCCATTGTATAACTGTGTTCTGAAATCATCTGTGCCAAGCCAATGATTGGAAAAGGCAAAAAAAAAAAAAAAAAAAAGAACCACACAAAATTTTTATTTACAAGATATTATTGCAGGCAGTTAGCTAAACTTAAAGAGACCAGGGAGTTTGTGGATTAATCATAAAAAAGGAATAGAAAATCAGATAAACGGATTTGTCATCCAATTTTAAAAACAGAAGTCATAAAAAAATAAGAGACAGATAAATAAAAGGGCACCTGCGTGGCTCAGTTGATTGAGCACCCAACTCTCGATTTCAGCTCAGGTCATGATCGTTGGGATCAAACCCCATGCTGGATTCCATGCTGAGCGTGAAGTCTGCTTAAGTTTCTCTCTCTCTCCCCCTCTGTCCCTCTCCCCAGCTTATACTCTCTATCTCTCTCAAATAAAATAATAAATAAAAATAAAAATAAATACCAAAAAAACCCCCAAAACAAAACTCGAAAGATCGATGTCAAAAGGCCCCACGGCCTTGCAGGAGCATTCTGGTGATTTTTGATACAACTGAGAACCATTCCCTTCTTTTCCTTCTCTGGGGCTAGGGAGCGTGAAAGGAACCTAGTCTGAAACAAACATTAAAGACTGTTTGTTTGTTACTTCCTGGAACAAAGGCACCCACAAAGTGAGCAAAATCTTAACCCTAAGACTGAGGGAATGTTTGACCATTCTCTACTTCCTCTTTCTGCAATGAAATGGTTTACATGTTAAGAATCTCGTGTACACAGAATGAGGAAATTAGATATCAGAGTGACTTCGCCAGCTCCTGGGCTCCACGCACCTTTCCTGAGAGGTAACCAAATACAGCAAGTGGAACACAGACTTGGATGCCTTACAATCCGGAGTTTAAACACTTGTTGCACGGTTTGCGGAAATTCGTTACTTATGCAGGGCTTCGGTTTTCTTACCTTTCAAACAAGGATACGAAATAACCATCTCACCCCTGAGGAAAGTACTCAGGACAAAACTGCTCATTCCTGCTCCCTTCCCATCCCTTCCCAACAGCAGTTTTCAAAGGGGAGGGGGCATTTTCAAGACTTCAATCTCTAATGGAGAGAAAATGCATATCCAATTTGCTATTAGATAAGGCTCGTTCAAAATAAATGACCAAGGCATTCGTAAGCACCAATTTCTTCAAAAGGCACGAATTCCAACAATAGCATATTGATTTTATTCTGCATCGGCTCTCTGCAGCTTCAAACATTTGTTTTAGCGTGGGACAAGATTTTTGGCATCAGTTTAGTAAAATGTTGGGTTCTTAGTTTGCATAACTGTTGCGCCTGTCATAAGCAGACACAAAGCCTTGGCTCATTTTGCTGTCCTCTCTTCACTTCCGGGCAAGACTGTTTCTCTCACCCATCTGCAGCCCTGGGCAGGCTTCGTAAGGCTCACCAGAGCCCAGAGATCTGCACTGCAGACTGCAAAAGAATCCACAGTGAAGCGGTCCTCCGCTTGAGCATTTGAGAATTAATTGGAGAACGAAAGAATGTTCACTGTCATTATGAAAAAAGTATTCGCCACTTCCACGATTGCACCTCTTCCTGGATAAAATCAGTATAGAAATTCTGGAGACCCTCCTGGATGTCCCCAGAGATGACTTCTAGATGTGGTATTAATGGTGATTACCCACCTGGTTTTCGCTTTCAAAACCAGCTTCTACTTTGTTTGGTATGCAAAGATATTTTTCAGATGAAATTCCATGTAGTGAAGTCTTTGTATGAGATGGCATCATGTAGCTTTTTATGTAGCAAAGGGTTAGACAGTTTCTTCTTTGTTAGTAGTAATAGAAAAGAAAGAATTAGCAGGACTAGTGTGCATCACGGTCATTATTGCATTTTATAATGATAGCCACATAAAGACATTCGTAACAACCTAACGTTTTTACGTATATCACCTCATCATTTTAATTTTTTCTCCCGGTAGGTACTTGCTGCATAGACCCCTGTGTTTCAAATACTGTGGTAGGTTCTGGGGATGAAGAAATAAAAGACAGCCCCTGTTTTCAAAGGAATAACAGTGTGGCCAGTCACTGCAATGGCGGTCAGAACAAGGTGCTTTGGTGGCCTCCAGAATAGACACTTAACCGGGTCCTGGGAGGGAAAGGGGCCAATCCTTTCCTATTTGCTCCTCAAAACTGAAGTGGATGGAGTGAATTCTTTCTAAAAGAGATCACTTTTAAGCGGAAACCGCAAAAATAAGTGAGAAGAAGCATTCCCCGCAGAAGGCATATTTTTTCCATTTTCAAGAAGAGAGCAGCACACCAGATCAATAAAACCAGTTAATAGCTGATGAGTTTTTGAGTATTCACCGTGGGCAGGGTATTATATTGAGCACGGTGTATGGAATATCTCATGCATTTTTCGCAACAAACCTATGCGGTAGGTTCTACTGCCTTTATTTATACATGAGGAAACTGAGACTTAGTTTTTATAACTTGCCCCACCAACACACAGCCAGAAATAGTGAGGCCGGGAGTCAAACTCAGCCTGTGCTTTGAGCCATTAAGCTGTTTCCAAATACTGCTTCCAAATATCCATATAACCTGAGTAGGCTTTGTGTCTGGAGACTATGTCTGAAACTTATACACTATTCCTTCTTATTTTATTATTTTTTAAGTTTTTATCTCACCCGATTTTAAAGGAGAGGCATCATCTTAAAAGGCAAGCTATATACATACATAGTTTGGCCCCCAATGAATACTTTTTCATGGTTGCCCAAAACAGGAAGAGCCATCTTGTCATGACCCAAAACCAGAGGTAGAAAACTGGGCTTTCTGAAGATGATGCTCAGGTTTCATTCACTTCTGTCTCCTCCCCACACCCGTCGCCCCCACAGGAGAGGGGACGGAATGGAGGAGTGGTTTAGCAGATATATCCCCATATCCCACACATATGTTCACACAATCCTCTCTGCAGCCCTGATTGGTCATTATGTGATAAAAACACTATCTTTTGTAGCAAATCTGATATAATTGGCCTGATAGACATGATTCTGAGCTTGGAGTGGGAGAAACAGGGGATTAAATCCTTGTTCTGTCCCTTACTCACTTTACGGCCATGGTAATTTACGAAACCCCTCTGAGTCTTGTCTCTCTTGCCTGCAAAGTGAAGCTGCAAAGCCTCACGCGCAGGTTCTGAAGGCTGCTAGATGGAACATTCTTGTGATGTCCCGAGTGTGGCCCTGACACACAGCAAGCATTGAGTAAGATGAGAGTTATTACAATTGTTAAGCTTACAGTTCTCACCTATGGTGAAAAGTAACAATCAAGACACTTTTCACATGCACATTTAAAAACAACGACAACAACTAATAGCTTCATGCCCTCTCTGTAACATCCCCGTTTGTTACCGATGATTTTCAGATGAGAATCGTTTCAGGTCCTCTGCTCTTAGCTTTATTCTTTGAATGAATCAATTTCTGTGCGTTGTTCACAAAGGACTCTCAATTACTGTGCGATGTTAGTGTCAGAATCTAAAGTCAGACTCAGAGGATGGCGGGCTCACTGAGTCAAGGGCCCAGGAAAGCTCAAAAATGGTCCGTGTCACGGAGGAACAACTACTCCTTCTCACTCGCCTCTTTCAGGGGATGAATTGCTCCTTCTCTTCCTCTTTATCCCCCACATCCTAAACAGATTTCCTGAAAGACCTTCTGGTTAAGTTCTCATCCCCTTGGCAAGGCAACTTGTCTGCTGAGCCAGTCAGCTGTCTCATTGAGATTCACTGCCAGGTGGACAGCTTTGATGGCAAGGAGGTGGCGTTCCGCCCAGTTAAGCAGCTTTCAAGCCTCAAGCCATAAAGATGAGCTCCTGGCCCTCCTTCCGCCAGGAGGATACTGCAGACATATTGCCTGCCCTTGGAAGTGTGGCTTTCCTGCGGTGCAAATTATTGAGCTGTGCAGAGCACCTTACTTACCGCTCTCTCCTCAGCGCACTTGAGACACAGACTCTGTCCAGTTTCTGTGTCAGCTTTTCTTCGTCGAAGGTGCTGTTCGAGTAATTAGCTGGAGGTTGAAGCAAGCAGGAAGTAAGTTATAGGGATACGTGGTTTTGCTCAGTCCGGGCTGATCTTTCTGTTCACCCGGGGGGAGAAAAAAAAAAAATCCTGTGCTGCAGGAAATGTAGGAAATAAAAGACCCTATGTTTTGGAATGAAACTTTCTCTGTTCGGTAGGCCCCACATAACTCTCCAGCTAAATAAGCTCAGAGCGATTATGCCCTTGAGCCACAATGTGGTGCATTCTAGCCCATTTTCTAGGTGTGAACACAGGCAAAAGAAAAAAAAAAAGTGGTCAAAGACTCAAAGTATAGGAAATCTTAAAACGGAAACAGGATCTTTTAAGTATGTTTTCTTCCCGTCTATGTAGTAGGTGCCCATCAGGAAAAAACAGATAAGAGGACACGCCCCTTAGACCGTCACTCAGGGGAGAACCACAAAGGAGGAACCTGTTTCCAAGACTTACCCCAGAGAACTCGCAGTTGGAGACCCTTGAGGAGGACTCGTTTGCAGCGGGCCACGCGGCCGTTCTCACCATCTCCCCGTCTTCCACAAGGGGAGGTGGAGGGCCTCTTGCCGTTTGTAAGCGAGGCAAGTTTTCAAGGAAACTTCAGGCCCTGCTGTGTTTATGCAGGAGTTTGGTGAGTGAAGTGGACCAAGATCTGACATCCACCTGGAAAATCTGAAAGGCAGGGGTGAGTCATAAAGCGCTTCAGCTAGCGAAGCAAAGAGAATTGTTGCCACATTGGGGTCAGCTGCACGCCCAGAGCGTGTAAAGCTGAGATGTGCGTGAATATTTTCGGTGGGGGATTAAGCCACACGTGAAACATTTTAAATCCTGCCCAAGAGGACAACCTAGAAAAGGCACGGGACCCTGATAGAGACCATTTAGGTGGAGGTTCCTGGACAAAGCCGGGGGTGTGGAAGCTGGAGGAAAAGAGGCTGGCTGTACCATGGATGTACAATCAAAGCTGGGCTCTGGAAAGAAACAAGACACCGCGGGGCCCGACAGTCGGTGAGTCTGCTCCTCCCATCTTATGCTCAAGATGGATGTATTGATTAATGTATGCGACAAAATCTTGTTTTTGAGTAAGCACTGCATTGCAGTCTAAAGTCACCATAAGACTTTGCCCCAGTAGCGACCAAATATATGGTAGCCATCCATGGGCAAAGAAAGAACTTGAATAAACATTAAAAGGACAGCAAGAGACATTAAACACACACACACACACACACACACACACACACACAGACAATCTCTGTCGCAACTACTGAGCTCTGCTGCTGTGGCTCAAAAGGGAGCCATTGACAAAACATAAATGAGCAGGCCTGGCCGTGTGCCCATCAACCTTTATTTACGAATAGAGACAGTAGGGCTAACACAACCCAGAGACTGTAGTTTGCCAATCTTTGTTCTGCATCATCATTTTTAATGGCCGCATAGAGTTCCATTCTGCAATTGTCACCAAATCTGATCGAAGCATTCCAGTGTTGCTGGGCATCCAGTGTTGAGAAACATCCAGGCTGTTTCTCAATCCTGCTATTAAACACGATGCCTGGATGCGCGTCTTTGTACGTAAAACTTTATGCCCGTCTTAATTGCTTACCTGGTCTGTTCCTAAAGTACAATTCCGGGGTCAGATTTCATTTTAAAGGCTTTTGAACAACACTACCGAATTGCCCTCAGGAAAGCGGTACCCTTTTCCACACATACCAGGGGCAGTGAAAGTGCCCATTTCCCTACAACAGACATGGCAAGTGTGGACCCCTTTGCACCCACGCCCCACAAATTTAAAAATCAGAAAACGAACACCGGACGTGGTTTATGATTTGCAGTCTTTGGTTCAGAAGACAGAGGCCCACCTCTCTTTACTACATGATGTCACTCTTGTTTTTGGGGGGGGGAGGGGTGATTGTCATTTATTTTTTTTTAAAACATGATGCTACTTCTAAGACACACACAGGGAACAGATTATTACTCACCTCTGAATTCTCTGGCTACTGCCTGGCATCATAGTTTCTGGATTTTGTTTCCATGGGCCGCCATGATTACAAGCAGAGGGAACCGATGAACTGAACCGAGAGTGGGCACACGTGGTAAATGCTAACCTTACTCTAACCTTGTTGCGCAGTGTGACCCTGGGCGAGGCCCTGAACCGCAGCTGTGTGACAGCTTCTCTGAAGAATAATGTGACAGTGCCCTCCAGGAAGGAGGCGTAGACTAAAGGATTACACTCATCCCTGCGAATACCCAGTGTTGGCAAACAGAATCCTCTGACCCCATAGCAGGGAAGGAGGGGCGCCAACCCTTCTTGTAGAGATCACTGGCTACCGATTTATTTGAAAGAATCAATACCACGGGATCTACATGATGTACAGAGTCAACACCGTCGCTCAATCCGGCCATGAACTAACCAAACCTCCCCACATCTCGCGTAGCCAGTCGATATCATGGCCCCGTCATTCTTTCCCCGTTAAGGCCCCAGGAAAACATGCACAGGGACCTTACAAAAGAGCTGCCACGGGCATTGACACCCTGTCCCCAGAGCTATCAGACCATCTCCCTTCATTTCGCTTGCTGCTTCTTGCCCTCCCTTTGTTTTCTGAGAGCCATTTGGCTCCTTGCCCAGCTTCTCAAGGGCCCCTCTGGCACCTCTTGTTCTAATATTTCAAGACAGCTTTATGGCTTGACTCCTCTTGCCTAATTTTGATAGTCTCGCCTAGGTCCCATCCCCTGCAATCTCCCAAGGGCGCGGGGGTGAGGCCATCCCCCTGGCTCCACTTCCCCACCGAGATGCCATCCACGGCTGGGCATGGCACCAGACAACCATCTCCAAAGATGACACCACAGCTCACGGCTAAACCCTTTAAAAACTTTTCTTTAAGGAAATGTTTACAATGTTTGGAAGACAGCGAGGCAGGTTAACTATACAGTAGCTGAAACCACTACAATCTATAGCCACTGATGTAATTATTCCTCTATGTCCTTGGCGTGTCTTCAGAGACACTCTAGTCCACAGCCTCGTCCTGCTCTAACCCTGATTCTGGAAGACCCACCGGCATGGACTGTTTCAGCAACCTCTTACCTGAATTGATGTCATCCAACTTCTCCATGTCCCAGTCATATCTATATCTACATGTATGTACATCTATGTCGTTCTATATTTGACATATCAAATTTATCTTACTAAAGCACGTGCTGTTATCTCATTTCCTTCCTGTAAACCCCATCACTAGTGCTTGCAAAGCAAGTTCCATCCCCTGGAGCATAATGTACAAAACCCGTCAAACATACAGCCCCCCAAAGTATCCCTACACTCACACACACACACACAAAATTCACAAATAAGGCATCTGGATGGCTCAGTCAGTGGAGTGTCTGACTTTTGATTTTTTTTAGGTCTTAATCTCAGGGTTTTGAGCTCAAGCCCCGCATTGGGCATGGAGCCTACTTGAAAAAAAAAAAAAAATTCACAAATAGCTAGTCGGTTCACGATAACTTGCTCAGCACCTTTAGTCATCAGGATATGCAAATTAAAACCGACTGAGATGCAACTACCCAGCTAACAGAATGACCCAAAACGCAAAAGACCGGGGCACCTGGGTGGTGCAGTGGGTTAAGCGTCTGACTTGGCTCAGGTCTTGATCTCACGGTCTGTGATTTCGAGCCTCGCGTCCGGCTCTGTGCTGACAGCCTGGAGGCCTGGAGCCTGCCTCGGATTCTGTGTCTCCTCTCTCTGCCCCCCTCCCACTCACTCACTCACCCTCTCTCGCGTGCTCTCAAAAATAAATAAACATTTAAAAATTTAAAAAAGTAAAATAAACATTTAAAAACTAAAACACATATTACATGAAGAAGATTGAAAGCAATGTGACCGCAGGCTGCCGTTCTTGGACCACTCACACTTCTCTGAAGACCCCTCACCCTTCTGCTTCTCTACGTTGCCTGTGTTCCCCTGAAATTTCCTGGTGGTAGGCAGAAGTGTCTCCCTGTCACCTCATGACGTTCACATCCTAACCCTCAGAGCCTGTGAGTGTGTTCCATTATACGACCAAGGGGAATTAAAGGGGACCTTAAACTGAGGAGATTATGCCAGGTTATCCAGAGGGGCCTTTAAATGCGGAGCAGAGAGGCAGAAAGGGAGGTCTGAGTGATGCGACAGGAATTCAATCCACAAGTGCAGCTTTGAAGATGGAAGAAGAGGTCAACAAGTCAAGAAAATGGGCAGCCTCTAGAAGCTGGAGGGAACAAGGAAACCCGTGTTCCCCCTTGAAACCCCAGAAAGGAACGGCAGCCCAGCTCCCACCTTGATTTTGGCCTGTGAGACTCTGGAGGGACTTCTGACACTCAGAGTGGCCAGAAAATGTATTCCTGTTATTTTAAGCTACAACGTTTGTGGTAATTCATTACAGCAGCAACAGAACACGGACGGACGCATCCTTATTCCTACATCGCTGTTCATTGAATCTCTTTTAAGGAAGGTCAATCCAGCCAGATTTGACCCTCTGTTCTCTGAAACTCCGTGGTGATTATTTATCTCTCTCTCATGGCACATAACATATTTTTCCTGGCAGTCCTTTTCCCTCCCACTTAATCAATCACTTTATACTGTCCATTTTTACTAGACATATTTATGGTACCTGCTCTGCTAGAGTCCTTCTGTCCTGGTACCCGTGCCCTATACCATCCGACGACCTCCCTTCCCCCCATCAGCTACAGGCATCCTCTCACATGGAGAGCCATTCTCAGCCCAGAGGCTGGCTGGAGCTGGCCTCATGTGAAAAGATGAAGTGAACTCGTCAGTCAGCTCCCCTGGGGAAATGTGATGGTCAGCGTCTATTGGAAAAGTTCACCAGGCCTTACAGGATTAGGGTTAGGAAAGCCGTTCTGTATAATGAGGCTGAGTTAATGAGGGAACTGGCCAGACCGGAGGGAAAACTGGTAGAAATGAACGGAGGTAGGAAGTCCACAAGCTGCAGGAAGGGAGAGGGAGGGATGGGGCAATGAGCGAGGGAGAGAAAGTTCTTCCGTTTTCCAGTTTTGTGAGGAAGGAAGTGTTCTCTCTCTCTCTGTCTCCTCTTCCTCTCTCTCCTCTCTTCATGCCAACAAGCATGTCAAACAGCACCCGCCGCATGGTTCTCTCGTGATGGAGAGATTGTCACCCTCTCATACGAGCCAAACAGGGTCCCTCCAGCTCCAGCTTTTCACCTAATCATCTCTTGCCTGAGCTCTTTCAACCATCTCCCATCTCATTCTTAGGGTCTTGCTTTCTTCCAATTCATAGCGACTTTTGCCAGCCTGTGTTTCTAAAGTGTGAATCAGAATGTCTCCCTTTCCTGCCTAAAATCTTCCAGTGTCCGCCTACTGCCTTCAGGGGTAACTCCAACCTCCTTGGCAGGGTCTAAGGAGGCACGTTGCTGTCTGACCTTGACCTCATCTGTGGCCTGACTCATCTTGCCTATCCTCTTTCTTCCATCCTCTGTACCCTTCACCCCCCCCCCCCAGAACACACAGCTCCTAAATTCGAGATTCACCCTAGAATGTTGAGTCCACGCTGTGTATCAAAACCACCTGCAGAGTGTTTTTCAAACATATAATGTTCAGGGGAGAGAGCGTGTGTGGAAACTCTCTGTAATACCTACTCAATTTTACTGTAACCCTAAAACTGTTCTGAAGCATAAGGTGTATTAAATGTAGCCAGATGCCGCTGTGGATGTTTGGGGTGGAATGGCTGATGACTCTGTTGCACATGCAGAGATAAGACCACCATTTGGTCTTTGCTGACTGCTCGCCATTCCCTCGGAGACAGGACACTTCCATACTTCTGTGTTGTTATGTCTGGACCGTTATTTCTGGGGAACCGTTATTCAGCCCTCAAGGTCTACTTCATATGTCATTCCACTGTGAAACTGTTCCCAACTTTCCAGGTGGAACAAATCGTTTTTTCCACACTGGCCCTATATTTCGTTGGACATACCTCTACAACGGCATTTATCACAGCGTAAAATAGCTTTTCCCTGTGTAGCTGTCTCTTCTGCTAGAATATATACCCTGTGCTTTCCACATATTTACATCCTCCACTGTCCCAGTTAAATGCCAGACACACTGTGGACCTTGTAACGTTCAGTAGGGGAATATGCTTGATTTATTTTATGAATAATTAAGCTGTTGCATGGCCAGGAGCTAATATTTGTTGAGCATGTACTATGTGTTGACCGTTCTAAGAGCTCTAAACATGCTTTCTACGTTAGCACTTACGAGTTGAAATGCGTACTTTTATTTGTCATTTTGCCCAAAAGTTATGTAATTTGTGTGCCACACAGATGGTTTCAAACCAGGGTGGCCTAGAACCAGCAACTACGAATTTTTGCAGCTTCCTATATAATAAAGAAAAGCTTTGGGGTCTCTGCTATGAGGATGACTTTATTCACTCCTAAGTATTTTTTTTCTATTTTAAGCTTATAGTATTCAAAACTGTCACACATTGTCGTATCTGTATGAGAGGTTGGTTTCATCAAAGAATGTAATAAATAACATGCGAAAAATCACCCAGAAGCATGAGATTCCGGCTGTGGAAACCAGAGGGCTTAAGTTCAAGTCCTAGTTCTATTATTTAGGGACTATGCAACCCTGAGCAAGTCATTTAAACATGCTTTGCTTTAGTTCTTCTTCTTAAAGCAAGGACGTTAACAGCACCTACCTGCTACCTGCTATCTTAAGAATGTCGGTGTCCCCCCCGCCAAAATCCATGCATTGGAATCCTAACACCCAACGTGATGGTATTTGGAGGCAGAGCCTTTGGGGAGTGATTAGGTCATGAGCGGGGAGACCTCATAAATGAAATTAGTGCTTTCAGCTGGTTTAAGCCATAACAAGAAAAGCCCAAATCGTTCAGAAAGGGGCCTCAGAAACTTGACTCTCAGGAAGTCTTTAGGTGACAAAACCTGCACGAAGAATAAAGTAAACGTGTTCCGTGATTTCTGATGATTCTTGACCACTTTCTTTTGTTTTACTGAAAAGCTACAGCGCAAACAATGTCACTTTTTCTGGTCTGTCTCCTGGGAGTCAACTTTGTAGGTATTGGTCACAAACTTTAGATTTATGGCATGTTTATATAATTGCTTTCATTTATGGTTCTCTTGAAATTAGCATTGGAGCCAGCAGGAGGTAGACCCTACCACAAGGGCAGTTGCAGCCAAATCCTCTCCAGGTGACAGGCCGGGCTGCTCTGGTCCAGAGCGGCACTCCGCAAGGATCACCGCAGAACTTTTTCAGAAAACCCTTGTCACCCGAGCTCCTGCCAAAAGTGCAGGACCAAGCAGGACCAAGCGTCCACCACAAAGCCTGGGGAGATGGAAGGGGCCCCGAGAGATCAGTCAGAAAGCACGGGACCCTCTTTTAAGTGCCAAGGTAGATGACTTAATTCAACATAAAGCGAGAACAGAAAGTTGCCAGACATCTCGGAAGATCCGTAAAATGCTAGTCAACAAATCTTTATTGAACACCTACACTGAACCCCAAGCTCTCTTAAAGCCTGACCCTCTATCCAACCCTCCACTTCCTGCTGATCTAATTTAAATAGCGGGACATTCTCAACAGGTGGCCCATAGTCACATCTCCCAGAAATGTTTGTTTTGGTTTCTAGAGTGTTTCTGAAAAGAAAAAAAAAAAAAAAAAAAAAAAAAGAAGAAGGAAAGAAAGAAAGAAAGAAAGAAAGAAAGAAAGAAAGAAAGAATTTGATTCCAAAATTTTGAAGGGGGGAGATGTCAAATAAAATTTATGCATTTCTGGGTTTTCTTAGAAAATCAGGGGATCTGTCTACGGCCATACCACCCTGAACGCGCCCGATCTCGTCTGATCTTGGAAGCTAAGCAGGGTCGGGCCTGGTTAGTACTTGGATGGGAGAAAATCAGGGGATCTGGTGACCCTGGGCCCACCGTTCTGTACGACAGCAATTGACATCTGCTGGGTGGCATCCGCCCCTTCACACGGGACAGAAATGAGTTTACTCTGGAACCAAACCCACCCCATCTTCTACTCTGCAGGCATTTGAGAGGGCAGCCTCTGGGATGTCACACAAAGCCACTTATAAAATACCAAGGACCCAGTGATGGTTCAATTTGTATCTGAAGTTTTAAGGAAGGAGTTTATTGTCGTGTCAGTTTAAGTGATGAATCAGTCCCTGATAAAAGGGGTTCTGATCCTGAACAGCACAATAGTAGTGTTGTACCTCTAATATATATATGGGTTTACCTTTGTCCCCATTCCATGAACAGGGACACAGATTAATATAGTGGAGAAAGAATGTGCCTTGGGGTCAGCCAAAGTGGATTAGAATGCTGGCACTCCCTCTCTTAACAGTATAACTGGAGAACTCTCTCCGAGTCTCTGCTTTCTCTTGTATACAATGGAGATCATTACGTCGGCCTCACAGGGACGTTGCGAGGTTTAAATTAATACTTTTGCGCTTTGCTCATACTGCTGCTTTAGCCTGGAAATTTCTCAGCAGTCCACCCTTTGTCAGGCTGACAAACTCCTCTTATGGATCAAGACCCAGAGAAAAATGCCATTTATTCTCCCAGGTTTTCCAACCCTCACTGCCCTCACGTCCTACCACTGCCCCAGGGAAAAATGAACACTTAGCCTTCTGGGTTTCTATACTTCTCTCTGTAACAACTTGTTGCAATGTATGTATTTTTTGCTCGTGTATCTTTTCTACCAAACAGGAAGCATTCAATGTAGGACACCTATATGTGTTTACGATAAATACATCATAAACCTGCCTTGATTTTTTTCTTACTATTTGGTTCACACTCAATCTTAATAACAACAATAGTAATAATAATAAATTTTATTAGCTCAATTACCTTGAATAGAGGCATACACAATTGTACTTATCCAAAATATCTATTAAAAATATCCCAAATGAGCTTATATAGAAGGAATTTTCCACCAAGGCAGTTTTATTAAGATAGAAAAAATAGTCCCGGTAACAAATGCCATGGGTGTGTTTAATTTCCATGCTCCCCGAAGAGGCTGATCTGGACAATCAGAGGCAAACATGATAAACTTTTTCTCTCAGGATTTGTGTATAATTTAGACCCAAATTATTTTTGGATCGTAGATTTTCATCAAGGTCTAGATTGTAAGCTCCCTGAGGGCAAGGCAGTTTATCCACTTTGTTAATTACTATGTTATCAATCCTTGGAGTCACATCTGCCAAATTAGAAATATTCAACAAATATTTTTCTAAGTAAACATGTGAATATGTCTGGGACACACTTTAAGCACTTGGTAGGAAGTAACAACACTCTGCATGCCAACGTGAGGGTCTTTTGTGGTCCACTGAACTATTTATTTCATAATTCCCTTATGAGGTTGGTATCATCGTCACCGTCATTGGACTCCAAGGCCTTTTAAAAAAATTTTTTTAAAGGTTAATTTAGTTTTGAGACCGAGAAAGAGAGAGACAGAGAGGCAGAGAGACAGAGACACCCAGAATCTGAAGCAGACTCCAAGTTGTCCGCAAAGAGCCCAATGTGGGGCTTGAACTCATGAACGGTGAGATCATGACCTGAACCAAAGTCGGACACTTAACGGACTGAGCCACCCAAGTGCCCCTGACTCCAAAGTTTTTGCTGTCTCCACTCCACCACCCATGCCTATTCTCAGAACCTAAAAAGAAAAAAAGAAAAAAAAAGACAAACATGCGTAAATACATTCTTCAGATACTGAAGGCGAAGGAGGGCCAGGGGTATTTTTTCTCTCCTGTGGATGTTCCCTCACATGGGGCGGTCATCAGTGGGCATGGGTTACTTGCACAGATGGAAGGGCTGCTGTAATATTCCTGGCTAACAGGATAGGCACTTTTCTGCTAGTCCTGATCTGCCTCCCTAACAAGTTGAACATAATTCCGTCTTCACGCTTAGAGTGTTTAAGTTATGTCTTAACTTACAAACTTAATTTTCATTGATCTTAAATGCCCCTCAGTCATTTTCGAAAGGGAGTGTCCTAGTTTGCCTACAAAAGTCCTGGTTTCCGTTTCTAGTCCTGGTGTTACCATTACTATGGTTTCCCTTCATTCAAAGTCCACGGGGATGTCGGTAGGAGGACTGGAGACCAATGAGATGGGACAGCACTTGGGCCCCTGAACATTGGGCCCCTTGCTTCTCTGAAGAGTATTATTTGCAACTGCTGTAGTAACAAAAAGAAAAATGATCACTATGTCAACAAGTTTATGTATAAACAGACTCTTCTGGTGCAGAAAACAATGTGAGTCCAGAGGAAATTGATCCATTGGCCGCGCGACTGAATTCTATCTTCGAATCCCCCTCCTCTCAAACCCCCTTTCTTATTAGCATCTTAAAGCTGGATAATTCAGACAAGGCAGAGGGTGATCATTTCAGTGTGTTTGCTGGACCCCGGCCTCGGCCTTAGCTGGTTCAGAGCAATATTTGCTTTGCCCTAATTATGGATGAATTAGATCTCATGTTTCTTTCTTGTATTATAGTTGCAAGCTGATAGTCTACACAAGGACCAGGTAACCAGGAAACAGTTTCACTCTTGATGACTGTTGCACTTTTTTGTGTTTTTCTGGTTAGGAATAATGAAGATTCTTTGCAAGTTTTATTGACCTTTTCCTGCCTTTTGAGTCCACAAACAGGAATCAGTTTGAACTAAATTGCAGACACAGGGATTACATTCTTGGCTATTTATTCCCCTGCACGGCATCTGCATTATAACACGGGTGTGAAAATACGACTTCCTGCTGTCTCTCACTGGATCAGGTTATTTCTTCTGAGATAAACATGGGTATACTCTGCCTTCATATACTTTTAAGTTGTACCTAAACTATTCGAAGTCATTTTGAATGAGTTGAATGCATAATCTGTATATGTAAAGAATGCAAAAAAAAAAAAAAACAAATTCTTAGTGCTGCTATCATCTAAGGCTGCATAAAAGATCTCCTCCAAATCTTGGTGGCATAAGCACCAACCATTTCAGTAATCATTTCTGCCTATCAATAATGCAGGGCACTGCAGGGATGGTTTGTCTCTGAGCCACAATGTCTGAGGCCTCAACTGGGGGTGATTTAAACACCTAAGGACCGTTACACTGGAGCTGAAGGTCTCGCTTCCAAGATGGCCCCTTCACCTTCATGTCTGTCACATTGGTGAGTTGTGGTTGCGTGGCTGAGCTCAGCTTGGACTGTAGGTTCCAGTGCCCACAGATACCTTCTCCAGCATGGTGGCTCAGGGAACCCTTCTTCCATGGCATCCCAGTGTTCCAGCATAAAAGGTAGAAGCTGCAAACTAGGTGGTCTTTGTCTGGGTTCCTCTCAGACGTTGTCTAGTGTCCCTTTGGCCATCTTCTATTGGCGGAAGCAGCCACATGTCTACCAGCAAGATAGACTGCACTTGTCATTAAGAGGAGAATTAAAGAGCTGACGGTCATGTTTTAAAAACACCACACCCATGTATATTATAGAATTGTTTTAACTTTTTATTAATTTTTTTTCAACGTTTATTTATTTTTGGGACAGAGAGAGACAGAGCATGAACGGGCGAGGGGCAGAGAGAGAGGGAGACACAGAATCGGAAACAGGCTCCAGGCTCTGAGCCATCAGCCCAGAGCCCGACGCGGGGCTCAAACTCACAGACAGCGAGATCGTGACCTGGCTGAAGTCGGTCGCTTAACCGACTGTGCCACCCAGGCGCCCCTTAACTTTTTATTTTTATGAACAAGGGTACTGCGAGGAAGAAAGTTTCATTTCAATTTTTCTAAATTACAACGAGCATTTTGGTAAAAATTCCTACATGTAACTCTACTGTAGCTAATAATCTGATGCAGCATATTACCACATTCAGATGTATAGGAGTTATTTTAAATTAGGTTCTCTGAGATGGCACACTAGAAGAGTCGTATGGATTGAAACTAGGCATTTCTTTTTTGAACAAAAATTTTAATGTTTATTTATTTTTAGGCAGAGAGAGAGAGCATGAGTGGGGGAGACACAGAGATTGAAGGAGACACAGAATCTGAAGCAGGCTCCAGGCTCTGAGCCGTCAGCACAAAGCCGGATGTGAGGCTCGAACTCAGGAACCATGAAATCATGACCTGAACTGAAATTGGATGCTTAACCAACTGAGCCACCCAAGGACCCCAAAGTAGACTTTCCCTGGGTGGCTTATTGGCAATTTTCTAATAGCCAGCGTAGACGTTTAACTATATTTGATTAGAAATTTTTCTAGATTAGTTTAATATGTTTATACTGTAACACATCAATTTCGCTTCTAGAAAAAGAAATGGAGACAAAGGATTTAAGATTTAGCTACGAATATTTTCGTCATAGTTATTTGTCTTTGTATAATATTTAAAATTTTGAAAAAACTAAATATGACAAAAGAATTTAAAAATTTTACAGTATTTCTATGAAATAGTGACATGGGAAAATATTTATAATATGCTTTTTAGTACGTAAAAGATTATAAAAGGGAAAATACGAAATAATCCCAATTGTAAAAAACCTATGTTGATCTATATAAAAATGAAAACTTACACCCAAAACATTGGCAGAGACGATACCTTAGGCCTAGAATTTTGTGTAATTTCCTTTATGATGCTGTCCTTTTGTGTATTTTCAAAAAATTTTTAAATGATTACATTTTGATATATTATCCTTTCATTTTAGAAAATGTATAAAAAAGTAGTATTTTATAAAATATACAAATTGAATAAATAAATCAAATAATCTATAATCTCACCCTGAATAATCACATTATTTTTAAATTTTTATCATTTTATATTTTGTGTTATCTGTTCTTTACAAAAATGATACATAGTGCATAAAATTGTTTGTTACTTGAATGTTTTCTGTTTATAACTGTAAGATGTTAACCAAATAATTTTTTCCTTCCATGTCTCACTGAATTTCTTTAGATAGCCAGTGATCCTTCCTCTAAACCTAGACAGATAAATACATGGTCCTTATGGCTTGCAAAGTAATTTATAACAATGAGACCGCAGAAAAGAGACATCAAATTTTTGACTTTGACTTTTAAGTCTCAGAAAGCTATTGTCTAGGGTTAACATTGAAAATGTTAGGGCAATGCTTTCTAGTTGTGCTTACTTTTTCAGCCCGCCCTCCAGTGTAGATAAAAAACTTATTGGACTATTGGACCACGCATCACCCACAGACTTATTTCCAAAGGAAGAGCAATGCAAACCAAAATAGTTGGTAGATCTGAGGCTGTTCTAGAAGATGACAAACAGGAAAGCTAGCTTCCCAAGCTACCAGGGGATAATAGTCATGCTGAAATGACTGAAAGGTGAGACTATGTTTGCAGCTAGCTTGGTGAGTCTGTGGCCACGGCCATTGCGTACGAAAGAGACAAATATTTTTGCAGGTGTCTGATAGTGGGTACATGTGACACCAAGAGTCCCAGACCTGGTAGGGAATTACAGTGGCAAGGAGGAGACATCGTAGTAGAGAGTTATTTGATGCTTGTAGCCCTGTGACCAGAGAGGAAGGAAGTAGTCCTGCAAGATGCCATCAGGCTGGCATCACCATGCTCAAGGACCGTCTAGAATTGTGCCCCACCTCACATGACGGTGGATCAGGAACAAGCCCAGTAGCACCACGCAACTACCAAGACATGTCATGAAGCCACATAGAACCTGGAAGCCCAGATTGAATAGAGGGGAAGAAGAAGGAAAAGAAGGTTCTGAATTGACTGTATTTACCCCAAATGACTAACTTTACCCAAGTTGGACTCTGGCTGGCATAAGGCTTAAAATGGGAATTAGTTTCCCCAAAACGAAAATTTTATATTTTACATGCCTTAATACATAGACTGATAGGTTCATACCTGCTACACATCTTATTCTGAATATATTCCCATGTGAAAACATACAAGGTAAGCAGCATGGCCTCAGCCAGTCTTAGTGTAGTGGCATGCCCAGCTCAACGTGCTTTTAAAAGCATTAACAAGCAATTTAACTCTATACCCAAAGTATCTATTCATATTATAAAATAATACTATACGTGAACATGAAAACATAAAGTACTAGAAATGTTAAATATATCATTGCTAATATCAGAGTAGGAAGGTGGCTCAGTCAGTTGAGAGTCCGACTCTTGACTACAGTTCAAGTCATGATCCCAGGATCATGGGGTTGAGCCCTGTGTTGGGCTCCGTGCTGGGCATGCAGCCTGCTTAAGATTCTTTCTCTCTCCTGGGGCGCCTGGGTGGCTCAGTTGGTTAAATGTCCAACTTTGGCTCAGGTCATGATCTCGCAGTTCTTGAGTTCTAGCCCTGCATCAGACTCTGTGCTGACAGCTCTGAGCCTGGAGCCTGTTTCTGGTTCTGTGTCTCCCTCTCTCTCTGTCCCTCCCCCACCCTCTCTCTCTCTCTCTCTCTCTCTCTCTCTCAACAGCAATAAACATTAATTTAAAAAAAAATTCTTTCTCTCTCTCTGTACACTCTCTCTCTAAAAAGAAAAATACACCATCCATAAGTCTTGAAAGAATAACGTCTGACGACATGAAATTAAAATATTTCTCTATGGAAAAAAATACGCTACAAAAACAGAGCTAAAAAGCAAATGATAATCAGGGGAAAATATTTTCAAATCCTATCAAAATAAAAAGCTAATGTTCTTAAAATATAAAAACTACCGCAAATAAATAAGAAAAAGACCGACAACCCAATAGAAAAAGAAAGGGCATAAACAGACACAGATAAGAATGTACAAATTGTTCTTAAACGTATGAAAAATACACAAACCTATTCATATTTTGTTTAAGCTCTAATAAAATATGTTTCATCTTTCAGATTGACGAAAATTAAAATGTTTGATAACGTACTGTGCCAAAGGAAGGGTGAGGAACCAGGCATCATTACATGTTGCAATGCAACTTAGTGCACAGTTTATGGACAGCATGTGCAATATTTACAAAAATTTAAAATCCATATCTTTTTTGATACTGGAGTTATACAGTACTTCTATGTAATGTATGTGTAATTAATTACCTATACAGAAAATAGCCATTGAGGCATTGTAATAGAAAAAGAAAGGAAAAGGCCTACATGTTCATCAATAAAGACCTGGTTAAATGCATTTGAAAACATCCATACAATGCAATTATTGAAATGAATAAGGCAACTCCCAATGGAGATGTGGAATAATTCCAGATATGTATCCTTAAGTGAAAAAAGCCAAGTAACACAGTGTGGGTAGCTGCTAATGCATTCCAAGAGCAGAAGGTACGCGATATACATCTGTATGTGCACAGACTATCTCTTGAAGGATACACAAAAAGCTGGTGCCTAGTGGTTGTCTACAGAGGATAAATGAGCAGCTTTGGAATCGTAGGGGAGAGACACTTCCTTTTTATTATGTTACTTTTTGGGCCTTTGAATTTTATACCCCAAACCAGGCATTCCCTCTTAACAAACTAAAGAAAAGAAAAAGAAAAAGGAAATGTGAAATGTAAAAAAAGGGAAAGGCACACTATAAATGCAGAGAGGCAATTCTTTGAATGGCACATAACAAAACAACCCAACACGGTCTGTCACTAAGGTTCTCTTGGTAACGCCCAGAAAATCTCAGCGGTTCCAAAACCCTAGACCGCTTTGTGATTTTCATTACCTCTGCTTGCTGTAGCTTGAGTCATGCACCCTTCACCTCTGAAAAAAAAAGATATATTAGATTTCAGACCTCAGTACCTTGGAAAGAGACCTAATTTGGAAACGGGGCCTTTATGGAGGGAATCAAGTTAAAATGAGGTCACTGGGAGCACGTGGGTGGCTCAGTCAGTTGTGTGTCATCCAACTCTTGATTTCGGCTCAGGTCATGCTCCTAGGGTTGTGGGATCAAGCTCCGCACTGGGCTCCCCACTGAGCGTGGAGCCTGCTTGGGATTCTCTCTCTCTCTCTCTCTCTCTCTCTCTCTTTATCTCTCTCTCAAAAAAAAAAAAAAAAAACTCATTGATGTGTGCTCTACTCCTATATGACTAGTATCCTTATACGAAGAGAGATTCAGACACAGAGACACAGAGGGAAGATGCTGTGGAGAAACACAGAGGAGACAGCCATCCACAGGCCAACGAAAGAGACTTGGAACAGATCCTTCCCTTTCACCTTTAGAGGAAGTATAGCATTGTAGACACCTTGACTTTAGACTTCTGGTCTTCAGTCTGTGAGACAACACAATTCTACTGGTCTAAGCCACCCGGCTTGTGGTGCGTTGTTGCACAAACACTAGGAAATGTGCACCTACCCATTCTTCCTGTCCCCACTTCACGGCTCCATTCCTTTCCCACCTGCTTCTTCCCAGAATGGTAGCTCCGTGCCCATAAAATGTAAATCGATTTAGCCTTTCTTACCTTCATGTAATGCCATAGCTTTTTTTTTTTTCCATCGGCAAAATAAAAAGCCCAAGCCTGGCAATTTCCCCCCAAAACAAAGGATTTTTCCTAAGAAAGTGGCAATGGTGCAGATGGGCTGAAGAGATGTCTATCGATTTGTGTCCTTGCAATACACCCAATCATCCTTTTAATGGCTACAGGGGCTTAGCCGCATAATAACATATACCATAATCCATTTAATCATTGTGATTAAACCTATGTTATCTCCCACTTTCTTTCTTTTTTAATTTGAGAGAGACAGAGAGAGAGAGAGAGCATGCATGCAAGTGCACATGTATGCATGGGGAAGGGACGGAGGGAGAGAGAGAGAGAGAGAGAGAGAGAGAGAGAGAGGGAGAGAGAGAATCCCAAGAAGGCTCCATGCTAAGCACAGAACCTGACATTGGGCTTGACCCCATGACCCTGGGATCGTGACCTGAGCTAAAATCAAGAGTAGGACACTCAACCGACTGAGCCAGTCAGGCTCCCACTTTCTACGTTTCCTATGGTTGTTTCCCACTCTCCACTACTGGATAGATCCCTTAGAAGTGGACTTTATGAGCCACAAGGCACACATGCTTTATGTTGTATGACATGTATTGTCAAATAGTCCTACAGAAAACAGGGCCATTTTTGACTCTGTTTTAGTTTGGCAGCCGGGAAAAATGTTCACGGTGTCACAGATATGCTCTATGTGTTAATGGTATAGGACAGAGGTTGCCGAACTTTTTCTGCAAAGGGCCAGATAATAAACATTTTAGACTTTGTGCATCATGCAGCGTCTTGCAACTGTGCCTTTGCAGTAACAAAAGCAGCCATACACAATGTGTCAATGAGGGAACACGGTCGGGTTCCAATAAAAACTTACAGATACTGAATTTGAATATCAGCAATGTCGCATGTCACAGAATATTTGGTTAGAAATGTTTTTCGGTCATAAGAAACAAATGTCAACACCATAAATTACACAGGCCCTAGAAAAACAGGCAGTCGGCTGCATCCGGGCCCCACAGGCAGGGGGCCCATGGGCTACAGGGTCCCAATGTCTGGTATAGACTCTAGGGTCTGATAACCCATTTTGCAATACATGAGAAAATTCTGCCTCAAGGAGAAAATTGTACTTTTCCTGCAGGGTCTTGTTGATTAAGATCCACATGATATTAGGATGACCTTGGGCAGCACTGACTGTCAGAGCAGCCAGTGGGTAAGTTAATGTTACTGTACATTAACCGCTGTCAATATTGGTTCAAATCATAGTGAAACATATTACCTAAAGGATCTAGAGAGTATCCATTGGTATGTTTTTGCTCAAAGTTATGATAGTTTAAGCCGGACCATTAGAACTGTGTTTGGAACAAACACGTATTGATTTCTTCTCCGTGACCACTCAGATGTATGTAGCCACGCACTCCTGACTCCACAGAATTGCTCTGGAAGAATTCTGCTTTTGCAAGAGTCCCTAAAGCTTATACTGAGAGATCAAGGTGACTTAAGAGACATCTATCAAGCTGTTAACAAATATCATTGAGGACACTCTTGATGACGTCACAGTATATCTGACGTAGGAGGGAGACCTTTGTCTCCGTAAAACAGCCAATGAGGCTTGTTTTATTTGTGGCATGCGTTTTGTGCCTGAAATTTGCCACGTCTCTTTCTCACCTCCTTCCTCTTCCTCTTTGATTAAATTTCTTCAAACAGATTTTAATTTATTTCAGCGTGCTCTATTTCGTGTAGCTTTATAAGCTCCATTTTGTCTTTATAAGCTCCTCCTCCTCTTTCCTCTTCATTTTGTAACGGAGGCATTTTAATTTAAAAAAAAAAATGAAAATTGGGGCATTGGAGGCAAGGGTATGAAAAGTACCTGATTTGACAGAGAACTGGGGCGAGGACGGCCCTACTGTCTTGTGGTAGCCTTTCTGCTCTCTTATGTGATGATCTCTGAGTCTATTTTCCCTGTTGTAATACGGCAGAGCCATTCAAAATAAAACCCCAAGTTTATTTTGCCCTTCTTTTTGGTCTTTCGTCTAATGGTTCCGTATAGGAGCCATGACATCCTGGAAGCCCAGACGTGGATCTCCCTGATGGTCTCTGGCCCCTCAGCCTGGAAGTTCTCTGGGCCTCAAGGTCAGAGCTGGGGGGGAAGGTGCTCGGGCCAGCAAGCCTGCCCTGGGGGTTTATCTGCCGGGTTGTCAGGAGTGACAGTAAAGAGCCAGGCTGCTTGATGAATCCAACGAGCAGAAAAATCTGTCAAAACACGCAGAACGTTCATTGCCGGGATCGTGGAAACATTGCCTATTTGTTTGGAGCGCGTTTAATTATTTTTAAACATATGCAGTCTGTAGTTCAGTGAACATGTCAGGGATAATAGAGGAAGAAAAGCAAATGAGGGGAGCAGGCGCTGATCCTGGAGCGACTCCTCTCCGCAGCTGGCTGATGGGGAGAAGCAGTTGATTCCCTCCGAAGTGTGGCTCCCTGTCTGTCATCTAATGAAATGCAGTAGGGGATTAATGTCATTAGCTCAAGGCCAGCATGCTGTGTAGTAAACAGATATACATCCTTGCTCATTTGGGGGAGTATTTCTCAGCTCCTGCCCACTGGCCTGCAAAGGTCACTCCCAGCCTTGTATTAGTGAAATGAGAAGAAATTAGGTTGCTTGAGAGAATCCTGTTGTCTGTTTCGTGAGACCAGCTGCTGGGGATTCAGGCCCCTAACCCTGCACCTCCCGCCCCTTATGCTTTCTAATTGGGGCTCGCATTTCTTCTTTGGGGGACATCTCAGGGAACCAGAGAAGATCAAACCCGGTGAGTAAATGCTTCACAGAAGAAGAAAAACCTGTTTTATTTTGATAACCACATCGACAAAGGAGTGTGGAAAAAATGGGGATAGTTGTTTCGATACCATGACCCCCCTCTTCATTCTTGAACCAAGAATTTTTCCACATATTAGCACCCGCCAAGTTGAGGCTTCAGAAATACGTGTGCTCCCTTGTCCCTAATCCACAGGAATATGCACCAACAAATAGCTACAAGTGAATAAAAAGTCAATATTTTGTATTCTCAGAAAGCACAGAAATCCTGACTTTAAGGTCATGGTGCAAAATTTTGGGCGGTGGGGAAAAAAAAAAAAAAACAGAAGAAAAATATCAGGAGGAAGACTGAACACTTCCCGGGGATAGCTCGACCAACACTCAGACACAAACAGAAACCTTCCATCCTGAACGGAAGATGACCCCCAATGTCCACTTGTAACCAGGGAGAATCTGGGCAGGGATAGAAACAAAATAAAACAAAGAAATAATAACCTAGGAAAAGAAGAAGAGTGTGGAGGGAACCGTGGAGAAAAAAAATTGAGAGTTGACTCAATATTACACAAATACGAGATAAAGTGAAGACAAACATCAATGCTGCCTTGTAAGAATTTATTTCTCCTCTTATCCAGGCAGAATACTCTGTTTTGCACTAACGCTTCTGTGTTTGAACTGCGCTCCAATGTTTGTGGGCGATACGCATCTTGCAGCAATCGATCTTACTATCAAAGAAGCAGCACAAATGAAAAGTAAAAGAAAAGGAAATTCGGAACCATTTATATGTGTTATGTCACGAATTCAACTGTGGGCACCCCTTTCTCATCACCACTACTTCCTGAGGGTCACTGAGAATAATATTCCTTAAAGGACATCACGGCAGTGTTCATTTTCTCTCCTAATGGCAGGCCAACAAGGGAGAAGAGAAGAGATGGCCAAGAAGAGCAAAGAATAAGTCAGAAAGAAAGAAAGAAAGAAAGAGGGAGGAAAGAAAGAAAGAAAGAAAGAAAGAAAGAAAGAGGGAGGAAAGAAAGAAAGAAAGAAAGAGGAAAGAAAGAAAGAAAGAAAGAAAGAAAGAAAGAGGAAAGAAAGAAAGAAAGAAAGAGGAAAGAAAGAAAGAAAGAAAGAAATAAAGAAAGAAAGAAAGAGGGAGGAAAGAAAGAAAGAAAGAAAGAAAGAAAGAAAGAAAGAAGGAAAGGAAGGAGGGAAGGAAGAAAGGGAGGGAGGGAGGAAGGAAGGGAAGAAGGAAGAAATGAAGAAGGAAAGAAAGAAAGAGAAAGAAAAGAAAAGCAAAGAAAAAAGAAAAGAAAGAGGAAGGGAAGGGAAGGAAAAAAAAAAGAAAAGGCAAGACACACAAACACACACACTGGAAAGAAAGAAGGTCGAATTTAGATAGTTTTATCTTTTTAAGATTAACCTAAATCTCCAGATGTCCCTAGCTTCCGGGGAGAAATGGGATCTAGGGAGCATTGTCTTCATTGATCCATGCAGAGCCTCAGACACCTCTTCTAGGTTCTGTCTCACAAATACCCACGAAGAGGGAGTCTACTCTGGTGGCTCGGGAGAGCCGGACAGCTGGGGATAACACTCCATCCCCTGCAGGCAAGGCCGACCGCGTCCCAAGGAGCATGGTGACCACAATGCTGACAGATTGCTGCCCTGTCCAGACAGCTGCTTTCTGAACCTCCCAAACACACTGACCCCCTGCAGTCTTCACCAGAGCAGACTCTGTCCCGCACACCAGTAGAGATGATCCCGACTGTCCTTGGTGAGCAGATTTAGGTCAGGGTCAGAGTGGGAGAGCAAGGACTGGCTGACCTCTCCTTTGCTTGCCTGGGGTTCCTTTCTGATTCAGTGAAGCCCTCTTTCCTATAGACGTGCTGGGATAGGAGTTGGGCCGCGAGAGAGAAGGCAGGTTTCCACTGTAAAGGATGGACCGAGACCTGCCTCTCTGGAGTTGGATTGCCAGAACTTCTAAGAAAATATTTGCATCTCTGATGACTTGGTATAGAGAAGTGAAAATCGTCCTTGTGGAGGAGGGAGGACTAATGAAACGAGACACTGCCCATGCTTTTCTGTAGGTGCAATAGCATCAAATAGACAAACCATATCCTTCGTGTGTAATTACAGGGAAAACCTGGACTCGCTGCTCCACTGGCTACTGAGCGTTCTTACCTTTTAATATTTTTTTTAAAATGTCTATCTTTTGTAAAAAAATATCTTACGATAATTTTGCCTGGCCAAATCTAACCGATTCTTATGTGTGAAAAAATAAAGTCTTCCAGCTGCCGAATGTGGAGGCTCTATTTTTACCTGTGGTGTCTGGTGATTATAGAAATTATATAAATGGGGGCGCCTGGGTGGCTCGGTCGGTTAAGCGTTCGACTTCGGCTCAGGTCATGATCTTGCGGTCCGTGGGTTCGAGCCCCGCGTCGGGCTCTGTGCTGACAGCTCAGAGCCTGGAGCCTGTTTCAGAGTCTGTGTCTCCCTCTTTCTCTGACCCTCCCCTGTTCATGCTCTGTCTCTCTCTGTCTCAAAAATAAATAAATGTTAAAAAAAAAATAAAAAAATAGGAAATTATATAAATGAAACTAGAGTGATTTATATGTGTCATTAGCAATTTAAGATTTTGGGGGGGTGCCTGGGTGGCTCAGCCGGTTGAGTGTCCGACTTTGGCTTAGGTCATGATCTCACCGTTTGTGAGTTCCAGCCCCGCGTCGGGCTCTGGGCTGACAGCTCGGAGCCTGGAGCCTGCTTGGGATTCTGTGTCTCCCTCTCTCTCTGCCCCTGCCCTGCTTGTGCTTTGTCTATCTCTCAAAAATAAACATTAAAAAAATTTAAAAAAAAAAGAAATTTAAGATTTCTTTGTATGTGTTCGTAAACACGTACAGTATTGGGCACATTAGAGATACTATTGGGATAACAAAAGACACTCATAGCAACCTTGCCTCGTTACAAATTTGATCCAGAGGGCGCCTGGGGGGTATTTTCCCGTACCCCTCAGAGGACACCCTGTGGTCACATTACCTCCCTGACCAGTGTCACACTGCCTTCAGTATGAAGAAGGAAGACAGTAGTGGCCTTGGGGCCCTGGTGTGGTTTCACAGCTAGGATGGGAGCTCCGGCTGTCTTACTCAGACCTTACATTTTACTGTGCATCTGAATCACCTGAAAAACTTGCAAAAAAACCAAACAGACAAAACTTGTTAAAAAAAAAAAAAGAAATGTAAATATTCAGATTTACCTCCAGAGATTCTGTCAGTCTGTGTTGAGCCCTAAGAACCTACATTAAAAAAAAATT
Organism: Felis catus; assembly: GCF_018350175.1. Classification (NCBI taxonomy): domain Eukaryota; kingdom Metazoa; phylum Chordata; class Mammalia; order Carnivora; family Felidae; genus Felis; species Felis catus. The sequence goes on from NC_058380.1 coordinate 39,094,656, forward strand.
TTTTTTTAATGTTTATTTATTTTTGAGAGAGACAGAGACAGAATGTGAGTGGGGGAGGGGGAGAGAGGGAGGGAGACACAGAATCCGAAGCAGGCTCCAGGCTCTGCGCTGTCAGCACAGAGCCCGACGCGGATCTCGAACCCACGAGCCGTGAGATCATGACCTGAGCCGAAGTCGGACGTTCAACCGACTGAGCCACTCAGACGCCCCAGAACTTACATTTTAATAAGAATCTCCCCTCCATGATTATGCAATGTAAGGGGTGTATTTTTGAAACGCTGGTTAGGTCTTACAATTACGGTAACTCTCTAAATGATACTGCATTCGGGAAGCAGTTTATTAGGAAAGGGTGAAGCCCCGTGCTGAGGATGCATCGGGAGGCCGGGCCCCATTTGTTAACACATATGATATTACTTTAGGAAAAGTATTGTTATCTTGATGATATTGTCTAGTATAGACCACGGATGGATTATTTACTCCAACCCCTCCAGCAGTCTGTCTGTAGCTGGAACCATGTGACCATAAAGTATCGTCGCGAATTTGGAAGTTATTCCATAAAGCCCTCCTCCCGGGGCCCCCGGACCAGAGCAAACTGTGTGGGGCTCACGTGGCCAAAGGTGTATGACTACCTTCCTGTGTGTCACTTGTAGACATGGGGTCTTGAGCGAGAAAGGCCATCTTCCATTCAGAAAGCAACTTAGTGGGCGGTGTTTCGTAAGTAGCTTAACACAAACATACAGGAGAACAACATACACACACACACACACACACACACACACACACACGAGTTGCTCTGTTTGACACTTCATACTTTGGATCCATCCCAAAGTCCACCCGCAAGGCAGTGGGGAAACCTTGCCATTTCAAGGACTGCATAAGGTGACAAATCTCTATGAAACGTACACTCCACTTTCTCTGCCCAGCCGGCCAATTGCTCCAATCCGGTAAATGGCAGATTTGCCGAACGCGTTTAGGGACGAGGTCGTGAGTAATACCGAGCTGGTGCTGATAAGAAGGCCGGGACCAGGTCTTTAAATTTGTGCACAAGGGAATAAATGCCTTCTCTCCATTCACCCCGCTAACCAAGCAACACCAGGAGAATCGCTTTCCAATTAGGCAGCAGGTTTCAGCATCGTTACCTTCGAGATCAGATTTGCTACCGCTCAAAAATGCATCAGAGACAGTGTCAGAAGAGTTAAGCGTCGCTCCTGGCATCTGAGGTCTTCGGAGGAGGTGAAATTAGATTAGCTGCAGGAAAGGGGGAGGGTTTACATTACCAGAGGGGCTCTACCTGGCTCCAGGCTTAACAGTGAACAGCGGCTTTCAGCATATGGCATTACAATGGATTAGTGATCAAGTGCGATTAATCCTAATAGATCGTCTTTTGAACCTCAGTGGCTTGTTAGGTGAGAAAAAAATTGTCTGTCCCCAAAGTGTCAGGTGAAACTCTCATTTGAGGTAAGACTACCATGTGGAGATGCATCTCCATCTGGTGGCTTCCTTTTGTGAAACTCCACCAGAAGGTGTTTTAATGAGTCTTTTATAGCAGGCGCCACCTGCCCCTAATCTTCCCCTCTAAAAAGGTGTAATTGAGGGTTGGTTTTACAGTATGGCTCATATCCTAACCTTGGGAATTCATCAAGAAATGCAAATCTGGGTGGGATGGCGTAATCACGAAATGCCATTTTGGCTTTGGGTTCAGACTGAAGTGGTTGGAGAAATTTGTGGTTGGCTAATTGCGACCAGCTATATAGTAGCTTCCCCCCCTTCAGTTAGATTAATCCGTGTGTCATCTCGGAGTTAAATAACCAAGTTGATGGTGACCATATGTCTTCATTCAATTCTTTGCACATGTAAAGAGTTGCAAGGCTGCTAGTGGTTCACACAATTTAAAGGTTTCATTTCCACTATTAAGGTTTAACTGGTTCAGATTTACTGCACATTTGTCCTCTCTCTAGCTGCTTGGAGTCTAAGATGCATTTTTTTTTTTTTTTCCATGAGCCGTCAACAAATGACAAAGTCATCGAGACGTTTCCGTCTGTGGGACTTCAGGAATAGAGTTCTTTTCCTTTCTCTCTTAATTTAAAACACAGATATTTGTCACACTGTTATTCTGGCAGATTGGTTATCGATTACACTGACGTTTCTACCCAGAGTTTCATTTGAAATACAAGATGCCGCAGAAGGAGGAACACAAGAAAATAACTTTGATTTTTTTTTTTAATTTTTTTTTCTCAACATTTATTTATTTTTGGGACAGAGAGAGACAGAGCATGAACGGGGGAGGGGCCGAGAGAGAGGGAGAAACAGAATCCGAAACAGGCTCCAGGCTCCGAGCCATCAGCCCAGAGCCCGACGCGGGGCTCGAACTCACGGACCGCGAGATCGTGACCTGGCTGAAGTCGGGCGCTTATCCGACTGCGCCACCCAGGCGCCCCTGATTTTTTTTTTAATTCCACGACCGTGAGTTGAGCCCCTACTGTGTACCAGGATGCTGCTACAGATGAGGAAATAATAGTTACAGTAACAACAATAATTACATCACACAGAACGTGCCCCCAAATAGTATAGGATCACTGTGTTTTTCCCTCCCGTTCCATTCACTATTTTTGCAAATCTTTTTCTTTTGCTATTTGAGGGACATCTTACCAACATATAAATCAAATCAATCAAACAGCAGGTATATTTAAATAAATTTTACTATTTGGGTTTTACTTATACCCCAACTTATGTTTTTAAAAATGTTTACTTATTTACTTAGAGAGAGACAGAGAGGGCTCAGGGGAGGGCAGAGAGAGACGGAGACAGAGAATCCCAAGCAGGCTCCGTGCTGCCAGTGCAGAGCCTGACAAGGGGCTCGAACCCACGAACCGTGAGATCATGACGTGAGCTAAAACCAAAATGCTTAATGGACTGAGCCACCCAGGTGCCCCTACACTCCATGTTTGAAGTAAAAGAAATGCATAGCTCCTGATTGTCTTTCAATTACTAGTTTAATTACAGAATGTGGCAAGAAAGGTAGACGACCTAAAATATCCCGTGATCCCAAACTGGCTTGCAGTTTGAGTTTGGAGTGGCGTTGATAAATACGAAACATGATTTTAAAGCAGGAGTCATAAATTAGAGCCCAGAAGTTGAAGTTGACAAGTAATTTCTTTCTTGCTTTTCTCTGACAATTTTCTTTTTTTTTAAGTACATTTATTTCTTCTCAGAGAGAGAGAGCAAAAGAGAGTGAGAGAGAGCATAGGGGAGGAGAGAGAGAGAGAGAGAGAGAGAACCCAAGTAAGTTCCACGTTGTCAGCAAAGAGCTGGATTCAGGGTTTGATCTCATCAACCATGAGATCATGACCTTAGCCAAAATCAAGACCAACCAACTGAGCCACCCAGGCGCTCCCCTGACAAGTAATTTTCTCTTTGGGATTTAGTTGTCGTTACTGGTTTTGTCTATGAGCCTGCACAAGGTTTGTGGGTTTGTTTTTTTTTTTTTTTTTTTTTTGTAACTACAAATTGTATTCCATATGGACATGATACGCTCGCTCATGTTTGCCAAAGGCCCCATTTACTCCCTAATCTCACACCCGACTGCACTGACAAAACTCAATCCCAGTTCCGAAATAGAGGTTCATTTTCACATGAGTTTGTGAACATTGGTTCTATAACCTCACAATCGATCCCTCAACATGTTTCCCCGTATGGTGAAAACTTTGCGGATGGATCAGTGAGGGCAAAGGTAGGCAAGCCCCAATTAGCAGGATCTGAGGAGGCAAGTCTCCCTCTCGGTAGAGCTGAGTATTTTGGAATCATTTCACTCTCACATCCTCAATGTGCTTGGTGCAAAGTCATGAATCAGAAGCTCAAGGAACAGAATCCGTGAGAGGCAAAAAGACGAGAAAACATCATTTAGCCTATTTTCCACTTAGCGGAAGGTTTTATGAGCGGTTAAAAGCTGGGACCATAGCTTCTGCTTGCAGGATGCCCTTCTTCAGGAAATTCAATTGCCATGGACTTGAATCATTAGAACTCATCCTGCCAGAGGAAAAATTTTTGTTCTCCCATTCACAGTTAGGAGAATGAGGTCAATTATTTTTTCCCGTAGCCTTAGACACAGTAGAGAAATTGGTCCATCCTTTCTCTAAAATAATCCATCAGCGTTAGTCTGACATGGAGAAAATAATCCTTGGCCAAAGGCTGGACGGCCAGCTGACCCATGCCGTGACTCCTGTTGCTGATCACGACCACGTATTACATTAAAATGTCCCCAGCATCTCCCTGCCTCAGCTTCCACACTTATTTTGTTCATTCCACTAAACTCAAATCAGGTCCGGCCCAGGGGGTTATCATGAGGCCAGAAAAAAAATGTGGTCTTTGGTGTTTCCTTCCTCAATGCTGCCTTTCCTCTTCCCTTATGTATTTTTTTTTAATTTTGTTTTTTAACGTTTATTCATTTTTGAGCCCTGAGCTGTCAGCACAGAGCCTGACGCAGGGCTTGAACTCACAGACTGCAAGATCATGACCTGAGCTGAAGTCAGTCGCTTAACTATCTGAGGCACCCAGGCGCCCCTCAGCTTCCTTTATTGCTCTGTGATGTCCCCACGCTCCCGCTGGGTGACGCCGGGTCAGGCCTGCCCTCCACAAACAACCACTCAGACCCCACACCTCTCCACCCCTCCCCACTTCTAACTCTTCAGGCCCTGGCACTTTCTGGTTGACAGCTATCTACTTTCACTGAGTAGCTTGTTGGAAAACTGCATCTTGTACTCTGTGACTTTGGGCTTTTATGCATAATGTCCGATCCAAAGAAGTAGCTCTTTCGACAGACATTAATAGAAGCACTGTAGACTGGAGGGGAATAATAGAAGACGAGGCACCCCCAAATCGTATGATGCTTTGCCACCACTTAAGGCAAGTTCAGGGCAAAACATTTGGTGCCTCACAGGCACATTTAGTCATGTTTACATGACTTATGAAAAGTGAATTTAATTTCGACCTGTACTATGTTAAGGATCTTTGTGAGAATGAGACAGGTACCCAGGTGTGTTTCCTGTTACTTTTAGCAGTCTACTTTTAGGATCTGGAGGTAGTCAGAATGCAGTTATATTGGCTAAAACCCTACGTGATGCCATATTTCTGGAGACAAGCCTGTGAATAATCCCTTCTTTGGCTCAGCTAGAAGTCAAAGAAATTTCTTTCAAACTCTTATTGTCCTCACACAGCATTCTCCCACGTAGTTACACTGGGTTGTATTTTGTGTAGAATTAGCATACTCAGGAGTCTTTCGTTCGCTACCAGTTGCCCTCGCTAACAAGTTAAATCTTTGTTTCCTTCTCCAGCGTTCAGCTTTCCACCTCTCCTACGCTCTCCCCAAGAGCCTTGCAGTGTGCCATCCTCCCCCTGGAGAACCCACCTGTAAATCAACTTCTCCCTCTCAGACTTTCTACGTGAATACCAAAAATGAGGTTGGCTCACCTTGACATTTTATTGTTGTCTGGCATTTTCCCCTATATCTTCCTCAGTATGTCACATATGTTTGTCACTGAGGCCAGGAAAGTTTTAAGAGAGAAAAGTTGGGGAAGATGGGAAAGAGGAGGAGGGGATCAGAAAGGGAAGAAAAGTCCTGATTTCCGTTTTAGGCAAGTCATTTAGACAATAACGCATCTCTGTAAAATCAGACGAAAGGTAGGCAGCCAAAAGTTAGGTGAGTTTTGGTACAAGTATGACAAAAACCCCAGACTTTGAAATAGGTGGAGCTTGTGTCCTGAAAACAAACCGGCAGCATCTGGCAGAGGTCCCCAAAAGTGCTTATCAGACTTCTGTGTACAGAAGGTTCCGGAACCGGCACTAGGGATTTTGATTCAGCAGACCTCGGTTGAATTCCAGGAATCTCAGTTTTTAACAACCACCCACAGCGACTCTGACGCTGCTCTAGAGAAAGAGTATTTCAAAGTTGTAGGCTATTTCATCAAAATCTCCATTACTCTCCTTGGCACTTTTGAGAATCCAGAGTGAGGAATTCCAGAGATGAATGTGTCTACAGAAAGAAAGTGCTGCATAGAGAAACAATAAATTTTATTGCAGATTTTTAAATTTAAAGACAAGCTATCTTGGGCCGGTCGTGCTCCATAAATAAAACACACTTAAACGTCAAATTCAAACAAAAGATTCCAACCTCCGAAATAGTTATTGTCCACTCACCAAAGGACGGGAAATTATTTTAGGCAGACTAGGACAGATATGTAAGGTGGGTGTTAAGACTCTGTTTATGCAACCCGTGTGGGAAGGCCTGGAATTTCTAGGCTGGCAGCCATTTATGTATACAGTTCCTCAATTTGCAGTTAGAGAAACCTAAAGTTTGTTTGCTGCAGGCACAAGGCTCATGTTGCAGCAAAACTTGGTCATTCCGTGACGCCCAAGCTGGGATGTCAATCTGCTTGCCTTGCACCGCCTTCTTTTTCCTCTCCAGCCACTTCCTTGAGGAACTTGATTCAGATAGACTGGAACTAGTTAAAGCGTCACTGAAAGTCCCCAGGCTACCTGAAATCCCTGCAAAGTCTAAAACTATGAACTAAAACAAACAAACAAACAAACAAAACCGAAAAAACCTCAAGTGTTCACCATGTGACAAATGGGTGACAAAAGCCAGTTTTTGTTTCTGGAACACCCACTTTCACTTCTCTGAAGGTGGTAGTCACGTGTAGGGCAGTTGGATGGCCCCATGCACAAAGCAGTTCAAGATGGCCAAACAAGGGGCGCCTGGGTGGCTCAGTCAGTTGAGTGTCCAACTTCGGCTCAGGTCATGATCTTACCCTTCGTGAGTTCAAGCCCCGCGTCAGGCTCTGTGCTGACAGCTCGGAGCCCAGAGCCTGCTTCAGATTCTGTGTCTCCCTCTCTCTCTCTCTCTCTCTGCCCCTCCCCCACTCATGCTCTGTCGCTCAAAAATAAACATAATTAAAAAAAAAAAAAAGATGGCCAAACAAAACCATCCAAACCCATTGGGCAATGGTAGCATCTCAACCTTTCAGCCAACAGAAATTCCTGTTCCATTCATTCTGGGCTGGACCCACCAGTACTTGAAGCTGAAGGTTTCCACCCAACACTTATTTGTATCGTGTGACAAAAGGTTGCGGGTAGACCAGAACTACTCGTCTGTAACATCAATTCCATTCTTTGTAATCTTCCCGTCTATATATGCGTTCATTCCAGACTTGGCCTTTTCTTCCTGAAGCTTGCAAACTTGATGTGATGTTAACTTTCAGCAACGCAACCTGGTGTTTCCTTAGGAGAAAGAAGTTCCCTTCTTTACTTCTGCCCACAGGACTTTCTTTTCTGACAGTGTTTGACTTCATCCCTGATTGATCTTGAACCGGCATGAATTAAAAGGCTTCCCAAAAATGAGAAGTGCCATGAAAAATAGGCACCTTTCATCTCTGGAGGCAAAGGAACCCTGTGCCACATGTGGGGTGGCAGTTTCTTTGATCAGTATTTCTTTGTTTGAGCCCAGAAATTAAGTCAGCCTACCGGGCATCGCAATACAATAGGGCAGCCAGTATCCCAATGGAACCAGTGCTAAGTAATGATTGGGAATTTCCATCAGAGCATCTTAATCCACTAGCATGAGTTGTCACCAGGAGCTCCACTAGGCCCATTAAAATGACTTCAGGTCACCTCCACGGAGCCTGCCCATTCACTCCAAAACAATTATCCTAATCCCCTTAGCAGACCCAATCCCTTAACACTTGTGAAGTGCCCTCCTGTGCAGGGTGCTGACATTTTCCAACAACACTAGCCTCTTTGAAATGCCAATCAAAAGTCCTTCTGGTGAAAATACACGACCCTCTCTGCAAGTATAAACAGACCTTCATACATCGTCACCACCACCATCATTAAAAAGCACTTACGGAACACCTACCTGTGTGTGATGCTGTGACGCTGGGCCCAGAAGGAGCAAGTGCTGACCTCAGGAAAGAGCGGTTATAGTCCTGCCACTTCAAGGTTCCTCTGCTGCTTATTTAGTGCGACTGTGCCCAGAGGCATGGGGCCCGCAGCAGACCATTTCTGGTGGCTGGGTAATTGCCCCAAGAGGATTAATTAGCTGCTCGACAGAGCAGATCTTGGAGGAACAGTAGTATGCAAAGTGACAAAACTCACCATTAAAGTTTTACCAAGATGCTGTTTTCCCAAACTTCACTGACCACTCCCTGGACCTCGACAGCTTGGTCCAGTGGGGGCGGATTCAGAGGGAACTTTTATAATTGTTTTCCTCCTCCTACAAGCTGTCCCCTTTTGACTATTTACCACTAAGAAAAGAAAGGTGGGCAGAGGCAGGGATGGCCCGACACGGTGTGGCTAGCTAGCCAGGGCGGGTCAGAGGACACAGGTCTCTCTCTCCCGCCGCCACCGCTTACCAGCTGGGTAACCTTGGTGAGGTCATTAGATGCTCTGGGCTTTGGTTTCCTCCAGTGTAAAATGGGAACCATACCATATATCGAGGGGTCTTCCGAAGGTTAAGTAAAACAATATGTGGTGAAAATATAACGCTGAGGACCCAGTGGTTAAATCTTCCACAAGACTATTTCCTCAGGGGGGAGGTAGGGGGTGGGAGGTGAGCCTCTGAGAGGTGGAGCTTTGGGAAGGCCTTGGCAGAAATGAAGAGCCATGGGATGGGTGAGAGCTTGATAAGAAAGCAGTTCCGGCTGGAGGAAATGACATGGGAAAGAGCAGTCAGTGAAAGTAACAAAAATCATGCAGGGCAAAAAAAAAAATAATTAAGATGCCAGGAGCAGAGGCTCTCCATTGGAAAGTAGGAAGACGAGAGGGTGAAAGCATGAGAGAGAGAGAGAAAGAGAGAGAGAGGAGCAGGGATGGATGAAACCTGTCCCATCATCCTTTCCTTCACTCATCTCCATGGTGAGACTCAGACATCAAGCATCCATTGTTGCTCTGATACTCTGCTGGACAAACTACGTAATTCTTCATGCAAAAAGTGTGGTAAACGCAAAAGAACAAATGGAGAGTGAGCATGCACCCCGGCTTCACCTAAAGGATTCTAGATTTCTCTTTAGTGCCATGTTAGCTGTGTCCTTCCTCGGGGCCCAAAGAACACATGTGTTTCACATAATTTTGAAGCCAGACATATGTAAGGAGACACTGAGATGCTTCAATTCTAGCTCAGACCAAATATGTTTGGACAAAGATTTATACATTTCATTTCCTTCTCCCCCCCTCTGCCGTATTTCTTCCCACAGTTCAAATTTAACTTCTCCCCTTTACTTAAACCGTGCACACATGACAGGTAATAAAGGCATTACCAAGAAACAAGAAAATCACAAATCCGGATAGGCCATCTTCTTTCCCAATCCAAAGATGTTGGTCTAAAGCAGTTCCCCTCAATGGTCTTGACCTTTTTAGATGAGCCTTCCTTTCTTATGAAATAGAACGCCCAGCTACGATGCTAGAAATGTCTGCAGAGGGAACAGGGTTCAGTTGTGACCCTGACTTTCATAGATCGGTTCAGCGGTAACCTAAGTGCCCAAATGATAAATGAGTGTAGTTTACTAGTGCATGGCTCAGGTCATAAACTGTGGTACATGCAGGCTCTAGCAAATAATATCTTACCTAAAGAGTGAAGGATATAGACAATGCGGGCTGCAAACAACCCTTGATTTCAGACATCCCCTTCCTGAAGAAGATAAGTGCCCAGTGTGGTTCCGTCAATTCTGATTAAATACCCACACTTTCAAGCCCACCCATCAGAGTTCATGGGTAAGACTTCTCAGGTCAGTAATTGGTCAGTCGTGCCTACCACCGGAGTGTAAGAAAAACTGAATGAGAAAAGGTATGTAAATATCCTGGGATCCTCCCACCTAAAACACCCTTTTTAATCTTCTCTCTTCCCACCACCTGAAAATGTCTTATTTATTTACATGTTGCGTTTCTTCACTCACTAGAATATAAGCTCCAGGGGAACAGAGACTTGAGATGTCATGTTTAATGCCGTGTGTGAAGACTTGCCCATTCACAGGAGGTACCTGATAAAAAGTTTGTTGGTCATTGGGGGTGCCTGGTTGGCTCGGTAGGTTAAGCGTCTGACTCTTGATTTAGGTTCAGCTCATGATCTCGCAGTTTGTGGGTTCAAGCCCCACATCAGGCTCCACGCTGGCAGTGTGGAGCCTGCTTGGGATTCTCCCTCTCTCACTCTCTCTATGCCCCTCCCCTGGACTCTCTCTCTCTCTCTCTTTCTCTCAAAGTAAATGAATATACTTAAAAAAAAAGTTTGTTGATCACTAAATGGCAGATACACAGATAAACGGACATATGTACATATGTATGTGTATGTATATATAATTTGTTTACTCAATAATATATGTCTACATATATTCATAATAAAAACATTTCATATGAGACATCATAACCTTCATTTTACATAAAGTAACTTGCCAGTTGCCACAGCACAAGAGAGTGGCAGTCTTGGGAATTGAACCCACAAACTTGTGCCCAGTGTGCGTTTTTTCCCCTACATCCCAGCTACATACCTACTTATTTTCTCTTCTTACCAGACCAATGCCATTCTTCCTCACCATACCCTGTTTTAGAGTCTTTACGTAATAGCTCGTAACTTCACCCATTTTCCCCAGGGTCTCCGCAGCCCCCTTCCCGGCCCACGGTAGCCAGTTCCCTACGGCGGGGTGAGGTGACCATGCGTGGGTCTCTAACTTTGTTATCTAGCCATCTGGATACTAGAACTTCTAGGAACGGGTTACTATGCATTCTTAGGGTCCTTCACTTAATGGATTTTTTTTTTAACTCAGATACTGTTCGCCCTACTCTCCACAGGGTTAAGTCCCCCAGAGGCACCCTCAGGCTGGCTTACACCGCATGACAAAGAGTTTGGGCCCACACATGCGCCAGCCGCTGACAAACCCCACGCCTCAGCTGTGCCGCTGGAGGGTGACTGTACATGGGCAGACACTTCCAGATCGAGCTGCTGAAATGGGGCCTCACAAGTCTTTGACAGTGTTAATTACCGAATCCTCCCGGCCTGCCAGCCAGGCTTCTCCACGGAAGGCCCCGCCGTGTGGAACTTGCTCCCGGTGGCACTCCCTCTGAGCCCACATTTGGTAGCAAGCCGGCGATATTTTTAAAAAGATGTTTTTATTTGCTTCAGCATTTGGTTCGCTTCCCCGCCCGCCCCCCTTTCACTCTGACACTTTGGGACTGAAATATGTTTTCTGCAGTTGTGGCTGGGTTCCCCCAGGTTCCTGGATCCTGGGTTTAGTGAGATGGTTGCTGGAGGGGCGCTTCCCGCTGGAGTCACTGACCTGGGTGTTTTATTCAGGGTCCTGCACGCAGACCTACCACATGCGACGGTACCGGTAGTGACACCAGACCGGTCCTCTCCCTCTGAAGCCTCTAACTGCAGTTCTAGAGGCCCCGCGACACAGTAGACGTGCTGCACATTCACACGGAAGATTTCCCTGTCCTTTAACAGCTCATGCAAAAGGGAGTCTTGGTTGGGACAAGAGCGCTCTTGTGAGCAGCTTCCCGAAAAAACAGATTCCACATCACTTTTATGCCTGATTTAACTCCATCCTTCAGTAACAGGAATTCAGCCAGCCATGCTATGAAACAATGCAAATCACAATCACAAGGTCTGTAATATGCCATTCATTAAGATGACTCTTTTGGCTTCCACCGTGGGTGTCCTCTCGCTCCACCAGAAGACCTAAGGGAATAAAAAAGAGCCAAGCCACTAAAATAGCTGCAAGAGAAAGATCTGTGGTCACAGGGCCAATGCCAACACCAAAGGCATGTACCAACCAGAATGCAGATGTGCAATTTGGCAAGGTGACATGGCATGCGGGCCTTTCAGAGTCAGTGAACCAAACAGGATGATGAGGGTTTTCATCTTCCAGAACTTATGCCCATAAATTCTAATTGCTAGATTGAATTCTCTTTCTTTAGAAGATTAGCTGTAACCAGTTAGTATGGACTCATGCAGAGAGGATACATTATTCTTTTTCTCCCTTTTGGTGCCATAACGTTTTCAGATGGATAGAAGAGACAGGTACATGTCAGGACACAAATAGAATCCAGTGTTTTCTGCTAGTTCATCGGAAATGCAGCCTCTTGGGGTGATCTCCCAACCAGCATGTGGAAAGAAAGCCATTTTTCTTGACGACAATGATTTAAGGTTCCCATTAAAAAAAAAAAATCCAGCCAGCCTACTATTTTTATACTTTGCATTTTCTACCACTTAACTTCTTAAGAAATGCAGCCCTCCCCCAAAAGTTCAGTATTATGGATTGAGTTGTGTCCACCCAAGAGTTATATGTTGAAGTCCTAACCCCTAGAATGTGACTTTATTTGGAAAGGGGTTTTTTAGATGTAATTAAATTAAGTTGAGATCATACTGGAGTAGAATGAGCCCCTAAACCAGTATGATTGGTGTCCTTACAAAAAGGGGGAATTTAGTCATAGAGACACTCACATAGGGAGAACTTCATGCGAGGATGAAGGCAGAGATCATGGTGATGTACCAGAAGCCAAGGAATGCAAAAGGCTACCAGCAAATTACCAGAAGCTGAGGGCAAAACCCTGAAGCAAATTCTCTCTCTCTCAGCCCTCAAGAGGAGCCAACCCTGCCAGCACCTTGATCTTAGACAGTCCTGAAGGTGAGACAATAAATTTCTGTTGTCTAAGCCATTCAGTTGGTGGTGCTCTATTATGGCCGCCATAGTAAACTAATAAATTCAACAACTGTGTTTTTTGTTTGTTTGTTTTTTAGTCTTTTTTTTTTTTTGTATATGAGTTCTCCTCGTCATTAAAATTCACAGGCATAATTCTCTTTGCCAATTTTCCTGGTAAGTTTTAGACAAAGACATCTGTCCTCCTGTTACATTTTTTTCAGGTCAGTAGACTTTTTTTGTAAGTTTATCCCTAAGCACTGTATTTACCACACCTTCTCTAATGTCCTGAGGAAAGGGGAAGCGGAGACGTGAAAGAGCAGATTCTCTAGGAAACAGGTGCTGTGATGAGGATGTGTATTGACTGGGGCTTGCTCTCAGATACAACACCTGTAAGGAGGTACAGGACGCAGGGCCCAGCGGAGTTGTTGAACTATAGGGTGGTTGCAACAAGGAAAGAGATGATGCCTATCAGTCATAGCTTAAGACCGGCTGTAATGGCAGGAGCTATAGTTTGTTTCACTAATTTCCTCTCATTTTTCTCAGGCAAAGAAACCAACCAACCAAAATCCTGACTAGGGCTGTTCCCGGCTGGGGTGAAATTTCTCTACAGGAAATATGTATCCAAGAGGTGCAAGGAATGGACTGCTGCTGAGGTTGTATTCAATCTCCTCTTCAGGATGGAGCCTCTTGCTCCCTCAGCTTCCAGGAGTGATGGCTGGAGTCCCAGAGTTGAGTCCTCCCTCAGCATTGCCCTCAGTGGAAGAGAGCTATCTCACCATGGGTCACACCCCATCTCTAGGGGACAGCCCACATCCAGGGAGTACAAAGTAACCAGGTGGCAGTCATAGCAAAGTTTAATGATACCTTTGCTGTGTCCCGTGGTGGAAACATCCTTTCTCTGGGGTTCAGAACTTCTAGACCTACAACACCCAGAATTTGCAGAGACAGAAAGCTTAAAATCTCTAAGTAGATCTGTGAGAATAATCAGGGCCAGACCTAATGCAACTTTTGTTTCCTGAGCAATGAGTGTCATGATTAGCAAATCCATGGTCACAATGATCTGTCCTTCCTGTAGTGGGGGGGAAGGGTGTCCCTTGGTCCGATGTATGTGATCCTGCGTTGGTGGTTCAAAGGCCCCTGAAATATGGTATTGACTAAAGCCCTGGGATCAGGAAAATCATATCCATACTCAACAGCGTGTTAATTCTGGGCAAGGTAAATTGCCGCCTCCTCTAAGGTTGAAAGAGTCCAGTGGAATCCAATTGACGTGCACTGGCTGGTTGATGTTCTTAGAAGTATTGCCACACTGGGGACTCCGTGTTGGTCTCTATCACTAGCAGGTTGGCTATTCAGCAGTAGCAGTAGCTACCCCAGCTTTGGTGAGTGGAAGCCTATAATGCTAAGTCTGTGCTGTCCATGAATCAAATGAACTAGCACTGGATTGCCTGACGACCCAGGTCCATTCCCAGAAAGACCACCTCCATCTCACAGGAGACTGCTATTTGGTTTCTCTCACCTTATAACTCGGCACATCTGACGGAACCCAAACCACGATGAGACGTTCCGCTCACAAGATCACTACACGTCCTATCATCTTGTCACCGGGGCAGCAACATGCCAGGAGGTATTTTGCAAATGGTCTCTAATTTTCTGGCGCTGATGGGATAGCTTTGCTCCAGAAACATATGGGCCTACACTGTGGTTCTCCTACAGCGGCTTCCAATAAAGTTCCTAAAACATCTGCTCCCACCACAATATCCCTATTGTTGTATCATATACTGTATATCGTGCCGTAGAATCTGCCAGGTCTTATGACTCAAGCAACAGGGTTTCCTGCATTGCCCTGGACCTGAGACAGAGCTTTCGGCTCGCGTCCTACTCAAAGCTGTCAGCCTTCCATGTCACTTGCTAAATGTTTTGGAGCTGTTGTCCCCACGTGGAATACGCTGCTTCCCAAATGCGAAGAGGCCTACCAGACACTGTCCCCTTCTAGGTTGGTGAGCGACGCAAGAGGCAGCAGTACCTCTTTTGTTTTCAAGGGAAAATGCTCCTGCATGCCCCACTGATGTCTAAACCTTTGCTGATATGGCTGGCTCCAGAGTCTTTACAGAGATTGACTCTTACCCCTCGGGCCAATGCGGCTTACCAAAATGTCGAGCACACTTGCTCCTTTCTGCTCATCTGGTTCAATTAACATTATGCCTTTGATACAGTGGGCCAGTGTGACGATCTGCAGAACATCCAGAGAGTCCACGTCCCTTTGGACTAATTATGATAGAAGGTGGGGGGAGATGAACACAGCCCTGAGGCAAGACTGCATGTGCGTACTTTTGTCTGTTCCATGTGCGGGCAACCTACTGCTCACTCTCCTTCCCGATGGGGTTCAAACTCAATGCATTCATCTGCTCAGTGGCTGCAGACCATGTCCTAAGTCGGTGTCATTCTGTGCTTGCAAAGATACCTCATCTGACAGAGGAGCTACAATCGGGGTTCCTACTTGATTGCGCGTTCAGTGTGCCATGGTCATTCTCCAGGATACGTATGAATTTTTCAGTGACAAGACTGATTAATTAAATAGGGATATGGTATGGACCACATTTTTGCATGCCTTAGTTTTTCTGGGTAGCACTACTTTCTCCATTCCACCAAGATGCAATATTATTGTTTATTTCCTATATTTGCTGGAGGGGAGGGACACTGTCAACTTAGACCCTGTGTCCCTAGTACTTGAAAAATCTGCATATTCCCTTTTTCCTGGTGTGCAGCTCCCCAAGGATATGTCTTAGACTCTTTTGAGGGAAGAACTAGGCAATTTTTACAAACTTTTTGTGGGGTTATCGGGTCCTTCTTCTTGGAAACCTGGCATCTCCTTCAGTATGTGGGTTCTGAGTTTGAAAACGAACTCCATTCAGGAAGCTGGGCAAAGGATAATTATTTTATGTCGGGTGGTTCCCCATAGCCTTTGATATATTGTTTGCAGAGATTGAGGGATACCCCTGGCAAATGCCCACCTGTCTTTCCCCTCGGTTCTATTAAACATGGCCAGAGTTTTATTCAGCTCAAGCACTCTGAACTTGCACATTGACCGTGTTGTCATTATATCTGCACCTGTCTTGCAATACCACTTAGTCTCTACCATTTTAGGATTTTACCATCTGCGTTGCTATCAGGGAGCCCAGTTCTGCAGCAGCATCTCCTGTGGACATTCCTTGCCTTCAGAGTTTCAGATGCACGCCCCCCGCCCCTATTGGTACATTCCTCATCTTTTGGTAACTGGCATGTACCCCCACCTTCCCATGGACTGTTTCATAGAAGAGTCAGATGGAATGCTTGCTCTCTGATCCAGAATTCCACTTAGCATCCCATGTCTGTCAGCCCCTTGACCCTTGCCTCCACCATCTGCCATGGAGTCCTGGTATCAATACTTCATTTAGTGCCAACGTTCTTTTCTCTAAGCCTTCAGAAGGATCGTTGCCAGGATATTAAAAACTGAGTCCCTGGAAGTTGCTTTCATATTGACGCCCTTTCCATTGGCCAACTTTCTGTCTCCACTCCACGATCCGAGAATGCTGAGGATCCAGTGACTATCTCAGCTACATTTTAACTTGATCCTGCAGTTATTTTGTGATATGGTCTCTTTTCCTTCATCAGGCTCAACACATTTGTGCTTGGGTTATATGGTGACATAAAAGTATTGTTTTCCTAGCCAGTGGGAAAGTGGTACTAGATCCTGAGTTCACCTTGTCTTGCAAGACTCAGGTGTCTGCATCCTTGTCACACAAGGGGGAAAGGAAGCTATTACAGGCAAAGTGGATCACTCTGCAGAGGGTTCAGGGTAGTCTAGGAATTAAGGATTTTTAAATTCACTGGTCCAGATTTCCCTCTCAAATTGCAAAATCCCACTCTGTTAATCAGGAACCTGAACTTGAAGTAGCAGCCTTGCTGGGGTTGAGCATTCAAACTTCTCTGGGTCTCTGATAGCCTTTTGATAAATTTCCATGCCTGAGTGTCAGCTGGTTCTGCTTCTAGTTGAATGAATGTCTCTTAATATTGAAAATGAGGGCCTCTAACTTTCATACTTTATCTTAACCTTGATTGATTACTTGCAATTTTTATTATTTTCCTCCAATGTGTCAAACTCCCCTTAGAAAGAGCCATCAGATTTCATAGTCCTTATGATTAGTATTTCCCCCAAACTATTCAAATACTTAAAGTATCACCTTGACCATGCATTTCCTTTTACTGGCATCCCATCTGAATTCACCATTGGTAAAAATTTTAACTATTGCACAGCTATTGCATACTGAGTTTATCAATAATCCATTGCCTTAGTCCCGCTCAGCTTAACAAACTACCATTGACTGGATAGTTTGAACAACAATTACAAATTTTTATTTTCTTATAGTTCTGGAGGCTAGAAGACTGAGATCAGAGTGCTAGGGTGGTCAGGTTCTGGTGAGAGTTCTCTTCATGGTTTGCAGATGGCCACTTTCTTGATGAGTCCTTACATGGTGAAAAAAGAGAGGGATGTCTCCTTCTTCCTCTTTCTATAAGGCCATCAATCCTATTGGGTTAGGACCCCATCCTTATGATTCTATATATCCTTAATTATCTCCTAAAAGTCCTATCTTCAAAGATAGTCTCATTAGGGTTATAGCTTCAACACATGGATTTGGGGTATGGGGGACACAATTCAGTCCATAGCATCTACCTACATCACTGATGAGAGTCTGTTCAAGATGCCAGTTTGAGATTGGCTTTCTAAGACTATAGCTGGCACCCATTGTTGGTTTCCTCCGGAAACAGATTCCGAGATGCTGAGTTTTCACCCAGGTGATTTATCCGGGAACACTGTCGGGATCAGTGCCTGCAGGAGGATAAGAAGCAGGACTGAAACTCCGATGTAGCTATGATAGAGTCACTTTTTGACCCCACAGAGAGCTTTGGAGCTATAATGGTCATTCAGTGAAGTCCCAAATTTAGGCAAGGGAAATGGGCTTTGGTATTTTTCCATGACCAGCCTTTGGATATGGGTTGCACCCTGAGAAGAAAGGGACAACCTTGGGTGAGGCAGTTTTTTTCAGACAATGGCAATACCCAGAGGGAGACCTGTCTGTCAGCTGCCATCACTTCTAGAAACTGGGGTAATGAGTACGTGAGTTCTGGAAGATATCTGGGCGGGCAGGTGGCTCACTTCAGCATCCACTACCCAAGACAACAGCAATTGATCAAAGATTACATATGGTAAGATTTAAATACAAAAAATAGAGTAGGAAGAAGGAAGCTAATTTTGCTTAGTTAAATTACTGAGTTTAAAACTGATTTTTGAAAAATTTTTTTACTTGGTGTGTTTACATTACACTCTAAGATATAAATCAATACAACTAAATAGATATAAAACACTTACAAAACATAAGTCATGTTAATTTTATATAACATGTGATAAATAGACCTGTTCTTCAAATTAATTTCTAAGAATGGAAGCTGAAAGCTTTGGAGTATTTTGTCATTATTTAATCCTTTGATTTAAAAAAAATCTATTAATTTCACTGCTTTTAAACTAATGTCATCTTTTTGGTGAATACAACATTAAAAATCAAAAAGTAATTCAATTGCTTTTAAGTTTCATTCCATTATATCAATTTATTTATAAACATTGCCTCAATTTGCACACATTCCTGATTGGTGTAGTCCAAAATAGTGAAATTTACTGAAGTATAAATTATTGATATGGAAGAGGATTTTGCCATGATAACTTAAAAAATATCCTGAATCTTTAAGAGTGCTTCAGAAATCATTCTCAGAAACTACAAAATCTTTCTCCTATTTGGGTGTGGCAAGTTGAAAGTACTGTAGTAGAAAAACCTCAGCCATAAGCATGACTTCATACTTGGGTGGAAATATTTATGTACCATAATTCAAACACTTTTTTTTAAATTTTTTTAACGTTTATTTATTTTTGAGACAGAGAGAGACAGAGCATGAACAAGGCAGGAGCAGAGAGAGAGGGAGACACAGAATCTGAAACAGGCTTCAGGCTCTGAGCCGTCAGCACAGAGCCTGATGCGGGGCTCGAACTCACGGACCGCGAGATCGTGACCTGGCTGAAGTCGGACGCTTAACCGACCAAGCCACCCAGGCGCCCCCAAACACCTTTCATTACATATGCATATCTATTTAGAATTTACTTATAGACCAGTGGAAGAGACTGAAGAATGAACAACTGTAATGTAGGAAATTAATATAAAAAAATAAATAGTAGTCCTTTCTCATTGTGGGGGCACGGGCTGGAGACATTGTCCACTTTTGCTTTGAAAATGGGCCAGATTTAGAAATGTCACTCTAAAAAAGATTCATCTGCAGTTCCCAGGATATTTAATATGATTGAAAACATTACTTCTAGAGTTCTACACTTGTCGATGAAGAGAAGAAGTACTTCACCGATTCCTTTTCTTCACTGTGGCAACCACAAGATGCTCTTTGAGTACGGTGTTCTACTTTTGGCCAAGTATGAGTGTGAGAGTTATAGAGTCTCCCATAAAAAGACTTACTGCTGATTCATAGGACTGGGACCTTTACCAATAGCTTTTACTATACATATTAATCACTCCAAAATGAATCTTTGTGGGGAGAACACTTTCATTCTATGAGAAATCCCTATTTATCTAATAGAATTTCACCCATAACACATTGGAACAGAATAAGATATTCAATAACAAAAATTACGCTGGCAGTTCAAACTCCAGTACCAACATCCATGATAATTCTTTAACTAAAACGAATTTGTCAGATGAGTCTCTTTCTTGCATATTGTTTTCTAAAGCTGTTTCCATCCATTATCCCGTATTCTCACATTGTCCTAATAAAGTTAGAAGGACAGGTTCTAGCTTTAGATTCTTTCTGTTTTCATTTCAGACCTTTCTTTTTTACCCACATTCCCATATCTTTCCTTGCAGTCCATACGTCTTTACTGAGTTCCCGATCTGTATATCCAACTACCCACTGAGTCTGATCCTATACTGTTCCTTGTCTCCTCCAAACCAGATAAATCTTTAACATCTGTCACCTCCTTTAGGAATAGCTTTAAAATTTTTTTTTCAACGTTTATTTATTTTTGGGACAGGGAGAGACAGAGCATGAACAGGGGAGGGGCAGAGAGAGAGGGAGACACAGAATCGGAAACAGGCTCCAGGCTCTGAGCCATCAGCCCAGAGCCCGACGCGGGGCTTGAACTCACGGACCGCGAGATCGTGACCTGGCTGAAGTCGGACGCTTAACTGACTGCGCCACCCAGGCGCCCCTAGGAATAGCTTTAAAACCCATTCTCTATTTCTACCCTCACTGCTTCTGCCTTAGCTTAGCTTCTCAGCATCTCTTGTTTGGGTTCTTATGATGGTTTCCCAATTATTCTGCCTGCATAAAGTTTAATTCCCTGCTCATCTATTGTGTACATTATTTCTATGTGATGTTACTAAAAAGGCAAACCTAATCAGGTCATTCTTTTGGTTGAAAACTTTAATGTGATTCCACTGTCTACAAGAGCTAGTATAAAGTCTTTAGCACAGCAAAAAGACTCCCATCACCGGCCCTGGTTTTGCTTCAACCCAGAGCATCTTGCCCCTCTCTGGAAAGGCACCATCATACGAACTACATATCATTCTCTAGATTCACACATTGATCACTCAGGTGAACAAGGCCTATTGTCCTTGCCAATAATTACCATTTCTGTCTCATCAAATTGGCAAAGTCCATCCCATAATTTTGGTTTTATTGCATCTTCCTATGAAGTCTGCTTGACCCTTTTTTTTTTTTTTTTTTTTAGAGAGAGAGAGAGAGAGAAAGAAAGAGAGAGAGAGAATCCCAATCAGGCTCTACACTCAGCACCAAGCACGATGCCCACACAAGGTTTGATATCAGGACCCCAGGATCATGACCTGACCCAAAATCAAGAGTCAGACACTCAACTGACTGAACCACCCAGATGCCCCTTGACCCTCCCATTTTAAGTAGGGTCACCATACAGTTTTGTTTTGTTTTGTTTTGTTTTGTTTTGTTTTTGTTTGTTTTTGTTTTTTGGTTGTAACGGGGACACACTGGAGAGCATAAGAAGGTGAAACTAATCTGTCGTGGACATTCAGGGCAAGAGTCATAACCAGAACCTTCCTTGGCAAACCAAAATGTATGATCCTTTATCTACAAACAACGTTGATTATTCTCTTTTCTTTGCACTTCTCACCTTGTGTCAACCACTGCCCTCATACTCATACACTGTATTGAAATTATTTATTTTTATGTCTTTCTCACCTACCAGGCCCTTGAGAGTTAAACACAGTGCTTTGTTCATCTTCATATACAGGACAATTAACACAGCAAA
Organism: Felis catus; assembly: GCF_018350175.1. Lineage (NCBI taxonomy): Eukaryota > Metazoa > Chordata > Mammalia > Carnivora > Felidae > Felis > Felis catus. Next base: position 39,115,713 of record NC_058380.1, read on the forward strand.
TCTGATCAGGTCATCAGTACAGATATGTAATAGAAGCTCTGTAATTGGATTACACAAATAAAGTAACCAGTTTATTTCGACTGGTTTGCCAAAGCCATACACCTTCCTAAACTTGAGATCCCTGTGAAGCCATTCGGAAGGGAAGATGTCCCAAGTGCTCACCTCAGGATAATTTTCAGAGGCCAGAGTTTAGAGACCAGGTGAGCATCCAGGTTCAGGAAGGTGTAGACATATCTGACGAACATCATAAAGGGCGAGGTAGTGCCCAGAAACCATAGACCAAATGGAGGGCACATGCAGATGAACTAAGAGTTGAAGACTTCCCAGTGTGGAAAGAAGCTTAAAGTAAAAGAGAGGGTCAAAAATCAGAAGAAGGAGTCAAAACAGCTGAGGTGTGGCACTTAGAAGGAAGAATCCTAAAATTTGGGCTGGTTTAACCTTGCCCAAGCTTGCGGGTGGAGTTTGGTGTAGGAGACTAGTGATGAGGGAGCACGTGAAATAAGTAGACTTAGCATCAACTAATTTTATTTATTTTTTATTGTTTTATGCTTTACTTATTTTTTAGAAAGCACAAGCAGTGGCGGGGGCGGGGCAGAGAAGGGGGACAAAGGATCTGAAGCAAGCTCTGCACTGACAGCTGAGAGCCTGATGTGGGACTCGAACTCATGAACTGCAAGATCATGACCCGAGCCGAAGTCAGACACCCAGCTGACTGAGCCACCCAGGTGCCCCTTAACTAATTTTAAATAGAGAGAGAGAGAGAGAGAGAGAGAGAGCGCTACCTATAGATATTTAAATATATATATTTATTTAATCTCAGAGGTTCATCTTTTAAGAAGGTCCATGCATATACATGTGAGCACGCGTACAAATTCTAGTACTCCTCTGTCTGTGTGTTTGTCAGGCTACATGCTATGTAGAAGCAACAAGTCATTTTAATTTTATCCACACATTTAATTTCTATAGAATGTAGGTTTTCTTCAATATAAAACTCAAAAATTAGCTTGGTATTAAGAATTAGCTAAGCCAAAGGCATTGCATGTTCTTTATGATGAAATAAAAGTTTCTTAATAAGGAACAGAATATTACTTTGATTACTCAAAGTTTTGCTGCTCAACTGAAATATCTCTTCCTCAGAGAGGCCTTCTCAAGCCTTCACTTAAATCATCCCAGCTGGGCACAAAATATGCCCAATATAAAAATATTCTAGTCTGGAACATTTACATTTTATTTCAAATTAGATACATTTCAACTCTATCTCCTCACCCATCTGCAGGGAGGCAGAAAATGGGAAAAGAGCTAGGGCTGGGATGCCCTGGACAATACAGACTCTCTTCAATAAATTATTTCCATTGTATCGGGTCCATTTTTTTGTTTGTTTCTAGTGACTCATTCTCCAAGAAACATTAGTAACTTTTCCCTTGGTGTTTTGCCTCTTTGAAGCTGGGTCTGACTCTTCTCTCCAGCAATGTGTTTTCTTTGTTATCAGCAAAGCCACCATCTGCTTGAGAAGGAGGGTCTTTTAATAAGACTTGAAATGCTAAAATGCTGCCCGAGGCGAAAGTCTGAAGTTAGAATTTGGCCCACAACCATCTTTGCTTTCAGCACCAATGCAATCACCTCCCTTGGGCACCCAGCATCCTCTTGGGTTCTCTGTTTATAGACCTCCTTGGTAGCTCTCGCTTTCCAGACCCCTTTGCAGATCCATCCTCTTCTGTCAAAATCTTTCCCATGTCCCATTCCAACTCAGGCAACTGTCTTCTTGAAATCACCCTGGTTAGCAAATCCTTGATAAAGTGTTGCTAATGTATTCCCTGAATTGACAAAATTTTCCAACCAAGGAAAAGAGTTAAATCTCCATGGTGCAATTCCTGGCCAGAAAATAATACATTTGATAATTCAACAAGTCTGTTGCCCCCGACTGTCACCCCCCCCCACCCCCCACCGCACCCCCTGACCAAGAAAAACCATATCACATTGGTTGCTGCCAACTCTACCTGGGTATGACTTGGCCTAGGGTGAGGTCAGTATTTGGGTTTAATTTTCATGAGTTGTTGCTTTGTGAATCTACTTTAATTCCTCCAACTCTTTGTCAGTAAAAGACAACTTAAATAGATATGATGGCTAAAACTCTAACTTCGAAAAGGCGATTTGGGCATGTGTAACAGTTGAAAATAGGTGGCAACCACAGAGAAAAGCCTTGAGAGTTATAGAGGAGAGCTTTCTCTGCCTAGAAGATATATGGCTTTCACCCCAGTCCAGGTTGGTCTATAAAATCCCTCCCCTGCCAGCTGCAGCAGGCATTTTGTAAATGACATTATATAGGAGGCGTTTTGTAGAGGGCAGTTTGCAGTGCACATTAGCAAAATGTATTTCCGTGCTTCCGTGAATTTGTGAATTAGCAGATTGCACTAATGACAGCCATGGCAATAGACCTACAATTAATGAGGAATTCTAAAGGAGGGAAAAGAGGCTCTACGGTTTAAGAAATTACAACTACAACACCAAGAACTTTCTTTTCTACAAAGGAATAATCCAATGAACCTGATTAAAGATGGAGCAAAGCAGAAAATGAATCAGATCAACACACCCTGCTGGACCAGCTGAACCAAAGAAAAGTAGGGTTATAACAGATGATGATTTCCTACTGGGGGGAGAGTCGTGGGGACAAGCCGACCCACACTCTATAATTTTACTTCCGTTTGACGTATCTATGTTCACATTAACTCAGAGTGTATGTTACAAAGTTTTCTTGCTTATTGCCGTTCCCATGATCCCTTTGTTCTTGTATTATTAGAGTTACAAGTAAAATGTTTTGTTCAAACAAATTAAGAACTTTGAACTGGAATGAAAATTAAGATGTTACTGGATTCTACGGCAATATCTCTGCTTAAAGCATTTTAGTGGCTTCCAGTTGTCCTTAGAATAAAATCCAGTCTTATACAATAGCCAACCAAGACATCTGGCTCCTGTATCCTCCTTAGCCTCAAGCATGCCCTCCTCACTTTGACCAGGACTTTCCAACCATCCTTATCTTTCTTGAATGCCCCGATACCCAAAACTCATTCTTGCTTTAGAGTCCTGCTATGTACTATCTATTCTGGCAGCTGAGAATTCTCTTGTCTGTAGCTGGTTGGCTCCTTTTATAAAGCTTCATGTCTCAATTTAAATACAACCTCATTGGAGCAAATCTCCATTATTTAAACTGACTTCATCATTGTTCTTCCATAACCCTCCCAGACCCACTATAACCTATCAAAAGTCAATTCTTTTCCTTTGTTCCACTCAGCACAAATTCTGCTTTTTTCCTCTTTATTTTTTGTTTAGTATATGTTGTTACCTGTCTATCCCACTCTGCTGAAACTTACATTACAATGGCAGCCATGTCCGTCCTGTTCACCTCTTTATGTCCCGCACCTAGCATGGTGTCTGGTTTTCATGAGCTGTTTGTTGTGGTTGGGGTGAGTTCCAAAGACATACACCCAGCGTGGATCTCAAGTGCCAGTTCTTTACTGGGAAGGCCTCTCCCAGGACAGCGGGACTGAGAGTTAAAGAAAGTGAAATAAGAAAAAAAGGAGAAACAAATATAAGATCACAGTCAGGGCTCTCCATTACCAAGCTGCTCGTGTAGCTTCACAAGACACGCAGCTGTTGCTGAGCCATGAAGAACATTCCCAGGTGGGCTAAACACAGCCACTGTACCTTGGAATGGCGTTGGACTGATCAAGTTCTTTAAGGGGCCCTTAACTACTCGGTTTCTCATACTGTCATCTCTGCACTCCTGGGTAGCCATGAGGACGCTAGACTGCACGCCCTCTGTTGTGGTGAAGAGTGGTAGGAAGAAGAAGAGAATGTATGGGTCTGGTCTGGTCAGGTCAAGCCTGGGTTCCGGGTCTATGTGGCTTCTTTCTCCCGGCATAGCAGAGGCGGTACCAAGGCTCAACGCTACTGTGACAGGTAAGAGAGTGAGTCTTGCCCAGAGACGAGGGACTGTAACTGCAACCATGGCCATACCAGTGGTAGCAAGAACTTCCCATGCTGTGGGAAAGTGGCCAAAGGTCCAAGCAGGAGACACATGAGGCCACAGAGATTGGAAGAGTGGATAAATCGGATCAGTTCTGTTGCTCTATCTGTTTGCTGAATGAATGATGAAAAAAATTGATAAATTTAATGCTGGTAGTAGGCCACTGTAGCAGCAGATCCACTTATAGCCTGAACGCTCCTTGTTTAGAAAGAAACAATTCCTGAACAATACCTTTTAAAACATGCTATATTACCACCTCCAGACCGTCAGCAGAACAGTCTATTCAATATGTCTCCATTCAGCCCTTTATTTCCCACTCAATGTACCAACACCCTCATCCTCCTCCCAATTAACATAAAGTCCTTCACCCATTTTCCATTGGTCACATCGGCATCTGCTTTGATTGAGTCCATGTTTCTATATCTCAGCAGATCAACTAGCATCTATTTCTTGGATAGGTAGTGTGAGCAGGCAGCAGAGAAGGGGCAGTTGACCGGGAGTTATGGGAGCTGGAGTGGAATCTTATCTCAGCTACAATTTAATGCAAGGAGGTTGATTGTAAGGCAGGCTCAGCCAGTGGGCATCCTAATAACGGATCAGTGAGAAAGGGAAGGAGTCTGGGAATGAGTAGCTTTGAGGATGGGGTACTAATCAGGTTGGTGCTCAAAGAAGATAGCCACCAGCTCAAATCAGAAGATCCAAATGGCGTCAAAATTTGGAGTTCAAACTGAGCTACAATCGATACCTAATGTGGTATATGCAGTGGGTGGAGAACTGAAGCTCATGTCAGGGGAGGGCAGTTTTAGGGTTGACGTGTTTGTTATTTGGTTTGGCTTCGAGAAGGATACAAGCCCTGAAGCTTGGAGTATGTGAAGCTGATACCAGCTGCCGAATAGAAGAGCCTGGCAGAGAGAAGAATTTATTGGGCACGTACTCTGTCCTAGGCTGCACACGTACTTCGGTTAAATTGATCCTCACTGAAACTTCATCATTTTTTTCATCATGATAAGTTTACTTTTTAATCCTCATCTGCTATTCCTCCATTCCCCGCACACACCACCCCCCTGGTAACCAGTTAGTTCTGCATAGTTACGAGTCTGTTGCTTGGTTTGCCTCTTTTTTTTTCCCTTTGCTCATTTGTTTTGTTTCTTAAATTCCACACATGGGTGGGATCATATGGTATTTGTCTTTCTCTGACTGATTTATTTTGCTTAGCATTACACTCCCTAGATCCATCCCTGTTGTTGCAAATGGCAAGATTTCATTCTTTTTTCTGGCCGAATAATATTCCCTGTATATCTCTACCAAATCTTCTTTATCCATTCATCAACCAGTAGACACTGGGACTACCATATCTTGGCACTTATAAACGCTGCTGCCATAAACATCGGGAGGGGTTCATGGATCGCATTGAATTAGTGCTCTTGTATTTTTTGGACAAATATCCAATAGTGTGATTACGGGACTGTCAGGTAGTTCTATTTTTAATTTTTTTGAAGAACCTCCATACTGCTTTCCACAGAGGCTACACCAGTTTGCAATCCACCAACAGTACAACAGGGTTCCTCTTTCTCCACATCTTCACCCAAACTTTATGTGGACGTGTTATCATTTATATTTCAGAGAGGCATGAAGTGGGGCTTGGTAAGCTTAGGCGACTTCCCTAATTAACGGCAGTCAGATCTGTCTGACTTCAAAGTTTATGGTCTCTCATCACATCAGGCTGATTTATAGACAGGCAAGCCCTGGGGATGCAGACTTTGAGACTCCTAATCAAGCACTCATGAAAGCAGATCAGGGCTCTAGTCCCAATTGGATTAAGGGGTTGGACTCACTCCAGTGCCCTCGCTCTGTGCCCTTGGACAAAGCACTTCACCTACAGTGCATCCGCTTCCTCTCTCTAAATACAGGAAAGTCTCAGGCCCGCCTGGGTGGCTCAGTCAGTTAAGTGTCCGACTTCCGCGCATGATCTCGCGGTCTGTGAGTTCGAGTCCCGCATCGGGCTCTGTGCTGACAGCTCGGAGCCTGGAGCCTGCTTCGGATTCTGTGTCTCCTTCTCTCTCTGCCCCTCCCCTGCTTGAGCTCTGTCTCTCTCTGTCTCTCAAAAATAATTAAATGTAAAAATAAAAAAAATTAAAGGAAAGTCTCCTTCCAAGTGGGCCTAGGATTTATCTTTATTATTCAACTTACTAGTACTGCTATGTGAACTAAAAAAAGTCAGCAAACAGAATGAAAAGTAGTATGAGGGCCCTACCCTCAAGGAAGTTACAATCACCATGGAGAAAAGGAAGAATATTCGTGAAATTGTTATTAGCAATCCCACAGAGGATGAAATGACTCTCAGGGTGTTTGTATATATGTATGTGTGAGAGTTAAAAATGATGGCAGAAGTTTCCAGAAGGGTCATCATTTTGGAAGGGGAACTCAAAAACAAGGATGAGGTCCTAGTGTAGAATGAGGGATGGGGAGAAAGTATACATTAGCAGAGAGGCAGGTGGGATCGGAGACCATTGCTGTTTTTCCTCAAGACCCCTGGAATAGCTTCCATGGTCCCGTTGGCACAGACCAAATGTTTGGTTATAAGAGCTATCCCCCTTCCAAAATAATACATACATACCCACATTCAGGAAAATAAACTTGGAGGAATAAACTTTCCCCCAAGAGTCTCCACGGTCGCTTTGAATTTGGCTCTCAGTCCTATTTGTTAGAGAAAAACCAACGATACCTACCCTTCCTCATCTCATGATTCTGTGCCCCGCTCCTTAATAGAATATAGCCACTCTACTTGCTTTTCATGCCCTAGGATGTTCGAGGGGAAAGGAAGGGAAAAGGAATACCGGGAGACTAAAATGAAAAAAAAATTAAAGGTTTGTGTTGCCTTGGCTGTGAAGGAATCACTGATTTAGGCTTCCATTTTCTGTTCTATTTATTTGAAATAAAAGCAAAGAAAACCAGAGACTCGTGTCAAGGTGATGGTACACACAGGGAGAGACAAACAGCTTAGTTTGAAACAGAGTAACGGATCGTAGCATGCACAGCTGAGCAGACCGTACATTCATGCACCCCCTATAAGCTAGTTTCTCATTCAAATCAGAACTGTCCTATGCATTAGCATGTCGGAGTCTGAATGCATTCACGCTGTATCTTACCCAAAGGTAGAGCTTGTAGCATTGAACATAGCATCCTTACTTCCTGTTGAGCTATGCACGGATAATGAAAACAATCATTCCTCTTTTCACAGCAATTAAAGATAACTTTTCGTGTCTGGAGCCCTCAAACCCAGCCAAATCCTAGAGCTGAAACTCTCCACGTGTCCCACCATCGAGGAACCTAGACCCGTGGGATAATTTTAAGCCTTTTTCCTTAAAGGTAGCAAAGGTAGGAGTGTAACCTCCATGTACAAATATTTTAACACCGACAAGGAAGACTGACTTTGCTCTACTTTAAAAATATTGAACCACAAAACCTTGCAGATAATTTGGAAAGAACAGGAAAAAAGAACTGCTTGCGTAAGTGTAAGAAGTATTATAATTGTGCCAGATTCGCTTCAGAAATGTTTCCGGGGAAAAATGTCATGAATAGAGTTGAAGCAGAGGTAACTAGCATCCCAAAGCAATCTGTATTCCTCTCCACCCATGCCTGCAACAAACAAACAAAAAAAACATGTTTACCATATATATGTGTGTGCATCCATAAAAATACATTCCAGTGTTTCGTGTATTTTAAACATATATGTAAGTGGCGGCATATTGTACTTATCCTTCTGCAATCTGCCTTTTCCACTCAACATTTTGTTTTTGAGAATTATCCATGTTGATGCAGATAGCAAGTTAAACATTATTTCAGGCAGTGAAAACATCCCAGCTCACTGAGGAAGTCTTGCAAAGTCCACAGGGCAGTTTGCGGACATCCCCGGAAGCAGTTTTACCTTCCAGTGCCTTGGCCACCCATCCTTCAGCTGCTGACTCAAGATTTTTCTCACGCTGGGGCTCGTGAAACGCGGACTTGTGGATCCAGTTGTCCTCACTGCTGCCACTCACGGGGCCAGCTGAGCAAACATTCTGCCCTCACCTTCTGCTCCAATGGGGCAGAGCGCACCCCTGTCTCCAGCCAGTCCCCTGATACTTACAGTCCCTAACGAACCACTAGTTTGTGGCCAAAGGAGGAAGAACTCCCACACTTTTTAAAAACAAATTTTTAAGTTTATTTATTTACTTACTGAGAGAGAGAGTGGGGGAGGGGCAGAGAGCTAGCATCTCAAGCAGGCTCCATGCTGTTAGGGCAGAGCCTCAGGGCTCTATCTCATGAGATCTGACCATGAGATCTTGACCTGAGCCGAAATCAAGAGTCAGAAGCTTAACTGACTGAGCCACCCAGGTGCCCCCTCCTTTTAATTTTTTTCCACACTTTTTCCTAACTTGTAAGAGGTCTGTACTTGGGTGTTTTAGGTGTTCACAACTTGAGTAAGCTCCTTTCTTGTGCACACAGGGTTGTTGACATCCCTAACCCCACCTCTGCAGGCACATCAGCTCTTGAAGGAGTCAGCTTGGGCTGCAAGTTCAGGTTCCAGCTGTCAAGATGGTCCCTCATCCTCCTCCAGCTCTTTGGTCAGGTTTCTGAGTGAGTCTTCTTTCTCTCAAGCACCTGCTCGGGGAGGGAGGTCAGATGGGAAGGAAAAGAGTAACACTCAATTCCATTCATCAGGAAAATCTGAACTCTAGATCTGGCTCAGCTAGGGTATCAAACGCATCAGAATGTACTTGAAAAGAGACACCCGTGCTGTCCAGGATGACTTCGTCCTTTATAACACAATTCCCTTCATGGGGAGGGACCAGGGGCACAAGGAGAAACACTGAAAGTTAATCTCTCCAAGTTGCTACTGAAAAAATTCTTCTGAAGATAGCGGATTAAATTTATTCAAGTCCCATCTCATGCCTTCCATAGACTGTCTTCTTTTCTTGGTTGAATATGTATTTTTTGACATATGAGCACTATTTCAGAGTTCATACTCAAAGCTGTTTTTATATTCACCAGCCACATTTTTCACGCATATTCTCTATTCATTAATACTATAAAAGTTTAGAGAACGCTGACTGTGTGCAAAGCTCAAACTAGGCACTCATTACATAATTCATCTTGACCTACCTTGGATTGCAATCATCTATTAATGTATTACTCTCCTAGACGTTTGAACTTTCTGAGGGCAGGACTTACACCTGCTCATTTGTATATGAAACTTCACTGGCATTACAGTTTTATCAGTCACTGTGTGTCTTGATTTTGGTGAGTTATTTAATGTCTTAGAAACCTTAGTTATGTGAAATTAATATAGCAATATTTACTATGGAAACTCAGAGGGAGGCTTTAATTTAATGTATGTAGAAAAGCAAAGTCAGGACCTAATGAATATCAGTTTCCGTTTTTATTTGGGTCCAGAGCATATCAATTAAAGCTTTGAAAACAGTAAAGTGATAATAAATATTTCTCGAATGGATGTAGACAATGAAATGCCAGCAATCTGGTAGTGACCACATGGAAATCTATACAAAGCTTCGAAAATGCTTTTAAAACTTCGTGTCAGCTCCCAATTTCCTCACTATTGCAACTCTGCCTGCTTGTTTCTGAAAGACAGAGGATGCACTGAGACCCTCAACCTTTGTCTCTGCTAATCTGTACATTGTAAGTACTTAGCACGGAATTGACTCAGTGTCTGCATGGGGCAGCACAAGCCAGCATGGGGCTGTGGCTGACTTTAATTTGGAATCCTAAGTGAGCCCCCTCAGCAGGACACCTGAGCTCACATCACCTGCCCTTGTCAGTCATTTTGCCTTTCCCTCCAGTTCTATTTCAGATGAGACCCCCAAGGAATGACGGGAAATCACACCATCCTCAGAGGGTGGGAAAGTTCAGCCTCATCTGAAACCCAAATTGGCCTAACAGCTTCCTGTTTTAAGAATAATTTTTAGGGCTTTGATGATTTGTCTTTAAAGATGCATTTTACAATGGGATGGCTGTGTAAAAAGCTTACCATACGAGGGTCTTATTTTTAACAGAATAGATGCAATTTAGCTTGCCATCAGGAACGTCCAGGAAAGAAAAAGGCATAAAACAACAGAGAAAATGGAGCATTGACAAGGCACAGAATCAGTATTTCTCTAGTTGATCTCAGGCACTCACAGTCTTCTGGCTGGTCCATTTGTTCATGACCCTTTCTTTCTTTCTTTCTTTCTTTCTTTCTTTCTTTCTTTCTTTTTCTTTCTTTCTTTTTGTTGTTTCTTGTCAAAGTTCATTTATCTATTTTGACAGAAACAGAGACAGTGTGAGCAGGTTAGGGCTAGAAAGAGAGGGAGAGAGAGAATCCCAAGCAGGCTCCACACCGTCAGCACAGAGCCTGCCACGGGGCTTGAACTCAGGAACCATGAGATTATGACCTGAGCCAAAACCAAGAGTTGGCCGTTTAACCAACTGAGCCACCCAAGAGACCCTGCTCATTACCTTTTAAGACTCTTAGAGTCTTGTGACTCTCCACAACACACATATCAATGACTATCAAAGTCATGAACCAATAAGAAAACGTCACCAGGTAGGCGAGTGGCACTGGGTGTAGAATTGACCACTTTGCTCAGTGACCTCCTTCCACAGGGTGGCTGGGAGCCACACTGTGTACTTGCTGCCATCATTTTCCCCTACCTCATGTCTTTTCTTCTCTTTCTTGCTCATTGTCCCACATACCACCTTATCTTACTTGAAGACAAAAGCCACCATTTGTCAAATGCTCTCAATTGGCCACTTTGCATGTGCTTTAGACGTATCATCGTATTTCCCTCATCAGTCAACCCTATGAAGTAGGCACCATCATCTCTGTTTTACAGATATGATAACTGAGACACAGGGACATAAATGATTCGACTAGTTATGAAGCAAGTTAGTGCTGTAAAGATTTCATACCCTACATTTTAACCTAGGAATTTTTCAAGGTGAGGTTGGTAGAGGGAAGCCTGCCAGATTCAGGTTTTCCTGAAACAATATGGTATCTTCCCATTTTGCATAAAACGAATCATATTTAAAGGCCCTGAACCCAGAATCAACATAATATTAAGTCTTTTTTTTTTTTTAATTTTTTTTAACGTTTATTTACTTTTTGAGACAGAGAGAGAGGATGAACGGGGGAGGGTCAGAGAGAGAGAGGGAGACACAGAATCCAAAACGGGCTCCAGGCTCTGAGCTGTCCGCACAGAGCCCGACGCGGGGCTCGAACTCACGGACTGTGAGATCGTGACCTGAGCCGAAGTCGGACACCCAACCGACTGAGCCACCTAGGAGCCCCAATATTAAGTCTTTAGATCTTCAACATACAAGCAGACATACTGAGCCCAGAAATCCCTCCTTAAGCCCAGCACCCATTGGACTCATTGGTGAAGCATAAACAGACATGCTCAGTCCTCCAACTGCCCAACATGTGCCAAAAGTTCAGTCTTGGGAAATAATATTCAGAAAGAATTTCCTGACAGATACATGATCCATCATTTTATCGCCAGACAAATCTAGAGCATTGGAGGGTTGAATATGTTGTTGGGCCCCTCTAGAATTATTTTTCCTAAATTTAATGTTATGACCTCAGCCTGATCATCATGTGTGGCAGCAGGGTAAAATTCCAGGGGGCACCTTCACATGCAACATGGAGTTGTTCAACAGATGACCTTGTTGGTAGACCAGCTCTCTGAGAATCACCCTAGACTTCACCAGAAAGATGTTACGAGCCTGCTGTCTACTCTTTCACTCTGTGCCTATGCTTCAAAAATTCAAAAACCAAAACTCTTTCAGGCTTCAATGCCTGGAGCAAAATGTTTTTCCTGATTAATGGCATACCTCCAATTCACAAGGAAATGTTTCTTTGATATTTTCCCATAGTTTTCCAGAATGTCAGAGAAAGATCTATGCCCACGTTTAATAATTTCAGGACTTCATGGCATACATGTTTTTACTATGATCTTTCATGATTCCTTTATCCTAATAACTTCATCATCGTCCTTAAAAAATGTTACAGGATTGCATACATTTTTAGCCTGCTCAAATCCTTTAGGAAGAAGACCAAAAAAATTTCATAAATATATATGTATATATATTTATGTGTATATATATAGAGAGATGTGTGTATATATATATACATATATATATACACACACACACACACACATATTGTAGAGATTACTAAAAAATAAACTTTAAAAAATACATACATAAAAATAAAATCAATATATGCTAAGGGAGCAGATCTTAAACTTTTCATTACAACAAAACAATTGTGTAACTACGTATGATGTTAACCAGATTTATTGTGGTTATTTATTGTGTATATCATTTCACGATACACACAAATAACAAATTATTACATGGTGCACCTGAAGCTCATGTTATATGTCCATTATATGTCATTAAAAATAGAGTTTAAAAATAAACAGAAGTATATATTGTTTTTATCATACTGCAAAAGCAACACATGACCCTCATGGACATATTCGGCAACGCACATTTTTAAAGAACATCAAAAGAGAAAATGGACCATCAAAGATGATAAAAAAACAATAGAAAATACCTCTAGCCCCAAACCCAGATAGGAACTATTTTGTGGCCTGTTTTTGTGATGTGCCAATATATGAAGCATATTTTCCGTTGTTCTTTGGGTGTGTGTATATATAGCACATCTGTTGATTATATTTTTGATGTGTATATTGTGTTCTATCGCATGTGCTACCGAAATTAGTGGCCCACTAGTTTAGGGCCTTGAAAATATTTCACAATTTTCCCTGTTATACATAGTGAGCATCCTTGCAGACGAATCATTAGAAACATCCTCACTTGTGTTTTTACAATAAACTAGATTAATTTTTGAAGTACTGAGCATCATAATTCTGATAACAGAGGTCAACTTAACCAAGGTACTGTATCTCTCAGTTGCATCATCTCTCTACTTATATTCTTGACCAATGTTTCCCAAACGTCTTTTTACTTGATGACAAAAAATCTTGGTGATCTCGATGCTTCTAAGTTTTTTTTTTTAATCAAACAATTCACAGGTTTACAACTATAAAATCAGGAATGAATCCATATCCATAGCTATCATTGAGTTATAGCCATAGTCTCTGAAAGGTAATGTCCATCTCGTCATAGTTTCCAGAGTAAATAAATGCTCTGTTGAATTTGCTGAGTTTTATAAATGTAGGAGCCTACCCGGGATTATGATGAATTCTCATACAGAGTATGCTAGTTCTTGTAGCTTTCTTTTTTTTTTTTAATTATTATTAATAAAAAATAAATATTTTAACAGACCACCTTCTAAAAGGTGGGACTCGAGTTCTCTGCCTCTCCAGTGAGCCGACCACCACAGGCTTCCAGAATGCTCACCCAAATCTGCGAGCCCTTCTACCGCTGAAGAGCTCAAATCGACAAAAGAAATTGAAAGTACCCCTCTGATTTGGAAGGGCCTGGTGGGTATCGTTAAATCACAACGCAGAGCAGTTGGGTGCCCTTCTGGGCACAAGTTCAAGTAAGCCCTTGAGTGATGGCTGCCATGGTAACGGTTTTGTTGGTGCTGGTTTGGGGGGCGGTTACGTGGATTTAATCTCTTTCTCATGGGTGCATCTGGAGCTTTGCGTTTGCATCCGTTGTATTATACTTCGGGCAAAATCATCCGAAGTTCTCTCCCGGGAAGAAACGCTGGTCTGTTTCCTGTTTTGCCTCCTAGCGCCCTTCCTTACCTATCTCGGGACCCAAGTGGGCAGGGGGGGGACGCACACTCCCACCTCCCCGCCCTGAAAGGGGAGCTTCCTCCACCGCGTCTGTCTTGTATATTGTCTCCATATGCCGCTGGGAAACCTCTTCTTGAAGTCAAGTGATAAAGTTGCACTTCTGTTTCCCATGGCACCCGTCCAGCCCTGAGTGAGACTGGCAGCTTTGTGAGAACCCTTCTCCACTGGGTCGCGGAGTACAGTAATGCAGCTGGAAAGCGTTTTCTCACTGTTGTGCCCCAAGACTGCGGTTAGTCTCGAATTCCTGTGAATGTGACTAAAAACTGTTTGCGTTTTAGCCACAATCACTAACAAATTACGCTCAGCTCTTCGACGCACAGACCAAAAGAGAGCCTGACCCCATTATCAAAACTCAAACCCAGATGGCGAGGAGTCCCAGCCTAATGAGGGCCTCGCAGTCGTTTCAAACAAATTTCTTGTCAATCATGCCACATCGCATATGGGGTCTCCTTTCAAAGGCATCAGAGTTTGAGGATTCAGAGGCCCTCCAGAGCAAAGCAATGCCTTCCTCCTAAAATTAGTTACTCATTTTAGAAAGTCCTAAGAACACTTCCTCCTTCTCTCCCTCCCTCCCCTCGCCAAGAAAAAAGATTCTAGGCCGTCTACGCTGGATGACTGTATCAGACTCCCATCTCAAAATGGAGCAGCCAGAAAGTCTGAACTACATTCTTGGCTCCCGACTCAGGGGGAAAAAATGAACTCAGAGGAGGAGAATATCAGAAAACCTTATCAAACGGCCTATGCTTCTGAGGTCAAAATAATACCCGAAACTGTAATAATTCCAGGACCTTCTGCTCACTCTCGTTACAATGAAGAGTCAGAAAGAGGACCGTAGCATTGTCGGGAACTTGGCAAAGGTGCAGAGGGCAGCCCTTGTGTTTCCATCTCTGGGCTGAGAGATGTAGAACTCTGCCCTCTGCCCAAAAGGGTTTGGTCCTGTAGCCCTGTCTTGACTCTGTGTCCACTCTTAACCAGATCTGGTTACTTCCTTACCCTCAGTGAGTCAAAGCCTGTGCTCTCCCTATGTCTTCCCCTCCTCTATCCATATGCCATGAACGCTTCTTTGACTCCCAGGCGTCACCCCTGATGTTCTCTCTGGCATCCCTCGCAGGCTGCCACTTTCGGGGGTGGGGGGGGTGGACTCCCACCCCCCCCCCCCCCCAGATTGGCCACCACAGCTGCCTGTCCTGTGAAAGCACTGAGCTGCTGGCTGTGCCCAAATCAGAAGAAAACCAGCATACGTCACCGTCCTGATTGCCCATATGGGAGATTTGCAAAGAAGGGAGTGGGGGAAAATGGAGGAGCGGGGCAAGTTGTGAGCAGGCTGAGACCAGAGGGCTGAGGGGAAAGCAGTCGCCACACCAGGAAATTTGGAGAACCGTTGTTCCTGTTGCTGCCGCCCGGGGTTCAGAGAGGGTTTTAGAGGGAAACAAAAGTCCGACGGTGTGAGGACTGAACTCCATTTTCTGTGCGAGTCTGAGCAAAGAGAAAGATAAACAGAACCTTTCACCGATAGGCATATTTTAGAGTTCAAGTGTGACATGACGGGTCCAAAATAGATTCCACATGATTGGAGCAGATCCAGAATCCAAGTCCCTGAATAGCAATCAGTGTTGGAAGCTAAGAGCCGGCATCCACTATCATCACATAAAACATGGAAGAAACAGCAAATCCTACCCAGCTGTTAGTGAATAAGGACAATCCATATGTGCAGCTCTACGCTATGGACACATTTTCTGAAATTACTCAGCTTAGCTTAAATTGAGGGTCTCTTTGACTTCTTACATGTCTTTAATGAATACCCGGAATCTTACAACAACTTTCCTTCATGAATTTTCCTTTCAAAGAAGGAGAGTTATGTTCTTTGCAGTACTCAACCCAGGCAGAACTAATAACCCAAGGGCTTCATGCTGGTTTATTTTCATGGAAAGCTCCTCATAATTTGAAACCACAGAGGGTCACAAGCATCTGAGAAGATATAAGCCAAAATGTCCAGGAGTCTATGACTTCATCGTGAGGGATGTTGCTAAGTGGTGAGGGCTTCTTGTTCAGGACTGTGGCATAACTGAAACTCTGACAATATGCAGAGACGCGGAAGGGAGGCAGGGAGTGAGGAAATGGAGCGGGGCTTCAGGAGAGATGGAGTCCATGGGACCCGGACATTTCCTCTGCCATTTATAGACAACTATTTTGCTTAGAAACCATCACCGGAAGGCCTTCATGATCAGGTCCTCCCCATTTGACTAATGTTTAGCACATTTAAGAAAGCTCTAAAACTTTTATCATTTGAGACAGTCCACTGTCGGCCATTATCCACCACAAACACAATCCAAAGGGCCCCGTTCTGAACTTGTTTTTGTGAGAGAGCATCGATCCATGAGGGTTCCCTCCATGAGGTTCTCCGTTTTGGTGTGCCATACTCCCAAAAGTCAGCAAACAGATAACAAAATGGATAATCGAGCACTTATGGGGGGAGGGCTGGTGCGGTGTGTGTCACAACTGCATTCGGATTGGACAGGAAGTCATCATCTTGCCTCAAACCAAACCAAAATGGCAGAAATGAGACAAGTGGATTTTTCCCTGTGTTGATATCCCCTTCCTTGTTTGGATGTTCTTGGAGGTATTTGAAATTCTGTGACTCTTGCTGTGATGCATAGTGAACTGTTTATGTTTCCCCTTATTTCTCTTTGGTTCTATCAACAGGAGTTGTCCTTTGGTAACCACAGGTCAGCAGTAGAGAACCCCTACAGGTTATCATTCTAATGGAGTGAAAAAAAGTATGGAGAAAAATGGCAAATTTCTTTCTCTCTTCACGTCATGGTACAACAAATGCAACTCTTAACGACACAAAGAAACACTACTTCCAGAAAAATGTCTAGTCACTTTGGGGGTGTGCTTTTTTTTCTTTATACTTTGGAGTACATGCAAGCACTATGGTGTATTTGTTTAAATGCAGGCCTGTGATGGCCTGCTATAGTTTAATTACTAAGGTTACAAACAAATAAAGCTTTAGAGTGTTGCAAAGCATTCATCCATGGTTTTCCCAAATACCATGAAATTACATAATCATAAAGCTTAGAACCTAAATAAACTTTATGGATCATCTTGTCTTGGCCCATGCCTTCAGAGAAATCAGGTATTATTATGTATATTCCATAAATAAAGAACCTGAACTTTAGAGACGCAACCTGTCTTTGTCAATTTCACCCAGCTAATAAAAAGGGTCCTAGGGATTGGAACGCCTGTCTTCTGTGCCTAGGACGATTTTTCTGTGTAGAATGAAAATCTGACCAGCCTTAAATCCATAGAGATAAAAATCCCTAGTGGCTGCCAGGATTGGTGGGGAGGACGAAAAGGGAGTGACTGGTTAATTGGGGTAGAGTTTGCTTTTGGGGTAAAAAGTAGTAGTTCTGGAACTATGGAGTGGTGATAGGGGTACAATACTGTGAATGCACTAAATGCCGTTAAGCTGTGCACTTTAAAATTATTGAAATGGTCAACTTATATGAATTTTGCCTAAAAATAGTAAAAAATAACATACTGCCTCTGACTGTTAAGAAATCAAGAATATGGTATTGCTATTATCTGGTCACCTTTCTGTTTCTTCCACAACCTGCGAAGCACTTTGAGGTCAGGGGATATGCCTTATGTCGCCTAGTCCTCTGGTACTTAGCCTAATAATTCTGTTGAAACCTCCCCACAAAAAATTCCAGCCAGCTTTTCAGTCATCTCAAATAGCAAATATCAGTTTACATAATGAGTTTATAGCATTGCCTCCTTTTCTTGTCTACTCTGCTTTACTATACCATTGAAGCAGATTAAGATTATTTTGTGACCTGGGGCACCTGGGTGACTCGGGTAAGTGTCTGACTCCTGATCTCACAGTTCTTGGGATAGAGCCTGTCGTCAGGCTCTGCACTGGCAATGCAGAGCCTGCTTGGGATCCTCTCTCTCTTTCTCTCTCTCTCTCTCTTTCTCTCAAACATTAGAAAACAGATTATCTTGAGACCTGAATGGAGCTCGTTAACCTCTTCTGGGGCAGAAAAAAAAACGTATTTGTTAATAGTATGTCCTAATTGCACCTAGCATAATGCTGTGCCCAAGTAGATTCTCATCAAATATTCGTCTTGGGGGTGAGAGATGAATCTTCTGGAATTCTCCAGGAGCTGGAAAGAGATGTTCCCATAGAAGAACAGAAGTTTCAACCTGTCTATAAGGTTGGTAACATATTATGTTTGCAGATCCTAGCCCTGTTAATTTATCAAGGCCATGCTCAAGCACAGCCCCTAACCATCCCACTACCCCCGGAAGCTTAACACTTACTCCTGAACCAGAGAAATGGAGTCACCAAAGCTCAGCCCTGTATACCAACAGCCTCTCAGACAGGAGGAGAAAATGTGAATCTGCTATTTTCATATATACCTTCCTCTCACCATCGGCCTTTAATCTTTTTTTAATAAATTTTTTAATGTTTATTTATTTTGAAGGAGAGAGTGAGCAGGGGAGAGGCAGACAGAGAGGGAGACAGAATCCGAAGCAGGCTCCAGGCTCCGAGCTCTCAGCACAGAGCCTGACGCGGGGCTTGAACTCACGAGCTGTGAGATCATGACCCCAGCTGAAGTCGGACACTTAACCGACTGAGCCACCCAGGCGCCCCTCGGCCTTTAATCTTCTTATGAAAATCCTGTCTCTAGATGGAAAAATATTAACTGGAAAAAAGATGTACTAATTTCAATGAAAAAAGATAGGA
Organism: Felis catus; assembly: GCF_018350175.1. Classification (NCBI taxonomy): domain Eukaryota; kingdom Metazoa; phylum Chordata; class Mammalia; order Carnivora; family Felidae; genus Felis; species Felis catus. Next base: position 39,134,296 of record NC_058380.1, read on the forward strand.
TAAATTTCATCCCGACTCAAGTCATTCAATTTCACAGATAGAAGAATATAGTCTTACATAATGAAAGAAGTTTATATAAGTAATAAAATTTTAAAAAATTTAGAAGTTGCATATAAAATATAACGATGTGCGTTATAGTGACTTTTTTCTTCACCACTTTCTTCCATTTCTCAAGCTCTTAGGAGTTCATGTGGTAACAGTAGCTGGACATTATGGTGAATCATTTTGTAATGTACATAAATGTGGGATCACTATGCTATAAACTGGAGCTAAAATACTATTGTATGTCAACTATACTTCAATAAAAAAAGTAAATAAAAATTTAAAAAAAGAAAAAAAGAAACAAACTCTGAGGGGTTCATGATTATACTGAACTCAACCGCTTAAAAATAAAAAAGACAATGAACGTTACGGCAAAAAGTAACTTTAGGGCACAGTAAAATCTAAGAGCTTCAGGATATTTGGAAATAAAAGCACACAGGTGACAGTCTCACAAGAGGCTCTCCATCCCGCTCTCTTGACCTGTGTATGAAGTACTGTGCTGGTAAATGTTTAATAACTGACTGCCCAGAAAAAAAGTATAGGCACACATGTTTATTACCATTTTTACAGATATAAAGTCTGCGTAGCACACAGTTTACACATAACAATAAAATATATCACAGTCTTTACTATAATTTCCATAGAACCAATGGGTTCTCAAGGAAGGTATTAATTGAATTTTGCCTAACTCTACCCTCTATAGCCGACCTATGATTACAATTGATAAATGAGGATAGGACCAACATAAATGCTCGTTGATATTTTCACTTACGTTTATATTAATAAGACAAAGATGGAATTTTGAAGACCCATGGCAAAACTCTCCATGACCGGCAATGACAAACTCTGGTGCTGAACTGAATAATCGATTGTAAATACTGGAGACGGATTTCCTCAATCATTCTGTACCATTCAGGTTGTGACAGCAGCTATGTATAGAGCAACGTTTCCACTTTACAGATGCAACAGATGTAAATAACCTCAAGAGCATAAATAATAATAAAGTGTAGTAAAACCATTAGGAAGTGATAACTTGGGACGTATTTATTACTTTGTTTTTGGTCTATCTTTTAAATTGTGAGTTTATACGTTTTAAGTTTTAATAAAGGCTGTATTTAATCACTGGCTAGCAAAACTCTTGAAAATCAAATCAGTGAAGAGTTGGCCGTGGCACACCACTGTGTGTATGAAAAGCAAAATGTTTTAGGTTCATCCAAACATGGCACACAATTTAAATTTTTCTTAGGATAGTCTCTGACTAGACATTAATCACCAACTATACCCGAAAAGAATTTATCAGAATTGAGTAATTGGGGGTTTCTTTCCCTTTCTCTAAACATAATGTCCTAGCACCTTTATTGAGTGTGTTTTGGGTTGGGGAAAAGTCACTACAGCAACAGAAACTGGGTTGTTCAACCAGCAGAACTTTCGAAAGCCGATGTGGCAAAAGGTCTTTAACAGTCATTTTGTGAGGTACCCCTGCATTATCAATTAGCAACAATTAAACCCAGTTTAATAGGAGATGATGCCAGAAGAGTAAACAAAGAGGAGTTTTCACCTTTTTAAATTTGGTTTCTGGGGGCGCCTGGGTGGCACAGTCGGTTAAGCGTCCGACTTCAGCCAGGTCACGATCTCGCGGTCTGTGAGTTCGAGCCCCGCGTCAGGCTCTGGGCTGATGGCTCGGAGCCTGGAGCCTGTTTCCGATTCTGTGTCTCCCTCTCTCTCTGCCCCTCCCCCGTTCATGCTCTGTCTCTCTCTGTCCCAAAAATAAATAAAAACGTTGAAAAAAAATTAAAAAAAAAATAAATAAATAAAAAATTAAAAATTTGGTTTCTGACATGTACTTTAACTATCTCTGTAATTCATAAGAACAGACCCTGAGTCGATTCAGAGTTGAAAGATGATCATATAAGAGAACCTTATAAAAAAGAAAGCAGTCTAAAATGTCTCCCTATGTGGAAAATATTACTATTGCATTTTCACCTCATCTACTTAGCTGACCAGTTGCAATCCAAGGTTTCTAGTTCCGAAAGTTTTCTTTATTCTCGTTGCTCAGAACTAACAGCCCTGGTATCCTCACCCCTGAAATCACAGACTTAATGAAGCCGTGTCAACAGGACCCTGGAAATGTTGGCCATCAAACTGATAGTAGGGACGAGCCCTTTAACAAAAGGGTCAGAACCACACTGGTCTACATAGTCTGATTTTCTCATGAGTGTCACCATGACTCAATTCAAAGAAAAACGTGTAGACAGTAAAACTTGTAGAGAATTCCATGGTTTCTCTCAGTAATTGTAGTCTCTTTGTAGTTTCTTTCTCTTTTGTTCAGATTAGAAGAACAAACAATACATCTTCCTTCTCAACATATTATAATTCTGTGTCCGGTGGGGTGCGGGTTTTAGGAGGGGGTGGGGTTGTAGGCAAAGAGATAGTATTGCATTCCAACTTAGTTTGGCTCTCCCCAAAAGCCAAAATTGAGAAAGTTCCCTGGTGCAGATAATTTGTAAGGGAGGTGATCTCAGAAATCAGGGTAGAAGTGGGAAGAGTCAGATGGGAAGGCAAAAGGTCCAATGAAGAATATATTCTTGATCTGATTACCACCAAGGATCACTGGGACTCAGTTCTCTCAGGGATCCTTTGAGAAACCACACAGACCGCACTTCAGATCTGTCTTCCACAGGCCACAACTCTGGGGATTTACCCGTCTCCCTTCCCCGCTAGTTGAGGGAACATTAACTTCACCACCCTTCCATGCTAGGCCACTCCCTGGCTGAGGCAGCTGTGGCAGCTCGGGAGCTTTGCTCCTGTCATATCAAGATCACTGCACACAGGGCAGCCCCCGGGCCTGGCACTAGCCCTGCAACCACCTGTCACTCACCATTCAACCGGAGGAACTGACTGGCAAAAAAAGCCTGAGGAGGAGAAACAGAGGATCGGCAGAAACACAAGGTGAGACACTTCCAGAGCGCATACACGTTTCTGCTACAGCTGCACCTGAAATCCGAGTTAGGCGGAGATAGTTTAGCACAGAACAAAAAACATCTGCTATGATACCCCACATCTCTCCCACTCATTTAATATTTCCTGAGCACCAACCGCAGAGCTCCAACAGTAACGGGGACACGGATATAAGCACCACTCATCGCTCAGTCTCTGCTTTTCTGGCACTCATGTTCTAGCCATGTCTGGCCCTCAGGGATCAGGGCAATCCCATGAGTCTACACCCTCGCCTTTGCCCAATCCCTGTCGCCCAGCGAGGACCGCAGGGCCTCCTGCACTGGGATTGGGACCATCTAGTGAATCTCTTCCTTAGTATGTTAGAGAGTCAAAGGCATTGCAACCAGCAGATCTGAATGCACTTTGGCATTCATTCAGCAAATAATTACTGAGTTTCTTATCCATGCTAGGCACAGTGCTAGGAATTAGAAGCAAGAACATGAATCGGCTACATATCCTGCTCCAGGAGAAACACCTATGAAATGCAACCTCCTCTTCTGAGAGCTCGGGTGTTATTGGCGCAAAATTGGTACATCTTCTCCCACAATGGCGCCATGAGGTAGATGAGCTGACTCCATTTCACAGATGGAAAGCAGGGTCTAAGAGAATATTAGTCAAGAGGTTTGAAATTAGTAAATAGTAAAGATGTTACTCTCCAATTGGCTAGCTCAGCAGACTATACTTTCTATTTCATGGATTGCATGACAACTCAATTAAAATGCAATTGGGAATAGGGGCCCCTGAGTTGCACAGTCAGTTGAACATCGGACTCTTGATTTCGGCTCAGGTCACGATCCCAGAGTGGTGGGATGGAGTCCTGCCTCGCGCTCTGTGCTGAGCAGGGAGCCTGCTTAAGATTCTTCTCTCTCCCTCTCCTCCACTAATGTGGTCTCTCTCTCTCTGTCTCAAATAAAATTTTAAAAAACTGTAATTGAGAAAAACCAATGATTTTTGCGAATTTTCTCAACCCTTTAGAAATGGAATAAACATATAAATTGTGTAAATTCCCATACTAAAAACCAAAGACATCCTATATGTTATTTAAGTCTAATATTATAGATAAGTCTCATCAAAGTAACACAGAGAAAGTTAAAAAGGTAGCCTGTACAAATACTTGTCAAGCAGAAAACATTAGGGGAGACAAAAAGTCATATATTTATTGAAGGTATAGAACATAACGGTATTATGTCTACCCCCAAATAAAGCTTTATAATCTGAGTAAACATATATACAAATATATATAAGTATAAATATATTTATTTATATAAAATATAAGTACAAGGAGAAATTGAAAAAATAAATTGTGAAGAATTTTGAAAACTTTTAAATATTTTGATTGATCAAATTCATACAAGCAGTGTGGCTGGAGAGAATTTAGATAATACAATTAGCCAGATTTAAGTATATCGAAAATAGCATACTACAAACTTACACATTTTCAAGCATTCAGTTTTGAAAATCAAAGTTATTAGGTCACAAATAAAGCCTCAATAAATATCAAAAGGAATAAATATTAAAACCACATCTTCTAAATCTCATTACACAAATCTATAAAATGAACACCAAAACATTAACCAACCCAAAGCTTTGTTATTTCTTCACTCACCCACCGTACCACTTTCTACTCACACAATTCCAACCACTATGATATGATTAACATTTCATAAAATAAAAAAGAACCAATATGATATTATTATTTTAAAAAAAAATTTTTTTTAACGTTTATTTATTCTTGAGACAGAGAGAGACAGAGCATGAGTGGGGGAAGGGCAGAGAGAGAGGGAGACACAGAATCGGAAGCAGGCTCCAGGCTCTGAGCCATCAGCCCAGAGCCCGACGCGGGGCTCAAACTCACGGACCGCGAGATCGTGACCTGAGCCGAAGTCGGATGCTCAACCGACTGAGCCACCCAGGCGCCCCCCAAGAAGATATTATTTATCAAAACCAATGAAAATAGTCAAACCGTTCAAGGGTCAATTCAGACTGTTTTTCAATTTCTAACGAACACATATAAGAGAAAAGTAGACACAAATTAGAAAATAGAAAAAGAATGGATCAGATTTTCTTTTGAAAGCAACAACATTTTTACAAAGTAGCAAATCTAGTCAAGGAATAAAAGAAAGATGCCAAATTTATAAAACTAGGAGGACAAAAAATAAAAGCAGATGCAGAGGTGTTTAAAAATATTGAAAATCATGATTACATGGTCAATTACATGGGAGTGTAAGAATGATTCAAATTAAGTCCAAAGAGATATAGTATGAACAGAAAACCACCTAGAATTAAGTGAAAACATTACGAAGAATTACCTCCCAAATGTTTCTAAACCAGATGTGTCTTCCAATGAGACTTTTCACATTTTCAAGAAACAGGTAATTTCCACACTGAATAAACTCTACCTTAGCTCACAGAAACAGATGGGAAGTCTTAAAATGAACTTTGAAAATCGAGTATCATCTTGAAAATCAAATCGTATGAGAAACAAAAATTAAAAAGTAGCAAGAACAACTCAATTATGATTATGGCAGGAAAACTCTAAGTAAAATTGAGTGTGGTCATAAAATTAAAAAAAAACTATTATGATTATAGACAATATCAGAAATGAAGACAGTTTTACGATAAGAGGTATATTAATAGAAATGTCACATAAATAGATCAGAAGAGGAAAATATAAATTATCTCAAAAGATAATAGGCAATTAGTAAAACCCAACATCAATACATCAATTTCAAAGTAACAGCAACAACACAGCAAATAAGAAATATAATTTTTAACACATTTAAAAATATCTATCAAAGTATTTAAAATACCTATCAAAGGCTGACTTTGCTATTGCTTAAGAGAATACTGATGTGGGTCTCAAAGTATGGTTTCCAGACCAGCAGCATAAACATCACCCAGGAACATGTTAGAAACAAAAATTCTTGGGGCACCTCAGTGGCCCAGTCAGTTAAGCATCTGACTTCAGCTCACGTCATGATCCCACCATTTGTGAGCTCAAGCCTCTCATCGGGCTTTGTGATGACATTTCCGAGCCTGGAGCCTGCTTCGAATTCTGTGTCTCCCTCTCTCTCTGCTCCTCCCCCCCCTCTAAAAATTAAATAAACGTTAAAAATTTTTTTTTTAAATCAAAAATTCTCAGTTCTGTCTCCAGTCCTACTGAATCAGAGGTTCGAGGGGTGGGGGCTTTCCAATCTGAAGCCAACAATGAAAACGCCAAGAATTTTGTGAGCCAGTTATTGAATACAGCCATGACTAAACATAAAATCGGTAAATATATTACAGTTAAAGTATATTAAAACAAACACAGCAAGTACTTGAAGAGTATCACGGCCTCAATATTTTGCTGCATGTTACTATGAGCTACATTCTTGAGGCTGGGTAGCTATCGTATCACAACGGTGGAAATACTATATACTGATGTGCCTGTGCATCCTCCCAGCTCCACGATCAGTGACTCCACATCGGTAGCCTGAAACTGATCATGATTAGAGCATGTACAGCAGGTAAATACTAAAATTCAGGATTTGATGTGTTGTTTTATTGTTTGTCCGGATCAAGGGCTGGCAGACTTTCCCTACGAAGGGCCAAACAGTAAATATTGTAGTCCTAGAAGGTCATATGGTCACTATTGTATCTGCCATTGCACTATGAAAACTGCCATAGGTAATATGTAAACAAATGGGTGTGGCTGTGTTCCAATAAAACTTTATTTAGAAAAATAAGATTGGGTTGGATTGTGCCTCTTTGCCATAGTTTGCTGACGCCTGACCTAGATAGACTTTAAAAAGTAAGGGATAGGAAGGGCGCCTGGGTGGTTCAGGCGGTTGAACGTCCGACTTCGGCTCAGGTCATGATCTCACAGTTCCTGAGTTTGAGCCCCGTGTCCAGCTCTGTGCTGACCGCTCAGAGCCTGGAGCCTGCTTCAGATTCTGTGTCTCCCTCTCTCTCTGCCCCTTCCCCGCTCATGCTCTGTCTCTTTCTGTCTCTCAAAAATGAATAAACATTAAAAAAAAATTATTAAAAAAAAAGTGAGGGAAAGGAGTCAAGAACTCATTAAAAAAAAAAAAAGTAAACTGATGGTTACGGGGGGGGGGGGTGGGTGCAGGGAATGGAGGGAAGAGACTGATGTTGTTTAAAGATACAAACTTGCAATTAGTAATAAATAGTCCATAATGACTAATACACAGTATAATGAATATAGATAACAATATGGTAGTATAATTATGAAATGTGATGAACATTATTATAATGGCAATTATATTACAATATATAAATATCAAATATAAATGTATCAAAATAACACATTGCACACCTAAATTTACATAATGTTATATGTCAAATTTACTCAATAAAAAAAGTGATGGAGAAAATGTTAATAACGCAGATTAACCTTAAAGGTGCCACAAAGTAGTCATTATACTGTGAAAACCACAAAAAAATTTGAGAAAAATTCTTCCAGAAGTAGAAAACTTCTCTGATTCAGCAAGTCCCTCATTTTTTTTTTTTTTGGCCAACCAAGTGAAATTTCAAAGTATGTCTTCATTTATACTTTCACCTTTCCCATTAATATATGTAAAAAAATGCCAACCAACATTTACATCAGTTGCAACCATAGGTTAACTAAAGATACAAGAGTTTTACAAAAGTCAATGAAAACATTCTGTAAAAATCAACTGTAGAATTTGCAAGGAAGAATTTTCAGAACCACTGTTTTAGACAATGCAGAAAACAGAGAGATACAGCTATTGGTAAGAAAAGTATTTCTTTTCATATATATGTATATATATATATATATATATATACACACATACATATATGTATGTGTGTATATATATATATACACACACATATATGTATGTGTGTGTGTATATATATATATATATATATATATATACACTTGCAGATGCTTATATTGTCTACATAGAAAATCCAACACAGTCAACTGAAAACTGTGAGGACTAATTAGAAAGTTCAAGAAAGTGGATAGATTCAAAATAAATAATGACAAAAGCAATAGGTTCTCCTTCTCTCATAAAAAGCCAGGTAGAAAAATACGATGGGAAAAATATTTACAAAATCAAAAACCGATATAAAATACTTATACACAGGCATCAAGAAATGTGTATGGCTTACATTAAAAAGTTTACCGAGTTAGGGGTACCTGGGTGGCTCAGCCAGTTGAGCATCTGACTTCGGCTCAGGTTCTGATCTCACCATTCATGAGTTCGAGCCCCACGTCGGGCTCTGGGCTGACAGCTCAGAGCAGCCTGGAGCCTGCTTTGGATTTTGTGTCCTGCTCTCTCTCTGCCCCTCCCTCACTCATGCTCTCTCTCTCTCTCTCTCTCTCAAGAATAAATAAAACATTAAAAAAATTTTTTTTAAGTTTACCAAGTCATGAAAGGGGGCTTCTTTAGTATTTGAGGTACAATTCTTTCCAAAGTTTACCCCCCTTTGAATCAATATATCAACAGAATTCTTGGGAAACTTGACAGTGACTTTTACAAGCTCTCTAAAAGGTTAGAAGAGCAAAACGTTGAGAGATTAATGAGAATGAGGGAAGGGTATAAAATACTCTGCTGTATTTCTAGATGTACTGAAAACTAATTTAAACAGCATAAAAACTGGGGAAGAAGGACCTAAATGTGAAATTAAATGGGGATTCTAACAGGAAGTTAGCACTCTTTGCTTACTCAATTAGCAAAGAATGATTTTAAGTTTATATAGTGGGAATAATACCTCTTTGAAGGAAAAGTAAACTATGCAGAATTCTAGGAAGTAAAAAAGAAACAGTCCCGACCACACACCTCATCTCCCACCCCACCAACTGCCACTAACACTCCCATCCTCCGGGGGTGGTCACTGAGAAATGCTCAAAACCAGATGCAATCCGCCTATTATATGCATACATAATAATTGTATGTCCATGGTATATATTTCTTTACATACATGGATTCATAGTGTATATAGTGTGTGTATATATATATATATATATATATATATACACACACATATATACATATATATAAATTCTGCCACTTTCTTTTTTAAATTAATGATAAACAGTGGATGTTTGTCCATACTGATACAGATTTACCTTATTTATTTATTTATTCATTCATTCATTCATTCTCCCTTTGGTGAATATTTAGGCAGTTTCTAGAGCATTGCTACTGCCTTCTATGGTGCAACCAATGATGTATATTTTAAAGAACAATTATGTAGCAGAGCTTCAGAGTACATTCCTAGAGGTGAAATCACTGCGCCAAATTATATACACATTTAAAATGCTCATATTATCTGATAGCATCACAGAAACTATCCCAATTTATATATATATATATATATATATATATACACACACACACACACACACACACACACACACACATATATCCCAATAAATAGAAATTTATCCCAATTTATATTTCTACCACCAGTGTATGAAAATTCCTTTTCTCCCAGAAAGGGATCAACAATATATTTTGTCATTGCTACTCTGCTGATCAGTAAGAATTGATCTTGTATGGTTATTTTAATTTTTAATTCTTTAAAGTTAGGTTGAGTATCTTATGTTTATTAACTACTTTTTCTGTGAATTTACAGATATTTCTAATTTTCTCCTTGATTTTCATTGATTTATAGCTTTCTTTATGTTAAGGAAATTAGCTTCTTACACATATGTATTATAAATATGTTTCTTTGTGCCTTTATTATGGTGGATATTATTATCATATTCCAAGTCTTAATTTTTGAGAATAAAATATAATTTTTCAGAGGGCTTCCCCAAAGATGATGTTTTACAAATTACTCAAGATTTTGTCCGTTGTTTTTATAATTTCCATCTTATATAAAACTCTTTAATTTAGTTTTAATTTGTTTAGACGTGAAGTGCTTGTTAGGCAGAGATTCAAATTTTCCCTGTCCAACATTTGTTCGATATTCTGGGAACTGGTAAAAGGTTTAATGATGACCAAAACATACTATACAGATTCTTGCTTCAATATATTTATAGGCTAGTTGGGAAAGACTTCCACTAATCAGATATCCCCATTAAAATTGGGATCCAGGCTAGAAACGAAAGGTATATAGTGCTAAGTAAAAACTTAAGGGTCAAGGAAGTCTTCCCGAAAGAGACAGGTGAGCAAAAGCAATAAAGAATGAGCCACAGTTGGAAGTTTGTTTCTTTTGGTCACCTTCCCCCCAAATCTCTCATCCTTTTCCTCTGGCAACCCTAAATCTGATCTCTGTTTCCCTGAGTTTGTTTTTTTAAGGTTTCATGCATAGATGAGATCATACAGTACTGTGTCTTTCTCTATTTGGCTTATTTCACTTAACAAAATACTCTCGAATTCCATCCATGTTGTAGTCAATGGCAGGATTTCTTCCTTCTTTATGGCTGAATAGTATTCCTTTGTATGTCTATACCACATCTTCCTTATTCATTCATCAACAGACACTTACATTGCTATCATATCTTGGCTACTGTAAGTAATGCTGCAATAAACAAGAGGGTGCAGATCTCTCTGAGATAGTGAGCTCATTACTTCAGATATATACCCAAAAGTGGAGTTGCTGGATCAAATGGTACTTTTATTTTTAATTTTGTGAGGAACCACCATATTGTTTTCCAGAGTGGCTGCACCAATCTACATTCCCACGAATAGAGCCCAACAGTCACCTTTTCTCTATGCCCTTGCCAACACTTATTACGTCTTCCATTTTTGATATCAGCCATTCTGACAGGTGTGAGATGATATCTCATTGTGATTTTGATTCGTATTTCCCTAACGATTTGTGTACCTTTTCACGTACCTGTTGGCGATTTGAATACCTTCTTTGGGAAAATATCTATCCAGCTCATCTGCCATTCATTCATGCATTCAGTTAGCTAGTTAGTTAGTTAGCTAGCCAGCTATGGAGTGATGTGTTACTTATATATTTTGGATAGTAACCCCTTATCAGATATGTGGTCTGCAAATGTTTTCCTCCTTTCTGCAGGTTGCCTTTTTATTTTGTTGATCCTTTCTAGCACACAAAAGCTTCTTGGTTTGACATTGTAGCACTCGTTTAGTTTTTATTTTGTTGCTTGTGTTTTAGGTATCATAACCAAAAGCCCAGTGCCAAGACCAGTATCAGTAAGTTTTTCCCTATGTTTTCTTCTAGAAGTTTTATGATGCCCAATCAATCGTGAAGTCTTTAATGCACTTCACATTAACTTTTGTGAGTGGCGTAGGATAGGGGTCTAGTTTCATTCTCGTGCATTTAAATATCCAATTTTCCCAGCAGCATTTACTGAAGAGACTGTCTTTTTTTCCATTAAGTAGTTTTGGCTCCCTTGCCAAATACTAGTTGACCATATATACATGGGTTTATTTCTGGGCTCTTGATTCTGTGCCATCAGTCTAAGTGTCTGTTTTATGTCACTACCATACTGTTTTATAAGATAAATCAGTTCTGATGTAATGTACAACATGATGACTATAGTTAACAACACTGTACTGTATCTTTGAAAGCTGCCAAGAGAATAGATCTTAGACGCTCTTATCACAAAGAAAAAAATTGTGACTACGTAAGGTGGTAGCTGTTAACAGAACTCATTGTGCGGATAGTTTCACAATAGATACCTATATTGAATCATTATGTCGTACATCTTATACATGTTGTCTGTCAAGTGTATCTCAATAAAACTGGGGGGAAGTTAATAAGTTAATGGAGAGTCCTAAAAAAATAATGAGCTATAGGTCAAGAGTTATATTTGGGTGGGGTCAGGGAGCCTTCCAGGCAGAACGTATGAGTGAGGCTTTTAGGGGAAATTATAGCATATCTATAGAACTGCGAGACAAACAGAAAGACTAGGGTGAAGGATCTAAGGAAACAGAGAACGTTACTGAAAATGTCAGCAAGGACCAGACTGCGAAGGATCTTGAAGGTTACGGCAACAACGCCAACTTTTATCACAAAGCAGGAAGGGGCTTAAGGGTTTTAAGCTGGAGGGTGACGTAACCGGCTTTGTATTTTGCCAAGATTATTCTCACAACAGAAAGAACGAATACAAGATGCTTAGTTATTAGGCTGTGATATTAGCCCTATGACATAAATGTATGTATAATAATTTTTATTACTAAAGAAGAGCTAGAAACCAACTTAGGGGGGTGGCTCCATGAATGAGGATATATTCATCCCATGGTCATTGAGAAAATGTTTAAAAGAATATGTAACGATATGGGAAATCTTTATATTAAATTCAGGAAACCAAACTTATATACCCTATGACTATTTTATACCTATGACTGTAATAGTATACATCAACATACTACTCTGGGCTTACCCTGAGTAGGGAAGTTATAAACATTTTTATTCTCATTTCTTTTTTTGTTAATTTTATGAACTCTCAATTTTAATGTATTATTTATATAGTAAATTTTTGCATAAAGATTATTATATGCCATAATTATGCCTTCATCACCAAAGGAAATACATTCCAAAGAAGTTCTTTATTGAAATAAATGTTTTCAGAAGCAGACATCGAAAAGTATAAAACATATTTCCCAGAGAATAACCAAGTGCTTCTCTCTGCCTTCTAAATGCAAAAGAAAACAAAACAAAAACACAGTCCTATGTGCACACACACACACACACACACACAAATGCACACACACACATATCTGTGTAGTAACTCGGGTGGAAACTTCCTCTCTCTCTCTCTCTCTCTCTCTTTCCCCACCTCCAGGCAAAGTGGCTGATATTCTCACTCACATTTGCCCAGCCAGCACATCCTAGTGCCTCCCTACCATGCCTCCACACGGTGACAGAGAAGAGGGGACCTACCTCTGCCAGAAGGCAGCCACCCTCCTGTCCACCGGTCAGATCATTTCACGCCAAAGGGCTGAAGCTTCATCTCAATCAATTTTATTATTGCCCACCCGAACCATAAAAACTACCATTTTTTAAGTGTCCATTAAAAGCCAAGCACTTTACATGAATTATTTTGTATCTTCATAATAATCATGCAAGCATGTTGCATCGTTTGCTGTAGGCGAAGCTGCTACAGCGAGAAAACACTAAAACAAGTAAGTAACTTTAAGAACAATGCTTATTCTTTCTCTCCAGTTAGTGTTTCAGTTCCTCGGGCAGCATTGCTCTCAGCAGCCATTAGCAGACCAGGCTCCTGCCCTCGTGTCCTCCAAATCCCGTATCGAATTGTCCTTGTAAGTGTCTTAAAGGCTGCCCCACCGTGTCCAGGTTGCAACCAGCAGAATGAAGAATGTGGATGAGGTAGGACGAGACCAAAACTAGCACACATCCTCTGTCCCTGTTCTATGGGTAAGTCTAACCACAGGGATGCTCCTCCCTGCAAGGCAGGCTGGGTAATGTAGTCTATCTGTGAGCCCAGGTACAAGGGGGAGACAGAGGTGTGTGGAAAGCTAACTGCCCCTGCCCAAGGTATTATGATTGCCCTTTTAAGGATGAGGAAGGTACATCTCAGAGAAGTTTGGTAACTTTTCCAAAGTCACACAGGAGCAAGTAGCCAGCCCCAAATTCCCTCACTCGCCTGTCTGGCTCCAAATCCTTGTTCACGGTGCCACTGTATGTCCCATGTGCTAACGTTCCTGCCTTCACAATTGTCTCTTAGCTCTTGAGAAACTGTCATCAAAAGTAAAAGAACAGAATCGGTGAGTTGGCCCACCTCCCTTGGACTCTCTATGCAATGGGTTGGCACACTATGGCCTGCCAACCCGATTGGACCCTCTACCTATTCTGTAAGCAGAGTTTTATTGGAGCTCAGGCAAGCTCACTCTTTCACAATATTGCTTGTGGCTCCATTTACGCTGTGATGGCAGAGCTGAGAATTTGAGACAGGACCACAAAGCCAAAAAATATCTGTCACTGGGCCCTTGGCAGAAAAAAGTTTGCTGACCCCTGATTCAGACCATCTTTGTATATCAAAAAGGCTTCCCCCCCACACGGAGAATTGACTAACCAATACGCTGGAAGTTTTGAAGATGAATAGCAAATCCTAAGATCTCCACCTGCTCGACAAAGAGACTGAATTGCAGCTTCCCAAATAAAGTCAGAACTCCACAGTGAAGCCCTTTAAGAAATAAATGTTAAAATCGGCATTTCAAACAGGACCAAAGAGAAGCAGTATCAGTGCCATGCTGAAAGGCAACAGAGTAACTGTAAGAATAACAGAAACACATTCTGGAGCTGTTCCCTTTATACAGTGTTGATAAAATTTGTTAATACCATATGTTAGTCGTATGGAGGGAGGCATGGTCTGACTATGAATTTTGGAATTTTACCAGCAAACTTGTAAGATCTGAAGTCGCAGATTTGCTGAACTGCTCATCTCCGTGCAGGCGGTGGCTGGAGGTTAAAGGAGAAGAACACGAGGGAGGAAGGGAAGCTGTTTCGTGCGCATCTTGAGCTGAGTGAGGCTGGACAGGACATCTTCTTGTCAATCTCCATCCGTTCTGCATGTCACCGTTTAAATGGAGGAAAACGTGGCCGCTTCGTTTGCAGGTATCTTTTGGTTAAACTGCGTTGTAACGGAGCGGTCTGGTTGGCTGTGAAGCTATCCAGCTGTGAGATTAACAGGGCCACCTCCACTGACTGGGACTCGGCAGGTACATCCTCATTCAGTAAATCAACAGACGCGTGAGAGGAAGAGAAACAGTGGGAGGGTATCCCTGGGGACCTCATTTTGTGCCCGCTTTTAGTACATGATACCAAATGGGCTCATTCTGTTTAAGTCCTTCTGCTGTGGCTTTTACACAGCTTGTCCTTAGTTCTTCAGGCAACCTGGAGAATGAACCTCTCTTCACGGCCTTCGGTTCTCACCCCAAATCTAACTCCACTTGAACGTGGGCTCTATAACAAGGGAAACGGTACTTTCAAGATGCAGAAGGCTTGGGTAGCCAGAGTCCTGTCTCTCGTGACTCATGGCTTCTGAGTTTTAGGACATTTATTTCCCCAGAATCAGAGAACAGGAGATGACATTTCAAAAGTCATAAAGAGATGAATTATTTCCCCCTCGAGTCAAAAAGAATCCACTGCACTTGCTAAATTTCCAAGTGCCCATTCTTCTGGCAAAGTGGTTTTCTTCAGCATGTTGTACCGATCCCTGGTGTTGACGGTGCCTGCTCCAAGCTAAGAGAAGTGATCCGAAGAGCCCCAGTGAACTTCTTCCTCCGATCCTTCGCGAATGTATTGCTGTAATGGAAGGATATATCCTTCTAAACAATGACCCCCTTTTATCCTCTCTTGCTTGCGGGACATCAATTTTTGTCCTTGGTTTTCTTTTCTCCCTTTCGCCCCCCTGCTTTGTTGGAAAACTCTAGGGCCTGAGTTATTGTAGCATAACTCATGCCTAGATGCTGTGGGGGTACTTGGCCTTCGGGTTTGCACCTAACTATGCTGAAGGCATGAGTTATTACACAATAATTCATGTCACGTCATGTCTTATTGCTTAATTAACTTTCCTTTCAGACTCACACATTTTGCATCAGCAAATGTGGTGCCCTCATATGACTTAAAAGCATTCCTTTATTTTAAACCAGTGGGTCAGGAATACTGTGAAACCATTTATTAAAGGTGAGTTGAATCTCAGAGCCGGAATAAAACCCATCATCTTTTATGTAAATAAAGCGTCAAAACTGCCCTCTAGATTAGAGGAAACAGAAAGAGTCATGACTGCTAGTCTTTTGTATCACAGTGGAGGGAAAAAAAAAAAAAAAGGAGATGCTCTTTGGCATTTGTACTGATAAAGGAATAGTAGAGGAGACCCTTTCTCCCCCCCCCAGCACCCCCCCCGTCCAATCACATAACTGTTCCAATTTCAAAACATCGGCTATCCCATTGGCTTTTGTTGTTGTTGTTGTTGTTAGCTGGTTTTAGGTCTGCAGGTGTGATCTCGAGGGATAAAACATCTGTGGTTTGCCTTCAAAAACGAACGGGAATATATGCAAAGCTGGCAGATGATATCAGCTGCCGCTAAGCAACAACCATCACGGCATTTATTCTAAAGCCTCACGAATTCACAAATTGGGAATCTGTGGTTCAGGGAAGGATACGTTTGCCCAGCTGCGTGTCGATGTTTCTGTTCTGTCCGTGGGCCAGCCGCAAACTGTGCGTTCACTTTGAACTTCTCAAGCTTAGCTCCCTCTCCGCTTATCAGATAAATATCAGTCCCTTGCAACAAAGACAAGTACAAGCTGCCTCTTCAGCTCTGTGCGAAATGGAGACGTGATAACGATGACGGTGGATAAGGCAGGTTTGTCTCACTTATTGGCGACCAGTAGAAAAAAGTTGAGGGCTGAGGTGAGCCAGCTGGTCTGTTATAATGAGGTCATGGCAGCCTCCAGGGTCCTTCCTTTATAATCTGTGCGGAATGTTGTGAATGAGGAACAAAGTTCCCATTAGTCACTAGGATGGCCTTCAACGTTCAGGGGAGAAAAACATCAAGATTTATTCATCACAGCACATCGTTCCTGGCCAGATTCCTTTAGTGGAAAGGACGCGGGATTTGGCATCGGGCCGACTTTGAACCCTAAAACAGCCACGTGCTGGCTAGATGACTTCAGGCGCATTCTTTAATGTAACTAAACTTCAGTTTTCTTCAACTATGATACAGGACAAACAATTATCATCTTAGGGGGTAAAGGCGACAATTAACTGAGATATGTGTGAAGTACACAGCCAGATATTATGTCTAGGTCTCCAGTAAAGGAACATAAACAATGGCTCCTTAGATACTTCATTTATGGGCTTCTGTCGGAAAAGTGGCCCGTGACTTTGGAATGGCCTTGCTCCATGAACAAAAACTATACGAGTCAGGCAGAGAGTGCTGGAGAAAAGGAGGAGGGTCCATTTTATCACATTGCCCAACAAGCTAACACAGTGCTAAGTTGAGGATATCAGAGAGCAGGCTAGTGGGGGAGACTGCTTTCTTAGGTTTGGGTCCCAAGGAAAGGTGCAGGCCTCACCCTGGAGAAGAGGCCAAGGAGTATCGTTATCCAGAATAGGTGTTCTGTGGAGGAAGCAAAGGCCTCATTCCTCAAACAAACCAGAAGGAAGTCCCCTTCCTCCAAAATACTCCTTGCTGAAAGTAAGAAATTAGATTAACCACCTAGGGGCCATTCGTACTTTGGTATGAATTCTTACGCTCAAGTGGTGTTCTCCCAATGTCACACTGAAAGAAGAACTCAAAAAAAATTTTTTTAATGTTTATTTATTTTTGAGAGACAGAGTGAGACGGAGCATGAGAGGGGGAGGGCCAGAGAGAGAGGGAGACACGGAATCCGCAGCAGGCTGCAGGCTCCGAGCTGTCAGCACAGAGCCCGACGCGGGGCTCAAAGATCATGACCTGAGCCGAAGTCAGACGCCCAACCGACTGAGCCACCCAGGCGCCCCGAGAGAAGAATTTTGGTAGGAGCCACCGAAGGACAGGAATAATTTTGCAATCCAACTATTCATTTTTAAGCTCTCTTGCTTAGTTCCTGCCCAAGAAAGGGAATTGCATTGTGGGGGCTTAGGGGCAGATGCGTTCTGTTTATGGATTTATCCACAGTGAATATGGAGATTGAAGTCAAGCCCAGAAAACAGCTGTCACTGAGGAGGTGGCCAAGAAGGAGAGAACTCCAAGACCTCTCCAACCCTGGTAGCTGAATCAAAACAGGGGAGCAGTTCAGCTGGAATACGGGAGAGGATACAGGAGAGGCTTCTAAGGGGCTCAAACTTCAGGAGATGTGTGCCAGAGACAAATGAGTGCCCAGGGTTTGGATTTTAATTACTTACTGAGCTTGGGTTTTTCTGCAGTCACAGCAATGCTACCGGTGCTAACTGACCATCTGGGGTCCTGCAAGGGGAAGAGTATCCTGTGTAGAGCAGTTTAACAGAGGCCTGTCAGAAGAACATGGGTCAGGTAGGAAAGAGGGGAACTAAGACGCCGAAAAGCTACGACGGGCAGCGTGAAAGCGGTAGAAACCGCCAACCAATTCAGTCTTTCGAAAAATAACCTCCACGACTCTTTGCATTTCGGATCGTAACCCGGGGGGCTTAGGATAGAAGTCGGTGTTTAAATAGTAGGCTGGATTTTGCCGTAGCCTTACTTAGTGGCTCCCAAATATAAAACGTTCCCCCCAAAGTATGGCAGCCTGTGGCCCACTGGGACCCTTCGGCCTGGAATAAGCAATCTTCAGCAAGAAGACAACGTTGGTGTCGACCGGAGGAGGATGCCTGACTAACCGAGGGGTCCCAGCCAAGGCAGGTCTGCCTATGAGAACCGTGGGCACTTGGCTGACCCCTGCCAGCCCTCAGCTTTGCCCACTGCTCAGAAATCGTTACAGGCATCCGCAAGAGCCGCCGTCTCCGTGGGCATGAGGAAACATGAGTGTGCATGAGAGATGGCGTCCTCCTGTATGGGTGATCACAGACTGGCCCTCGCCTGCAGAGGAACGCCCTGTGCTTTGCCACATCTGTCTGACCGAAGGCCTTACCAGAGAGGCAGGAGGGCCACCCAACGTGCTGCCATTGCACAGGAGTGTTGGAGCGAGGCCCACCTTCTCGTGATGTCCTAGCGGTGGCCTCCAGACCACAGCAGGTGCTGCATCTGAAGTCAAGCTCCCCACCTCATTTCTCCCCGCCTCCTCCCGCCCCCCCCCCCCCCACACACACCTCAGCCGCACACAGCTGCCTCCGGTGGTCTCGCTGGGAAGGCAGGGGCGCTCCCCACCTACTTCTTGAAGGGGCATCAGCTGAGCCCCTTCTCCTCGGGCCCCACCCACATTCCACAGCCGCGCTCCAAGGCTGCTAGCTCAGACCCTTCCAACCTTCCACTCCTGGCAGGGAGTCCAGGCCAAGCTTCTGACCACAGCTGTTCCACCTAGAGTAGAGCTGGCAGGGCGGGGAATGACCCAGAACAGCTGCATGATTCAGGACAGGCTGGAGGGAGGAGACAAAGGTGTGTAGAGTCGCAGGTTTTGATGGAGACGCAAAGCATTTGTGCACACATGTGCCTCTGTGTATGCAGGTACGGATGAGCGAGGGGGGCGTGGTCCCGCGAGGGCAGGTGTGCGCGTATCTGACGGAGTAGGGTACGCGTGTGGGAGGCGGCTGAAAGTGTATGTAGTTGGTATTGGGCAGAGGGTAAAGCATGTACCTTACTAGAGCTGACTTTTGAAAATGTGGCAAGCCAAATTAAATTTAGGTGTGTCAAGATGATCTTCCAGATATATTCGGAGCACCACACATCTACACTAGTCTCATTGTTTATAGGCTTTAGGCGTGCGGAGTGGGCTGTTTAAAGAACATCTAAGCCTCTTCTCCACATAAATCAGTGCTTTTTAGTTTGGCCAAAGTCTTCAGGTGTTTCTCAGAGGTTCCTGAGCCCTCTTTGAAGCCCTGTGCCTAGGGCTTGAAAATCAAGGTTATTCAGAATCTCTGCTCTGTCACACCCCAGAGGCTCAGGTGCCTGATGGCATCGGCCATGTGGCTGTATGAAGCCGAGTGTGCAAAACAGCCAACTGATATCCATGACAGGCTTCATCCCCTACTAGGATTTGGCTCTGATCACCTCATTTGCTGCCTCTGCCTCCTCACCACTGCACAGAAAACTGGTGATTCCCCGGCCTAATGGGAGCCCTGCATTTCAGCATGATGCTAATTTCTGGGGGCGCAGGCTGATTTCTGGGGGGAAACCCACACTCGATCTTTCAGAGTCCACGTCCCCACTTGTTGATTGTATTTTACGCCCAAGAGCATGCTTTTAGTTTGCCCTCCAGATCCTGACAAGCACAGCCTCCCCAATCAGTCATCATTTGTGAGTCCGGTATCTTGTGGTTTGCTCTGGCGTATATTTTCTTACTCTAGCGCAAGGGGAGCATTTTTCACCGATCGCAAAAATGCAAAAACAAAGCCCAAACCAAAGCCCTGAGAAACATGGGCCTCTTTCTCCAAGTAGGTGGTCGCTATCAACTGAACTAGTATTTAAGGTCATTTACGTCGCCTCTCATAATCTGACTCCACGTTATGTGCCATCCCAGTCGACCTGAGCCATCCAATACTTGCTACGTTCCAGGCGCCCTGCTGGGCTTGTGGCGGCAATGTGATAAGGTGTAGGCCCACTTTACAGTTTCTTACCATCTCTCAGCATAATAGGGCAGAACCAGGGAAGGAAATGCATGCTTCAGGTGGCACGGAGGGGATCAATCCCTACTGGGGGCACCTGGGTGGCTCAGTCAGTTAAGTGACCGTCTCTCGATTTCCCCTCAGGTCATAACCTCACAGTTCCTGAGACTGAAACCCCGCATCGAGCTCTCCACTGACAGTGCGAACTGCTTGGGATTCTCTCTCTCTGCCCCTCCCCTACTTGCCTATGTGGGCACTCTCTCTCTCTCTCAAAACAAATAAACATTTTGAATTCCCATTAGAGGAATGGGCAGGAAATTACGGAGAACATGACACGTGAGGCTGAGCTAAAGAATGAATAGAAGTCCTTTCGATCAAAACTAAACAAAGGACATTGCAGTGGAAGGCATGACGTAACACCACGGAGATGGGATAACATAACACAACAGGACAAGACCTGTTGATTAATGCCCGTTTTATCGACGTACCAGTTGAGACTGCAAAGGTAGACAGGGTTGGATTTTTAAAAGACCTTAGAGACCAGTCTGGGGAGACTTGTCTTGACCTGGGGAGACACTGATGTTAACAATATTAAGAGGGATGTAGGAGAGAGACAAGAATTGTATCACAGGTACCAATTAAGGTGAGTCACACGAAGTTGTGATATGCACTGAGATCCTTTATGACTGTGGTTATCAACTAGAGGCAACTTACAGCTGAAAACAAGGATGCTGGACATCCCTGCCCAAGGACTTGTTACCAAGGGGCCCTCCAGGAGAATCCGTAAAGCAACCCCATGAAGCACGTACAGAGGAGGAGAGTCATCTTCTGGAAAAAGTTGAGTCTCTGAGTCAGTACTTACCTTCTTCATCTTCCCTCCAAGTGGTGTGGAGGCATTTTAGCGTCTCCCCTTGTCCAAGCAAACCAGGTGCCCCCTGCGGAATCACTCAAGGAATCTGAAAGCACTATGAGGAAGGGGACACTGTTAGGAATCTTTGCTGTGCCTAAATGATGACCAAACTCCCTGGATGCCAGATCCTAGCACAGAGGAAGGTGGTGAGTCAGAAAATATAAAAGTTACTCCCCACCCTTTGCTAGTTTCACACAGATTGAGGCCTATGTAGCAGGGATCCCAAGTTTCCTGCAGACCTAGCCAAGGTCATCACAAGAAGTGGAGGCCGGCAACTAGCTGGTCACACTGATAAATGATTGGCTAGTGTGAGAACACAGAGAGCCACCCACCAAGAGTGAAAGGAAGAAACTGCACTGGCCCTCTGAGATTCCGAGTGAGCATCATCAAACCCTATGTAACTGGTTCCCAGTACCCAGAGGTTAGACCAGGTAAGGTATCGGCTGACTGAGAGGCAAGGATGGCCAGCTTGCCACCTGCAATATGCCAGTCACGGGAGTCGATTTCCATTATTTCACTTTATCCCGATGCCCCCATCGGCGGCATAGCTGCCTGAGACGTGAAGGAAAGAGATAACATTTCACTACTCTGCATTCAGCTTTCAGTAGAGCTGACAATGTCTAACCTACCGACAAGGTGCTTTGAATCAAAGTGACTGAGATTTTGGCAATCAGAATTGTAAAGATCAATAAACTAAGCTGATGATTCTTAGGAGAGGCAGATATGGATACAGTTTTCTGCTATTCATGGGGATCAGGGCTCACTTAGTACAAAAGGCAGCAATTTAGAGGGGAAATGCATCTAGTTTCAGTATTGGGAAGTTGGGGCATCCCAATAAAAAGTTAAAGTTGTAAGTGACAAGGATCTCAACTAGGAGACTGGTAATAGGAAAAGGCAAGAGCTATAAACATTACTTCTTAGCTATAACCAGATGACTTGACATCATTAAATATAAAGAAAAGAGATTAAGAGATTCTAACCCAGTGATTCTTAATCTTTCTGTGTCTACTTTGGGGGAAAGGGGTCAAGAAACCTTCTGAAAAACCGATAATAATCTATGGCTCACAGTCCCAGGGAAATGCACATATTCACTCATAGCCAAAATGTTACATACAACTGCAGGGAAATTCATGAATCCCCTGATGTCAACCCATGGACCACTTAGGAAAATGTATTCCTAGCAATCTGATGGATGTTGACAACATTAAACAAAGCAGGATGACAAGAAAGTAAGCTATTTGTAGAAACTCTAAATCTCTTCCACCACCCCCAAAATTCTCTTCTAACTTCCAGAATAATCGATTCAAATCTTCACTCAGCATCTTCACTCAAATAGCCCCAGGATTCTGAAGCTCATGATGTCCAAAGCTGAATAACGATCTTTCCCCCCAATCTGGTTCTTCTGCTCATATTATTTGATTAAAATATCATCCCCGCACCACTTGCGTAAGCTATATTCTTCAATAGTGTCCTTGACCGTTCTTACGTTCTTCTCATAAAACCAATAGAGCACATTTTTTTCTGTTTTTCTTCACTTCACTTCTCTCCATTTCCGCCATCATTTACTATGAGTATAACGTAGCTTAATGTGTTCATCAGCTTCCTGTCTGGTCTCTTCCAATTTCTTCAAAAGCAGCTAAAGCAATATTTTAAAACGATACTCTGATCATGTCATTTTAATGCTCAAGTCAATCAATGGCCATTGATCCTTAAGATACAGTCCGTACTCGTCTGCTTGGGCACATGGCAGTGCGCGATCTGGCTTGTGTTTTCTCTCCGTCCTCTGTCTCCTTTTCTTCCACACACATCACTCACGTGGCACCGACTCATCTTTCCTCAAGACACCACACTTTGATTTATCTCTAGAATTTTTTTCCTTCCTTCGCCTAGCCAGGTAACCATACTTCTAACTTTAGGTTAGAAGTACTTTAGGTCTCAAATTAGAGATCACCCCCTCAAGAAGCCTTTTTCTGACCTTCCCCCCAAGTCTGGACGAGATGCCCCTCCTCTGTTCTTTCACGGCACCCTGACCTTACTCACACAGTACCATAACAGCCTTCTATTATTGCCTGTTTACCCATCGATATCTATTTGGAAAGTGTTCGTTTCTTGAGAGCAAGGGTAGGCTCATTATCATGTCCGTAAGACATATTGCAGATGTAGAACAGAGTAGGTACTCAACGAGTATTTGGTGAACGAACAGGCAGACAAGTGAGTCGTAGGTGGAAAATAGAAAGTGGGAGCGTAGTATGAAGAGGAAATAAAAGCAGGGGAAACTTATTTTTCTAATATTCTTTATCCTGGCAAACACTGGCATCCTCATTACTGCCGCCACACCTTTGTTCTTACCACTTCTTCCACTTGGAATGGCTCCTTCCTCCTGCCCCTCCCAACCCCCCACATTCCTCTAAGAAGCCTTGCCTAACTCTCAACCGCCCACATTGGTTTCTGAGTTCTCTAAACTCCATTGCAACTTACTACTTATAAAGTACATTTTAATGCGTGATTACACACCGTCTTGTAATTTCCTTAATTGTTTCATGTGAATCAGTTCTGTCTCCACATTAAGATAACAAGATTTATTTCACTTCTAAGATAAAAGGTACTGCCCCCCCCCCCCCCCCGCTCAAAACTACCACAGACCTGGATACTTAGTGACTTACTGAGCAACACTGATGCTTAGTAATCCACACTGATGAACTAGTATCATTATTAATGATCACCAGTTCCTTTCTATATAGCAACAAGACTTATGAAATTTTCCTAGTTATTCCGCTTCCAATCCAGGAGTCAATCAGGGAGACTGGCCCTGCTTGAGAAATAGATCTTCTGGGCATGCAGAGCCTGAGATAGGGATTTTTGTGTTAGTGGTCTCAGTAGTCCCAGCTGCAGTCTGACTTCAGCCTAGTCCCATGGGGAACACTGGAGCAAGGATTTCGCTTCAGAATTAGACCCACCTTGAGACAAGGGCTGACTCTTCTACTCCCTTAGTCACTGGCTGTAGGCTGGTGATGGGGTGTATTCTCCGGGGTGCAGAGGCTCCCCATTCAGCCAAGGGTGATTCTATAGGAAAGGAACAGCTGTAAGCTAACAGTGAACATTCTTAGAGGCTAGAGTATGCAGGCCCTGGTCTGATAAAAAGGATATGGGTGGGACAGCAAGGGTATCCATAACAGATGAGGATTATGATATGATAAGAACCATTCAAATCAAGATTATGCTCCAACAGGTAAATGTAGAGAAGAATCAAGAACAATCTTTAAAGGGAACACAGTGAGGGGCGCCTGGGTGGCTCAGTCCTTTAAGTGTCTGACTACGGCTCAGGTCATGATCTCGTGGTTTGTGAGTTCCAACCCCACCTCGGGCTCTGTGCTGACAGCTCAAAGCCTGGAGCCTGTTTCTGATTCCGTGTCTCCCCCTCTCTCTGCCCCTCCCATGCTCGTGCTCTGTCTCTCTCTGTCTCTCAATAATAAATAAATGTTAAAAAAATTTTTTTTGAAGAAACACAGTGATGGCCTGGTTTTAGCAGAAGAGAGTCGGGGTCTTCATGAGATGATAAACACTATAGTTATAAAAGTCACACATTGCCAGGGAACTATTGCTTCCTGTATAGAGGACAAGTGTAGATAAACCAATTCTTCTAGAAATCTATTCTTCCTTAAGTCAAAATAGAAAAGAGTAACGACTGGGGGAGATGATTTAAGATACGATCAATGCCAAGCTAGCTAAAACTATTCCAGATTTATAAATGATCTAACCGCATGCTTTATCTTCACCAGTGCTGGCCCAGTTACCCTCAGCCTTCCCTGAGAATCTATATGGAACAATAGGAACATGCGAAGCCAGAGTTTCTTTCCTATCACTCTATCCATCACACGGTTCCAGTTATCAGGCCCCAAAAAGCCACGGTCATTTAAAAAAAGAAAAAAAAAAATCTTGAAGCTTTTGCTTTAGAGAATGAGCTATTTATCCCTGATATAGAAAAACCTTGAACTCAAAGCAGATACTTCATTAGGCAGAGAAAGGTTAACTTGCTGTCGTGTCTATTTTGCTTCAGTCTCTACTCGCCGTGTCTACTTTGCCAGAAGGAAAACATGATTTTCACGGCCATTCCCATGTTTGCCTTTGGCAGGTGGCTTTCTCCTTTGGCAGAACTGACTGGCTGTGCCTTAGCACCTTTCTCAATTCTGGCTGACAAGCCTTCCACTCACCAGCCCCTGTGTGCACGCTAGCATGACATCGCCATCTATCCATTTCAGGGTGTGGCAGGATTATGTTTTATGGGACCAGGCTTCTGCTGAGCTTCCTCAGGCCCCTGCATGCCAGCCGAACACTTTGCAGGCTCAGAGAGAACCGTTCCAAAGTACAAAGAGATAGACAGCCGTCACTGCCCCTCAACTCCAACAAAGAGCATGCCATTAAAAATGTTTGTAACGGCTTATGGGTAATGCGAAGCAATTAGCCATCAATCGGCATCTTAACGGTACAGGATACAGAGGGAACTCCGAGGGTGAACTTCGTCTTCCGGTTTAAAACAAACAAAAGTTTTGTTGTTGTTGTTGTTTTGTTTTGTTTTGTTTTTTAAGCTTCTCTCTATAGAGCTGCAGTTTTTCACAGGGAGGGCTTTAGGTGAAAGATCCAACAAATAACCGCATACATTTGCATCCACCTACTCGGCAAGGCAAAAGGAAGCTGCAAGACGTAAGTAAATGCCAGGGTCCATCGATAAGCAGAGACATGTCTTTTTGTCTCTGTAAACGTAATGTCTGTGTAGCCCCAAACCTGGTGTAAAGAAGGCACTCAATAAATGCTTCTTAAATAAATAATTCTTTAAGGAGGCCCATTTCCCTAATTTTCCTGGGACATAATCAATTATGTCAGCCGTCCCCTGGATTATTAGATCTATAAAAACTGGGGGGAAATGCCCAGTTTAATGAAACTTTATAAGTGTCCAAATAATGATTTATATCAAACTTTCTAATGGCTGAAGCTTTTTTTTTTAAATATTTCTTTTTTTTTTTTTTTTCAACGTTTATTTATCTTTGGGACAGAGAGAGACAGAGCACGAACGGGGGAGGGGCAGAGAGAGAGGGAGACACAGAATCGGAAACAGGCTCCAGGCTCTGAGCCATCAGCCCAGAGCCTGACGCGGGGCTCGAACTCACGGACCGCGAGATCGTGACCTGGCTAAAGTTGGACGCTTAACCGACTGCGCCACCCAGGCGCCCCTAGCTTTTTTTTTTTTTCAATATTAGAAACAAGAACCTCTCTCATTGCAGGGGTTGAGAGGGGTTAATACTAATCTGCTACTTGGGCCACCGTTATGATCTGGTTTCCTAAGACACATTGGATACCGCCAGATTTCTGAGACTTACAAGCCCTGATATACCTTAATAATAATAATTAAAAAAAGTAGTTTTTCCAATGTATTTCTCCCTGATCTGTCTGCCACTATGCCAAGACTTCTTTTTATATACAAAAGAAGATAGTTATACAAAAGCCTCTGGAAAGAGAGGAAATTATTTAGATGACTTTCCTAATAACATTCAAGGTTATCTTAGAGGGGAAGGTTGTCACTTCCATAGGACATGCTGACCACGTCATTTTGAAGCTGAAGATATTTTTAGTTTTGCGGTTGCTTTGCAACACGGCACACACAAGAGGAAAATGCTCACAACTGTCTTAGAGATTAAGAAAAAATAAGGCCATTAGCTTAATTCACAATTAATAATAACCAACACAAAATTACAATGACAAGGGCCAAAATTGCACTTGGTAAAATTGGTTAAAGATTCAAAAGCCGTAAAACCTGACCTGAAAAAGAGACTATATGGCGGGGGGGGGGGGGGGGGGGGAGGAAGAGTACAATGTAAAACTGAAATTTTACGTGGTAAATTTGTATTTGACTAAAAATTAAATAAATAGAAGAATCAATTTTTTTGGCTCAAGGATTATATTTGAATTGACAATGCATGAATGTCTATACATATAAAACTGAGAAGAGAAAACAAATACAGAGAAAAAAAATTTATCTCACTCTCTTGCCCCTAGCCACCCATACTCTTTCACTGGAAATAACAACTATACAGAAATTCTTCTATTACTGCCCAAAGATACAATTCTACTATGAATCCAGAAATAGAATTGCTATGTCAAAGGGTGCGTTCGTCTTAAATGTTGATCAATTTGGAGAAGTTGCCAATTGAAGTTGGGCCAATTTACATTTCTACCACTTAGTATTAGGGTGTTTTCCTCTTTGCTAGGATTACAGGTGAAAAATAGTATTACAGGTTTTTTTGTTTTTGTTTTTGTTTTTTTTGTTTTTTTGTTTTTTTTTAAGAGAGAGAGCACACGACTAGGGGAGGGACAGAGAGAAAGAAAGAGAGAACCCAAGCAGACTCCACGCTCAGCCGCAGAGCCCAACATGGGACTTGATCTCACAAACTGCAAAATCATGACCTAAGCCGAAGTCGGATGCTTAACCGACTGGGCCACCCAGGCGCCCCAAGTCACTTTTTATTATGTTTAAGAGCCGTATGAATTTATGTGAATTGGCTACCTTTTTGTCTCCACACCGTTTGTCAGTTACCCCACCATTTTATTTTTATTTTTTTAAGATTTTATTTTTAAGTAATCTCTACACCCAACATGGGACTTGAACTTACAACTCCATGATCAAGAGTTGCGTGCTTTACCAATTGAGCCAGCCAAGTGCCCCAGTTAACTCATCAGTTTAAATCCTACCTTTAATGTATACTAAATTATTTTATGTATTTGGGTTTATGGGTTTTGTGTTTCCAATTGATTAATCTATAGTCATATTGCAGGACTATGTTATTTTTTTAAATGCTTATTTATTATTTTGAGAGAGAGAGAGAGAGAGAGCGAATGAGGGAGAGGCACAGAGAGAGACATAAAGTCCCAAGCAAGCTCCAAGATCCTTGTTATCAGTGCAGAGCTGATGCAAGGCTCAAACTCTTGAACTGTGAGGTCATGACCTGAGCCAAAACTAAGAGTCAGACGCTTAACCAACTGAGCCACCCAGGTGCCCTACTATGTTATTTTCATTGTTGTAGATTCATAATATCTTTTAATATCTAATAGAGCTGGTATTTTCTCATAACTTATCATTTTCAGCATTTTTTGACTATTATTCTTCAATTTTTCCAGAAACTTTACAATCAGTTTGTCTAGTTTAAAAAATATTTTTTTAGTATATCTAGGGGAAAAAAAAATTCTTGATAAAATTTAGACCGGTAATTTTAAATTAGGTAAAGGTAACTGTTAAAACAACAAGCAAACAAACAAACAGGGGTAGGTGGGTGGGTCAGTCAATTGAGTCAATTTAGGCTCAGATCATGATCTCATGGTTTGTGGGATCAAACCTTAAGCTGGGCTCTGTGCTGACCTCATGGAGTCTGCTTGGGATTCTCTCTCTCTCTTCCTCTTTCCCATTTGCACGTGCTCTCTCTCTCTCTCTCTCTCTCTCTCCCTCTTTCTCAAAAATAAATAAACTTTAAAAATGTGAAAAGATAATCTTCTACCATTTCAAGGGATATAGTTTTAATCTCTCCTTATAAATTGAGGGATATATTTTGGTGGAAGTTTAGAGACCACACTGGAAATACCACCCTACTAGCAATTATCTGGAGAGTTTAGATTGTTCTTAATATACAGAAGATTTCTAAAAATCCTAACTTTGGTAAATAGAACAGAAATCTATCAATAACAATAACCAGTGACTTTTTACTTCTGTTTTCTGAATTACAACCTCCTAGTAAATAAGTAAGCTATGTTGGTGGTGATCTCCCAGCTGACTGCCACAGTACGGGGGAAAGAATACTGAAGTCGGAAGACCTAGGTTTGAATTTTGACTTGACCTTTTACCAGAATCACGGATTTAGGATTTTCTTTATCTGTTCTCACCCTGAAAAAGGAGATGATGAGTTTGTTGTGAAAATTATGTGCTGTCTCAGTAGGAACTAAACAACATAAACAAGCTGTTTAGTGTATGTTTAATAAATAAATCAATGAATGAGTCAACAGAGGAATGACTAACACCTTTGATATGCAACCAGCAAGGCATAAGTAAGTTTGTTGCACTGGCCCTGACTGATTCTGCACTTTTCCCCTTACCACAGCTGGTGGTATAATTGTAAAAAACCCAGCCAGGCTGGCCATTTCCAGAACTTATATCTAAGATCTTGGATGCAAGAAAAAATTAATTGACCCACACAGCTATCAAACCCCTGACTTTTCCTTCATTAACATAATTTTCTCATCAGCTAGGTTAATCCTGACTGAGAAACTTTTTATTGAAGTATAAATAATTCTCAGTGGTAAACTGACATCATTCACCTCTGGTGCTGAACTCAATTGCTTTCAGGCTGACACTGAATTTCACAACTGCGGACTGGCCCTATAAAGCTTATGAAATATTAATAAGGTGTTTTTTTAAAGAAATTAATACAAAATTTTCATTTTATAGATTTGGGGATAAGGTTTACTTTAACCAGTTTTAGAGGTCTTTTTGGATTTCGCTTTCTAGTGCGTTGAATGCTGCTGTATGCCCCTGTTTGGTAACGATAGAGTTCCGACTAGGCAATCACTGCATTTCTTTGGTAAACTTTAGACCCAAACGGAAGATAACTTTCAATGGCATCCAACAAATGAATCATGTGTATATACTAGAAGACAGTCCAGAAGCTCAGCTTTGGGCCAGAGGGGAAGAAAGACCAACCAAGAAGGCAAGACTGAGAGTACAAGGTCTAACTCTGGCGTCGAGTGGCTTCTCAAGGAGACTGGCCAGAGGTTGAAATGTACTACTGAGAGCCGATTCAGGCCTCAGGGGAGGCTGTCACTACTCTTTGGGGGGAGATGAGGAGTCAAAGCCGGTGGATGCCTCCTAGAGTGGAAATCTCTAAGCAGTGTTACAAAGACCTTAGAGACAGAGATACCTAGGTTTAATTTCCTAGCTTCCCACCTACTTGTAGCCTTGAGCATGTTACCTTACCTCGATAGCCTCAATTTCCCCAACTGCAAATTATACTATCTATCTTCCAGTATTGGTGTGAAAGATCAGAAATCACATGCAGAGGACTTGGGACAGGGCCTGGCCCTTCATGGGTACTACAGAAATGACCAATGGGGCTGTGCTCCTGTTATTGGAGTTAGGTAGGTCGCAACATCTTGGTTACAGGATTAGCTATCTCACAGAAAGCCAGCCAGAGCCTGAGGAAGAGGAGACAGCGGCCAGGCTTCTAGAGGAGAGGACAATCAGGGCCAGTCAGGTTGCCAAGACTCCTAGTGTTTGAGGCAGGTTTATTCTCAAAAGACAAATGGGGCTCAAACCATGTCCTGCAAAAGCAGTTACATATATTGGGGTATCTTGGGATTGACTGTGGGAAGAATGCATCTCTAAGAACACAGATTTGCCTGGGGTCTCAATGCGCACACAGCACCCCCTCCTAATGTGTATGGTACCCAGAGTAAATGTAAAACATGAGGTCCACATACAATAGAATTAAAACTTGAAATTCAACTCAGAGCTACACATTTCATAAAACATATTCTATCCTTCTACCTTGAAAGTATATTCAGAAGGACCTAGAAGTTCAGACTTGAGTGAAGATTTCTTGGACTCTTTAGGATTCTATCCATACTGGGACAAGGTGGCATATCCCCTGGCTTCTGGGCCCCAGCCCATCTCTTCTCACTCCAGCTCTGTCTGTCACAGCAAAGCGCGTCATGTGGTCACATGTTGACACCTAGCCCATATACCCAACTGTCTGTCATACCTTCTATAGAGACCTGTCCTTTGGCTACCTCTCCATCCAAACTTAGCAGTGAGGTGCACTCTCAGGTTACATACAGGGAAGAGAACCAGATGGCTCCAGGACACAGGCCTGGGGTTACTTGGGCTGAAAATTCCAATGTATGGTCTGAGACTTCAGCTAGGCATGGAGACATGGCCATAACCTTGCAGACATAGCCAGAGAAGGGCCAGCGTGGAGCCTGAAGTGTGGGCCAAAGGCAGGGGACTCTCTTGCTGGAGTCGAAGGTTGGCACTAACCACATATATCAGGATTAGAATAACGAAACTTATTCTAGACTGTACCACCTAGAGGGGATGGAGAATGTGGGGCACTCCCAGGCCTGGCCAGGTTTGGACCAGGAACTCATGGCGATGCAGAGCCTACAACTGAACTGAGCATTATCTGAAAAGGCAGGGACATCGAGGACTTTTTTCATCCAAAGACTTCATCCCTGGGGCTCTACTAATCCAGTGGTTACCTTCTCTCACATTACTCTCTACCGGACGCATATTTTTAAGACAGGAATAAAAAACAATGATTATGGGCATCTCGATCTGCTTCATCTGAAACCCCACTAAACTTCACTAAAAGGATTTTTAAAAAGACAAACGCTGAAGGACAGGGAGGAAAAGAAAGCAAATGTAGCAACCAAGTTTCGGACCTGGAAATCAGGTGTTCCAGTGGTGAGTCGTCTCTGAGTTAGCTGACACAAGCCAGTCAAACCCTGAACCGGCTGTGGAGAGAGCGGAGAGCCAATGCAACTTGTAGCCAACTGTCTTCACGAGGCACAGGAACTGACAGCTCTAGGGGGTCTCTGAATCCAGAAATGAACAGTCAAGGGTTTCAAACAAGGAGAAACTTCATGGAGAACTAGGGACAGAGAAGCTGCTAGCAGAACTCGATCAGCGAGAACCTAGCCTTCGTGGAAATTCTCTAAAAGGCACCTCCTTTGGGCAGAAAAACTGCCTGAAAGAAGGAACCCCTTCTAGGTAGAGGAAATTAGAAAGGCAAACACAATTACAAAGTAGTTGTGTAGAAGGAATTACAAACAGCCGTCCCTTCCAGGGTCTACTTCTTGAGAAAGAGTGCATGGGCTTAATCAGCACCATTTGCCAACCTCCATCTCGCTGCCATCTCACCAGGCAGGTTTGTGCAGTACAAAAACTGCACAGCCTGGGCAAGAAAGATGAATCCCTGCAACCTGTCCCCAACCCACACTGTCCTTCAACCCAGGTGACTGCCCCCTCCATCCGGGCAAGGACACACCCATCACTCCATTGACTTCCCCCAGATAGGGTCTTGGAAACTCCCAGAGAGGAGATGCCAATGAATAACTATTCAACTTACCTTTGCTTGGGAGCCTTCCTCTTAAGGAAGCAACTTGTACCGTGCTCTGTCTTCTTTGGTTTGTATTTTGTACTCCATATGTTTAATTTTGTTATCTGTAAATACCCAAGCATGTGTTTCTTAAAATCAAACCTTTCGGTTACTTCATCATAGCACATTTAATAAATTGAGAAAACTTAACATTGTTGATATGATGCTATTATCTGATACCAATTCCGAATACAATACTTGCTTGTTGTCACAAAAATGCTCTTTAAAAGCTTCTTTTTTTTTTTTTTCTGGATAATGATCCAATCCGGGAGTAGGCATTACATAGGTTTGTAAAAAATAAATAGTGTCTTGTTTAGGATATCTCCACTGGTGGTAAAACCATAAAGAAGTTAAAGAGACCATGTAGCACGGAAGTCCATATAGTGGCTGTTCCTGGGAAGCGTTGGGTGAGTGGGGAGGGAGGGGCACACAGGTATCTTCTAAGTTACCAAGAATAATTTATTTCACAATCTGCATGGTGCGTTCTCAAATGTTTATCACTATTCTTTAAATGGTACATATTCATTTCATACACTTTCTAAACGAATAGCACATTTCACATTTTGTTTTAAGAGTCTGCTTTAGGTACAGAAGGGCTACGCTATTTGGTTAAATCGGCTCCTATTCTCATTTTGATCTTAGAAAATATTTCTTCCTTAAGGGTCAACTTGGTGTCAGGAACGAAGCTTCGTCTTTCTGTGAAATAGCCATGGGCTAAGGTAACTCTGGTTCCACGATTTACTAGTTTGGGACTCTGAGCTTCCTTTCCCTAATGTGAAAAATTAATACCTACTTCAGAGCTTTATGACTTGAAAAGATAAATACATGTAGTGCCGAGTTAAGATACCTGTTTCATAGTACATTATCCAAAAAGATACATTTCCTCTTTCCACTAGCTACCCTGCCTCAACTCATTGGTGAACTACATAGGATGATTTTCTTTTTAATTGTGTTTAACATTTACTTATTCTGGGGAGAAAGAGACAGAGCCTGAGTAGGAGAGGAGCAGAGAGAGAGGGAGACACAGAACTGGAAGCAGGCTCCAGGCTCTGAGCTGTCAGCACAGAGCCTGAAAAGTGGGGTTGGAACCCACAAACCGCGAGATCATGACCTGAGCTGAAGTCGGATGCTTAACTGACTGAGCCACCCAGGTGCTCCATGATTTTTTTTTTTTTACTTTTATTGCCCATTGTTGCATATTTCTCAAATCAAAAACTAACCCCCTAACTTTTGGTTGCTTGGGAAATAAGATTTTTTGATACTGATTTATAGTTCTGATTTCTTTTACTTTATCTTTTCCTGCATTTCGTATTTCATCCACATTCAGAGGATAGAAATTGGTTTCCATTTAAACCCTGATCAGCTGAATAAAAGAATCTCCTGGTCTATATGCAATAGATATTTAATATTGACTCCAGAGTCACCTTCAAGATTTTAAACGTCATACTATACTTAAATGTAAAGTGACTTGGGAAGACTTCCCTGTTTTTCTACTTTAGGAAGTAGTTGTGGAAGATTGTAATTATCTGTTCCTTGAAAATCCTGTGGAACTCACTCCTAATGAGGCTATTTGTATGTATTTGCATATGTGTCAACGTATAGGTTTAAGTTTTATAGATTTTTTAAAAATATTTATTTTGAGAGAGAACGCGCGCGCGCGCGCACGCACACGCACACACACACACACACACACACACACTTGTGGGGGAGGGGCAGAGAGAGAGAGTCTTGATTTTAGCTGTGGTGTCTTTATTATCTAATTAATTTCTACATTTACTATTTCCTTCATTCCTCTTTGTACAAAAATATTCTCTTATTCTTTTTTTTTCGTGTTTATTTATTTTGAGAGAGAGAAAGAATGAGAGTAGGAGCAGGGGAGAGGCAGAGAGACAGGGGGAGAGAGGATTGCAAGCAGGCTTTCCACTATCAGCACAGAGCCCAATGCGGGGTTCAAACCGTAAAATCATGACCCGAGCCAAAATCAAGAGTTGGATGCTTAACCAACTGAGCCACTCAGGTATCCCATACGTTACCTTTTATCCAACTTATTAAGTTGTATCCATAGATCATTAATTTTTGGCATTTATTTTTTCCTAAGTGGGCTGTCTGATATCTTCAGTGGAATAATTTAGAGGTGTCCTCCAAGTTGGATATGCATTTTTTCCCCATCACCAGTCTATTCTAAGAGTATTCAAATTTTCATCTTTATTCTTTTCTCCCTCAAGTTTTCTTTGTGAGATGGACTTTTACATTTCTAAATATATAGGGCTTTTTGAGTAGCCTTCTAGCAACTGATTTTTAACTTAACGTTGTCAGAAAATAAAAATCTGTCTGATAACATTTTTCTGAAATTTGTCGAGACTTGCTTTAATGGCCCGGTGCTTGATCAAATTTCACAAATATTTCCTACATGATTGAGGAAAGTGTTTATTCCTCAATGGTTACATGTTTATAAAATGAAACTTAATTATATTTTTTCTATATTTTTGCCAAGTTATTCTCCGTTTTACCTACCAGTTGTTAAGGTATGTGTCACAAATTCTCTCAATGTGATCGTAGAATTACAATTATACTGTGTAATTCTCCAATTTTTGTTTTAGACACTTGAGGATACATAATTCATGCAGTTTTTGTGTGCCATAAAAACTTGTCTCATTTCATTGTGTATGACTATGACACTTGGATTTAATTTTCCCATCTTAATTTGCACTTTCCACTCAACGTATTTGTGTATGCTTTTTTTTTTCACATCTTGTGCCTCATTTTTACTTGATGACATTTTTATTACATATTTCTCTCCACTGCTTTGTAAGTATTATCAAGTATCTCTATTATTCTAGGGTTTACCTTAAATCCTCATGCTCTTAGATAACACAGTGCCAAATTAATCAACATATCTTCCTCTGCTTAATCAAAATATCTGAGAATACTTTCACTCAGATGGCTCCCTTTTTATTGTAAATTTTAATACAGATTTTTAGTTCATATATATATATATACATGCATATATATATATAGAGAGAGAGAGAGAGAGAGAGAGAGAGAAAGAGAGAGAGAACGGGAGGGTGTGTGAGCAAAGGAGAGGGGCAGGAAAGCATGGAGCCTGACGGGGGCTCAATTCCTTGACCCTGGGATCGTGACCTGAGCCAAAATCAAGAGTTGGATGCTCAGCCAACTGAGCCATCCAGGTGTCTCTTTACCTTATTTTCTAATATCACATTTAATAGTGACATTTGGCCGCCAGTATAAGAACAGTTAGTTTTTTCCAGTGTTTTCGATTACGTTCATTCATATGATTTACCAATTTATTTGTTCATCATTCCATTTGCATCTCTGTCCTTCCTTATGGACTCAGATTTCTTTTCCCTGTAATTTCCTATGTAACCTACAAATGTTCCCCTGGTGAAAGTCTGTTGATAGCCAGCACTCCTTTTTTGCTTGTCCAAAAATGTCTTTATTTCAACTTGTTTGTGAGTGATAGCTAAGGTTTGACTAAATTTTACTTGACAGATCTTTGAAAAGGTAGTGTTTTCTGGCTTCTGTTGTTGTTGCTCAACGTCCATTTTCAGTCTAATTGTTATTTCTTTTCTTTTCTTTTTTTTTTAAAATCTTTTAAAATGTTTATTTATTTTTGAGAGAGAGAGCGAGAAAGACAGAGTGCAAGCGGAGGGCAGACAGAGGGAGACAGAGAATCTGAGGCAGGCTCCAGGCTCTGAGCTGTCAGCCCAGAGCCCGGTGTGGAGCTCGAACTCACAAACCCTGAGATCATGACCTGAGCCGAAGTCGGACGCTTAACCGACTGAGCCACTCAGGCACCCCTAATCGTTATTTCTTTCTGTGTGATCTATTCTTTCTATATAAATTATTTCAAGTATTTCTTTACCTCTGGTGTTTGTTGTGCAGTTGTATTTATCTTGCTTGGAGTTCATTCACCTTCCTGAATTTGAGGATTTGTGTCTTTCATTGATTCCAAAATACTTTCAACTATTATTCCTTGATTATTATTCCTCCTCCATTCTCTCTACTCTTTCAATCTAAATTTTAATTGGATATATGTTAGATTGCATTCTTTTCTCCATCTCTTATCCTTTCTGTCATTTTTCTAGCCCTTTGTTTCTCTGTGTGCATCATTAAGGGTAATTTATTCAGAACCAATCTCAAGTTCACTAATGCCCTCGTTAGCTTTCACCAATTCACTGCTTAAATTTTCCATTGAATTTCTTTACTTTGGTGATTATATTTTTCTTTACTTTTGTATGTGCTTTTTCTTCCAAATATGCCTATTATTATTTGATGATATTTGCTTATCATTTTTATAATACTTTTGTTTCTTTTTCATTTGTTAATTCCAGTTCCCATTTCTGTCAACATTTTGTGCGTACATATGCATATATACCTTTCTTTCATAGTTCTAGTATCTGAAATTTTAGATGTGTATTACTGATATTTATTGATTCTGCTGACTCTGGTTCATGATGGCTTGTCTCCATTTGTGTTTTTTAGTTTCTGTTTGTCAATTCTGTTGAAAGGGTTTGATCTAGGGTGGTCTTTGCCATCTTGAGTTGAGGGTTCATATCTCCAGAAAGGATTTCTGTTTGCTTTCCCCAGATGCCTAAGAGCTACTGAAATGGAAGACCTCTTTATATTAATGTCTTGGCTTGACTTTTCCCAGATGATGCAGGTAAATAAGGAATTTTCTACTCTTCAGATCCATGACAAAGACAGGGCTAATTTCTTTGTTGCCTGTCTTTGCCAGAAGATTCTTAAGCCTACCCCTTCCACTGAGTGAGAATGACTCTTCAAGCATCTCCATGTTACACCAGAGGGTCTTGATTCCAACACTTCATTGCTCAGCCAAGTCCTATTCTATCCCTGAAAGGCACTTAAAAGATAAGACTCTTCCTTATCAAGATGTACTAATGCCCTTTAAGCAGCCAGATTCAGTGCCTATCCACTAGTCTAATTTCATATGTCTTGTGTGTGGTTTTAGTCCTCAAGAAATTTTTTTCTTTTCTCTTTTCTTTTCTCTTCTTTTCTTTTCCTTTCTTTTCCTTTCCTTTCTTTTTTTTTCTTTTTTCTTTTTTTTTTTTTACTTTGAGAGCTTAGCTCTGCATTTGAGAAAATATTTCTCCTATTTTGTCATTTATTTCCAGCTCCTTTCAGATGACCTCATTTACCATACAGCAGGAAATAGAAACTTCTTACTGATTTTCTTAGCTTTCCATTCTAGACCCAGGCTCTGGCTGTCTTTCCCCTTTTCTTGCCTCACCAACCATCCCAGCTCCAGGAGTAGCCACCACAGTAGTAACCTCTCATCCTCTCATCAAAGATCAAATTCCTTTTAGGGTCAAATTATCTAGGCCCTTATCTGAAAGGCTCCCTTTACTCAGACAACAAAAGTCTTGACAATAGCACAGCTAAAACTCATCTGCATTTCATTTATTGCCCAGGATTCTCGTCAGCCTAAGGTTGTTCTCAACTTCACAGATGAATATGGGAGAGGAAGGGGAAGACAGTGGTGTCAACAAGTTTTTAGGACAGAATTTAATAAAAAAAAGTTTGCTTGTTTCAATCCTGCTTAAACTCAGCTAGGCTACACAGGGTTGAAGAAATGTAATAAATGCTCTAAATTTGGCTGAAATAGGTGCCATATGTAATCATACATGCGGTTCAAAAAAAAAAGTGCTTGAGTTATAACTAGATAGCATATGAAGTGGGAATTTTAAAGAGATATGCATTCTAAAACCTTACCTAAGACTCCTGAGAGCTCTTGAAGGAAAAAAAATCTAATCGTGGGGGAAAAAATTAATGTTAACATGTGTTTTCCTCACCAGCTTGTCTTAAAATTCATAGTAGTCAATCAATATCCTCTCAAAGTCTTTATTTTGAAAAGCTGGGGAAGATCTGATGAATTGCCAGTATATCATTTAGTTTTACAATTTACACAACCATACAAGAAAGTATCCCTCCCGATGCATGCAAACATATACGGATGTCACCAACTTAGAGTAGATGCTCACAGAGGTACATGGTTGTTCAGTGAATGAAATTAATATGCATCCTTTTGGACACACTGTAGTCACATCTGGTCTCTTTCACACAAACTTACTCCAAGTATCAAATCTATGCCATAAATTAACAATGAATGAGTAGCCAGTGAATTTTCACCAAAAGAACTGAAAAGTATTCATATCTGTTATGGCAAAGGTGTGAAAAGTAAACCCTCACACCTGTTGTCAAGAAGCACAGGTCTTGTGTGTACCTCCCCCACCAAAAATGCCGTTTCCTACTCAAATAAGAAAAAAGGAGTACTTGACCTCAAAGCTTCTAGAAAGTTACCTACATTTGTTCTCTGTTTCCTTAATTTCCGCTTAGTCCTCAACTCAAATCCATAGCCTTTGCCGTCAGTATCCCACATATTGTGCCCCAAGGCCAACAACCTCTGTTTGGCTGAATTTAGTGAGAATACTGCCATCCCTATTTGACTATTTGCCCACTTTCTTCTATCCGATTTCCATTATACTCTCTTCTCCTTCTCCTTCCATCCAGGTCCCCTCCCTGTCTCTCCCTTAAATGCCACTGCATTCCTAGGCTCTGACTTATTATTTTTTTTTCAAACTACATGACCTATCTAATACAGACCTAGGGTTTTAACTAAAACTTTCATATTGACACTTTCTCAATATCTATCATCAGCTAAAGTTTTTCTCTTGAAAAAACCTTTTCTCAAGACTTGGATAATTCTGGATAATTCTCTATATAAGTCCTGCATCTCAGTCTACACAAGTCTCAAAGAGAGCTCATTATTTTTCCCTGAACTCCATGCCTGCAAATGAATAGCAACATTGTCTTACTACCCATCAAGCCAGACATTTAAAGAAGAATCCTCCTCTCTTACTCTCTAGAGGCAATTATTCATTGAAGCTTATCCATCTCAGCTCCTTAACGTCCTTTCTGCTTATTCACTATTGCCGCTATTCTGGTGTAGGAACTCATTATATCTCCCGTGGATTCTTGCAGGAGTCATCTGATTCATCTTTCTGACTAGCTTTGTGCACCTACTTTGCACCCGTCTAACCTCTACATAGCTGCCAGTGTGGTCTTTCTAACATGTAAATGTGATCACGTCACTCCTTTGCTTTAAATTCCTCAGTAGCTCCCATAATCATGTTTCCCAAACTCACCTCTCCCCTAGAGATTCTGAGTCATTAGATCAGAGCTAGGACTTAAGCTTCTGTACTTTAATGAGAGTCACAGGTGATTCGTAATAACTAGGCAAGGTAGCAATGACCCACAAAATTGAATCTCAACTTTTTTGCCTAGCATGTTAGTACAGACTCATCTCTCCTGTATTTTCTCTCCAGAATCTTTCAGTGCATGCGTGTGTGTGTGCGCGCGTGCGCACGCGCGCGCGCGCACACACACACACACACACACACACACACACTGTAGTTAGCCTTTAACCACACTAACGTGTAATTCCCCCAAAGCGCCATAACCCCATGCCCCTGACGCCTCACCACCTTTGCACATGCTGTAGCTACTGCCTACCATGCAGTCTCTCTCTCTCTGGCTTGTGCAGCTAGTACTACAAGTCTCAGTCTAAACCTCAGCTCATCTATGAAGACTTCTCTGATTTCCTCAGGAAGATCTAGGTACGCTTTTTCCAATATCCCCAGGACTTTTGTCTCTGCAACTTAGCCTCATAACTATATTCCGTTCACTTGTATAGTGACCCACTAGACGGGGGGATTTAAGAGAAACCTTTACCCATTACCTATAACACTTTACACAGAGCCTACTATTATATAAATATGTAGGGAACTACCGAGTAAATGACTGAAAGCCACAACGAGGAGAAAGGATTGGCTTGGGTCCCAGCCTCATCCTGCCAACCACTAGCTGTCTCATCACGGAACAAGGAACACAACCTCTCACAACATTAGTCTCCTCGTGTATGAAAGGGACCAGTTTAACATATAGGACTTCTTTTAACCTATTTCTTCAATGTTTTATTATGGGAAAAGTGCAAACATACACAAAAGTAGAAAGAATAGTATAATGAACCCTCTAGCACCCACACCTGACTTCAGTCATTATTTACTCATAGCCAATGTTTTTCCTGTATACCTTCAACCCACTTCTCCCTCTTAAGATTATAAGCGAATTCAAGATATCATGTAATTTAATCCATAAATATTTCAGTATCCATCTGCAAAGTAAAACCTCTTTGAAAATCTTTAACACCATACCACAATCGTATGATTCCACCTTGGTAGACTGAACTTACGGTCACAATTCTTCACATGCATCTCTTTATTGGAATGATTCATTCATACCCTTGCCTTGGCCTCATGTGTATCCCCACCCCTTGGGAGTTGGGTTTGGCTATGCGATTTGCTTTTAGCAAAGAAATGCTAGCGGACATGGCCCATGCAAATCTTGAAATGTACTTGCATGTTTGGGCTTACTCTCAGGTGTTCTTACGTTTTGGAAAATGCCTCCAACAACCACCAATTTAAGGAGTGTAGGAAGAATGTGGAGAAATCCTGGACCCAGCCTGAAGCTTGAAGCCCCCCCCCCCAATAAATCCATAAATCTATAGCCTGAAGCAGAACCACCTCAGACAACTCACAGACAAGTGAGGAATAAATAAATGCCTCCGGCTGTGTGCCACTGATATTTTGTGGTTGATTGTTTTTCCGAAAAAGCTGAGACAACAGAAAGATTAATGGTAATTCCTAAATATCTTCAAATACACAGTATGTTAACCAAGTAATTTTGTGTACAGTTCTTTGCATCTTTAGAGGTAAAATTTACATACAACATAAAAAGCATAGATCTTAAGTATGTTAATATGATGAGCTTTGACAAACAGTATACAACTGTGCATCTAAAACCCCGTCGAAAGAGAGAACATGCCATCTCTGCAGAAAGTTCTCTTTTATCCCATCCCAATCTATTCCCACCCACCCTGGCAAGTAACCACTGTTCTGATTTTCTTCTCCACCATATGTTAGTTTTGCCTATTCTAGAACTTCATATAAGTGCAAGCCTACAATGTGTAATGTTTTGTGTAATGGATTAAACATTCCAATTATTCTAGCAACTTTCTTGGAAGACACTGAGAAGCTGATTCTAAACTATATGTGGAAGGACAAAAGACATAGAATGGGCAAAATCATTTTCAAAAGAACAAAACTGTTTTCATTATACTATCTGATTGTAGAACTTACTATAAAGCTACACTAATAAAGGCAGTATGGTATTGGCCTAAGGATAAATCTATAGGTCAATTGGACAGAATTCAAAAGTAAACTCAGGAACAAAAGGAACAAACTACTGGGATGCCTGGGTGTCTCAGTCAGTTAAGCATCTGACTCTTGATATCGGCTCAGGTCATGATCTCATGGTTCACAGGATTGAGCCACATGTCAGGCTCCACACTAACAGAATGGAGCCCACTTGGGATTCTCTCTCTCTCTCTCTCTCTCTCTCTCTGCCTCTCCCCTGCTCTCTCTCTCTCTCAAATAAACATTTTTTAAAGAAAAGAACAAACAACCAATACATGCACCAACATGGATGAATCATGCTACAAATTAATTGTAGCAACTTTAATTATAATTAATTATAGCAAAATTAATAAATTAAAAGCATTAAACTGAGTGAAAGAAGCCAGAGCTGAATGTGATAAGAGTGCAGATCAGTGTGGCCACCTGACTGAGGTGGTGAGAGAGAATATTTTGAAGTAATGGAAGATACTTGACTATGACATTGGTTGCACTGTATGCAATGGCCAATATCTTCAGACTGTGCACTTAAAGATGGGCAGTTTATTATATACAAATTATACCTCAAAAACACATACACAGAAAATACATATGGGAAAAATGTGTTAAATAAGACAATATCAACACGAAAATCCTCTAATCCGGAAACTATTTTTGTTCTTGTGTCGGAAGAGAGAAAAAATCATGAATGCATGAATTAGCACGAGCCCTACCCATTCCTCTTCCACTAGAAATAAATGACTTAGTCTGGATGAGGTGTTCATAAAAAATGATTCCATGCTAAAATGGAGCCTAAGTGGAGAACAAATTAAAGTGATTTATGACGAAAAGTTCCTTTCAAAGTTTCAAATGATTCAGAGCGAAAGAGAAAGTTGACATGATCATGTGAAATTCAAGAGGTTTTTAGTCCTCGTCTCTCCACTTTGATTCCTTTTTATTTTGGGACTTTGTGAGGCATTTTGTCATCAACTCAGCCATCTTCTCATGCACCACACAGTCCTCTCCCCATGTGTCACCTTGACCTGTATTAAAAAGGAAAGTCATGGGGCGCCTGGGTGGCGCAGTCGGTTGAGCGTCCGACTTCAGCCAGGTCACGATCTCGCGGTCCGGGAGTTCGAGCCCCGCGTCAGGCTCTGGGCTGATGGCTCAGAGCCTGGAGCCTGTTTCCGATTCTGTGTCTCCCTCTCTCTCTGCCCCTCCCCCGTTCATGCTCTGTCTCTCTCTGTCCCAAAAATAAATAAACGTTGAAAAAAAATAAAAAATAAAAAATAAAAAAAAAAGGAAAGTCACGGGGCGCCTGGGTGGCTCAGTCGGTTAAGCATCCGACTTTGGCTCCGGTCATGATCTCGCGGTTTGTGAGTTCAAGCACTGAATTGGGCTTTGTGCTGACAGCTCAGAGCCTTGAACCTGCTTCAGATTCTGTGTCTCCCTCTCTCTCTGCCCCTCCCCTGCTCATGCTCTGTCTCTCTCTCTCTCTCCTTCAAAAATAAATAAAAAGTTTAAAAAGGAAAGTCATCAATGGCAAATGTCAATATAACTCTTTCATGATTATTATGCCTTTGCCTCACTCTTCCGAAAAAAAAAAAAAAATTAGTGCTTGAGTATCAGGGACAACATGAAGAAGGATCAGGCTGCTGGGAATTATGCTTGTGAGCAAACAAATGTGAATTTATGTGTGTCCATGGGGGGGGGGGTGTACATATACTTACCGTATAAAGTATTTCCCATATATGCATGTTTATTGCACACTATCTGTGGGACACCATTATATCTGCTTCATAGGAATTTCACTTAATGCTCTAAACAACCAGAGAAGATAGATTTATATCTTTATCCCCTTCTTACAGATGAGCATATATGAAGGCTCAAGGAAAGCAAGAAACTTGTTGAAGCCATGCATAAATTCCAAACCTTCTGCTAGGCCACGTGTTACCTACCCTGTGTATTATGGAAATTATAGCAAAATTAATTACAAATTAATTATAGCAATTTTAATTATAATGAATAAGTGAAAACAAGAGGTGTTGTTCCTGCTTTTCACCAGCTCATGCTCTTATGGTCTAGGAACACAAACCAGGCACTGTGAACGGCTTCGAGAATGAGCCCCACACTGAGTATACGTGTATGAGTATATGCACTGGTGTGTAACAAGTAGGTGCACTGACAGCCTTGTCTAAA
Organism: Felis catus; assembly: GCF_018350175.1. Taxonomy (NCBI): domain Eukaryota; kingdom Metazoa; phylum Chordata; class Mammalia; order Carnivora; family Felidae; genus Felis; species Felis catus. The sequence goes on from NC_058380.1 coordinate 39,178,035, forward strand.
GAGAGAGGAACAGCACCATTTAAAACACAATGGTCACAATTCAAAACTAGAGGTTTGGGGTCCCTGGGTGGCTCAGTCAGTTGAGCCTCAGACTCTTGATTTTGGCTCAGGTCATGATCTCGTGGTTTGTGGGTTCAAGCCCTGTGTTGGGCTCCATGCTGACAGTGCAGAGCCTGCTTGGGTTTCTCTCTCTCTCTCTCTAAAAATAAATAAACCAAAAATAAAATAAAATAAAATAAAATAAAATAAAATAAAATAAAATAAAATAAGCAAGAGGTCCAAACTAAACCACTTTCCCCCTCTAAGAATCTTTCTCAGTTGCCAAATATGTAGCAAATTCTGATTGGAAAGAGCTTTGCCTTATTTACAAATTTTTTTCCTATAACTTCTTCTATTTGAAACTCCTTAAGGATCAGTACAGTGCAACGTAACGACTTTGAAGTCCCCACAATGTCTCATTAAAGCTAATGTGGAAATATTTTTAAATGCTAATTGAGTACACAGGCACATTTTTAAGAAACAAAATGCATGACCATTTGGGTTCTGATTCTTAGTAACCCCTATTCGTTTTACTCTAATTTTAGTGTCCCCTGTTCCCTAACACCTATATTCTAATTAAATTCACGCTAAAGTTTCAAATTCATAAGACAGAGTATAGAAAACATATGGTGTGCTTGTTACACAAGTGGCTTCAGGGAGAATCACTGCAATCTAAACACCAAGAGATTGGTCTGGGGCCCAGAAGGAAAAAAATAAAATAAAAAAGTATTCCACTTTTCCAGACTCTGCTGTTTTTAGGGCGGTACCTCCAACCAGAGGTTTGTTTCTCCACCATCCATCACGTCTGTACTTTGTCTTGACAGTGAACTCTTAGTCAAGTCATTAACCTGTCCCGGTCAAGTCATTAACCCCTCAATTGCAAATTGTAGATAATTGCAATAATCCTAATTTTTTTTCTGGGCTGTTGCACGGCTTATCTGTGACGAATGTGTGAAAGCAATTGAAAACCTCTGAAACATCCTACAAATATTCACCTATTACGAGAACGTGTGTTTAAACAGCGTGGCTACCCTTGAGTTCATGGGGAATGAGAGAGGATTTTGATCTTAGGTGAAACTTACCTTTCCCTAGCCCCCCCTCTAAGAAGACTGAAAGTGGGGTGATCCAGTGGGAAAGGAAAGTGACCCTCAGAATGAGGATCAAGTGAGATGGCAGTGGTAGAAGAAGAGCGGGAACAGGGGGAGCTTGGGAGAGAGACTGTTTAATGTTTGAAACCAGTGCCAAGCTAAATTAGAAACATGAGTCTGCGTACCTGTACCTTACCTCATCGGTATATAATCTGTAACCCGAGATCCCCTCGCAGAGAAGTAAAAATAGCAAGGCTCTCCAGCAGCCTAGGGTTCTGCTGACGGGGGAGGGGTGGGGGGGGGGGGAGGACCAACCTGCCGCAGGAGAAAGGGACCAGGCAAGGATGCCCATCACGCGGTCCTGGTGAGAACTCTTCCTCCCCCAACCCCAGGGTGATAGTGGGGGAATGTAGCCCAGAGAGGTAGGTGGCATCGAGGGCATAACAAGAAAACTTCTTCCGGGAGGGAGGAGGATGGGCTGCCTGGTTTTGTCACAGAGGCAGCGACATTTCCTCACAGTGAGACATCAGTGGGGTTCTCAGCCGGCTTCCTCCTTCCGGGATCATGGCAGGTAAACTCATCTATGGGAGGCAAGCGCTCATTCCGGTGCGGAGCAGTGAGGCTGTTTTTCCAGGCAGGCAGCTGGCCCCTAGCAGGGTGCAATGATTTGCTAACTGGTTGCCCCACTCCTGGTGAAAACATTTTCCCCGAGTGAGCTGGTGAGTCCCTAAAACGGTGTGTTCCCCTCCTTTAGCTTGGATTCTCGTCCCTCCCTCATAGCTCTGTGCTTGTCATGGATGGGTCCCCAGGTATACAAATGATGGAGGAAGGCTTCGCCCCGGTTGGCTCCTATTATAGGGAGAAAGTGATCAAGCAGAAGGGGGATGAAGTTGATTTTTAACTGATCACATCAAAAATTAGTGCCTGGGAATGCCTTTTCACGTTCTTTGAGGTGATCATATATTGGGTGCCATTAATATAATGAACCCAATTTTGAGAATTCCTAGTGTTGAATCAACCCTGCGTTTGATAAATAAGCCTTACTTGCATGAAAAAAAATAATAAATTAGTATCGAAGACAATGATCGGTTTTAGGCTGGTCCCTCAAATTTCAAATCCCCTTAAAAAATAAAATAAAATACGGGGCGCCTGGGTGGCGCAGTCGGTTAAGCGTCCGACTTCAGCCAGGTCATGATCTCGCGGGCCGTGAGTTCGAGCCCCGTGTCAGGCTCTGGGCTGATGGCTCAGAGCCTGGAGCCTGTTTCCGATTCTGTGTCTCCCTCTCTCTCTGCCCCTCCCCTGTTCATGCTCTTTCTCTCTCTGTCCCAAAAATAAATAAACGTTGAAAAAAAAATTTAAAAAATAAAATAAAATAAAGTAAATGAAATAAATGAAACAAAATGAAATAAAATAAAATAAATGAAATAAAATAAATGAAATCAAATAAAATAATCCAGGCCCTTTAGCTAAGCAAATTTCACTCTGTTTCAAGTAGGTTTTAAACTTCCTTGGTGAGACTCCATTTGTTCATGCAAATGGGCTTTTTTGCTCGTTCACTTTGCAAGAACTCAAATATTCTTCCTGTTGCCACGTGAAAAGAAGGTAGAAGTTTTGTTTCCATCTGCCTCTTGTCCACAAAGAGGGTTATCAATGTTTTATTTACTATGAATAATCAAGAGAGAAAGACTGTGAGCTCTTCTGGTTTCCCTAGAAGGAATAACTGGAACAGCTCAAGAGAATGGAAGCAGGAAAAGGGGGAGCCATACAGACCCGAACTGGAATCCTGGCTCTCCCGTTCAAGCTCTGTAACCCCCAGATTTTTTTTTAATTTTTTTTTTTTACATTTACTTATTTTTGAGAGACAGAGAGACAAAGCACAAGTGGGGAGGGGCAGAGAGAGAGGGAGACACAGAATCCGAAGCAGGCTCCAGGCTCCGAGCTGTCAGCACAGAGCCTGACGCAGGGCTCGAACTCACAAACTGTGAGATCGTGACCTGAGCTGAAGTCGGACGCTCAACCAACTGAGCCACCCAGGCACCCCAACCCCCAGGAGATTTAAGTCATGTCTCAGCTTCATTCAACTGTCTTTTCTCTAAAAGTTGGAAGGGTCCACGCCTACCTCATTGGGTGATTTTAATGATTTAGTAAATGGCATATGAAGAAGCTCCTAGAGTCCTACTATCTAATAGAAATATAACACAAGCCAGCAATGTGATTTTAAATTTTCTAGTAGCCTCATTAGAAAAGTGGAAACTGTTTATTACAATAACTTATTTCATTTTCCAGTATGTTCAAAATATTATCTCAAGACCTAATCAGTGGGAAAAGCTTATGTCAAGATATTTCATTCTTTTTTTTTGCTAGTAAGTCTTCAAAAGTCAATTTGTATTTTTCACTTCTGACACACCTCAATGCAGACACTGAATTCTCAGAGAAAATGCTTGATCTATATTTAAATTTCTTAAAATTTATGTTTGAAAAGTAGATTCGTATACCCACATTGTCCCAAAAATACTTAAAAGTTTTCCCAAACTGAATCAAGTATCCGTCTTTTAAATTTAAAATAATTAAAATTTGGGGTGCCTCCATGGCTCAGTCCCTTAAACTCCAACTTCAGGTCAGGTTATGATTTCACAGTTCGTGGGTTCGAGCCCCACATCAGGTTCTGTGCTGACAGCTCAGAGACCGGAGTCAGCTTCAGATTCTGTGTCTCCCTCTCTCTCTGTCCCTCCCCAATCATGCTCTCTCTCTCTCAAAAATTAACAGTAAAAAAATTGAAAAAATGTAATTAAAATTAAATTAAATTAAATTACATTAAATTAAATTAAAAAGTCAATTCCTCAGTCATACTAGCCCCCTTCCAGTGCTACACATGGCCAATAGCTACTGCCTTGGACCGAGTCTTAGAGCAATGCTGGGCACGTAGTAGGTACTCACTGAATGAAATAACATTCTTCTGTCACCACTATCTTGTCTGAATCTCAAAGTTGTTTTGAACACTGAAGTTTAAACTTTGAGAGCAGTTTAAATAACACCTACAGTATGTCTACCCTCAGTTGAGAAGCAAGGATTGAGACAGCACAGTTTCTCTCTGCTGGTGCATATACTACTCAAAATTTTCTTCTGGAACGGTAGCCATCAGGCTGCTCTAGGTTTTGAGTGCCTTTCAGTTAGCCTGACTGCTCACATGACACCCTCCTGGCTTCCCCTGTCTCAAGTGGTAAATAATAACACGATGTCTCCATTGGATCGAAAATATGAACTTACGAGAGAGAGACTCCACTTCCCCAGTCAAAACCCACTGCTTTGGAAATTCACGAACTCAGGATAAATAAAAATGTCCATGTGCCACTGAAATCCATAACTCATCTTTTTAAAAAATCCCATAGTTCTTTACAAAGAACTTTCGAATGCCACAGCTGCTAGTCTGAAGCTATCCATCCCGTGAATAATATGACCTACTTTTAAGAATACATGGTGTAGAGGCGCCTGGATGGCTCAGTCGATTAAGCATCAGACTCTTGATTTCAGCTCGGATCATGATCTCATGGTTCTTGAGATCAAGCCCTGCATCAGGCTCTGCGTTTACAGCATGGAGCTTGCTTGGGATTCTCTCCCTGTTCCTCTGCCCCTCCCCTGCTTGTGCGTGTGCACACACACACACATGTTCTCTCTCTCTCTCTCTTTCTCACTCTCTCTCTCAAAATAAATAAATAAACATTAAAAAAAAAAGAAGGCAGAGTGCTAACAGGACTTAAGTCCATCTGCTTTTTTATTCCTGAAGGATGTAGAAATATGAGAAATAGAAGAAACAGAAGATTCAACAATTTGGCCAGGTCACTGTAATCAGTTTGTGGTCTTGGCAAGGGCTTTGTTCTTCAAGCCTTGAGGACCATGGCACTTTTCCCAGATCTCATGAAGAGACACAGAACTATCAGATGTTCCCAAAAGCATGGTACCATGTTTAAAATGTTCTTAGATATTATGAATAACTATCGATGTTTGCCCAGCCTCCTTTCCCCATACCTCTGGTAACCTCCCTGACAGCCCTTTGGAAGAATGAACTTCCCATTGGATGTAGCCTTGTGGGACTCTCGAATTGTTCTGTCCTACCTGCCAACAAATACATCTTTGATCCAAACTAAACCAATCAGCTTCTTTCTCCTCGAAATTTGAATCTTGAGCACAGTGTTACAAGGATTCAAAATGACGAGAGGTCTTTCATTCCCACAACTGGACATCCTGACACTTTGAAGAGACTGTCTATAAGTTCTGCCACCAGATCCCAAGAGCGTCTCTGCTTCTCTTTTCCAAGGACTGGTCTTAGCGTAGGCCTTTTTCTTTAATCTCACAGTTCTATAGCCTTCATAAACTTCTTTCTTTTCTTTCTTTCTTTCTTTCTTTCTTTCTTTCTTTCTTTCTTTTATTCTTTCTTTCTCTCTTTCTCTTTCTTTCTTCTTTCTTTCTTTCTTTCTTTCTTTCTTTCTTCCTTCTTTCTTTCCTGTGTCTCTGAAATGGCCCACAGTCTGTTGCTTGAACCCAATCATTCCTAACTGCAATAATAGGTAATGTTCTGTTATCAAATATTAAGTCTCTCAGGCCCGGGCCTGTTTGGCCAAAATGAACTTGCTGCTGTTTCTCCAATCATGCAGACAAAGATGTCCATTAATGAGCTCACGAAGTTGAGTAACAGGCTCAGACAATTGCTTTTCAGTCTCCCTAGAGCCCTAATTAGAATCCTTTATTTGTCTCCAACTCAGGCAAACTTTGCTGAGGAGGTGAGGATCCTTGAAGGACATGCAGAGAGCCTTCAGATTATTTTGGTCTGAGAAAAACCCTTCAGAGCAATTCTAGCTGACAACATTGTCAAACACAGCCGTGTTGCAAACTCACGTGAAGCTGAGCTAGACCCCCAAGCAAATACATCTTCATTTTCAGGGAAGACAGTCCTTATCTGGAACTGCTCACTCAGGTTTTGCTTTTTTTTGGGGGGTGGGGGGTGGGGAATCTTCATTTTTTCACTGTCTCCAGTGGTGTGGACTCTTGGACCTTAAGGGTCCCTTTGGCAAGTTGAAGAAGGTTTGGTCTGTCTCTGGTACCAGAAACAAAGACAAATGCACAATGAAATCGAAATATTGTTGACGGGCAAAATATTGACAAGTACTGGCTCCTCCACATAGAAGTCGGTGTGACTATTAATGATGGAAAGACATTTGTGTACTTAGAGAGATACAGGCCTAATTGTTCCGCATGGCATGAAAGATAAACTACTGCCAAAAGTCACACACGGTGCAGGGCGCAAGCTGAGTTTTTGGCAGTCCGTGTTACCAAAGATCATTTTTTAAATTAAGCCTCCTAATCCTATAGCTATCTCCCGCTTCCATTCCCATTCCTTGAGGAATGTTTTCTTTTCCTCTGCGGCATCATTACCAACTCCCGTATTTCAAGTACCTATGTTGATCTTGAGACAGAGCCACAGATCCACCTCCTTCCTCGTTAGCAAAACAGTTGCTTGGGATAAACTACGTGGCGCCACATTCTCCCCGTATGTCATCTATGCCTTGATGGTAAGAAATACACGCTCGCAAGTTCCATCAATTCCTTCAGGTTGTTCAAGTCCCATTTGAAATCCTCATGCGACAGTTTGCCGAGCTGCAGCCCAAGAACCTGCCAAAGTGAGTAGAGCCTTACAGAGTCTTCCCTGGGGATTAACAGCTGTACAGAGCCGGCTTAGGCAAGAAGACAATCGTGCCTGTGAGGTCTCCCATTACTTTGTGCATTAGTCCCATTCGTGGAGATTAACGTGGAATGACATTTTTATATTGGAAAAAAAAAAAACCATTGTGGAATAGTCTATCTCAAGCACTTTGTATAAAGAACACGATACTTAGGTGCTCACCTTGAGAAAAGAGGTTGCTTCATTCTTACCTGTCAAAAACAGAAGAGTCTGAGATTTTACTCGTCTTGCAAACTCACAAATCAGCTTGCCGCAGTTATGGATGCTGGCAGAAGACACAAGACTCCTGAGTCAGAGACAAAGGGTTTTATCACGAGTAGCAGAGATCAAGAAGCAAGGGTAATATATTTGCTATAGTTCTCCTTGCCTCCAAGTATCACCGAAGAGACATAGATGGGCTCAGTGGGCCGCTGTTAGAGCAGGAGGACCCTGGGCTTAGGGTAGCCACACCTTTTACAGTGGGCAATAAGCCTGCCTGCCCTCCAGGGTCTGGAGGGAACACAGTCTTTATTATACCCAACTGTAAGGAAACACACCCTTCACTCAGCAGGGAGATACCCTATCTTCCAAGGCTCTTCACTATCCAACCATCTTTAAAGAGACAATTCAGAAGAAAAGCAATCAGTGCTTCTGCATGGAAGACAGGCAGAAACACCAGGTTACACAGAAGAGGACAGTCTCCTCACATCACTGACCTATGCCCAATCTCGTGTGAAACTGTACAGACTGTTTTTAAATAAACTGTGACTAAAAGTAGGCAATAACTACTTAAGCTTAGTTCTTAAAGAGAGACCCATTACTTAGCCTTCCCGCTCGGACCATCACGATATGAGATGTAAGCGTCAGGATCAACCTAGCTCACAAATCTCTCTTTCAGGATAATGGCATAGACTTTGTTTGTTTTAAGTCAAGACTTAAATGTATTCTTATGAATGACTGAGCTTACCCTAGGGAATGGGAAAAAAATATATATATATATATCTATATACATTTATATACATGATTTACTAAAAATGTAGGTGTATTTGCCATTTATTGTGGGCATAGCATGGCATTCATTGTGATGAGTACTTTGTATACCTTATTTCATTAAATCTTCATGAAAATGTCTTAGTATAAATTATCTCCATTGTTGATATGTAAAAAAAAAAAAAAGGCTCAAGGAATAAATTAGCCAATATTACTAACTAGTAAAAGGCAATATTGGGATTAAACAAAGGTCTAGCCAACCCAAATTCAGGTGCTTTTCTGCTACACTGCCTCTCCAGATAGCTACTTCATGATTAAATGTATGTGGGCACATAAGAATAAGAAATCATAAAGGCGTCAATACAATGACAGTCTACTATTAACTATCAACCCCATCTTTCTAAGGCACCAGTAAAACCCTTAATTGGAACCAGTCAGTGTCCTATTTTAGTTCTTCAACTCAGGGCTAAGCTTTAATTAAAGATCCTCACCTTAACCCTATTTCTATACCCTTAGGGGTGCAATGAGATAACGATTTGCCCAAACAGAAGTGCTACATCATATATTATACTCCAGAGAGTAAAAATTGGGTTCCCATTGATCCTCACCTTAACCCTATTTCTATACCCTTAGGGGTACAATGAGATAACGATTTGCCCAAACAGAAGTGCTACATCATATATTATACTCCAGAGAGTAAAAATTAGGTTCCCATTGATGTTAGCCAAAAATCAACTTACTGATTTTTCTTGGTAGTGCAGATATAATAATCCAATGGTAGAAGTAAATTACCTGGGTTCTATGTCATATGTTAATCACCTTTGACCTACAAATCTACATCCCTTTCTGACCTACACTGGCCCCTTGGAACTAACCAACCTTTGTCTAAGAGGTTATATATCCAATGCGAAAGTCAACATTGTATTGGAAATTGAGAGTGGGGTGGGATCAAACGTCACGGGACAATTTTCATCAAAAGAACTTAATAGAAACTGGGGCCATGCCTTGGTTAACAGGGAGAGTGGCCATTAAGCTATATTATTATAAAACTAGACCATTCAAGGTCAACAGGGACAAACACCCCTTCAGGCAAAAAAATATTGAGGAATGCTGTTTCAAATAGGACCCATACTTGGGTAAGATAAGAAATATTCTTTCACCAACATGGTTCAGTGGTCTTGTCTTCAAGCAAAATGTTTAATAATGTTTACCTTTGAGAAAATATCTAATATCTAGTAAAGAAACTAGCACGTCACTGTTGGAAAGGTTGAAAAGAAACTTCAATTTGTATCCAGGTTTACCCTCACTCATGGGACTCTATCCTTCTTCTCTGACTTGTTCCCACTTTGGGGGCAGCAAAATGTAATGCCTTCCTGGCTAAATTTGAGGGTATTCAGAAAGGAGCAAGACTGTGCAGTGGAAGAGGTGGTGATATATCCTGGGAATTGTTAGAGCTGTCAGAGAGAAAGAAGGACTTGAAAAAGGAGACCCATGGGGTTTGAGTGCCTCAAGTCTGGAGGGCCTGGTTGGGAATGTAGGGGACCCTACAGAGGGTCATCTTCTTGCAAAGACCTAAAGCATAGGGAGTCTTTCCTTTGAGATGGAAGAGACAATGGAGTTAGCTAGAGTTATAGTCTTTGTTTCTCCTATATTAGAATACTTCTCTGAAATTATCCTATCCCTTTGGTAAATGTCTTTGCATATGCCTGTGAATTCTGACAGGTAAGATTTTTGAAGATTGAAATAACAGGGCTCTACCCCCATTTCCTCCCTGATAGAAGTAGAAGGAGATCGTACCCCTCAGATGGTTCAGAGTGCCAGTCATCAAGGACAACCCTGACTCCTACAGTTGTATACTGCAGGGAACATGCTGAGACCCTTCCCAAGCCTGGCAAAGGCAGCTTTTGCTGCCTGACCTCTAGATTGCATTTCCAAACACCCCAAATCCAACTTTGAAACTACACAGTGTATTCTTCTTGCTGTAAATCTTTCTGTTTGCCATTGGATTCATTTGTGCCAATAATGGACCTTCAAAGTGGAGAAAACCAGAAATGATGGGGAATGAATGCCCCTTTTTCCAATAGAAGATATTCTATAGACCCAGTTGCCCTTTGTCAGGAAGAAAATGGCTTCCCAAAAGAGTTCTTGGTTCCCTGAAGTATTTTATTTAATTGCCTCATGTTAACTTGTGTGTGTATGCGTGTGTGTGTGTGTGTGTGTGTGCATGAATGCACATTTTCCAAAACTAGTATGAATGGAGGAAGAAAGGAAATCATTAAGGAAGAGATGACAAGGAGCTAATATTTAATATTTCTTGTTGGATGCCTTATTTATATTAAATAATTTAATAGTTCAACCACACATTAGCACATCAGTTGGAAACAAGACAACTGAGGCTCAGAAATATTTGATAATGTACTCAAGGTCATATAACTACTTAGGGCAGACCTAGGATTTAAACTGAGGCCTGCATCCAAAGCCCCATGGTATTTCCACAACTGCATAAGTGCATTTTGTAGACCATAGACATAAAACATCCCATGAAGGTGGGGTCTCATGAATATGTCTCTGGAGAGTTTTCCAGGAAACAGAGAAGAGAGATTTGGAACTGGCTGGGGGGATAAAATGATTTCTGGCAGATAAATAGCTATCCCAGCCTTCCCACAGATGAGGGTATTCACTACAGAGTTCAAGTATGCCCTTAACAAAAACATTCCACATGATGGCCAGCTTTTCCCTCAAGCAAACGACCCCTAACTGAAAGAACTGAAAGAAATGTCCCATGACCTGACATTTCTAACACAGGATGGTATAAAGTCAGCAAAATCTAGGGCCAGAGACAGGTGCGAGTGTCTGGAACAGTGCTGTTTCCCCATCTCTCCATCAGACACCGAAGGTGTTGCAGAGCCCTACAGTTAACAATATTTAATTACTATCTACCAGAATTCTGGGGATCATTAACATATGAATAATTGTTCAGATTCTGGAGTCCAGACCAAAGTGGTGAAAACCAGAAATGAAGGGAAACAAGAAAACAATGAAGGAGGTTTCTAAATAAAAGCATTGCAGGGAGAGTGGGATGGAGTGGGCGGCCGGCAGTTGAAGGGAGAAGATGCACCATTATTTTCTCTTTTTCCCAGTGTGCAACTTAAGATGTCAGTGGAACACCACCCATTATCCCCAGGACCTCTGCTCTATTCACTGCGGACTTGCCACAGGCTAAGCCTGAGATCGAGGAGGTTAATTAAGGAAAGCAATGGTTACGAGCCACGGCTCCATGCCAATCTGGAAAACAATTCAGGAGATTTTGTTTATTGTCTCCAATGGTTCCACCAAAAATCGTAACTTTCTCAAAAAAAAAAATGGTGAGGGGATCATGAAATGATTCACCTGATCTCAAGGCTCTAATTAATTATGCTATTTATTGAGCACTTACCACATGGCAGGCATTCTGCTGGGTGATCCTTGTGCTGCATAAAACTAGCTTCTCCTCGCCAAAAACGAGCAAGCAAAAAACTCAAGAAGGTAGGACTATTGTTATTTTCTACATAAGGAAACGGAGTCCGCGAGAGATTAAACGAGAAAAAGAACCAGTCAGTAGCGTGACTATGTTTCAAATCCAAGTTCGTTTCGTCCCAAAGCCAGTACACTTCCCATTAAACCAACCATTTCTTGCTAGTTGAGGGTGGGGTGTGGGGTGCAAGGTGTTGGGATTATCTTTAATTTTAGTTTTAAAACTCTAAACCAAAGAGATTAATAACTGCATCTGTACTTACGCAATTTCAAGCATCAATGGGCAGATCAGAAAGTATTTTCTAAGAACAGCAAGCAATCTTCTTAATAACTCTGGGTGCGAAGCCAGCCAGGTCTGAGGGCTGAATCTCTGGTATGTATCTGCCGCACCCAAAAGGCAAAGAGCTATGGGCCAAGCATTTGCACACAGAGCAAGGTATAGCTTTTCCTTTAAAAGTCTCTGTCCAGACACCAATCAGAAAATGGACACCAGCTCTCTCCTCAAGGAGGGCGGCAAGGAGTCACTCCAAGGATCTTTAAGCCTCCTCAACCCTGCTGCTTGGAGCCTCCCTTGTTGGGGCAGTCCTCCTGCCCAACCTGTTTGCTCTCAGGAGCCAGTGGAGTTCATGGTCATGGTTGGGCTCAGGGGATCCAGCCACTCGGCTTCTTATTCTGAATGTAACTGCATTCCAACCACATCCCAGAAGAAGTGCCCTGAGGAGCATTCGTCTTTGTCTCCTTTGTGTTGCCAATGTCACAAGTTGTCAGAAGTCCCTTCAGAAATGACCTTGGCCTTATCGTCCATTTGTTCCAGTCACACCAGACTTATTTCCCAGTCCCAAAGGTACCTTAGTTTTAAAATCCCTCAGCCTTTGTACACTGTTTCTTTCCACCCAGTGCCCAGAGTCTCTGTCTCTACTGAATGAAAGGCAAACACGCACTTTTTCTTTTAAAGCTTATTTATTTTGATAAACAGTGAGCAAGATTGGGGGAAGGGAAGAGAGAGAGAGAGAGAGAGTGAGTGAGAGTCTCAAGTAGGCCCTGTGCTGTCAGTGCAGAATCCTGTGTGGGACTCAAACTCACAAAGCTGTGAGGTCATGACCTGAATTGAAATCGAGAGTCAGACACTTAACTGACTGAGCTACCCAGGCGCCCTAACACATGCACTTTCCTTTTAAGCATCAAGCCATCAGTCTTATTACTGCAAACACGCTCGATTGGAAAACTTGGTTTGGAAACCGTGATTCAAGCCTATCCCTTGGGATCCACCCAAGGGGAGAGTCAGATAAGACTGCCATCAAACTGGATGAAAAATGCAAAACATGACTATTTATCATTATACTCTGTGGTGGGGAGAAATAAGATGACTTAATTTTGGAATTGAATTTTCTCTGATAACCAGGGACTGGGAATCATTTCCAAGCTGGCCTCGTGAATGTGTCACGAACTTAGAAATATGGCAGTTTTAAGTCTGCTCATTAATTTATATTTAAGTTTTTACTAGGAAATTTATGACTTTAACCTATTGCTTTATAGCCTTACATTTTTTAGGCATAATATCTGGAAAAATGTATAAGTGTTATGGGTAAATATTAACACAGAATGCCATACTCAAAAGTTTAAAATAACAATAACTAACATTTATTTAGCATTTACTACAAGCCAGACACTGTTTTATGCACTTCAAAGTGAGTAATTCATGTATTCCTCCCAACAACCTGTGAGGTTAGTACTGTAGTTAGCCCCACGTTATAGCTTAGGAAACTGAGGCACCGAGAGGTCAGATGATTTGCCCAAAGACATGCACAGCAGGGATTCAGAGTCTGACATCCAAGCCTCAGGAGTTCTTATTCTCAACAATGCATCACACAATACATCTGCATTTGTCACATCTTCCAACACTGAACTATGGTAAATTTTATTTATTTGTTTTTTTAAGTAGGCTTCGTGCCCACCAGAGTCCTACGGGAGGCTTGAACTCACGACCCTGAGACGACCTGAGTTACCCAGGTGCTCCTAATTTTACTTCTGGTCGCATGACATGAAATCCGAACGGACCCAAGTATCAGTCACAAGAAGTACGTATGAAGCGAGGTTTACTCGTTTGTCCATTCTGTAAATCAGTTAACATTGACCCACTAAACTGCTAAGGATGGGCAGTTCTGTGTCAGCTACACAACAAACAAAAAATGAGTAAGCCACAACTCTGGCTTCAAGTGATGAAGGTATAAGAAGTAGGGAGGGTGTTTTTTTATTTTTTTATTTGAGAGAGAGAGAAAGCGTGAGTGGAGGAGGGGCAAAGAGAGGGGGATTGAGGATCTGTGCTGACCCCAGAGGCCCATGTGGGGCTCGAACTCATGAACCACGAGATCATGACCTGAGCCAAAGTCAGACACTCACCTAACCGAGCCACCCAGGCGCCCCAGGAAGTCAGAAGTTTTAAAACCAATTGCTTCCCTCCGCTGGCTCACTTCTTAAATCTTCCGGCCCCTCACCTTCACGTTAACAGTTTTCCAGTAATTTAATATTGCCGGCAATGCTGGGAAAAACATAATAGAAAAGGGACCCAGTTGCTCTTACACTATCAACTTTAATGCGTGCTGTCGTCCAAGCACACAGTCAGTCACGTGCCACGCTCCTCAGTCCCGGATTTGCGCTGATTATTCCACCCAGGATACCTTGTAAGAGAGGGATCCTTAGCTATCACTTTTCCGAGGCGGAAACCCAGTGAAGCTCAGCGAAGTGACGTGGCTTACCCGAGGCCACAGTAGTCTGCAGGGCAGGAGTAATCTGACTGTAAACCCCAAACTCTTTCCGCTAGGGGGTCATGCGTCTTCGTTGCATCATCTGTGTGTGACTAGTCTTTGCTCCCAAATATGGCTTTGAATTTCTGCTTCCTTTTCTCCCTTGGTAAGACTACACCCCCCCCCCCCGATACAGTATATATCACACTAGACTCAACTGACCTGGAAGGAAACTGGAAAGTTTCTTCGGCCGGCCTTCCCGTGGGGACCGGAGCCAACCTGAAGCAGCCCGCATCCCTGCTTCTCTCGTCTGAGGCCCACCCTGGCCCCCTTGGAGGTTTCTAGAGCCAAACGCACCTCCCAAGCAGCAGGCAGCCTCAGCCAAAACCCGAGTCTGTGTGTGTGAGGAGGGGGGAAGGGTCCTCTGCCCCCGGCACAGGGTTTGGTCCCACATCCTCTCAAGCCTTGAGTTCGGGACCATTTACACAGCACGGGCTGGCTCTCTGAGCATCCTGTCCTCCCTCCTCACAGGATGGACTTGTGGCCACCAGATCCCTCCTTGAGGGGGCTGGGGCCCAGGAAAATGGTGTGGGGCCAACCCACCACACCCACTTCCTCTCTCAGGTACAGTAATACAGCCTGGTTTTGCTTTTCTGGCTGCTCCCTGCAAATTTCCATGTCATTTCCTATTTCAACAGCTTTTATCCGACCCTGGAATGCAGTCAGAAAATGTTATCCTTGTTCAAACTTCCCACTTCAATATGAAAGGATTGGGCTGTAACCTTCTTTGGCCTGAAATTCTGTCTTTTTCAGCGATGTTCTTAACAGCATTTAGCCTAATAACAAAGATGAAATCATCAGTCTAGCTCTGGGTATTCCAAATGAATGACTGCCTCTATGAAGGGAAAAGGGAGAGGCCACTCATTGCAAAGTGAGGAATGACCCTTTTATGCCGTATCTTGGACTTGGATCCCGAAGACTGAGTTCTGCTTTTCACCATTCAGAGACGTACTGAAGTACCGTTTGTCTTTGTGAGTTTGTGCTTTTACACACACACACACACACACACCACAAATTCGCACCCTGATTTCTTCTCCCTGAGTTAACGAATACATGTAATAATGAGTCCTGACATTTCTTAAGTGCATGCTATTTTGTTAGGTTCTTTAAATACATGATGTCAAGTCCTCAGAGTGACTCTAATTATCCCCATATTAAAAGTGAGGAATCTGCACCTCAGCGAGGTCATATAACCTGCCAGTGTAGCAAACACACGTGCCCAAAACAAGTCAGGACTGGGGGCTCAAATAATAGCCGGTGGTTTTGACCACCTCAGTGTACTGCCAGCCAAGCTACAAAGAGAATTACTTGCTCGAAGTGGAAAGTGGAGTGGAAAATTACAAGGGAGTTGACCTTGTTGGAGACTTACCCTGCACCTGGCGCTCTCTCCCACATTTTATATGCTTCAAATCATTTAAGCTCGCAGGATAAGGTGTTACTGTAGCCAGGTGGCTGATGCCTGTAAGGTTTTGTGGGATGCCAGCAAGGGGAAGATGGAAGTTCAAACCAGGTCTGACTCCCAGGTCCGTGCCTCATGATGAACAACGCTGTGACTAATTTCGGAGCAGACTCGGGGCTGAGCTGAGACAGTTGATCAAGTGAACAGCTCTACCTGTTCCTATATGTCTTCCGAAGTGATCTCTGGGATCCAGTCAGGGGAGATAGGCCTCGCCTTATTATTTCCATGACAGGTAACTCAATCGTGAATTTCCTGAGAGTACGCACATCTCATCAACAATTCCCAGTCTAGTCTGACACTAAAATGAGCTCAAGCAAGCATGTGAATGAATGAATGAATGAATGAATGTGTTTCTGGAGGTACTGACATTTTTAATTCCCATACCTTTATGGGAGTTTTCATTAAATGACTCTCTTGATTACCTCTATCGAGTTCATCTCACATATTTGTTAAAATCAGTTCATCGGCACATCCCAGTCCTCTTGGATCAGAATCTCTGAAGTGAATCTGCTGGAGGTCTGCATTTTAAGAAGACGGGGATTCTAAAGTATGTAAAGTTTGTGACCTCTGCTGGGGCCTCCACACCTTGAATGGATCTTACGAAAGGGTAGAAGAGAGAAGGGTAACCTCTACGGCAACATCTAACCTGTGCCAAACCGATCAATAGCCTGGAAATCAGTGAATTGCCTTCAGCTCTTCTCAAATCTTCTTCAACCCTAATTGATATTTGGTTTTTAAATTGTGATTTTCTTTTTTTATTTAAAAAAAGTTTTTAACATTTATTCATTTTTGGGAGTGAGAGAGACAGAGCATGAGCGGGGGAGGGGCAGAGAGAGAAGGGGACACAGGATCCGAAGCAGGTTTCAGGCTCTGAGCTGTCAGCACAGAGCCCGCGACGCGGGACTCGAACTCACGGACTACAAGATCATGACCTGAGCCGAGGTTGGATGCTCAACCGACTGAGCCACCCAGGGGCCCCTAAATTGTGATTTTCTTAATGATAAGAATATATATAATTTTAAAGGTCAGATTATGCTAGTAGGCTTGTAAAAAAAAAAAAAAAAAGTCCCCTCTACTTCCTTTCTCCCATTTGCTCCTCACCAGAGGTAACCATTTTTAACTTTTAAAAATTCTTTAAAAATTATCTCAATTTTCCTGGAACCACATGCGTTTACTCACATATCTTGGATCATCACATTTAGACTTTATTAGCCATATTTTAACAAATGAGAATTTTAACAAATGAGAATTTTAGCTTTCTTATACTGTCCCCTCCCCACCCCATATAGCTGACCACAGTTGTTTTTTTTTCTTTTCATTATTAGATATTGAGATTATTGTTCAGTGCTCAGTCAAGTAGTAGATTATGACTACACATCTTTTCTTGTACTAGCTCCTTGTTTCTCCTGGGGTTAACAAGTGCCTCATTTAAAAAAAAATCTACTTATTTATGCCTCGTTAAGTCTCCCCTTAGCTACCACAATCTGTAGAATACCTAAATTTTGCACATGATCAAGTCCATTAGATAATTTATAGTTTTTACCTTTTTTTTTTTCAACGTTTATTTATTTTTCAGACAGAGAGAGACAGAGCATGAACGGGGGAGGGGCAGAGAGAGAGGGAGACACAGAATCGGAAACAGGCTCCAGGCTCTGAGCCATCAGCCCAGAGCCCGACGCGGGGCTCGAACTCACGGACCGCAAGATCGTGACCTGGCTGAAGTCGGACGCTTAACCGACTGCGCCACCCAGGCGCCCCTACCTTTTTTTTTTTAAATATACATAATCCTACTTGGATTCTCCATCTCTCTGCTCCAACCTCTTTAGATTTCCACTTCATTTATTTTGAAACTCTCCTTTGCCAGTTTCCTTTCCTTATACTCTGTACTAGATCCTAGTTAGCTTTTTCTTTCTTTACTTCTTTTGTTTTAGTGGAAAATACCCTCGGGTAACTTACCGAGAAAGAGCAGGTTAAAGTGAAAATTTTGAAGCTTTCTGGGCTTGAAAATATCATTCATCTTCCATTACCTTCGATTTGTAGTTTTTAAGGATAGAAAATTATAGATTGAAGATCACTTCCTTTCAAATTTTGAAGGCACCATTTTCCCTCTATCTGCCAAAAGAGATGTTGGGAAGGCTACCGGTAGTCTGATATCTGACCCATTTTATGTGTGAATCTGTTTTTATTCTCTATTTGGAAAATTTTAGGTGTTTTTTTGTTTCAAATATATATTGGCATGGGTACTCCAGGGACCCTTGCAATCTGAAGATATTTGCCCTTTGGTTTTGTTTTTGTTCCTTGATCACTTTTCTCTTTCATATTTTTTTTTGCTCTTTTTTCATATTTTCTATTAGATTTATTCTATAATTTTTTTACTCTTTTTTTCTTGTAGTCCATCTCTTTGTTTTCTTTTATTTATGGATAACATTATACAAATATTTTAGTGGCTTTCTTAATTGAAGCTATTATATTTTAATTCCCACATAGTTATTAAGGTACTCTTTTGTTTTTAATTCCCAAGAGCTCCATATCATTCTCAGGTTATCTTTTTTTAAAACACCTTGTTCCATATTGCAGATATTGCCTGTCTAGTTTTCTCTAAAATAGACTATGTATTTCTTTTTCTTCTTCTTCTTCTTCTTCTTCTTCTTCTTCTTCTTCTTCTTCTTCTTCGTCTTCCTATTATTTTGGTGTGTTGGGAGATTTTTAAGAGAAGGAGCAGATAGAAACATCTTCAAAGTTTGGAAACTAATCTCTTAATCCTGTAGGTAGAAGAGGAGTTAAAAAGTTACACTTTCACATGACCAATTTTTCACATCTATGATACTTGGAGCTTTAAAAGGAAAAGAACCCCATTACCATGGAAAGCTGAATTGTTTCTAATTGGGCAAATCTGGCAGGAGATACCAGGTATCCTGAGTCGCAGTTTTAGAGACTTCACCTTCATTAGAAAATTGGTTCTCAAAGTTTATTTATTATTACAGTCAGTTAAACAGCTTAATGAAATCATGGGCTCCCCCATCAGATCCATCAAATCACGAATCCCTTAGTGTGAGACCAAGAAATTATATACGTATATGTATAATTTTTTTTTCAAGAAGTTTCCCAGATGGCTACAAGACTAAGCTGGGAAATTATTGCACGGATGCATGTTTGTGCCTTTAACTCTTCTCAGGTGATGGTGACTAAACCTTTTTGTTTCTCACACTAATATTCCCTCAAGACTAACTCATTTGCAATTTGGAACAGAAGGGAAAGATTGCAGCTATGTCAAAAGACGGTTGCATCATTTTGTTATTGGATGTGCCCATGAAAGTAACACCAGTCTCCTTTGCCTTATATTGTGCTTGTCACCGGCCAAGAGTAAAGGTCTTTATCTGCCACGGCTCTATTTTCTTTTTCCTTGCCCAGCCTCATCTGATGCCACTGGTTTCCATTTTTTTTTTTCCCCATAAGGCCCTTCCTGATACAAATGAAGACTATAATATGTATTCTATACTCTGGCACAGTGGTCTTATCGCCTCCACCTTCTTGCCTTGCTATCACATCTCCGTGTCTCACCACACGTTGCAATGATAAATGGCCTTATTGCTTGTGCCCTCACTTTCTAAAAGAATTCAGAATAGGGGCGCCTGGGTGGCTCAGTCGGTTGAGAGACCACCTTTGGCTCAGGTCATGATCTCACGGTTTGTGAGTTCGAGCCCCGCGTCGGGGGGGGCTCTGTGCTGACAGCTCAGAGCCTGGAGCCTGCTTCTGATTCTGTGTCTCCCTCTCTCTCTGCCCCTCCCTCACTCATGCTCTGTCTCTCTCTGTCTCATAAATAAATAAACATTAAATAAATAAAATAAAATAAGATCTTTAAAAAAAATTCAGAATAATGGGGCGGGGTAGATCCATATAAGGAGATCCAACGCAACACACAATTTGATCTCAAGCACCCCATTTTCTGCTTGTTGTATCCCTTCACCTCACACACAAAGATCCCCGGCCATTTGTACAGAGTTCTAGCCTAACCCTCACCAAGAATGTCCCTGCCTCCTTTATTATACCCGTTCCATTCCCTCAGCCTTGCGGATGCCAAAAGAAATTAAGACCTTATGGTTACTAGCCTAATCTTGAACTTCCATTATAAATAAAACGTGACAGCAGATTTAATTGTTGAGAATCAGATCCTTAGTTACTTAGAACAATACTCGACTGGGGAATTTGCTGGGAAAAAAAAAAGGGGGGGCTTTTATCGAACAGATCTATCCTGCCTTTCTTCCCATCGCGGAGTCCAATGTACATGTAACCTAATGTCAGCCCCTCACCAGGCAACATTCCAAGGCTGGGGAGTCAAAGTTGTCATCATATGATACACAACAGAAGTACACTTTCCTTTGCCACCCATTAAAGGGGGCAAAGGTGGAAAACAGGCTGGGCTTCAGAATAAAAAGGGACACGGTCACACTGTAGGGAGTTCGAATTAGAATAGGGTCATCATATCGCTTCTCGGCCTGTTGGCTAAGATCAAGTGTAGAATAGGGTCATCATAAAATGGCACTTTGAATGACTAATTTAGAGTCAGTAAAAAAGCAGGTAGTATTTGTACCACGGCCTCTCAAAAGGCATTCTAAAAAAAAAATTACCTAGTCTAAAGAAATTGTCTATATGTGTGCATAATTGCTTATTCTCAGAAATGCAGGCCAATCCTTTCTACACACACCCAGGAATCCCTGTGCACAGGAACACACAGGCTTGGGGGTAACTGAAAACAGAACATTCAGTTGCCTTTGCAGGTCAAATCGCAAAGTTAAGAAGCCTCAGGAACATGTCTAAACGTTCTTGCCCCTGAGAATAGAGGCTTTAGGAAGACACAAACTTATTACCTGGAGATCACATACAGAAACACCTTACGAGCCTAGAGGAGTAACAGACGCTTGCCTATAAGTGCCTTTACAGACCAAAGTCCCCGTGAATGAATGAGTCATTATTTTGGAAGACATCAGAATGCTGAGAGATGAGTCAACCTTCGGGCCACAAGCGTGAGTAAGGGGATGAAGAATTATAAGGAAGTGACCACCAGACTTGGCTCGTCTTCATGGTGTCCCCACCTCTGGTACACACATAATTACTAAAGCCTAGTTCAAGCATGTGTAACTGTGAACACCTAGTTCCGTCCAGGACAGCTGTGAATTCCTGATGAGCTAAATTCCCACTGGCCGGGAACCAGAAGTCATACGGGAATATGAGTGGGAGCTGTCACCGAGAACCGCAAAAAGGGCATATGAGATCCAACCACTATTAGATGTGCATTTGCGTATCTAAACCCCCAAATAACAATAGGTTCTATTTGCACCACAGTTTATAACCACCTGATTGATCCTCACTTCCATGTGGTCCGGGCAGGAGTTGTTCCGTTTTCTAGATAGGCAGACTGAGACCCGGGAAAGCTAAAGGAATTATCCCAGATCACACAGCCGCGATCCCGACTTTGGTTTTCTGACCTCAAAATCAAAGTGTTGTTTCTCTCCAATCAATAAAGAAAATTTTGACTTGAACCCATTCTACATTTGTCCGTGCCTTCTCTCACTAACATCTCCACCCCATATCCCTTCTCATAATGCTTCACATAACCGGTTAATAATCTGAATACTTAAGGCTGGAGGAGGCCAGCCACTCACCTGAATGCCAGCACCACTAACACTGCATTAGAGTCCTCTGTAAAAATGGCCAGCCTCGTGGACTGGCCGAGGCCTCCCTTCTTACTGCGTGGATGTTAAACTCCAGGAGAGGGGACCTCTGCAGAATGCAGAGCGGTTGGAAGTTCTGCCCTCGTGAGCTCCAAGCCCCACCCTCTGGCTACATTATACAGAAAGCAAACACAGGGCTGACCTCTTTTAATGTGAAATCCCCGGTCCAACCATCTCTGACAGAAAGTGGCCTTTGGGTGCCCTGTCTGAAATAAATGGGGTTGGATCAACGCAATGGCCTTTTCTGGCACCCCAGAAACCAGAGACATTCCTCCCCAGTAATTCGTGTGCAGCACTGAGAGCATGAATCTTGGATGCCGTTGCAGAAGGAACCACGAGCCATTTATTCTTAGTCTAAAATTGGCAGCCTTGACGTTCTGGGGAATTTTTAATAGGACTAGCAGAGGAACCAACATTAGGGATTATTTTCTCAGTGTGGGGTTAGATGTGTAATGCATATGTTTGCCCTGAGGACCCTAAACCACATACTATAAAACTTTGTTAAAATGCCTTTCTCCTCCTCGACTATTAACATTTTCCTGTGCGTATTGTTCATTTCTTACGGTCCCGGCCAAAAGTTTAGAAAGCTACGTTCCCCCACAGACCATTATTTTTGTGCTAATTAATTAGCGAAACCAATATCTCAGATATGAAATTCCAAGCTCCGGTTACTCAGTTTGGCTGAAAATCTGTTTTTCTAATTATTGACTACTTTCTGCTACTTTAAGTCCACCACCTAAGTTCTTGGACAGAGCCAGCTCCTGGGAGCTGGGGAGGTCTCCAACGGCCACACAGTTCCACATCCAACGGGGGAGTGGAAGGAAGAGATTGCAGCTGTCCGAGTCACTGAGGATTTGGGAGGAAGTAAGAGGAACAGAAAGAGGAGATTTGCAGGAGAAACTTACAAAGGAAAAAGAACTTTTGACAAAATTTCAGTGAGGGGTAATCCTCTAAAATTGCTAATACCCTGACACTCTTAGAGACAACACAGTCCCGGAAAGGTACAGGTCAAGGGAATAATGATTGAGACTTGTCTGGAACGAAATCTGCATACATACTGTTGTGTTCTTATGCCCTGGTTTTATTTCTGAAATCCTGGAGCGGACGAACTTTTTGTTTCTCATCTGATAGGAATTTAGGCAGCCGTTTTCTCACTACTCTCGGTGTTTACACCTGGCGTACCTGGTGGGTGCATCTGGGGATACCTACACGCACACATATACATATAGACACATGTGTGCACACACACATACACACACACATGCACAAGAGATTTTGAAATCTGCCTAAAATGTGATTCGGTAATCTGCAGGATTGGGAGATTGGACGGAACACAAGGAACAGTGATTCGTGAAAAATAAAATACTGTGGCACATATTCACCCCGCCAAGCTGAAACAATGCAATAAACCACTTAGCCATCACCTAAAAATCGGACAAAAGCAAATGGATAGATCAGGAAAAGAATGGGAGTCAATACGAAAAGCAAACATGGGAGATAAACATATACGTTTATTGTAAATATACAGTTACGGTGATAGCTATAGTGGTGACGTCAGGTACACAGATTGTTTTTCTCTCCTGTATTTCTTTTCTAATTGTAATGGTTTTTACAAAGGTAACAGGGAAGGTGACAATGTTCCTGGAGCGGAAACGTGTTGCAAGCACCGGGAAGGCTGTTCTGTGCACCCTGTCGCGCTGTAACTCGTGACTCCCAAAGGGGCAGCAATCTAACCAGGTGAGTACGCTGCAGCTCGGAGGTTACATACCGTGAGGTCGACCTTCTAGCGTGTGAGACACGGAAGACTTGAACTCAGCTCTGTCTGGAAGAAAACCCAGGCTCTCTCTCCAAACGTGTTTCTTAGGAAAACAGTTGCACGGCACACCTCAGCATGCAGAGGTGGGGTTTTTTTGTTTGTTTGCTTGTTTCGGGGGGCTTTTTTTTTTGTCTTCAAATTAAAATTGTACTCTTGAACTCTTGTGTCTGTTGCCTTCCAACTCCCAAAGACTCGGCCCTGAGGGTATACAAAAGCATCACTGCCACAGGCATTTTTACACCGGTCAGAGGGGGGGAGGACCTTCCTGACCTGCAGCCAGCTCGAGGTCGGGGCTTTAAAAGGAAAGAGAAGGACTTTCTAGCGGTGTGAGGGGCTATAAAGAAGGGGAAGGAGGGACAGAAATGACAGCCTGAGCAAGAACAGTCAGAGACAAAAGGCTTGCAAGTGTTGTGGTAAGGACATTTTTTTCTCCACAGTCCACCTCACCCGTCAATGTCTGGGGCCCTCCCTGGCACACATCGTTAACTCCCCACTTGCCGGGCAGGGCCTCCAGCTCCAGAGATTTCCCGAATTCACACCACCGCAACTCGACAACAACCCATTCTCCGATGCTCTCATGCACGGATCCGTTAGTGAGAATAACTAGCAACGAGCTAAAGGCAAACTCCCCGTCTCCCTCGGTCCCAGACAATTTATCTCCTTTCAGCAGAACTTTGAAAGTGTTCACTCACAGAAAATAACTCAGGTGGCATGTTAGGCATCATGGGAGAAAGGCGCTCGTTAGTTGAATTTTAAGCGTTTCCCACATTTTAATTATCCTTGTACCGCCAGTATGATTTTGTCATATTCCACCCCAGGCTCAGTGTTTTTCTTTGACTTCTTTAGACGGGCCCCCATTTTTTTTCCCCGATGTGTATTTCATCGTGTTCGTTTCTAGGTGCTAGCTAATTGGTTTATTAAATGGCCTCAGCCCGGTTTCGTTTTCCCCCACTTTCTCCTCAACCGGTAGCGATGAAGAGGTCACATCACAGAATTTTATCTGCATCCTGGTATCTGCTCAGAGAAAGAGGTGTGAGGAAGAGAAGTCAGACGGCAATGTTCTATGTTGTCAAGACTAACGGACAAGTTAGGTGTTACACAAATTAAGCGATACTATCCTTCATCTTTCATGACGCCTATTACTTCTCCGATGGATCCATACAGCAAGCACAACTGCACACATTAACCCTCACCACAACCAGAGTATCATCTTCGTTTTACAGATGAGGAAACTGAAGCCCCGAGAGGGTAAGTAAACCTGCATGAACCTTCCCCCAAGCCGATAAAGAGAAGAGCCAGCCTGCGTACCCAGCCATTCTGATTCCAGAGTCCGTGCCCTTGGGCTTCAGCGTACAGCGTCCCCGCGTAAAACAGAAGAGTGAATGCGTAAGCACCTAAGAGATACAGGATACAATGTGATTTCGTGAAGGAAGTGAATTCACATTTTCTAAGTTACTTCCTTCAGATGAGTCTAGCTCTCTCCCATGGTGTTCTGACAGTTTGGTGGCCGTAGCAAAATCGAAGATTATTGGGCAGGTGTCAGTTCTGAGTTGCTTGACACTCTACCAGGAAGTGGGCAGCAGTTTACTTTTAATGATATACTTATTGTAGCTCCGTATTACACCGCTTAGAAGGCATGCTATTCATAAGAGGCCACGGGGGCGGCACATGGAGCTCTCCAGGGGCCGGTTCTCTGCCTGACACTTTCATCATTTTTAAGAAGCAGTAATGTAAATGATAGAACATTTTCCTTGTATTGCCGGTGATACTAACGGGGAAACAGGAAACGTATTTGACTCTCAAAATGACAAATACAGAAGAATGGACAGTCATAAGGCAAAGGCTTGGGAACTGAGCTGTTGAAGTAAATGCATTTGCTCAGCCATAGCCCGCTGCAGAGGAAAAGGGATATGGCTACAATCGCTGGGAAAATGTTTCCTAGTAATTCAGGGGAAGAAACACAGCCTTGGTATCTTTTCCCATTAGGGAGAAGGAGTTCACCTTGAAGTACCCCTTACTCTTCCCATCGAAGGAGCCAAGTACACATCTCCTTTCATTGCTAGAGCATGGGGCAGGACTCTCTCCTTTGGCCAGAACCAAAAAAGGAGAGCAGAGCACTTGCATTAGGAAGAGACAAATAACTTCAGGCTTTGCAGATAGAAAAGGTAGCCACACATTTTACAGACTGATACAGTTGACTATTCATAGCCAATATCATTACAGAGAGCCACGTAGGTCCATGCACAGTTCTGAGTGCTTGAAACTTACTAACCCATTCAACCTTCTCAACAATAGGAGGTGTTAAGGAGAATTTCTATCCCCATTTTGCAGAAAAGTTAAATAAGTTGCCCAAAATCACAGAACCAAGATTTGGATCTAGACAAGCTGTGCTCATCACCACAATATTATGCTGCTTGTCAGGATAAAAGAAAAAAAAAGAGAGAGAGAGTTTCTATTTTAAGTGAAATTTGAACTACATATGAAAGCACAGTGGATAGAAGCAGAGAACATGAACCAGGTAAAGCACTTGGGAGATCACCATATCCTAAAAGAAGGAGTGAGATCTGGACGAGAGAGAACAAAGCTATCCCCTTACCTTGTGTAAAAGTTTTGAAAAACAAACAAACAAACAAAACTCCTAGTTCCGAGGGGATAAAGCACAAGTGGGCAGAGAGCGGGGGATGTTTGCAGGGGAAAACATTAAAAGTAAAGATCAACAGTTCACAGAATAGAATTTGCAATGCACTCCATAGAATTATATGTCAGTAAGCCACGTTTTGTGTCACCCATAATTCTATTCTTCGGGATAAATCCTTCTGTTTTCCGAATGCAATGTTGAGCTATATGATTCCATTATTTCAGGAGATAGATATTTAGTCTGGGCAGACCCACTTGACTATTGGCAGTGGTAACTGGAGGGCTTATGCAGCACCCATAAGGCAACGTGGCCTTAACAGGGCCATTTCTCTCTGGTCGTGCTCTGTACTTGAGAAAGTGACTCAAAGATCTCATGTCATAATAGCTAAAGCTTATTACAAGCCAACAACCAAAGCCGGGGGGGGGTTGGGGCAGGATAATCATTTTATTCATTGTAAAGCTAGATATGATAATTAAGTTACAAGGAACTCGGGGGTGCCAGGACAGAACTATCAAAACCATAAACAATGATTAAAACAGAGCCTAAAAAGAAGCAAAAACAATCGGGCTTTCTAAACAGAACAGTAGGCTACAGAGAAACAGTCTTCAAACGCGAGAGCAAACATTAGGCGTTGACTGGGGACATTCAACTTCAGGGTGAATTCCTGCGTCCAGATTTTGTAAAACACTCAAACGCGTTCCAGAAATAGGTAACCGAATCTCCAAGTCCGTGACTTTTTATTTGTAATCTTTTGAAGGAAAGAATACACTGGCCTGGGGTGATTTCAACACAGCCTAAATTTGCAGCCGGGACTTGCTTGGCTGGCGTTGCAGGGTCCAGTGAAGGTGGACCACGGGGCTGGGGGGGTGGGGAGGGGGAGGGGAGGGGGGACCAACTCCCACAAGAGCCCCTCAAGTGTCAGGGCGCCCCTGACCCCGGACCTGCTGCTCCACACGTCCTTGGGCGTCATTGGAACCCCAGAACCCCGAGGGGTGCCCGAGAGCAGGTTTTTATTTTCTGTTGTTGACGTCGGTGGAGCGGAGTCCCGCATTCCATAAATGTAAACTAGGTTTAATTAGAACTTTTATTTAGAAAAGAAGAAAAAAAATGGATTGTTCTGGGGAAAGACGTCTAAGGACCTCCTTCAATACTGTATAGCAAAAACACAGAACATGCCATATGAACCCCGCTTGGGAAATTCAAATAAGGAGCTTTGGAAACATAACGTGATTTGGCAGGAGTGTGATTTGAATGTGGTTGCGAGGTCCCACCAGCCACATATGCTTTTGCTAAGCGGCGCTGGTCCTTCCTTTCACAGCCGGAGCTTTTAAAACGTTACTTTATATATTTTTCTCCGAGTATCATTCTGAACCCAAAGTAGTTAACTCTGAATGAAACTCTCCTATTATGAAACGAGAACCCGTCCTGGAAAGGAGGAGGGGGAGGAAGATGTTTGACTGTGACCCCTCTCTCTTCTCTCCACCCCCTCCGAGCACACGCACAAAAACTGCAGAGGGAGGGGAGGGGAGCAAGCAGAAGGAGAAGTCTGCTTATGATTATGAGTTGAACTTTGAACTGCTCCTATTGTTCCTGCCAAGGAGTTTTGAATGCTAATGTGAAAAGATATATATAAAGTTAGAGCTAAGGTATTTTAAGAGTCTACTGTAATGCACCGACCTTTTTTTTTTTTTTCCCTTCCCTTGCTTCATTGTTAAAGATAATATGCCTATCTAACAAAAATGCTTTCAAGATGTAACCATATTTTGAAATGAGTATCATAATACATCCTTTGCAAGCCTGGAATTTGGAAACAAAGAACTTGCTTTAATCTGTTTTTCTTTCCTACCTGATGAGCAAGGAGACAATGCTGCTGGAGAAGGTTGAGACATGTCCCCAGTCTCGTTTGCTTCTTTCCCTCTTTCTTCATCATGTGGAACCTGACAACCTTTCTTTCTGAAGCTACATAAATTAGACAGGGTGAAGACTATCCCTAGCTCCCAAACAAGCCAAGACAAGAAAGGATGCCCCGGTTGACAGACAGACTTCCAGTGTTTTTGCTAAACCGGTAGGGCAGTAAACTCCCCCATGCTCTCTTCCCCACTGAAAGAACAGCAGAGGCTAGATCCCTAGGCTTTCTTTCATTTCCCTCCCTTTTAGAGTTGAAAGGACATTTCACATCATGTAAAAAAGGCCAAACAGGCCAAATGTACAGTCTTGGTTATGAATCCCCACCCTGGGTCACAAATGCCTCCTGTGTTGGTCTTACCTGAGAAATCTCAGTACGATCCACCCGACTCAAGTGGCTTCACTGGTTGAAATGGCTGTCCAACAGGAAGGGGTTGATCTTTCCCTGCTGAGGTCTGGGGCAGCAAAAGTCCTCTGTGATTTTTCAGATAGGTAGAGAGAGCGCGACAACCGTAGCCGATGGGTGATATGTCTCAGTGCGCAACAGGGGAAGGGCATGTCAACATAACCATCTGATTGGGGGAGATCATGGCAGTGATGTCTCTGTGACAGGAGGGACGGGAAAGCCTCTAGGAAGGGACGCAGCAAGTAGAAGTTTCCCAATATATTTTAACGGAATCTGGATCTCAGATCTGTCTTTAAGAACAACGTGTCCGCGTGGGCCTTAAGAAAACCTTAATTTTCCTAAAAGAGGTTTGGGTTAAGATTTCAGGCCTTCAGAGGACAACTTAAGGATCTAGTTTATTCATAGAAAGCATTAGTCACCCTGAAAAACTTTCCATTGTCAACACCCTCAGGCTTCTAGAAAGATGAACACTGTTATGAATTGCAAAACCTACCAATCTTCTCCAACAGTGTACCATGCTGCATTAGGGGAAACCTGATCTCAAACAATAAATCTCTATTATTTTCAACAGACATAGAGACTTACAGATGGGAAATTTCTAAACAATTATATTGGGGTCTCTGTGTTTTTCTCCTGTATTCTGCACAATTAATGATGGTATCTAGATTCCAACAGAAGTCCCCTCCATGTGAAGTCTATGGTCCCTCTCCTAGCCAGAATCAAAACACTGGCAAATTTATTCCAATGTTGTGGAATTTAGCAAGGCCACTGCATTACTAAACAGTTCTGTATGCAAACGGGTCTAACGGGCTAACTGCAGGAATAATAGGTTGACCATTGTTACAGTTACATTCTGATGAAATTTGGGTAGATATGGCTTAAGCCAAGCAATATGGTGACCCGAAAGTTAATGTTTTAGAAGAAACAAGCAAAAGGGGCACCTGGGTGCCTCAGTGGGTTGAGTGTCTGACTCTTGACTTCAGCTCAGGTCTTGATCTCATGGTTTGTGGGTTCGAGCCCCACATCGGGCTCTGCACTGATAGTGGCAGAACCTGCTCGGGAATCTCTCTCTCCTCTCTCTGCCACTCCCCTTGCCAGCTCATGTGCACTCCCTCTTAAAATGAAAGAAAGAAAGAAAGAAAGAAAGAAAGAAAGAAAGAAAGAGAGAGAGGAAGAAGAAGAAATATGTTTAAAAATAAAAATAAAGCAAAAAAAAAAAAAAAAAAAGGAAAACTAGTACTTTTCCCCCCTCTTACTTGTGGACATTTAAAAAACAGCAAAAACCCATTCATCTTTTTACTCACCTGAAGTGGTCCTGAATTCAAGACAAAAATATAGTTCGCATATGTTAAACGTATTAAGGAAATTACATGTATTACTAAACTCCGTTATCAATATAAATGCAAATGGTATTCCTATTTTACACACAAGGACACTGAAGCTTAGAAAGTTTCAATGAATTGGTCCAAGACATACAACCAAGCGATGGGAGAGCTTTGCCTACTTCGAGGGACCTGGAAATTGTACAGAGGAGGAAGAGGTTGAGAAAAGAGATTGAGAGTCATTTTTGCCCCCTCTTTACTTTGTTATTACTAACTATAAAACAGGAAGCCTTGTACGAAGTCTTAGATTAGAACTCTGGACTTGTAAACTACTCCTAACGTTGCTGAATTAATCTCAACCGTGGAAACGATACTATGTTATAATTTATAACAGCATTTTCCGTAGCACCTTTGTGGCAGAATGGAACCCACATGAGACAGAAACCTCTTCCTAGGGAAGCAGAGGGAACCAGCAGAGTCAAGGGCTCAGCACATTGCCCTGGTGTTCCCTCCTTAGCGTCACCCAAGACCTCACTGTTAATTTCACATTTCCCAGGGCAGATGAGAAAGGAGTTTTCTGACCTTTCCATCAAAATACCATCACTTCCTCCACAGAAATCAACCTTCAGGAGACATTCGCTCACCGTTTGAGCCAAATGTAATAAGAAAAAAACAAAACAAAACAAAACAAAACAAAACAAAAATGGTGGTAACAAGATAAAATCAGAACGTGTCAAGAGACAAGAACGTGTCTGGTTTAAATTTCTGGCTCACATTTTTACCTTAACAGAATGTCATGTGGTCAAAGTCCCTGGGAGTACTGTATTGAATGTCCAACAGAAGTCACCCTTCACACATCACTGCATCCGAAAATGGCAGGGTAAGTTGAAAGAGAGAGGTTGAAGAAGAACAAGAATGAGGTGATGCAGGTATCAGCATCACCCCGATGTATTTCTTGAGACCCTTCTATGTGTAAGACATAGCACGGTATAAAAGAAGTGGGTTTGGGAACTAGGGAAAAATAGAGATGAAACCCAGTGTGAAGGTCTCATAGACGTGTTCCATTGGGCACATTACTTCCCCTTTGAATATCCGTTTCTCGTTTCAAAAACAGTGAATGACAAAGCCTAATTTGAAGAATTGCCAGAATGGAACAAACGTTCCCTGCCTCCCCGTGGGGAGGATTGCAGATTCCACCAATATTCATTTTTCTCACGGTAACTGATCTGGCTTGTAACTGCCCAGCTAGAAACGAAATTTCCCAGTGACCCTTGCAGGGAAGTGCGGCCATGTCAATGGGTTCTTGCCAGCGCAATATGGACGAAAGCGATGTGTGCTTCGTCCCAGCTGGATCCATAAAATGCGCCTGCGCACATCACCACCACACCTTCATCTTCCCTCTGGCCGGCCCTTCAGTGTACAAAGTAATGCTGAGGTGACAAAGTTGCGTTAGCCTAGGTCCCTGAATAAGAGCCTAAGGAGGAGGGGCTGCTGAACTGTGACACTTTCCGAGAACTATTTTGAGGCAAAAAATAATAATAAAATTAAGTAAATAAGGGACGGGACAATTTTCCTTAAAGGACTACATTTTCACGGAGTCTGTCTTGACAGTGGCTTTTCCTAACTAATACGCTCAGGCTGTTCAAGGATTACAAGTAGTAGCATAGAAAGCATCACTCCTATTTTTAGGAGGTTGAAATCTGGTTGAGGATTTAAGATCGACACACAGGTACCTGTTCCCCAAGGCAGTAGGTGGACAAGGGTTAGCTAATGGCATGGAAAAGATAATGCTACGTGTTCGGCAAGAGATTTCTTTTTTCCTTTGGCCACCAAGGAGTTCTACATTTCCTCGCTCTCCTTGTATCTCTATGGGAAAATGTGACTAGTTACAGCCAAGAGGTCAGGATGCTGGTTGTAAGCCTGGCTCCTCAAATGCCCCGTGAAGTCCTCACATTGTCACTTCTTGCTATCCTGACTGCAGAAAGGCCACCGGAGGCCTCCGAGGTATCAGGCGTGGCATGGTGGAAGGAACCCACCTCCTGATGGGGCAGCACACCCAACAGAGCCACCTAACCAAGAGGGCTGGTACTGGATGATGCCTAATGGATAAATTATCTTCACAGTGTGGTCAGTCACTGAGACTTGGTGCGCTTATGGCCATCAGCCTACCGTGGCCAATACAATGATGTCAACAAGTGACCAGAAAAAAGAAGAAAATCCTTTGCACTTAGGAACAATGAGAGGTTTCTTTAGGAGTATTCGAACTCATGTAGTTAAACAGAAATGAGGGAGGAGAATGGATAGTGAATGTATAGTTAATGGGTTCAGATTTTATTGTGGCAATTTTCCCAACTTCTTCAGACCAACTGCTTCTTGGGTAAAGTACTTCCCTTTGAGTCTCAGATGTTTTTAAGCCAAGAAATCCTTTTTTTTTTCTTTGTTTTTTTTTTTTTGTTTGTTTGTTTCCAAATGAAATCTGATATTTAAACAGATAGTGGTGGAGTTACCCTTACTGAAGTAAGGACAGGACTCTGATAGCTGTGCTTTCTTGGACACCTTCCTGGAAGCTTTCTTAGTGCTCGCAAACCTCCGATCACTCCTGTGGACCCCTCAAATGCTGAAGAACAGAGTCTGAACGCCACTCTCTCAGACCACACTCACGTGTCATCTAATAGCCTCGTTTTAACTCTTCCTGGGGGAATCACAGTGGGCAATGGATTACAAAGGGTGCAGTGGCAAACTCTGGCGTTGATCCAGTTGCCCAGAAGATACCACCCCAAAACAGTCTCATCAACGGACATAATCTCTTGGGGTTACCTAACCTTTCTATTTGTCCTGTCTATGCTTTTTGTTTTCTAAGGATAAAATTCTGCATGATTCTTTTCTGTGAGAAAGATCGCTTCAAAAGCAAAGTGAAGTCCTCTCAAAATCAGCTGGTCCGTTATCAGATACAGCACTCATGGGAATGTAATCTACAGCACTGTGACCATAGTTAATAATACCTCATTGAATACTTGAAAGTTGCTAAGAGAGCCAATCCTGGGGCACCTGGGTGGCTCAATCGGGTAAGCATCCAACTCCGGCTCAGGGCATGATCTCATGGTTTGTGGGTTCAAGCCCCACATTGGGCTCTGTGCTGGCAGCATGGAGCCTGCTTGGGATTCTCTCTCTCCCTCTCTCTGCCCCTCCTCTCCTCATGCTCGCTCTCTCTCTCTCTCTCTCTCTCTCTCTCTCAAAATAAATAAACAAAGAGAATCAATCTTAAAA
Organism: Felis catus; assembly: GCF_018350175.1. NCBI lineage: Eukaryota > Metazoa > Chordata > Mammalia > Carnivora > Felidae > Felis > Felis catus. Next base: position 39,210,730 of record NC_058380.1, read on the forward strand.
TTTCTCATCACAAAAAATTCTGTAACTATGTATGGTGAAGGATGTTAACTAGACTTACGGTGATCATTTTGCAACATATGCAAATATTGAATCATGTGTACACCTGAAACCAATATAATGTTGGCTATATGTATATATATGTTATATATAATGTTGGTTATAATGTCTGGAATCGAGTATATATGAACAAAGTAGGGAGAAGAATTGCCTTATTTATGCTTGTTTCTTGCCCCCATCCTGAATTTTCTGAAGACTCGATTGCTATATTATATCTCCTACATTTGTACAGACTATTTCATTTAATCAAGTGAATTTTCATTTACTGGTTAAACTGAAGCCATGAGGTATGTGAAACAGAGGAAGAAACCAAGTGAAGTCAGTCAATGCTGCAGGTAGAACTTGAACCCAGGGCTCTCTGGGTTTATTCAACTCAATGGTCCTGCTTCCCCTCAGCCCCCACCCCACCCCCGGACCCCACTGTAAAAAAGTCTCATTCTATTGGCATTTTCCCATCTCCATGATGATGTTCCTCTTGCTCATCTCACTTTTCTGGGAACCAACAGATCTGAAAGCAAGTATTCTTATTTATAGTAGAATACAATAATACATCACTGATGATCTCAAAAACGATGTTGAATCCTGAGAAAAGATAAAATATATTATTCCTGTATCCTCAAGGAAGGGAAAGTTATATGATGTATATTTTAGAAAGCAGCTAAAAATGTGGCATTTCAGAAGAAGAGCTGTTCTTGAAATTCACTTATATGAACCTCTTTTTTTTTTTTTGCCTAATGGCACATAAATGACTTATATCCTTTTTCATATTAACAATAATAGTTGCCATTTATTACTTGCCTACTGTTCATGAAGCTAGACATTAACCACCAAGCCTGACAACAACTCCAGAATTAAGTATTAATATCCCTGATTTACAGGGGGATCAATTGAGGTTCGGCAAGAATTCCTCTGTTCCAACTCCACCCAGCTGCCAAGCAGTGAAGTTGGTATTCAGACCTAACCCTTTCTTATTCCAAAAGTTATACACCTTCCAACAAACCACAGTTGCCACATTTTTTTTTCCACTCAGGGACAAATAGGTTTTACAGGTGCTCGTGCAGCTCATTTGCAAAACGCACAGGGATCTTTAAAACAAGCCTGATGCAGACCTGTACCATATCTGTAAAAATTGTCTGAGTGAATTGTCTGCGTGTCTCATCTGTCAATGTCAGAGTGGTGGCCAGAAGCCCAAGTGTGCACGCTGAAAAACACAAAAGTTACTCCTGTCATAGCTGATGTGCTTATTGCCATAAGTCTCCCATCCCGCCTCTAAGAGTTTTTAATATCCTGAAGGTATTCAAGAGTGTATTCCATTTTTAAAGTAAGAGTTCTTGGCTACGCCTCCAGAAGGGACTCCACAGAGTGAGTGACCCACAGGTGTCCTCAGGTGGATACCGGCTGTTTGTCTCATCATTCCGTAAGACACACTGGGTGTGTACTAATTCCAACATTTTCTTTTCACCGCAATTTGCTTCCTTTCTCCCAGAGACCGTACTCAAAACCCTGCCTCGTCTTATATCTAATTTACACCAAACCCTCCCAGTGGGTTCTAGGATTTCAAATTTACCTATAGGCCATACTTCCCAAAACACGTATGTTGATAGGATAATTCGGTAGTATCCCACCCCTGAAATCTAAAACGGAACAGTTGAGATGGACTCTCATTGAGAGTGGGCCTTTGCATGGCACTGGAATCCAAAGCTCTATGTGCCATTGCCCTCAAGAGAATGGCTTGTAAATTTCAAAGGTGACCTTTGAAGTTAGGCCCACTGAGAATCATAAAAGCTATGAATCCTTTCCCCAGAAAAAACTGCACAGACACCCAAATTTTGGGCAACACTTTCGGGGGACTCTTAGAACCATGGAAGTATCTGGTCCCAGGTTAAGATTTCTTGCTTTGAAAGGGAAGCTGAGACAAAACAACTCCCATTATCCCTATTATGTGGCTATCAAGCCAGGGAATTTAATTTTTTTTTTAAAGGAGTGACCTATCAATGAGAAGTTTATGTGGTATGATGCTACACAGAGCAGCTGTCACAAGAGCCACGAGGACTGGGTATGTACCCTTCTATGCTGGAAGACTTACACACCAATTCAGAGGGCAATGGTCTCTGACCCTTGGGAGGCTACTTGGCATGCTTGGAAGAGGATTCATTCATTCATTCATTCATGCATTCATTCCAGAGATCAAATAATGTTTACTAAACACGAGCACACCAGGCTTAGGCAATATATTGAAGATTAAAAGACGAAGAAGACAGCCCCTGGATAAACTCTGTTGTTAGCTTTTTTCTGCTCCACCTTTTTGCCCAGCCTTCCACCCCCTCTCCTACGACTTTCAACCCAAGAGATGAGCCAAACTGTAGTCACATGAAACAAAGGCAATCCTACAGGTTACGATTTTTTTTCACATATGGAAAAAGTCCAAGAAAGTCAAAGAGGAGTTATTCATTTCCCCATAACCCATTGCACCTAGAAAGGTGTCATGAAGAGAGCTGGGAAAATTGATTGCGCTGAACCTGTGAGGTCAGAGGTGGCTATGGAAGTCAGGGAGAACAATAGCTCCTATAAGCCTTGATGCTTTGATGAGATAGAGGCAATTGACCTAACTATTCACATTTAGGTATAGATCTGATTACATTAGGCAATTATATAGGGTAGCTGCTTCTTCTTCAATAACAGCAGCAATAACTGTTCTACAATTTATGGGACACTTCCTATATGGATGGCACTGTGCTAAGTAAGTGCTGTGCATGAATCATCTAATTTATTGTCTACAACAACCCTAAGTAGACACAATTTTTTTTTTTAATTTTCCTGAATCTGCAGACAAAGAAACCATGGCTTAGAGAATGGAAACAGGTCTGCCAAGGTAGTCAAGATGCAAATATTAGAATAGACTCCAACTCAGAGCAGTCTGACCCAAAGTCAGTGCTCAACCACACCGCTACAACATTTTGCGACCCTCAGCAGGATCCAGAGGGAGTACAACAGCAAGTGGCTCATTTTTTTTTTATTATGAATTGAGCATGGAGGAAGAAAATCTAGACATAACTTAGAGTTATCTACTCAGTGTGTGACTACGTGAAGGTACTCATGCATGGGTGCAAGCAGGATGGAGAGAGGGGAAGATTGTGGTGATCTGAATGCCAATACCACAAAAGCTGTTAACATCTGGGGGTGAATAGAGCTACAGAGATGAAGTGACAGAAAGGAACACAAGGATACTACACACACACACACACACACACACACACATCATCCATCTCACAGTTGTGCCAAATGACACGCCCTTCAAAGGATAAAAGTTATGGGCATCTTAACATCCATGAGAAAGGCCATTTTGAGATGCCTCTGCAGTATTTGTCAAACTGTAAGATCAAGGCTCCTGTCCCAATCCATACTGTCAAACTATAGCAGAGATAACATGACCATCTACATCTTAAAAGACACAATTCTGAATGAAAGCCTTTTCCGAATGTCATCTAAAAACACAAATATACAGTGTCCCATCACCATTGGCTAAAGCCGATCCCTTCTGTATATCCTTTAGGAAAAAGGATCAGTAGATAACATTTCAGAAATGATAACAGAGAGCCCTGTAAAGAAATCATCCAGAAACCCCAAAATGTTGGAGAACAGCATTCGTAACTAGATTTGAGAGAACAAAGAAGGCATTTTGCTGCAGGAACCAAATTGCAGTGTGACCTACACAGCATTGATATTGGATTCTGATGCACCACATGGAAAGCTGTCGTGAACACACTTGCTCTTTCTCCCAGCTCCCATCTCTGGGTTCCTGTAAACTCTCGGAAGAGGCTTAATTCCATTCACACTATTTTAACTTCATAACATACCCCTTATGTCCATGACCTAAAACTGAGGTCATAAATTACGATTGTGTCTCTTCACATCTCTCCCCTTCTCAGTACCACTGTGCAGATCACGTTACCGTAAAGAAGTTAGAGGAAATACTCATTTTAATGCCAGAATCAAACCAAAGCTACTAATCTCTGGTAAACCACCCCCAGGAATGATGATGGTAATGAAGTTGATTTCTTAGGGGATTCCTTCGGAAAGATCAAGTCACAAACATTCAAATGGTAGCCTTAGATCCTCTCCGCAAACTGAGGTACCTCGGACAAGTGTAGGGCTTCTCATTTGTCACAGAGTTGGCCAAAGGTTCCAGTCAAAGACCTCAGTTTTTTCTTTCCATTTCCTAAAATAAAATACAATACGTAACACTTAATTAACATTCTTTGTCAATGTCTTCCCTCAATCCTAAGGGTAAAGCTATAATCTTTGCACCTCCCATAAGCGCTGTGAAAGCTACATGTACCAAGTTGGAAAGTGACTCTTTGCTTGGATGTAAAAAGTGAGTTATTGCATGTTAAATAATGATCAAAATGCTTATTAAAACCTGCTTAAAGAATACAAGTCATATCAATTGCATAGCTCTTAACCCTCAGTAATTATGTCATTTGTAATCAATTGCCTTTTTCATTAGTCATATTATTATATTCCGTAGTTGGTTTCTATTACATAATTGTTTATCCTCAATAAATATGTTTTAATAAGCAGTTGTATTTATACTCCATGAAATAACAGTCTTAATTAATCTAAGTTGAATACTCATTTGGGAACCTAAATTGTGAGTCTTGCCAAAATTCTGTAAGCATGATTCATGTCAAGTTGAATAACAAAAGGTGTGCAATGTGCTTAAAAAAAAAAAAAGTACATATTCCAGTGCCTGCATTTCACAGGAAGTTTGTGGAGTAGTTATTCTTTATTTTTAAAGCTTCTAACTTTTCAAGAAGGAAGATTCATTTTTTAGGACTTCATGAGAATATCCCTATATTCTACTTAGATGGGATGGATCATTAAAACAAGAATGCTTTGGCTTAGTTTTGATTTTTCTACGACCAAACTAGACAAAGCTATTTTATAGTGGATAAAAAAAGAATGACTTTCACCACATGATAGTTTTGGACAGCATCATTTTAATAGAGTTAGAGGTAAAATATCAAATTTCATTTAACAGAGAAATGTTAACCAAAGGCAAAAGTACATGGTTCATTTTTCATTTCTCAAAACTGTTAGAGTTGTCTGGCTAGCAAAAGAGATTAATCGGAAAGCAGTCTTTCTGGTAACTTCACTGACTTTTCTCAGACAGCCCAAGGAAATTAAAAGCTAACTCCAAAAGAGTAAAAGACGTTTAAAGAAGAAAAAAAAAGAAACAAGACACAATATCTAATTTTCATTTTTCATCAGATAATCAACCCCCTTTTTGCTGCACTATGAAGAAGGTCAGGGCATTATGAGATGAGGAACGTTCTAGAATTACTAAACAAAACAAAAAAAAAAGGCAGAGATATTCTCATGGGGAGCACACTTTAAGTTCATTTGCTACATATCATACATACGTTGACTTAGACCAGTTACATGCAGCTGATGGCAAATTCAGCCCATGAAAGATCTCGAACTAATAGACCAAATGACCAAGGAACATGACCGGACTACAGAAAGTTTTGCCCAGGTGTGCAAACAGGCGAGGCTGTGGGGACACTAAGGTCTGGGCAGAGCAGAAGGTCTTGGGTGTATCCTTTAGCTCTTGGAAACTCACTTTTAATAGATGGCATTTCTCAAATCCCTTAGTGCACATGACTATTGCTTTTCAACACATATTTTCAAAATCTCTAGAACCACCAAATAAATTTCAGTAAATTTTGTGAGGTCACATTAAGGTTAGCATAGAAAGAGGACCACCCACATAGCCAAACTGGCATGTCTCTTTTCAGTTTTCATTGTCAAAAGGACAAAGGAACTGTTTTTAATGAAGTGTTTTCCAGTTGTCTTTTGTTTCATATTTTACACAGGAAAAAGGAAAATGTTTCCTCAGTTCAGGGCATCTGAATCATATTTCCAAGGGGACAGGCATTTTCAGGACAGTAAGTACTAAATTATAAATAACTTTCAATAAATTAAACTGTAGTCTGGCTTTTTTTTCTTCCTTGGAAACATTTAGCCTTCAGAAGACTTAATTGTTCTTCAAGATAAAACGACAGTTGGTTCTAAAGTGTATAAGGCAATTGGGCATATGTCAGTTACAAAGTAGTGACGAGATAATGTGGTACAACACACTTCAGCGAGAAACTCCACTAAACCAATGAATGCAAATGTATTCTAGCTTTCTGCCTCTTGTCAACTAATCCAACTTGCCAAACTGGACGAGCTCTCTATTAATGGTTTGAAGACCATAACAGTCCTTGTTATAAGCCATTGCCATCTCCCCACAAGTAGCATGAAGGAGACACACGAGGCAGTTATCCTGATAATCAGAGGCCAGAAAATCAACTAGTCCACAAAGGTCTAGAGAATTCAGGTGAAGATATTGAGTCTCTATATTCTTCAGTTAAGTGTTCTTTTATGTATTTATTTTCATCACAGACATGAGCCCAAGTTCTACAAAAAGAAGCAAAAATGAATCCAACAGTCTGTACTTTGCTAGTTATATATAGTCAAATGAATGGAGTTAGATTCTACTTACAAAAAAGAAGAAGAAGAAGAAGAAGAAGAAGAAGAAGAAGAAGAAGAAAGAAGGAAGAAGGAAGAAGAAGAAGAAGAAACCAGAACTCTGATTTGCCCATCTTTCTCAATTCTGGAAAAAAGTGATTTTAAGAGCGTTTCCCAACAGTTGGAGAGTTGGAGTCTCTTATAATCCTGCCCAGAGCAAGAATATTTTCCAAAACATAGGTCTGGCGACGGCAGTAATTAAGACAGAATTAAACTGCTTATCTTGAAATTTCAGGAATCAAAGGGAGAAATATTTTTAGACTGCAGACTTTGTCTTACTCTTCAAATCCTCTCAAACGTAAAATAAAGGTAAATAGGGGTCCACCTACAAATTAGTCGTGATTAGAAGCCTCTAGAAGTAGAGAACGGCTGGGAAAACTAAACTTAGTCTTCCCTCCTAACAACCCAACCAAATTGTACTTATATGCTATTGTTTCAGAATATGTTTACAACCAGGTTTTCCCCAACTGTGCCCTCTTTTCCCCTTCATGCCTGTAAGTCAACCCAATCATTTTTTATACTGAAATTTTAAAATGCTTCCAGATACAGGCAAAGCTCTTACTCAAGAGGGAGAGCTAAAGCACAAAGAAGCAGTGCCTAACATCAAAGGGTGGGGCAAATTTAGCTCCTAACAGTATGCAGAAACACACGCACAGATAGAAGTAGAAGGAATATAGGAAAAGTCTGCATCTCCGGCATTTCATATAGGGACCCCACTCCCTACATCCTTCCTGGATGTTCTTACCAGGGTGATTAGGACGAGGGGTCTTGCTTTATTCATCCTCTTGCCTCCACCAGCACCTAAGTTTTTCAGCCTAGAAACTTAGTGAATGTATGGTGAATAAATGGACACAGGGGTGAATAGAATGGAAAATAACCTACATGAAGATGAAAGAGAATTAGAACAGGACAGGAGAAGGAGAAGACGAATGTCCACCTTGCTCCCACCAAAAGCAGATTTCCTGAGAACAGGAGAAGATTCTCTTGGCACTGGGCCATAATGCAGAGTTTCCACAGCTTAAAGATCAGCCCTGCTCCTTCTGGTTTCTTCTCCCACTGCCCTTCCCTTATTTCCAAACTAAGGACGTTTGTAAAAGTACATTACTGCACAGACCACCGGGCAAATGGCCAAGTGTCCTTTGGGAAAGCTAAGCCGGAGTCTCATTTTAAAAGGATACTGATTTTATTATGGCACTAGGTTACTGTAATCAGAGAATACACATTGAACTTGCACGTTCTCAAGCATATGCAAAATTTGTATACTATAGAATATGGATCTTTCCCACCAAGTCATTACAATTCTGGGAGTCCTGTTGTCAAAATATGGAGATCACAGAGATATGTACCATAGGGCCCTTATCTGCAAAGTCTTCTCTGACTTTCTTCAACTAGGTTACTCTCTCTCTATCCTCTGGATTCTGGTCACACTCCATCTACATTCTCTTATAGCCTTGCCACTTTCTGCTTGACATTATTGTTTTTAGGCTCACGTCTAATCTCAACTAGAATCAAGCTACTTGAGGACATTGTGCCCCACAAAAATCTTTATAGTGCCTTATTCAGCCCTCGTTCCTTGCCATTAGAAGACTCCCATAACTTTGTTCATTTATATCAAGCGAGTAAATCTATTTTGATTGTAGTTTAGTTAACCTATTGGTCAAAAGAACCCCCACAAAGTGGTTTACACCCCAAGATGGTTAGGATTAACCGTGACAGTTACCTCCCCTCAAGCACTCATTTTATGCTCTGCATTAAGCCATACACTTGTGTTTCCTCCATTCTAACCCCTGCTAGAACCCTATCACAGATAATATCATCCTTTTTACACCTGAGGAAGCTGAAGCATAGAGAATGAATTAATTTTACCCCCGTTTACCTTGCTAGGGAATTGACAAAACTGGATTTAAACTCAGGACATCGGATCCCAAAATCCATGCTCAGGGCCATTGTGGAATCTTACATCCCAGTCCGCCAGTAAGGCCTTCCAGATCTTCATTTCAAGAATCATTTTTTAGAAAGAAAGAACCCAGGCATACTTTGTACACAAACTGGCCAGCTGCTATGATCTGAAAAAGCAAGGTTCTTCCTCAAAAAAAGAAACAAGTTCCTTAAAACCCCGAAAGGTCTACCTCAAAAGAAGTGCCAGGACCTTTGAAGGAAGAGTGACAGTAAGTCCCGTTTAAACCCAGAATGACCTGGAAGCCCAGATTGACAACAGCCTCCTGTGATACCCAAAGCCTATTGTGCTGTAAATTTATCGTCAGGGAAGTTGGGTTTTTGTTCTCGAACAGGAAAAGGACTTCAAAGTTTCTGCTCCTACTGGAATAGATCTTTCATAAGTCACTTTACCCAGATTTATTTTTCACGAGGTGTGAACTTTTCTTCCAGGGAGGTTCTTTTTCAACATTTCCTCGTAAGTGATTGTCTTAAAGGAAAAATGCAATTAAATATTCAAGACCTTGGAGCTGTTGTATAAGAAGAATGCATACGCTTGAGTGAGGGCAGTCTACATTTAGGCTCACAAGGAACGCTGAAACACAACAGGTATGAATTATTACCCAATCTTTCATGCTCTAACGTGTCTCCCTGCCTAATTGGAGGAGTAAGTCCTAGGATTCACTGGGGGTTTTTTCCTGACTGACATCACCCTTCATTCTTGAAGCTAGATACTTACAAAGAAATCCTCAAAACTACAATGGAATATTCATTCATGTGCACCAATTGATCCCCAGGTGTTACTTAGGAAATTTGCAGCCCTAGGAATCTTCTTTGTCCTGAAAATGCCCTGTGGGTTGCCACGACTTCCTAGTCCTTTATTCAAGGCTTTGGGGACTTAAAGAATAGAGGGGCAGGGATGTTGGTGGAAATTCAAGAGGGTTCCTGTTTATTTCCATGGGATGTGGTGTGGGGTTTTTTGGCCTTCTCTCCTTCTGCCTTTGCTCTCACTCCCCGGAAACACCTACATCTTCTGGATTTTTCCATCAAAAGTAATTTTTTTAAGTCCTTTCTGGACTCAGACCAGAGTTTGAAGGTTGCCTCTTTGGCATTTGAGGAGTGACAGACCATGTTTCCTATGAAAGGCCCTTAGGGGGGGGCACTGGTGAACATAGGAAGTATTTGGGGTTTGGGGTTGCTTGGGGGAATCTCTGAAAGAACATCCCCCAGATCTCAGCCTGGAAGTAAGATGGGACTCTCAAGCATGGCATGAACACCATCAAAGGAAAAATGATGTCATAACAAATAATATAATTTTTGAATGTTTACTATGGGCCAGTCACTGGCCCAGGGGTCTTTTTTGTATTGCTTCATTTAATCCCAGTAATTACACCTTGAAGGGAGGATACTTGTTATTCTCATCTTGCAAATGGGGTCGTCTGCCAAGGTCACACAAGTAGGAAGTGGATTCACATACCGCAGTAAAGTAGGTGCTGTGTTAGAAGTATTATCTTCTCATTTGCTGTCTCACTGATTCACGGAAGGAGGGAAGAAATAGATGAAGTATGATCTGAAACCATCTCAGTTACTTATTTCTCAATTTTTCTTTCTTTAAACTTACAAACAGCCCCCCCCCTTCCATCCCTTGCCATGGCCTATAACATCTAGAATAACTCTTATTGAAGTGGCTAACATTTTGCTTTCATGAAGACTAGAAATTGTCTGATAGCCAAAAAATAATAGGTTCTATGTTCCTCGTAATCCCTAGGATTCCTCCCTTGATGAGGTGCAAAGTCATTGTCAGACAACTCTTAATGGCTCCCTTTAATATCAGCATGTGACCAAAAGTGCTGAACAATGTTCTGCCCATCTTGCTAGGAAGGATGATAAAAATCTGAGGGCTAGAAAGGCACATTTTGAAAGGTCAGCCAGCCAGTCAATTACTTTAAAAAAATCAATCAAATAATAAATACTATTAGAATCCTAGTAGGTACAAAGGACAATTCCAGGCTTTAGGGGAGATAGGGAAAAAAAGATCAATAAAGAAAAGAAAGAAGGCAGGGAGAGGGGAAGGAGAGAAGGAACAAAGGACTGGGAGAAGAGACAGAGGAAAGGAAAACTCTAGCAGCCTCCATAAGCAACTTAAATCTCTCTTCACTCATCATTCCCTGCTTTGCCGAAAATAATTCTAAAAAAAATCCTGTGTAATGCACACAGATTCTGTTGTGATATTACAGATTTTACACACTTCTTTGGCCTATCATCAACAAAGATAGCTGGAAAACAGAAGACAAGAGATGCAATTAGCCTTTGATCTTTAAAGATCTCTGCAGGTTCTCTGGAACCTGTGTATCAGTTAAGCAAGCCTAGGCTGCCTTGCAAATCCAGTTTGCTAAGTTTTTACAAAGTCTTTGAGTATGCTTTTTAGTCAACTCCCTAACATATAAAGATTCTTTCCTTTTGTGGGCATGTTCAGTATTGACCCAAATTAGATCCCGGGGAATCTCACTGGGGAAGAGTAAATGACAAGAGAGCTTCTACGCAAAGAGATAGAATGTGATTTGAAATTCAACAATTATTTTGTGTACTACTGCCCTATGCCAAAAAAAGTCAATATTTTTCTATTTATGTTCCCTTCCTGGAAACCTTTTCTCTAAAGTTCAGTTCAAATATCTGTTGAGGGTGGGCTAAAACTGAGACTAAATGGGAGACCTCGCATAGACCATCCAATCTCATGAAACAAATTTTATCAAGAAGGATCCATGTTTCGATTTGCTCAAGACAATCCCAGTTTACCCCAGTGGCCCTGGTGGAATTTTTAATATGACTCCCTTTCACTCCCAAACATGTCCCAATTTGGATGATTACTCTCATGGTCACCTAGAACATATATCTAAATATATGCACAGAAGAAACACATTTTTTATTGCGGCAGAAAACCTTAGACTCAGAAAGCCTTAGACTCAGTACTTGTTATATGATCTTACACAATTTATTACCGCTCTGAGCCTCAGTGTCCATGTTATAAACTGGGAGATGTAATTATCCCCTTAAAGTGTTGTGTGAGGCTCCAAAAAGACAAGGTCTATGAAAGTGCCTTATAGATAGTAAAGCTCTCACAATTGCTGGCAACCATTGTTCTAATTTAGCTTTCTATAAATTATGTGTAGGATAGAACCAAGAAACTGCAAAAATTGAAGACTTGGGAAATATGACTTAAGAAACAGTTGACTCTACCTGACTTCAGTCTGGAACAAGAACAAAAATCTTTATGTTCAACTTCTAGGTCACCAACCTGGCAGTTCAGAGACTAACAAACATTAACACTCAGACACAGACACAGACACACACACACACACACACACACACACACACCAATCTCTTGAATGTTATACCAACTGTATATTTTATCTTGTATAATTTATAATACACTCAAAGAGAATATAGTTAGCTCCATTTTATAGAGCGGGAAACTAAGTTTAAGTCGAGAGCTTTTCCCAAGATTTACCTGCAAGAAAAGTAGAGTTGTACTTGATCCCTTCAGAACACATATCTGGAAGGAGCCCATTTGTTTAAACCCTGTAGCTGTGATGTGGAAACATTTAATTTCCTGATTGCCCCTGTATTCAGAGATCAAATCATCGGGACATTGAAATTAATCTAAAAGAATAAAGTGAAGGTGATCCTATTACTACCTTCTAGGTATTTGCACTAGGCCGTATTTTGATAATAGATTTAATCAATGGTGCTGTTTACGGTACTTTATAGGAGGATTTAATAACAGATGTTTACGTCTTCTCATCTGCCATGAGGCTTTTAATGATAGGAGATGTTTTTGCCATTGGCCCAAAGAGTTGATTTCACTAAAGCCAATGAAATAAGCCCATCTACTTAATTTAGCATTAGGGAAGCTCAGTGTGTTTTGTGTTTCTTTACCTGTTCAAACAGGTTAGCAGATAGGTGGCTCATCCGTTTTCTGAAGAGTTCACTTATTTGTTGCAATCCACCAGTGTAAGTCCTAGGGATCCTCGTTTCTTCCATCGGCGCTGTCAGGAACCTCTGACCAATCAGTGAACCAAAACGACAAGGGTCCCACTAGCTTTATTTTGGTCAGCAGGCCAAATGTAAGCCAACTGTTAAATGTGTTTTAAAAATAAAAGGCAAACAAACAAAGCAAAATGAAAAGATTTAAAGATCATGAAAACAGTCTCCTTTCCAAGTTTTTAAAATTATTTATTTTGAACTCTGAGGGTTTTTTTTTTATTTTATTTTATTTTGATTATGAATTCTTTCTGCTCAAGAACAGAGCAGTAAATTTGGCTCAATGTCCCAAAAAAGAGCAGAATTTTTGGCACTGAATCATTATAACAACATAATTTTCCAGCTCATGCCTACTCTTTATCTAGATTAGAGAAGCATTTATTTTTACAGCAAATCTAGGTTCTTTATAGTGAGAGGTGGTAATACTGCATGATAAAGAATCAGTTTGAGGATTAACCCACTAAGTGAGCGGCTTATGGTGAGTAAACCGGCAACCTGGGAACATAGGGGAATCTTATGGTTTATACTTAGTGATTTTCTCCCGACGTTGTTGAGTTGACAGGAGTCAAAGAGTGGAAAAGATACACAAATATAGGTTCTGGGGACTTAAACCAGAAGAGCTACTGAGAATAACTTTAGTCATTCTCCCTTTGCTTCTCCATGTTCTACAGCCCTTCCACAAGTTCTGACGATTTTACCCAAGAAGCGGTGTTCAAATCCATCCGTCTTGACCCTCCTTCCCACCAGGTACTCCTCACAGGCGCTTAGCAATCCCTGCCACAGCTTCCAAATGGTTTACAAAACACTAACTTCTCCAATCTTTAGCCCCATGTTTTTCAACCTATTTTCATCTGTAGAAACCATTTGTGAATCTAAAGTTGTATATGGGTGCTCAACATGGGGAAAATTAAAAAAGCAGATGCTTTGCTTGAAGGAAATCCAGAACCCAAACCCAAGAGTAGTTTGAAAACCAAAGCTCTGCTCCCGTTCATTTTCTAAGCGTGGTGTGCATCAGGAATCATCCAAGAGGCATAGGGCATAAGATACATCCTCCCTGGCCCACCCCCAATAACTCCATCCAGTAGGAGTGGGATTGGACGCCGGAACCTGCATTTTTAACAAACATCCGCATGGGATTCTTTTGATGTATCTGCTTCCAAGCTCCTTTTTGAGGAATACTGCCTGTTGCTGCCTAATCTCTGCATCTTGATCTCCTTACTTCTGTACTTAAGGAATCCCCCTGGCCTCCCAAATATTCATTTTAGGCATATAGTCTAGACTATTCAAACCCTGACCTCCACCTGCCTCTGAAACTCTCTCTCTGAATACATCTGCGCTGGGTCAGATTGTCATTCTTCCTTGAGCACAGCTCGCCCTCCCATACCTTGGTTCCTTTGTACGTTGACTTGTCCCTACCTGGAAGCATTTTCTACCCGGTCTATTCCTGCAGTTCCTTTACGGCCCACTGTAAATATTGCCCTCTTTATGAAGCCTTCTCTGATCCCGCCACTTCCAAAGTTCATCAATCACTTCCTCTTCTGATATATTCAATTTATCGGTTTGTATTCAAAGATTAGAAGTTTATCTCCTTGACTGGACTATGGGATCCTTGAAGCCAGATATGTCGTCTTGATCGTCTGCATTTCCGTGGCACAGCAAACATTTTGGTATACTGTAGGGGCTCAACAAATATTTGCCAAGTTCATTAAGTCATCATTGGTGTCCTGTGGGAAGATAGCAGATAAAGAACTGGACAGGAGCTCAGGACTGCTTTTCTCTTCTGCCATGTCCTAGTCGGTGAGTGCAAGAAAATGACTTTATGCCAACACAGTTGACAACTTAGGTGAAATAAAGAAGTGGTTTCCTTGAAAAATCACATTTCAAAACTGACAATGGAAAATAGGGAAAAAAATATGTGTATTTGAATAGCCTTCTATCATCTATCTATCCATCTATCTATCTCTCGATCATCTATCTGCCTATCGACACAGTAACAAAGGAAATTGAATTCATAAGAATTTTGAAAAACGTTCCCACAAAAAACAAAACAAAACAAAACTCCAAGTCAGGATGGGTTTTCTAGAGAATGGTGTTAAAGATTTGAGGGAGAATTGGTACCAATCTTACACAAATTCTTTCAAAAAATAGAGGTTTGGGGAACACATTGCAATCATCTTATTACCCATAACGTTATCCTGGTACCAAAATCTAAAAAGACAAAACTAAAGACCAAAGGGATAAGGTATACACAAAAATGATTTAAAAATATTAGGACATTAAATCCAGCAATTGAAAAAAAAAGTTAATACATTATGTCCATGTAGTTTCATCCCAGGAATGCAAGATTAGTGGACACTCAAAAAACAAAACAAAAATAAAACAAAACAAAAACTTTAATGTACAATATTTTGTGTCTAAAGAAACTATATGATTGATTACTCAATAGATGTACAAAAGGATCTGACAAAACTCAACACCCATTCAAGATTTATAACTCAGAAAACTAGGGATAGAAAGAATATTTCTTGGGGCACCTGGGTGGCTCAGTCGGTTAAGCATCTGACTTCAGCTCAGGTCATGATCTCGTGGCCTGTGAGTTCAAGCCCCACATCAGGGTCTGTGTTGACAGCTCAGAGCCTAGAGCCTGCGTCAGATTCTGTGTCTCTGTCTCTCTCTGCTCCTCCCCCACTCATGCTGTCTCTGCCTCTAAAAAATTAATAAACATTAAAAATTTTTTTTAAACAGAATCTTTCTCTCTCTGATAAAAGACCAACAAAAACCTACAGCTAATATAACTAATGATAAAAATTGAACAAACTCCTTCTAGAATTGAGAAAAAGGCAAGAATGTCTCCTCTGACTGCTTCTATTTAACATTTTAAGGGTACGAGAGAGGAGTGGTAGGGGCAAATAGAGGAATCAAGATAGCATTTATAAATGCTAAAGCTGGATGACAATTGTTGACAGTGAGTTATGTTATTCACCCTACATTTATGTACGTATAGAATTTTCCATGACTGGGTCGGGGCGGGGGTGGGGGTTGGAAAGCGATTCTGCAGAAGAATTAGCTTTCTTTGTTCTGCCCACTACTCCAATGCTTTCATAAAGGTTTGGATTGGGTTTTTTAAGTTTTCTTCCTTTCCTTCCTTCCTTCCTTCCTTCCTTCCTTCCTTCGAGAGAGCGAGCAAGAGCATGTGTGTGTGGTTGGGGGAGGGACAGAAAGAAGGAGAGAGAGAATCCCAAGCAGCCTCCCCCATGCTGTCAGGGCAGAGCCCAATGTGGGGCTCAATCCCACGAACCATGACATCATGACCTAAGCCAAAAGCAAGAGTTGGACACTTAACCGACTGAGTCACCCAGGCACCCCTTGAATTGGGTTTTGAATGATGGAGAAGGTGATGCAGAAAAAGGGAGGACAGAAAAGGTTAGGAGTCGAATAGAAATAAGAACAGACTTGGGGCGCCTGGATGGCGCAGTCGGTTAAGCGTCTGACTTCAGCCAGGTCACGATCTCGCGGTCCGGGAGTTCGAGCCCCGCGTCGGGCTCTGGGCTGATGGCTCGGAGCCTGGAGCCTGTTTCCGATTCTGTGTCTCCCTCTCTCTCTGCCCCTCCCCTGTTCATGCTCTGTCTCTCTCTGTCCCAAAAATAAATAAAAAACGTTGAAAAAAAAATTTAAAAAAAAAAAAAGAAATAAGAACAGACTTTCTATGCTGGAAAAGTACATGCTTTTTTGAAGAAGAGGATTGGAGCTGTGAAAGAGGGAGAGATGTAGAGTAAGTTTGGAAAAGCTGGGCCGAATTCAATCATTTAGGATCTTGAAAGCCAAACAAAGAACAGTACACCTTCTTTTTCCCATATTCAGACTCCGCCTTAATCCATTATTGAAGTATTTACTGAAAACCATCCAAGGCTTAAGGAACAATTTAGATCAAATACCATAATAGCAAATATCATTAGAACAAAAACAACAACCGAACCTCTTCCCCAAAACGAAACTTCGGTGTAGCAAAAGCCAGATGTATATTGCAACTGTTTTCAGTAACACTTATTTCAACAATATTCCAGTACAACCAAGCTTTGAACCCCCTCTGGAGTTCACGGTCTCTATGACTTGTGCGAGATAGAATAACGTCAAATCCTTGTAGGTTGTAAACTGACCGGGACTTAGCAGGATTCAGTTGGTGTATTAGGAAGGAGTTGGCAGGCCCGACAGCCTAGAAACTGAGTTCCATGACTTTCTTGCTATAAACTTGGGCAGTTACTTAACTTCTCATGTGTAAAATGGAAATGATAGTGCCTCTCTCAAAGATCGGCAAACTTAAATGAAGGAAAATATCATATGGAAAGCGAACATAAGGTACTTAGCAGAGTGCCTGGTCCGTAGACTCTTTCCCTTCACTTTGACCCAGTGTCTAATATTCTGGTTCATCTTCGCATCTGAGAACCTGCCTGCCACCCAGCTGCCTCCCACAAGGAATAATGAGACAGTTTGATGCCAATGCCTCCATGGAACCCCACTTGTTTTTTTCAT
Organism: Felis catus; assembly: GCF_018350175.1. Classification (NCBI taxonomy): domain Eukaryota; kingdom Metazoa; phylum Chordata; class Mammalia; order Carnivora; family Felidae; genus Felis; species Felis catus. Next base: position 39,227,866 of record NC_058380.1, read on the forward strand.
TCCTGGAGTGTCCCCACACTGCTCACTGGCCCCTTGTAGCCAATTGAGAAAGGCCAAATATACCTGAAGGCCAATTACAAAGTCTTCTCCACTTCTAAGACCTCACTTTAAGAGAACACCTGCTGATCAAAACCTGTTTCAGTAGTTCTTTTTATTCTACAAAAGGTACCCACCCCCAGCTTGTGCACCTGCTGAAACAACAGTGACCACAGATGAGTTCTTTCCATGCAAGTTCGTGAATAAATAACCTTCATTAATTTTGTCCCAGATGTAGTTTTGCCTTTGACACATTGTTTCTCCCTGGCCCTGAAAACGGGGCTATGACACTGAGCACTGGATCATGAAGTGAGCTCTCCAGGGCATTATTGTTTCTACTGAAAGAGGTTCTCAAGTCAACCAAGTGTCTGAAGTCTGTTTGACAATGAACGCCACACGTGTACCCACGCCTTATGGTGTCACGGCGGTCATTAGTATATCGAAGGCCTGGAGTGAAAAACCCTTGTGTTTGAGCTGATCTGATCCAAGGTTCTTCCACACCAGGGAATCCTTCCTTGTCCGCCTCATAATGCGACAGTAAACGAGTCACCAACCTCTTCATGGTGGGGTCACTGTTAGGACCCAGAGGCTGCTAACCAGTGAGGTAGGACAACAGGGGTGCGAACAAAGGAGAAAACAATAGAAAAAGGAAGAGACAAGGAAAGGGAGTGGGGAAAAGACTGGAATGACAAACATCTAAGGCCTATGTGAGAAGAAATAATACGTTGTAGGAAATCAAGTCTTTTCATTCAAAACCCGATTAGATTCAGGGGTGCAGCATTGGAGTCATTGAAATGGCAGTTATTTTAGGCCACAGAAGCTGAGCCCCCTTCTCTAATCTTTCTTTTTGAACTACATTTTGGCCATCCTTTAGACCTACGTGAGGATAAATTTCAAATTAGGGCTTACGCGTTGTCTGGCTTTGAAGAGCACTTAGGCTGACAAAAGAAAGAAATTGGTACGTTGCCGTGTCAAGCTAAATAGATGATTTATTGACATTTTTTCACAACTACTCTCGGTTATTTTTTGTGGCATGTGTCCAAATGGAATAGCACCAAGGTGTTTATATAGGCTCAATTTCTACACTACTCCAATATCTGGCATGAAGTAGTTTTATGGCATATAACCTTTCCCTCTAAATGAGGGTTTGGGCTTACTTTAATTTGTAAGCTGATCAGCGTCTGAATACCTGAGGAATCATAGTGGTACCAAGCAACTTGCATGACCGGAGGCAAACAGGCTGACAATTACTTTGCAATATTCTACTTTGGACCAATTTAGGAGGTCGGATAGCTGCCACGTGTAGAGGTGAGTGTACGCGAGAGTCTCGCTAAGTTGCCTCTGTGTTCAAGGTCTTGCCCAACGGAAGTGTCCATGTTACCCCATTCAGGGTCACCGTGTCCCTCTGTGCAATACTCCCCTGCACAGGGTGCGAGACCAGAGGGCAAGAGGGAGGTAAATCCAGCTCACCTTCTTGCCAAGGCATTTGCACACAGGGCTGTATATGCCCAAATTCATCAGTTTTTGCCAAATTGGTACATAAGTGCCATACACATGAGGAGTAGCCTAGCTTCCTTTCATTCATTCATTCATTCATTCATTCATTCACTAAATCAGTCTTTTCTGAAAATCCATTGAGTACAAGTCACGGTTCTAGATATTGTATACCATGAAAAGTAAAACAATGCAATCTAAAGAGATTAAGCATGTACGCAAATATAAATTTAAAAGGGATAAAAGGAGTACCAATGTAAATACTAGCGAGTGGTTTCCAGATTTCGGGTCCTGATTCTGACATATGCCAGGTAGTCCCCTTCATTTTCATTCTTTCCTAATCTCTTTTACTTTCCTGCTTTGGACATCATGCAAGTCTCTTCTAACTTTGATCATCTTCTCTTTTTTGTCTCTTAATTATTAGTGTCAGGGATCAAGAGTTTAGTCTCAAGTTACCTTTTTTTGTCTACTTTGTACATATTTACAGCATGCTACAGCTTTCTTATCACACCTTTGTCCTCCAATAGAGACTCTCTGCTGTCTTGTGACCTATACCAATGGCCTGAAAACTTCCGCCAATGGCCAGGCAGCTAGTATTTTAGGTTTTGTGGTTTACAACTACTTAACTCTGTGGTTATAGGCAGAAGCAGCCATAGACAGTACGTAAACAAAGGAGCACAGCTGTGTTCCAATAAAACTTTATTTATGGACACTAACATTCAAATTTCATGTAACTCGTAACACTTTATGAACTAGTATTCCTGTTTGGGTTTTTTTTCTTCCAACTATTTAAATTGTAAAAACTGTTCTTAGTTCCTGGGCCATACTAACACAGGCAGCAGACTGGATTTGGCCTAGGGGCCCGCATTTTGCTGACTCCAAGCCTAGAGCTTGTATAGGCTAGAGAGTAGCCCAGAGCCATTGATATGCAAGCAAGGTGGGGAGAGGAAAGAAGAAAGGAAGGGTGATGGATAAGAGGGACCAGTATATAAATCCACGGAGAAGTTAAAAAATATAATGCCCTTGCACAGGGCTTATGGGATTTTTATGTATGAAGAACTGGCATAGTAGAACAGGTAAACTTCACATGAACCCGGGTAACTTTTCTTTTTTTTTTTTTTTTTTTTCTTTTTCTTTTTCTTTTATTTTTAATTTTTCATTTTTTTAATTTAATTTTTTTTTTAATTTACATCCAAATTAGCCTATAGTGCAACAGTGATTTCAGGAGTAGTTTCCTTAGTGCCCCTGACCCATGTAGCCCATCCCCCCTGCCACAATCCCTCCAGTAACCCCCTCTGTTTGTTCTCCATATTTATGAGTCTCTTCTGTTTTGTCCCCTGCCCTGTTTTTATATTACTTTTGTTTCCCTTCCCTTATGTTCATCCGTGACTTTTCTTAAGATTTGTTCTAAGTTTGGGGGCACCTGGCTGGCTCAGTCGGTTAAGCGTCCCAACTTTGACTCAGGTCATGATCTTACGTTCCTAAGTTCGAGCCCGGCATTGGTCTCTCTGCTGTCAGCACGGAGCCTGCTTTAGATCTTCTGTACCCCCTCTCTCTCTGCCCCTCCACCTGCTCTCTCTCTCTCCTTCTCTCTCAAAATGAATAAACATTAAAAAAAAGTTTGAAAAATAGTTTAAAAAAAGATTAGTTCTAAGTTTGTATAGCAAAGAATGCCAGCTGTTCGCCAGAATGTTTTCCTTTTCTTCATGGTCAGGCAAGTAGGATACATTTCCCAGCCATGCTTGAACTTAGCCATGGCTGTGTAACCCGTTACAATGGCAGAATGTAAGCTGAGGTGAGGTGAGTCACTTTTGAGAACAGGGAAGAGCTCACTTCCACCTTCTACTGGCCGAAGGTCCTTGAAAATGGGGTCACAGTAGGTGGTAGAGAACAAATTTGGAGGAAACTTGGTCCCTCAGGGACCACATATAGAAAAGCTGCTCACTGACCAGGGGCATCCACCTTGGGCCATTACAAGAACAGGAAATATACTTTTGCATTTACAGTTACATATATATATATGCATGTGTATATGTGTATGTATATGTATGTGCATGTATATGTGTGTATGTATATGTGTGTATAAGTATATGTATGTGTATATATATATACATGAAAGTGTGAATATATGCACATATATATATACACATACATAACCAATTACAAATTGTAAGTGCAAAAGGATATATATGCAAAAGTATATATAGTTTTGAGTTTACAATTATATATGTATATATTTATATATAAAATGTATAATTACATATATATGTGTATATATATATGTACACACACATGTATATAAGGTCTATCAGACTTTAGCTACTACGTTTATAAATATTATATACATATAACCATATATATGTTTATATACATATAAACATATATATGTGTATATATATATATATATATATATATATATACACATATATATAAAATAAATTTAGCCTCTCTGTTGCAGCAGTCAGTGCTACCCACTACAACATGGTGGCCAAGGGTAGAGCTGTGTCTTTGCAACCTTTGTGCCTCCAGCATCTGTGTCAGTACTTGGTATGTCCTCGCAGTTGATTAAATAACTGACACCCTGAAAGAACGCATCACCGCCATTTTGTATTCTCCAGTCATCCATTGAGCTACTTCCATCTTCTCTCCTGAGTGGTACCATTGCCCTCATGATGCCGCTTAGCTACCTAAGTTCACTGTGTTGTACTGACCCCTCGAGTCTTGCCTTACTAATATTCTTGGAACAATACATTTATTTACTTTTCTCTAAAATCTCTGCTTATTCAGCTGAATGGAACTTTTTTTTTATTATGAAATTTATTGTCAAATTGGTTTCCATACAACACCCAGTGCTCATCCCAACAGGTGCCCTCCTCAATACCCATCACCCACCCACCCCTCCCCCCACCCCCCATAAACCCTCAGTTTGTTCTCAGTTTTTAGTAGTCTCTTATGTTTTGGCTCCCTCGCTCTCTAACCATTTTTTTTCTTCCCTTCCCCCATGGTCTTCTGTTAAGTTTCTCAGGATCCACATAGGAGTAAAATCATATGGAATCTGTCCTCTGTAGGACTTATTTCACTTAGCATAACACTCTGCAGTTCCATCCATGTTGCTACAAAAGGCCATAGTTCATTCTTTCTCATTGCCACGTAGTATTCCATTGTGTATATAAACCACAATTTCTTTACTGAATGGAACTTTTAAACTAATTGAGGCTAAGGTGTAAATGACTAAGATGGCTTACCATGTGGCCATTATTCACAGAATACAAAATATGTATTCGTATCTCAAAAAGGAAAATTTGGGCCTTCAGATGAAAAGCAATCACAGAATTTTTTGTGTGTGTGTTTTTACAGCAACGAAGCATTCAAAAGGCTTTATTTTGGGACACACATAATACATGACTATTCCCCACCTAAATAGACTGGAGGCAATCACAGGAAGAAGGAAAGATCTATAATCCATATACCTAAAGTAGCCAAAGAACAGAAAAACTTACTATCAGGTTTTCACTGTCTTCGAGTCTTTATGGTTTTGAAATTTATACTCTAATCTTAACTGTCCATTCTTCATTTCCATGGACGTGAAAGCTTAGGTTCTCCAAGGACTTGGATGTCATCGCGTCCAGCCTCTCACCTTTAGAGAAATACATGCTGCCATTATCGATAATATAATCCTTTACACGAAGAATTCTTTTCCCTAGTCTTCCCTTCACCAGGCTAAGTAGCCCCAGTTCCTATAGGAGTTTTCTGCGAATATATTTTAATCCATTCATCTTTTTCATTTTTCCTCCAGTTGTTCGCTCTTTCTCAGGTTACAGGGTTCAAAAAGGGACATGAGAGTCTATATAAAGACGTAACCAACAAGGCCAGCCAGGCCTCTGGATAGACAGGGTTGAAAGCTGCCACCCTTGTGTGATTTGACATGCAGAAAAGCTCCTGGTTCTCCTCTTCCCCAGCCCCACTCACCCAGCCAAAAATAGCTCCCCTATCTTGCCTGCCAAAGCTGATTTTCCCATCAGTGGAGGGCCTTTGGGAAAGGGCAGGGGAAAGGAGCTGATACTTCTTAAGAAAATGTACGTGGCTCTATGCTGGGTACCTTATATCCATTATTTCATTTAACTCTTACAAATCTCTTAAGAAGTTATTAGCTTCTATAACGTAACGAGGACAATAAGTATTCACTGAAAGAACGCAAGCATCCCGACCGACAGACCTGGGCTTGCGCTCCAGCTCCAGCATTTACTGTCTGTCAGACCTTAGCTCATTTGTGTCTCCTTGTAAAGGCTCAGGCCCAACCTGTACAGTATGAGAAACGGCACAGGATGAAAAAAAAAAAAAATGAGATAACATAAACACATAGCCCCGTTCCTACCTCCTGACAAACAATTCAGTGTGTTTGAGCCGCTGTTATTATTATCCCCATTTTACAGACAAGGAAGTAGAGCCTCAGAAAAGTTAAAAGATTCGCCTCATGGCACAGAGCTAGAAAGTGGTAGAGACAGAATCCGAACCCAACTCTGCCTCCAAAACTTGTGTTCTTTCCACTACTGTTTCCAACAGACTTCTCATATGTGCGTGCGAGGTGCCTAGGAGAAGTCTGTGTGTTCCGCCCAACTTAGGGACCCACGTATGCAGCCTTGAAGTGATGTAAGCAAGCAAGTAGGCAGGTAAGCCTTCGGAGCTGGAGAGAGTGAGTCAGCAGAGAAGATTCCAAGAAAATGTGGTTCAAAAGGGAGGAGGGAATGAAAGGGCGTGGAGGGAGTTAGACCATCCAGGGCCTCTGGTCAGGGACCCCGGGAGCACTTCAGGGTTGAGCACCAAAGACAGGACAGGGTGGTGCGGAAAGCAGACTCCCTCACGTCCTAACAGCTCTGGCAGGGACTTGCGAGTGAGACGGCAGTTCAAGCTCTGACCTGGACCTGCCTGGGAAAGCATCTCAAGTTTTCACATTGATACGGGAGAAAATACTTAAGGAAAGTGTGGTAGTTTATCAAGAAAAAAACAAGACTAAGGGAAGCCTGAAGCTGAGCTTATTTGGTTCCGTTTCTTAGCGTTGGTAGTCAGGTTAGAGTTCACATTTCGAAGTTGATATTTATTTTATGTGTGGTAGTATACATTCTATATTCATGCAAAAGGTAGCGATGAAATTCCTAACTCCAGAGCTAGACATGCAGGAGTCAAATCCTGGTTCCTTCACTTCTAGGCGTGGGATTCTGGGTGAGTTACTTCACTGTCTGTGCCCCACACTTTTCAGCCATCAAATGGCTGGGATCCCATAGGGTTGAGGGAGGATTCAGTGAGTTAAAATATGTGAAGGGTGCCTGGGTGGTGCTTAAGTGTCCAACCCTTGATCTCGGCTCAAGGCATGATCTCCCAGTTTGTGAGTCCAAGCCCTGCATCGGGCTCTGCGCTGATGGCACAGAACCTGCTTGGGATTCTGTCTCTCCTTCTCTCTGTCCTTCCCCTGCTTGTGCTCACGCTCTCTCTCTCTTTCTCTCTCTCTCTCAAAATAACGTTAAAATTTTTAAACAATAATAAAATATATGAGATTCATCATCTGTTATATATTTATTATATAGCCATTAATTAATATATTTATATATCATGTATATATTCATTATGTATGTATAATTCATCATGTATATATTCATTATATATTCATTATGTATTATATATACATACTCAACAGATTTTAGATATTGTTATTATTTTCTCATTGAAGCCTCACAGTGAGTCAAGAAACAGACTGATGTTGGCTCAGTGGTTTGCCCTGGCTTTCCCCAGCTAGCAATAAGAGAGATCAAAACCCAAGGAGAGAACCTAAAATGCCTTGAGGTCCATGGGTCTTCTACCTTACCATGCTGCTTCTGTTATAGATGAGGTGATGTGTAGGGAAAATCTCAGTTGCCCACTAAACGGTGTTTTCCAAATAATCTGAAGTTTTCTGTTATTGCTGAACAGTCAAGGCTGGGACTTAGAGGCTTGCCCTCACCCAATAGTTGAATGGCCATCTGCATGTGTCCAGAAGCTCTCATTAGTGACAGAAAGGCAAAACATCAGCCTGCTGGCTCACAATACAGAAAAGAACAGATGAAATAAATCGGGGGGGGGGGGGGGAGCAAATGCGCTAAGATGCCCTGGACGTGCTATTTGTTGAACTAGAATTGCGAACAGTAGTTACTCACGTGGAATTGAGAAGGGCACGGCCATGATCTGTATTCCTCCTCACCACCACTCGGGAACGCGAGCGGTAGGTAGGTTTTGTCTAAAATAGAAAACAGTTGCCTTCAGATGCATCAATTTCAAGTGTTTGGCTGGGTCATTCCGTCGCCAAGGGAATGGCTACGAAAGCAAGGGGATGAATAAAAGGAACCAGCATAGCTCTCTACCTACATGTTAGGTACTAACCTCCGGGAAAGCAGCTGCCTTTCAAAGTACGGGGCAGTTTTCCTTGCTCCCTATTACTGACTTAACGTTTGCTCTTAAAACACGTGCACGCACGCGCGCGTGTGTGTGCGTGTGTGTGTGTGCGTGTGTGTGTGTGTGTGATCAGCAGCTGTTGGCTGTACACAAATAAGCACGCAAGCATGTGTACAATGGCACTGGTGGGGACACCTTGGAAAGATGCATGCGTGGCGAGGCCACAGGGATCTCAACCCTTCAGGAGGACGTTGAGGGCCGGTAGCCACAGTGGACTCTTCTGTGTAACATCTGGAGCACACCTCTGGACAGACCAGACAGGCTACATCAGGGGTCAGGAGGTATTAACTCTACTCACAGGACGTTGCCATAGAGACATCAAAACTTGTTGGATATTGGTCATTTCTTATGGTGCAATCACATATATTGCTAGAATAATCAGAATGAATCCTGGGGTAAGATCAATCCCATTATAATGGGAAGAGGGATCCCCCAACTAGAGGGCAATAACCAGAAAACAAAACAAAACAAAGTGCTTCGTGTTGCAGAGGAACATGAACTTGTACATGTAAGATCTAGATTAGCTACCAGGGCACACCCATGGTGGACTCTTCACAAAATGATCTGATAACCAAAAGATTCCCTTGAATCATAGAAGATCTCATGCCTGGTATAACTTTGGATGTCTCTTATATAACGACATTTCCTTTTCGCCAGAACAATCAGTAAAGACTCTGTACACCTAAAAATGTGTATCTTTTGAGGTGACATGGAAGGATCTGAGTTGCTCGGTTTCAATACAAGATCCCCCCCGACTCCCCCAAACATTCTAGGCTTATAATTCCTAATGGCAAGAAGAGACAAAGTCAGGTGAGTCAAAGCATTTCTCTCCTGACCAAAATAAATGAGCAACTATTTTCTCTCTTCTATTTTTTTTCTGGAACTTAAGTGTTCCTATGAGATCAGATCATTCACGGGCGATGCTTCCCTCCCCAGCTTCCGGACTTTCTCAATAAGGGAGGAGAGATCACCAATGGGGTTAAAGGCGAGAACAGAATTTTTTTAAGCCATCTTCTTGACACAATTTGAAGATGAGATCAAAGTTGATCATTCTTATCCCTCTGCAGAACGAAGTGAATGTGTTTCAGTCACAATTCAGCCTCCTAGGCGAAGGAGCCAGCAGTCACAGTTCTACTTGTTTGCTGTTAAGTGGCTCGATTTTTTAAAAATGTTTATTTATTTCAGGAGAGTGCAAGCAGGGGAGGGGCAGAGAGAGGGAGACAGAGGATCCGAAGGGGGCTCTGCACAGACAGGCTGATAGCAGCAAGCCCGATGTGGGGCTCGAACTCACGGACCCTGAGATCATGACCTCCGAAGTCAGATGCTCAATCGGCTGAGCCACCCAGGTGCCCCAAATGGCTCGATTTTTAAAAAGCCCCAGAGACATTTGTCTTAGAGAAAACTCAGGTTTTCTTTGACGCTGCTTTTCTCCGAAACACACAAGGTTAACCCAACCTGCCGGTCTGAATATCTAGAAAACCTCTCCCACCTCCTTGAAGACCCTCAGGAAGAAGTACTTGCTCAGTGTGAGCCCGTGCGAGAAGAACAGTGATGCCAAGTTCAGGCGCAGCGATTGCCTTAATGAAATGGTGGCAAGAGAAGCGAGCATTGTAGACAGAGCGATAGGGGAAAGCAGGCATTTCCGGCTATTTCCACCATGGCTTCTGCAGTGACCGATCATCACCTTTGTGATCATCTCAAACCCTGAAAGTAAGGCTAACCAATTTGGGGTTTGCCTAAGGGCCACAGAGCCAGAATGCCAGCCAATGTCAACATAAGGCTGGTAACTGCGATGGCCACAGGCATGAGTAGAAATAAGGACATCGACTGTCTAACAAGCACCCAGGACCACAGACCTAATGCCCAAACCCCCACATCTGTCTGGCTTCAGCTGAGCTTGGAAATAAATGATTTAAAAGATCATCAATCATCGTCTTCAGACCGGAGATTGCACAGCACTTCACAAAAATATGTGCACAGAAATATGCTCTCGTGACAACTTTTGTACACCATTTTTGGGCACACTGCATTGTACTTTGCATGCCTATCTTTTCAAGTTGTCAAGAAGAGTTTCAAGGACAAGAATAATGTCTTAAATAACTCTCCATCACCAGACCTGTGACAGAGTCCAATGCATACTGGGAACCCAATACGTGCCGATGGAACGGCTGGATGAACACATGATCGAATTTACAGCGGTGCTAAAAAGATGTCCTATCTTGACGGTAAATACTTACATGCTACTTTTCTTTCACTTTAAAGACGTGGAGAACTCTGACTCCAAATAAGAGACATGATACGGACTTACCACATTCCCGCCTAAGATCCACATTTGGTATTAAGTGTATTTACAGTGAAGAAAAATACCAAAAGAAAAAAAAAGTCCTCCTTGCCAAGGCACACGATCTATGAATTAAGAGCATATCATCCCATCTTGCTACGATAAACATTTCAGCTGCCCCTTGGAGCACTCCTAGACGACTTTCCACTTGCGGAAGAGAATAAATGATATGAGGTTGAGCAAGGTCCTCAAGGAATTTAAGACAGCTCTGGGGCACCTCTGCTTAAGCATCCGACTTCAGCTCAGGTCATGATCTTACCTGATCGTCGTGGGTTTGAGCCCCACATCAGGCTTTGTGCTGACCGCTCAGAGCCTGGAGCCTGCTTCAGATTCTGTGTCTCCCTCTCTCTCTGCCCCTCCCCTGCTCATTCTCTGTTGCTCTCTGTCTCTCAAAAGTACATAAGCATTCACAAAAATTTTAAAACAGCTCTTAGTGATACACGCCTCTGTAAGGTCTTCAGGGGCTTTGGAAAACAGAAACAGATTCTCTTTTACTTTCTAAACAGCTCATCTTTAGGGAGCCGGTACTCTCCCTATGCAGTGAGCACAGATATGCTGTCAGAGGAAACACAAAACTCTGACAAAAATGTTAGAGAATAAGGCATACGGTATACTAGGGGTACGGCACCGAATAAAATTAAACAATAAGAATGTGTCGCATTTGTTCAGAGCAGGTAAAATAGGTTTATGGTAAAATTAAAATACAATATTAAAAACAAAAACTCCAGGAGAATGAATAAGCAGTTTAGAGATTCAGATTTTGCAGTTAAGAAAGTTCAAGAATTCTAGCCAAGTCCAGATAAGAGAGTGCCAAGGAAAAGTAATATGCAGCAAAAAGGAAAAAAAAGGCCCCGGGGGGGGGGGGGGTGGTATTTTACTTCGCCTCTGCCCATATCAAAGTTTTTGTGGAACTTTTTAAAGCATATTGGAGGAAAATGATTATTTTTTTCTCTGTTATATAATTTTAAAAAGCTACAGCCATTTTCAGCAATTGTCTGGAGGCACTGTGTTAGAAGAGCCCATAGTAGAAATTTTGAAAGAAAGTCTTACCATGGCTAGTAACTTTGGCTATGGATACAGAAATGAAAAATCATTTTGGCTTTACAAGCTGAGGTATTTATTGAACTGTAATGGTATCGACTGTGTATATAAGATAATAGGAAGCAAATGCATTGACATGTTCACATTTCTGTGGTTGACCCTTTCTGAGCATTTTTGCAAAAAAAAAATCTACATATATAGATATATAGGCATATCTATCTATAGATAGATAGATAGATAGATGTATATATATGGATAATTCTAGATTGTTTTAAGTTCTCCCTTAATATTTAATAGAGTCAACCAAATAGTCCATGGTTCCCACTTTCACAGGCGTGTAATTATTTACTTCCACATGGAGTTGAGTTAGTAGACAGACGGCTTGTTCCTGTTGACAGTGTTAAACAAAAAAACTACTTTCAGCATAGACACATGAATCAAGCCTGAATATGTGAATTATATAAAGTATAAAACTGACACTGTCATTTACAAGAAGGATAAGGCCTGGAGATCTAATCTACAACATGGTGATTATAGTTCATACTGCATGGTATACCTGAAATTTGCAAAGAGAGGAAATTGTAAGTGCTCACACGACACACACACATAAAGGTACCTGGGAGGTGATGGGTGGGTTAATTTGAGTGTGAGACTCACTTCACGATGCTTATGTATGTTAAAACCTCACATTGTACATCTTTAAAGAAAATTCTACCGTACAAATATACAGAATTTTTCTTTGCCGATCATAACTCAGTGAAACTGGGGAAAAATATAAAATTGAAACATGCTTTTAATATTCAATAACTGAAGTTTGCCCTCTGGCTATTATCAATAATATCACCAGACTAATTCAAAAAATAAGATATTTAGTGACATTTAACTCTCAGGAGAACCAAGAGAAATTTGCAACGTGCCGATCATTACAATAAATGCCAACAGTGTGTGGGCAAATGAGACGAGGCTCAGTGTATCTGTAACCCTCCTTTTGTTATTAGCAAAAATTAATCCGGCTAAATCTCTCAGATTAATGGTAGTAAAAGCTGGTAAAAACAATCACACAGAAAACAACAATAGAAAAGAATAAAAATAAGAACCAACAAACAAGAAATGCCCTCAAAGAGTGAGATTTCGAAGGTTGATGCTTTCTGGATAGCAAAATAGGTTATAATCTTGACTGTTTTGTTGTGGTTTTAGCATCCTTTATTAGGATTTAAAATTTATCCACTCATACATTATTACCCTTATGAGAAAACCATTTGTTGAATACTGCCAGTCCTCCTTCATAATTGAAAAAACTTACATATGGAGATAGCTCTGAGGCCTCGGTCTGTAACCAAGAAGAAAAAGAAAAATGTAAAAATAAACCATAAACAGTGGTCTGTCTTGAGACAGTTATTTTTGATTAAATGATTACAGAAATGCATTTGATTTACCTTTTTGTATCAGTAGTATCAGGCAAATACCCTGCATTTTATTTAAAATATTCACCATCTGGGGCGCCTGGGTGGCGCAGTCGGTTAAGTGTCCGACTTCAGCCAGGTCACGATCTCGCGGTCCGGGAGTTCGAGCCCTGCGTCGGGCTCTGGGCTGATGGCTCGGAGCCTGGAGCCTGTTTCCGATTCTGTGTCTCCCTCTCTCTCTGCCCCTCCCCCGTTCATGCTCTGTCTCTCTCTGTCCCAAAAATAAATAAACGTTGGAAAAAAAAAAATATTCCCCATCTAACAACAAATCTGGATAGCATTTGAAGCTAGTGTTGTTAGAGATACCCAGCATTCTTTCTGGGTTTCTGTGATTCCCTTTAGTATTGCTGAACAAACACTAGTAATGTCTATGTCTTGAGCAGACTGAATTTGAATGGAAAATTACTAGCTTTATTATAATCACTTACAGACTTTTAAATTAAGCTGTCAATATTTTCAATAATGTATTTCCCTCTTATTTTAAATTTTCAGTTAGATAAGCACTTCCTTTCTCCACTCGCTCTAGCTATTGCTAATTCAATATAGTCATTGAATAGGGTATCGTGCTTCCCCCAAATAAGCAAGAATTAAAGGCACAACCCATAGGCAAAAGCTCATCATTGCTGGCTTGTTTAACCCTTGAAATCGATCACATTTAAAGAAGCAATTTAACCTGAGAACCCTCATCAACTTAATTATCTCAATCACTCATTCTAAAACTATTCGTATCCTCATCCCGCTTCAATTTCCCCCCAAATCTTCTAGATATTTGACCCCATGACCCAGCTTGTGTCCGCAGGCTGGCACCCGCTGCAGTTCCCAGGGAACGGAAAGTTCAGAGTCATCACTACATTTGTACCTCCAGCGTTTCAGCACAAAAGTTCCCCTGATGCAGCTTCATCAACCTAAAATAGCCGGTAAAATTAACACTGATATAATTTTCAGGGAAATCACACACATTTCGGCATGTGCTGCTACCAGCTCGTCCTCCACTTTGGTTTCTCCACTCAACACCTTTATAGAAAGAGGACATTGGCGTTTCCATTGAACTGTACATTGTAGATGTCATGAATTGATAGCATTAAGAGAAGGAATATTGATATCAGGATTCTTAGGAATTCAACTTAAATATTTTTTGGCATTAAAAAACAACTGTGGTCTCAGGGTAGAGAGTCTTAAGTTTGAGCTTTTATCACTAGACTCATTCTGGGTCTCAATTTTTACTTTATAAAATTTTTTTTGTCAACATTTATTCATTTTTTGAGAGGCAGAGAGAGACAGAGCGTGAGTGAGGAGGGGCAGAGAGAGAGGGAGACACAGAATCCGAAGCAGGCTCCAGGCTCTGAGCTGTCAGCACAGAGCCCGACGCGGGGCTCGAACTCACAAACCGTGAGATCGTGACCTGAGCCCAAGTCGGATGCTTAACTGACTGAGCCCCCCGGGCGCCCCTCAATTTTTACATTTTTAAAATGAGTGGGTTGAACTAGACGTCTCTGAAGTCCCCTCTGAGTCCAACATCCTAAGATCATTTAAGACTTCTGATAAGATGAAATGATTGTTTTTCTGAAACAGATGATAATGAATTGCTCCCTATGGTCCCTGCTTTCAGAGAATTTGCTATCCTTATGAAGTTAAGTGCCGCCATTTGCTGAGAGAACAAGGAGATAGTATATAGAGAATAACTGATATTCCAAAATTTATTGATACCAGATTTCGAAAGGCATTTGGCACATAACTCTCACTTAAAGAGTGGGGTTGTAAAATAAATTATCTAATAGCCTTAATAAAGTGCCTTACAACTTGTTCTTGTCTCTGGGTCTACACTAATGATATAGTCTGAGATTTAGCTAAGTTCCTGGGCACATGAAAACAATAATTGCCACCTGGAATGGGTCTACTGCTCCCTCAAAATCTGGGGTTCACCCTACCTTTCTATCTTCATTAATAATTTATTGTTGAGTTCTGCTAAAAAGCAGTACCTCAGTTTCCTAAAGTCAGTGGTAAGCAGTAAGCTTTGGCTGGGAGAGAGGGAGGTAAGGGAGAAAAAGAGAAGAGAAAAGGTAAGAGGAAAGGAAGAAACAATATAACCATGCCCTTGTGCATTGCTGGTGGGAATGCAATGGTACAGCTTTTGTGGAAAACAATATGGCAGTTCCTCAAAAATTTAAATCAGAATTAGCATGTAATCCAGCAATTCCATTTCTGGGTATATACCCAGAAGAATTGAAAGCAGGGACTCAAACAAATGTATGTACACCAATATTCATAGCAGAATTATCTACAATAATAAAAGGTAGAAACAACCCCAAAACCCATGAACAAAGAAATGGATAAACAAAATGTGGTATATCCATTCAATGGAATATTATTCAGACTTAAAAAAAAATCCTAGGGGCACCTGCGTGGCTCAGTCAGTTAAGCGTCCAACATCCGCTTAGGTCATGATCTTGCTATTTGTGAGTTCGAGCCCGACATCAGGCTCTGTGCTGATAGCTCAGAGCCTAGAGCCTGCTTTGGATTCTGTGTCTCCCTCTCTTTCTCCCCTTCCCCACTCACACTCTTGACTCTCTCTCTCAAAAATAAATAAACGAACATTAAAAAAATAATAAAAATAAAAAATAAAATTCTGACACATGCTAACACATGGATGAACCTAGAAGACACTGTATTAAGTGAAATAAGCCACTCCAAAAAGGACAAATGCTATAGGATTTCACTCACATAAGAGACCTAACGTAGTCAAATTCATGGAGACAGAAAATAAAATGGTTTCCAGGGGTTGGGAGAAGGGGGAGATAGGAAGTTATTCTTCAATGGGTACCGAGTTTAGTTTGAGATGATGAAAAAGTTCGGTAGATATATGGCGATGGTGGTCGCACAACGACGTGAATGTACTTAATGCCACAGAAGAGCACTCCTGAAAATGTTTCAAGTGGTAGATTTTATGCTATATAGAGTTTACCACAATAAAAAAATTATTCACAGCAGTATCAAAGTCTTATTATTCGTTGTTATTCCCTCTCATCTGGGAAAGTTGAATGCATGCTCTATTTCAATGTTATTCCATGCCAGGAATTGCTCCGAAATAAAATTGATATTCCAAGCAATTCTCCAATGGTTTTAAAAAGAGATGGAGAAAAAGAAACAGCTGGTTTAAAAGTAGTCATAGAATCCTCCATGAGTCCCATAAATGGACTGAGTGCTCACATTTAACATGCAGTAAAAACCAAGCCAACTTCACAATGGAATGGGCACATTCATTTTTAAGGTTGTTGCCAATTCTATAGGAGTTCATGGATTCAAAGCACTGTCAAATTCAAAAAGAAAGAAGACCTCAGACCAGGATTAGCAGTCAACAGAGTAGGAGGACAATGAGATAATGTGGAAATTGAAATTTGAAATTCTGCTGTGAAATGGTCCTGGCTCGAATTCAAGCAATTATCCAGCTAAACCGAAAGGAAAAGAATTTCCACCATGCTATTAAGAATAAAGACAACATGGAGATAAATTATCCAGATTGCCTTTCATATTGATTCAATTGCCTTATTGAGTATGAAACTCTGCTCAATTTGCCCATGGCCAAAGACTAATAAAATCGTAGGATGTCAGAGGAGGAGCCATACACATCATCTTATTCCATCCACACCATTTTGGAGATAAGAGGGCTGGCAGCAAGAGCTTAATTTATTTGCTTGAAGATATAAAACAGTCCAAATAGAACCCAAGTCCTTGACTTGCTCGGCTAGTTCATTCTACATTACACAACATTAGTTAAGAAATTGTGCAGAAGGAGAAAAGATTAATACTGGGAGAAAAATCATGGTCAAAAGCAAAAGAAGAAGAATGTGGTTGCTTCATTTATTTAAGTAGTTATTTTGAAACCATAGTGTTAAATAGATTTAACAGAATGCAGCTAGTTCTAGAAAATAGTATAATGCAGCAAAGCAGAAATGACATAATGCTGAGTGTATACCTATAAATGAGCATCTCTAAGCATGGACAGTTTGAGGACTCCCTGTGATTTAACATTGATATTCTATACCTTTTGTTGAAAAATCAACTGGGAAGGAAGACACGATGAAATATTTAATGCCTGGAATTCTGATTTTTACATTTAGTAACATTTATTGTAAAGACAGAATCAAAACAAAGCAGCTGCTTTAAAATCCTATCTTTGGAACAGCTATAAATTAGTAGACAGGCCAATGTGCCCATTTCTAATTCATTCGAATGAAATCCCCCAATTTCCCTAAGGAATTTGAACAGAGTATGGAGAAGGGGTAGGAGCGAACAATTGAGTGTGGTTATATGTGTCTGTCGCCTCTGACTCTGCACGATGTACTTCAGATATTTGATACTGTCTATTACGGTTATAAATTCACTTAAAAAACAAGACTACCTAGAGAATAATTGTTTTACCCCAAACATTGTTTAAAAAAAAAAAAAAGGCATGTCCTAGATGATCAAGAGATAGCAAAGAGAAAGCAGTCTAGCTGGCTTACTCCCAGTGTCAGTATGATTATCACATTTGCCTGTGGGTCCGCAGTGAGGTGGAACACAGACACAAGATCTTCCACTAACAAATCTGAAAAGGTCTTCAGCACAGTAGTCATCACCCTTATTTTAAAAGGGAGAGAGCATTCCCAAGTTCACAGCTAATTAATAACAGCCCAGGGACCAAAACCGAGTACTTCTGGCTCCCAAGACAGATTTGAGCTTTCCTTAGCATATCTCTTATTCTAATTTAAAAAAAAAGGGGGGGGGGATCAAAAAGTCTTACAAACTAGACAATATGTTTTCCACGATAGGCATTTTTGTTTTTTGCCAGGGAGAAGGGAAGAGGCGGGGAGAGGGAGAGACAGAGAGAGAGAATCTTAAGCAGGCTCCCCGCTCAGTGCAGAGCCCAACGCGGGGCTCCATCCCATGAGCCTGGGATCGTGACCTGAACCGAAATCAAGTCAGACGCTCAACTTACTGAGCCACTCAGGTGCCCCTAGGCAAATTCTTTTAAATTTTGATTTCATAGAAAATCTTACCAGAAAATCAGATAAAAATGTGTTTTGTAAAATACATTTCATGCCATAGAAAAGGTTGACGTTAAACAATTTAATCTGACAAGTGAGATTTGGCTCCATTTGTCAAGTTCAGACTGAAGTACTGTGCCTCACATGGAAAAGGATATTTAGCAAATGTGGATATTCGAATAAAGTGCCTTTAACCCTAAAATACCTATTGGTCGCTAGAATGCCGCAACGACCAGCTTGAGTAGTTAAAATGGAAAATGTTGACTTCGGGCACTAAAACTGTGTTCTCTGAGAGAGTCCCATCTCTGCTCTTCTCCCTTGATCGCCTTCTTTACTGCCTTGGATCCTGGCCTCCAGCAATTCTAGGACATTTCCTGTATCACACAACTCTCCCTACCTTTTCACCTCTTTTTCTTCCCATTCTGCTGTTCCAAAGAAGCCCGCAGAGAATCTTTTAGTCTTCCAAAGATCTTTCCGACAATGGAATTTTCCTCGTTTGTAGGGGTTGCTGCCAAACCACTACCAAATCTTGCACGCTATTCATCCAGGTTCCCGCCTCGTGCCACCGTTGACCCCTCATAATTTCTTCCCTGGACACAAGCCACTGCTTCCCATACAAAGCGCTTTCAGCCAGGGCAAGCAACAACTGGACCAACAAACAAACCAAAACGTGTCTGTTCGCAGAGCTAAGACATCAGCCGTGGCAGGAAATGCAGTGAGTCAGAAAACCCATCTAGGTTATTCACTTTCCGTGGGTGGCTGAAAGGAATGTTTCTGAGTCCCCTGCCTGATGGGGACCAGGCACCTAGTCTCGACGACAACTCCGTAAACAGTTCTTTTTCTCCAGTTGACAGTTGTGGAAACTGAGGCTCGGGAGCCCTAGAGTATTTAATTTGGGCCAGTCACTTCCAAGGGAGTTAGCGCACAACTGCATATTACAAAAATTGAGTCTCAGTTTGGGTAAGGTTCTCACATGGCACCGTTGGTAAGCATCGCCTCCCGCCACCCATGACAATATGCTCCTCCTTCTCGCACCTCTTCAGATTCTTTGACCACCACGCCTCCTGAACCTTTTCCTTCATCCTCCCACTCAACATGTTCACCAAAGCCTCTCGGGTCCGTTAATCCTTTCTGGCTAGGCCATTTTAGATACTGTTTCACGAGACAGCAACACCATGGTTTATGCCCCCTCTTTCAAAGACGTGTTAGCAAAGAAACGGGCCTACTTGTTACCGAACGTGTGTCGAACCAGAATGAAAAGTCTTTGGGATTAATGGGGTAGAGAAACTAACACCAGCACTCCACATACTTTCAACGACTGGATGCGATAGTTATTTTTATTAGTTCCTTTTTATGTAACTATAAAAATTACCTTTCGGGTTTTTTTTTTAAGACATTGAGTGAAAACTGTTGAAATTACTAAGAATGAAAGTAATAATAAACAGCTAACACGTCATGTGCTGAATGTCAAGCACTGAGCTATATGTTTTACAAATATCTCATTTAATCCTCATAAATTGATAGGCACTCTATTACCTTCATATTTTGAATGAGCTTTTTTTTTTTTTTCGCCTTAACTTTGTTTTCTTACTTTAAATACATGAATCCTGACATCAAAGAAATGTAACTCTGAAGAAGTGTCTTTAAACACCACATGTAGGGGTGCCTGGGTGGCTCAGTCCGGTAAGCATCTGACTCTTGATTTCTCAGATCATTATCTCAGGGTTTGTGAGTTCGAGCCCCACACTGGGGTCTGCACTGACACTATGGAACCCAATTGGGATCCTCTCCCTTCCTCTCTCTCCCTGCCCCTCCTTGTTTCTCACTCTCAAGAATAAATAAACTTCAAAAAAAAAAATCACATGTGGAATCTTTTAAAAAGTGTTTTATATGCTTCTAAAGTTTTAAACAACAGATTGCGGACATGAGAACAAAAGGTAAATGGAATTTGAAGCAAATCATTCAATCTGGTGACACTTCTTCTGAACAAATGTGTATAATACTCTATTTTTTCCACTGCTACATGAAAAGTGAAAACTACCATAAAGGTGCAGGTGAGTTGACTAAAAAAGAAGTTTATGTTCTGCATTTATTATCAGATGAGTTCACATTATATCTCTCTCCCCTAAAATCTTGGTAATTGACTTGAAGTCTTAAAAATAGAAGAGCCCTTACAAAAACTAAATATTTGAAGGGGCAGTAAAGACGTTGTTTATATTTATACATCCACAACTCACACTGACTTTAATATAGACTGGATTAAACTGAGGGCCATCTTGCAGCTGTTTCAACATGGGCTGAGTGAAATGTGTTATTGTGGGTAAGACCAATGGGTGGAGATTTCTATATTGATAAGTGAAATGCTGAGTGAGGCTGACATGGTCACCACGTGGGGGAGAAAGTACCATTTTAGCCTTGCCGATGAAGAATGTATGTTTCAGTTGCTGCCGATAACATTGGATGCGAAGGTGCACGTATGTTATGCTCCAATACTAAAAGCATAGCGCATAAGTGATAGCACATTAAGTTGTCACTTGAACGTTCAAAACCTACTGAAGGCCATATTTACCCACATATGAAATAAAACCTTGGATTGCGGGTAACTTGTTCTGTGCGTGTTCTGCAAGACGAGCAAACGTTTCCAAGCGATTTTAACTTGATAAACGAGCAATGTCTTGCGATGCAAGTAGTGTGTGAAGCTGACGGTCACATGATCACAACTGAGCCAATGGTTCTTGAAATTCATTTTGATATCCGAGTGCTTTGGATTACAAGCTTGTTTCTGGAATGAATTATGCTCCCAAACCAAGGCTTTACTGTCTTACTAAATAAACATTATGTATTTATTTGGTGGAGGAAAAACCCCTTCCTTACAGTACAATGCCAATCAACAAAGATATGGTGAGTGAGGGGGTTAGAAAATTATCAATAGATCGGTGAAAGTTTGATGAGAACCCAGCTATTTACAGTTTCGAAGTATCTTTCCACAAATTCCTTATTAATTACAAAGGGGAAAATGATAACTTTAGAATAGAGAAACTTAGTAGACACCAACTTAATCAATGATGAGAGCCAATATCACCAATACTGGGCAAACTGACATCGTGTGCCTTCTGATAGGATGCACCGAAAAGGACAAAGCATCTCTTCCGTGGTATTTCTTATAAAAAGCCTAACCTGAATTTAATCATAAGGAAACATCAGACATGCCCAAATTGAGACTCATTCTACAAAACAAGAACTGGCCTGAACTCTTAAAAAATGACAAGGTCAAGAAAGACAAAGAAAGGGAGAACAATCATCCCCAATTAAAGTAGACTACAGAGATATAAATGGAGTATGACTCTGGGTTGGATCCCGGGTCAGGAAAAAAAATATTATAAAAGAGATCATTGAGACAATTGACAACATATGGATTTGGACTGTGAATTAAATGATAGCATGTATCAATGCTCAATTTTCTGATTTTATAATGGTACGGTGATCATGTAGGAGAATGCCCCTTATTCCTAAGAAATACAAACTATAGTGTTTAGAGGTAAAAGGGCACAACTAGTTCGTAAACAATTCAGAAAATATATAAATATATGTAAATTTAGAGGGAAAATGATAAACCAAATGGGCACAACAAATTCATGATTGTGTGTCAAAATAAACTTGTGAAAACATCTTTGTAACTTAACTACCTACAATACCATATGGCTTAGCTTAATATATATGTGTTTATCCACATAATTAATCAACTAAAAACCACGAGTTGGGAAGTAGAAACATATTAAGGACAATTAAAAATACCAAATCTTGGAGCGCCTGGGTGGCCCAGTCAGTTAAGTGTCCGATTTCTGCTCAGATCATGATCTCGGCACTGATGAGTTCAAGCCCCGCATAGGGCACTGTGCTAACAGCTCAGAGCCTGGAGCCTGCTTCAGATTCTTTATCTCCCTCTCTCTCTCTCTCTCTCTCTCTCTCTCTCTCTCTCTCTGCCCCTCCCCTGCTCACTCTCTCTCTCCCTCTCTCTCTCTCAAAAATAAACATTAAAAATTTGTTAAAAGTATATCAAGATCTCAGTATACCTGGATGAAATTCAAATCCATATATAAGCATGCTGAATATATTGTCAATAGCTGACATTCTCACAGCAGATATTGTGTTCTTGAAATCATATCCTTTCAATAGCTTTTTGGCCCAAGACACAACACAGGAAATTATCCGAGCCGGTCGAGTGGGACATCCCCAAATGAGCAGTCACGTCATTGCCGATATTGCACCTTACTTTTTTACTTGAGTTCATGGCATGGAAAAGTAATTCATCTCCCTGAATAGATCTCATAAGAAAAACAGAACTTTTCAAATTCTTTTTCCAAGTCATCCTGGGGCAATAGTAAATTCTGTATCCAAAATCTGAAAGGAGGTTTTACGACTTGAAATCCCATACTGTCGAAGTGTTCCACCTATGAATGATTTTCTGAAAACTAATAGAATAATGTAAAAACAGAGCAAAAACACAATCCTGGGCACAATCCTACACCACTCAAGCAACACCAGATTACTCAGCAGCGTACCTAGTGGCCTTTTTAATAAACTGAATCCCCATTCCCTGTACCACGTGGCACTGAAGATTCATAATGGGGATACAGCAACATCGTAAATGACTTTCTGAAATAATTCGTTTTGAGGATTTAATGCTACATCCATAAAATATAGTATTCGAATCCAACCACAGTAGTAACGCATTATTTTCTGATAAATTTTAAAAATAAAAAAAAAATCAAGACCAACATACGAGTCATCCGTAATCTCATCAGTAACCAAACTGTATATACACTTTGTACATGGCTGTTTTTCTAACTATGCCCATTTTCTTACGGTTTTTATATATTTCTGTTGTGCCCATTCAAATGAAGATGCTATGGAAAGGTGGAATATTATTCCAAAGACACAGAGAAACCACTAACCAATGGTGGAGACTTAAGGACATTTCTCAAGTTTTGTTCACCTATGGGAAAGTCCTAAACTGAATGTCAATGTTAAGACTGCATAGAAGCCATGACGGCCTTTTTCCTTCCTTTCCTCCCAGTAAGACTGCACTGAGAACTGATCCATACTGCTAGGAAATGGACTCTATGTTGCGACTTCCACTTTCTCTGTCTGGTCTCTCTTGGCTCTGAATCTCAATTACCTGGCCAGGCTAGAGTTACAGTCTCTATGATACCTTCTTTCCTCCGTAGAAAGCTAGCTGGACTGCATGAACATTCCGCCTATCCCATTAGTACTTGCCACTGACCGCATTGCCCACACAGCAATTGGCCTCAGCCCTCTTCCCAAGGTCATCTCCCTCCTGTCTGTATCTCATACAGCACTCTACTCGAGCCATTATTGCCCCAACATATCAATTGTTCTCCCCATCGCCACATCTTGAAGTCATTCCTTGCTCCCAGAAACTCCTTTGATTTCGTCTCTGTAAGTTAAAAGTAGATATTCCTCACTGCCTTCCCTTATCCTCCCAATCAGAATTCTTTATCTTTCCTCTGCTCTCCTAAAACACTTTGTTGTAGCTCAATTAATGCGTTTGTTTTCTTTCAAGCTGTTGTCACTAGTGTTTGTGTTTAATATTTCATTCTCTCTAGAGAGAAATCGTAGGGCATGGTTATGTTTTAGCTTTTTCTATTTCCATGGAATTTTAATTTATTTTATTATTAAAAATAATTTTTTTGAGAGAGAGAGTATGAGTTGGGGGGAGGCCATGGGAGAGGAACAGAAAGAATCTTAAGCAGGCTCCACGTCTAACACAGAGCCCAACATGGGACTCAATCTCACAACTGTGAGATCGTGACCTGAGCCTAAATCAAAAGTCAGATGTCTGACCAAGCCATCCAGGTGCCCCTCCATGGAATCTTTAAAGAGCACCCTGGTCATATGAAATATTTGTGTAACGAATGAACTGAGAAAATATTAAAAGGCTCTGGGCCAGGTCAACAAAGCAAATTGTGGAAAATCAGACGTCCTATGTGCTAAGTTAATTATTCAGAGTGCCAAAATCAGCTGAGAGAACTGTGCCACTTTAGGTATAAGAAGAAGACAAGCCTCGGCATATATTTATTTTATTCAAAATTATGACTATTTCCAGAAATAGTTGGTCCAAGAGACATCAACCTTATAAAAGTTTTGTGTTGACTCCAACCCACCATTTATATTCTTTACTTTCCAACGGTCTTTTTCAGGAATGGCTGCATAATGTATGTGCAAAATGAAATTGAGGAGACCTTTGTCCACCATTTTTAGGAACTTCAGGATGGTAACAACAAAGCATTTAAACCAAGTGCAAGGCTCCTATAAGCAAAGAACCCTATGTGACTGCACAAATCACATGCTCATGAAGCCCGTACTATGTGCAGTTTTCATTCTTTCCATGCAGCTAAAACCCAAAGATTCTCATCCAAAGCAAATACAGATTTGCTAAAAAAAAAAAAAACTCCCTCTCCCTCCCTCTCTTCCTCTCTCTCTCTCTCTCTCTCTCTTTCTCTCTCTCTCTCACACACACACACACACACACACACACACACACACAGTGGAACAGAAAGAAGGGCCCAGAATTTAACATTTTTTCTCAGATCTATTATCCTAGTTTCATTCCTGTCCTGTGCACCAAATCTTCGGGTTAGATATCTTTTTTAGATCTACTTGTAAGCTATTTTTTTCCAGGTTCCCAATCATGCAAGAAAATGCTTTCAGACTTTTTCCAAAAGGAGAATGAGGGATGCTTTACTACATTCCAGTCTCAGTTGATAGATGTTTTAGTTTGGGGTATGAACCCTATTTGTGTAAGTTTTCACTAAATTTAGAGGCAAAAACACAGTATGGGCCTTCTCAGACTTTCTCGAGCTCCAACATAAAATTCCTTTTGCAATAAAGAAATAAATAAGAAATAAATAATCAGATGCATCGCATGGACTCTGGCTTTATAATATTTATTATTTTTAAAGCGTTTCATCTCACGTGGAGCCTGCAACCTGAGACTTGCGGTGGGGTGGGCAATGAGGAGGGAAGTGGTAGGAGGGAGGAAGAGGGAAACCGTGGCCAATATGAAAGCCCACCAGAGGTATGCTGGGTTATAATTAATGGCATGAGGTTACAACTGCAGCTGACATCAGGTTGCAGTGAAAGGTCAGCCTCCTGCTGCAATTTGCATCTACCGATTTGGAAGGGAGTCCACCACGGTCTTCCCTTCCCCCCACCCCATCGGCTTGGCTGTTGAACTGATCCGGGTTGCTTTCCTTTCCTTTCCTTATTCCAGCAAAGATTCTTTTTCACCCTTTACAGAAGCACACGCCCACACCCGTACCCACACCCTAACCTTCACACACTCAGCCCCACAGACGCATGTGGACTCAAGGACAGGGCTTGTACCCTCAAGGGAACCACAGCTTTTGTATGTTGCTGCCAGAACCAAATACACACTTCTCTCCGGCCTCCCCCTCTTCCAGTGGCATTGGGAAGGACGATCGGAGCAAATTGGAATAAGCCTTAGTTCCAGCCATATTTCTTTGCTGCCGAGCAAAGAGCAATTTTGGCTTTGTTTGTTTTTCTTTTTTTTTTTCAATTTATTTAAACTAAAAAAATAAAACAGAAACAGTTCACCCATCTCTCACACCCCACCCCCATCCTGCCTCTTGCAACCACCAGTTTGTTCTCTGTATTTATGAGCTTGTGGGTTTTGTTATTGTCGTTTAGATTCCTTGTATGAGGGAGACTATACAGTATTTTTATTTCTCTGTTTGACTTCTTTCATTTAACACAATGCCCTTGAGGTCTACCCACACTGTCACAAGTGGCAAGTTTCATTCTTTCTTTATGGCTGAGCGGTATTCCGTTGTGTGTATATAACCACATCTTCTTCATCCATTCAGGTGTCCATGGAAACAGGTTGCTTCCGTATCTTGGCCTTTGTAAATAATGCTGCAATGCATAGAGAGGTGCATCTATCTATTTGAATGAGTGTTTTCCCCCTTTGGGTAAATACCCAGACTGGAATTACTAGATTGTATCATATTTCTGTATTTTTTTTTCGCAAAAGCTCTATAGATTTTTCCACAATGAATATACCAGTTTATATTCCCACCAACAGTGCATGAGGGTTCCTTTCACTCCACATCCTTGCCTACACTGGTCTTGTTGATACTAGCCATTAAGTGGTGTGAGGTGATACCTTACTGTGGTTTTGACTTGCATCTCCTTGATGATTAACAGCACTGAGCACCTTGGGAGACTGGGTGCCTCAGTCAGTTAAGTCTCTGACTCTTGATTTCAGCTCAGGTTGTGGTCTCACCACTCGTGGGTTCGAGCCCCACATAGGGTTCTGACCTGATAATGTGGAGTCTGCTTGGGATTCTTTCTCTCCCCCTCTCTTACTGCCCCTCCCCTGCTCATGCTTTCTCTTTATCAAAATAAATAAATAAACTTTAAAAAAAATAATATTGAGCATCTTTTCATGTACTTATTGGCCATCGGAAGGTCTTTTCTTTTTTAGGGAGGGGGGAATGGCTATTCAGATCTTATGCCCATTTTTTTTGAGTGGATCGTTTCTGGCTATTGAGTTGTAGAAGTTCTTTGAAAATTTTGGATATTAGCTCCTTAAGATATACGATTTGCAATTATTTGCCCTCATTCAGTAGGTTACCTTTTCATTTTGTTTCCTTGGCTGACAGATGCATGTTAGCTTGATATAGTCCCACTTGTATATTTTTGCTTTTGTTACTTTTGGATTCAGATTCAGAGAATCACTGCCAAGACCTGATCAAGCAGCTTACCGTGTTTTCCTCTAGTACTTTTACAGTTTTGGGTCTTACATTCAAGTTTGTAATACATTCAAGTTTGAGTTAATTTTTGTGGAGGCTATGAGATAGTGGTCCAATTTTTGGACTCCATTTATTGAAGAGAGTGTTTTTTCCCTGTTGTATAGTCTTGGTTCCTTTGTCATAAGTTAATTGGCCATATATGCATGGTTTATTTCTGGGCTTTTCTGTTCCCAATGGGAAGGTCAATACCATACTGTTTTCATTACTATAGCTTTGTAGTATAATTTGAAAAAAGTATGATACCTCCAGCTTTGTTCCTCTTTATCACGATTTCTTTATTTGCAGTATTTTGTGGTTTTGTACAAGTTTTAGGATTGTTTGTTCTATTTCTGTAAAACAATGCCATTGGAATATCAATAGAGATTGCACTGAATCTATATATTGTTTTGAGTAATTTGGACACTGTAACAATATTCTTCCAATCCATGAGCTTGGAATATCTTTGCATTTATTTGTGTCTTCATTTTTTTTTTTCTATAATGTCTTGTAGATTTCAATGTACAGGTTTTTCACCTTTTTGATTAAATTTATTCCTAGGTATTTTACTCTTTTTTGATATCATCATGATATTTTATTTCAGAGATGTATAAAGGAGTATTTTTTAAGTTTTTATTTAAATTCCAGTTATTTTACAGTGTAATGTTAGTTTCAGGTATACGATATAGTGATTCAACAATTCCATACATCACCAGGTACTCATCACAAGTGCCTTTTACCCCATCACTTATTTAACTCATTCCCCCCACCCATGTCCCTTTGGTAATCATAAGTTTGTTCTCTAGAGTTAAGAGTCTGTTTCTTGGTTTGGTTCTCTCTCTCTCTCTCTCTCTCTCTCTCTCTCTTTCTCCCTCTCTCTCCCCCTCTCTCCCCTTTGTTCATTTGTTTTGTTTCTTAGTTCCACATATGAGTGAAATCATATGGTATTTGTCTTTCTTTGACTTAACCTGCTTAATTTGCTTAGCAAACTTTTTATATTCTTTGGGTAAAAACATAGTAGTGTGATTGATGGACTGCAGAGTAGTTCTATTTTTAACTTTTTGAGCAAACTCCATATTATTTTCTGTACCAGTTTGCGGTCCCACCAACAGTGCAAGAAGGTTCCATTTTCTGCACATCCTCACCAATACCTGTTGTTTCTTGTATTAATTTCAGCTATTCTGACAGGTGTGAGGTGATATCTCATTGTAGTTTTCATTTTAATGTCCCTGATTAGTGATATTGACTATCTTTTCATGTGTCTGTTGGCCATCAGTGTGTCTGATTGTTGGATTGTTTTTTGAGCGTTCAGTTTGATAAGTTCTGTATATATTTTGGGTACTACCCCTTTATCGAATATGTCATTTGCATATCTTCTCTCATTCCATAGGATGTCTTTTGTTGATTGTTTCCTTCGTTGTGCAGAAACTTTTTACTTTGATGTAGTCCAAAAAGCTTTTGGTTTTATTTCCCTTAACTCAGGATGCCTCTCTAGAATAAAGTTGCTACAGCCAGGGTCAGAGAAATTTCTGCCTATGCTCTCTTCAAGGACTTTTATGGTTTCAGGTCTCACAGTTAGGTCTTTATTCCATTTTGAGTTTATTTTTGTGTATGGTGAAAAATAATGGTCCAGTTTCATTCTTTTGCATGTTGCTGTCCAGTTTTTCCAACACCATTTGTTGAAAAGACAGTAATTTCCCCATTGGATATTCTTTCCTGCTTTGACGAATATTAATTGACCATATAATTGTGGGTTTATTTCTGAAATTTCTATTCTGTTCTATTGATCTATGTATCTGCTTTGTGCCAATACCACACTGTTTTGATGACTACAGCTTTAAAATATAACTTAAAGTCTGGAATTGTGATGCTGAGCTTTGCTTTTCTCTTTCAAGACTACTTTGACTACTCAGGGTCTTTTGTGGTTCCATATAAGTCTTAGGATTTTTTTTGTTCTGGTTCTGTGAAAAATACTGTTAGTATTTTGATAGAGATTGCATTAAATGTTTAGAATGCTTTGGGTAGTACAGACATTTTAACAATATTTTTCTTCCAACCCATGATCATGGAACATCTCTCTAGTTCTTTGTGTCATCTTCAATTTTGTTCATCAGTATTTTATAGTTTTCAGAGTATAGGTCTTTCACCTATTCGCATTTGCAAATGTTCCATAGGCTGTCTTTTGTTGATTGTTTCCTTCACTGTGCAGAAACTTTGTATTTTGATGTAGTCTTAATAGAGTACTCCTAGGTGTCTTATTATTTTTGGTGCAGTTGTAAATGGGATTGACTCCTTGATTTGTCTTTCTGTTGCTTCATTATTAGTATATAGAAATGCAACAGATTTCTGTACGTTGATTTTGTATCTTGCATTCTACTTTACTAAATTATTTAGTCAGTTTTAGCAGTTTTTGGTGGAGTCTTTCAGGTTTTCTACATAGAGTAGCAGGTGATCTGCAAATAGTGAAAGTTTGACTTCTTCCTTGCTGATACAGCCTTTTATTTCTTTTTCTTGTCTGATTGCTGTGGCTAGGACTTCCAGTACTACATTGAATAAAAGTGGTGAGAGTGGAAATCCCTGTTTTGTTCCTGACAGTAGAGGAAAAACACTCAGTTTTTGCTCCCTTAGGATGACATTAGCTATAGGCTTTTCATTATGGCCTTTATTATATTGAAATATGTTCTCTCTAAGCCTAAGAGAGAGGAAGAAAGAGAGAATACCAAGCAGGCTCCGTGCTGTCAGAACAGAGCCCAATGCGGGCCTTGAACTCATGAACCATGAAATCATGACCTCAGCCGAAAACAAGAGTGAGACACTTAACTGACTAAGCCACCAAGGTGCCCCAGTGTTAACTCTTCTTTAAATGTTTGGTAGAGGTTGGAAGCAAGAGGGAAGATGGTGACATAGGAGGATGCTGGGCTCACTGCGTCCTGCTGATCACTTAGATTCCACCTACTCCTGCCTAAATAACCCAGAAAACCTCCAGAAGACTAGCAGAATGGAGTCTCTGGAGCCAAGCGCAGACGAGAGGCCCACGGAAGAGGGTAGGAAGGGCAGCGAGGCGGTGCATGCTACACGGACTGGCGGGAGGGAGCCGGGGGGGGGGGGGGGGGGGGGGGAGGGGCAGGCTGCCGGACAAGCAAAGCCCCCGAGAATGGCTTGCAAAAGCGGAGGGGCCGGAGGGAGTGTGTTCCAACAGCAAGCAGGACTTGACAACTGGAAAGTTATAAGTTAACAGCTCTGCTCAGAGAGCGGGAAGGCTGGAGGACAACAGGAGGGAGAGTTGCTGAGCCCCAGGACGACAGAGCTCAGCTTGGCGGGGAACAAAAGCACTCACCAGCGTCATCTCCCTTGACCATCTGCCAGCCAAAATCCCAAAGGGAACCAGTTCCTGCCAGGGAACTTGCTTGCACCGCACAAACACCCAACGTTGTGCTTCTTCTTCTTTGGATCCATCCCACCAGCGGGTCTGACTCCCTCCTGGTGCCGCAGGGCCCCTCCTCAAGTGGATCTCCGAAGGAAAAGCAAGCTGAGCCTGCCCCTCCCACCCCCATGCACCTTGCCGATCCACCCCAGCTAATACACCAGATCCCCAGCACCACAAGCCTGGCAGTGTGCAAGCAGCCCAGATGGGCTATGCCACCCCACAGTGAATCCCGCCCCTAGGAGAGGGGAAGAGAAGGCACACACCAGTCTGACCGTGACCCCAGCGGTGGGCTGGGGGCACACATCAGGTCTAACTGTGGCCCCGCCCACCAACTCAAGTTATTCAAGACAGCACAAGGAAAGTGTCTTGCAGTTCCGCACCACTCCAGGGACTATCCAAAATGATGAAACAGAAGAATTCCCCTCAAAAGAATCTCCAGGAAATAACAACAGTTAATGAACTGATCAAAAAGGATTTAAACAATATAACAGAAAGTGAATTTAGAACAATAATCATAAAATTAATCGCTGGGCTTGAAAACAGTATAAAGGACAGCAGAGAATCTATTGCTACGGAGATCAAGGGACCAAAGAACAGTCAGGAGGAGCTAAAAATTGCAATAAACGAGCTGCAAAATAAAATAGAAACAACCACGGCTCAGATTGAAGAGGCTGAGGAGAGAATAGGTGAACTAGAAGATAAAATTATGGAAAAAGAGGAAGCTGAGAAAAAAAGAGATAAAAAAAATCCAGGAGTATGAGGGGAAAATTAGAGAACTAAGTGATGCACTAAAGAGAAATAATCTATGCATGATTGGTATTCCAGAGGAGGAAGAGAGAGGGAAAGGTGCCGAAGGTGTACTTGAAGAAATAATAGCTGAAAATGTCCCTGATCTGGGGAAAGAAAAAGGCATTGAAATCCAAGAGGCACAGAGAACTCCCTTCAGACGTAACTTGAATCGATCTTCTGCACGACATATCATAGTGAAACTGGCAAAATACAAGGATAAAAAGAAAATTCTGAAAGCTGCTAGGGATAAACGTGCTCTAACATATAAAGGGAGACCGATGAGACTCATGATGGATCTCTCTACTGAAACTTGGCAGGCCAGAAAGGAATGGCAGGAAATCTTCAATGTGATGAACAGAAACAATATGCAGCCAAGAATCCTTTATCCAGCAAGTCTGTCATTTAGAATAGAAGGAGAGATAAAGGTCTTCCCAAAACAACAAAAACTGAAGGAATTCGTCACCACTAAACCAGCCCTACAAGAGATCCTAAGGGGGATCCTGTGAGACAAAGTACCAGAGACATCACTACAAGCATGAAACCTACAGACATCACAATGACTCTAAACCCATATCTTTCTATAATAACACTGAATGTGAATGGACTAAATGCGCCAACCAAAAGACATAGGGTATCAGAATGGATAAAAAACAAGACCCATCTATTTGTTGTCTACAAGAGACACATTTTAGACCTGAAGACACCTTCAGATTGAAAGTGAGGGGATGGAGAACTATTTATCACGATACTGGATGTCAAAAGAAAGCTGGAGTAGCCATACTTCTATCAGACAAACTAGACTTTAAATTAGAGGCTGTAACAAGAGATGAAGAAGGGCATTATAAAATAACTACAGGGTCTATCCATCAGGAAGAGCTAACAATTATAAATGTCTATGTGCCGAATACGGGAGCCCCCAAATATATAAAACAATTACTCATAAACATAAGCAACCTTATTGATAAGAATGTGGTAATTGCAGGGGACTTTAACACCCCACTTACAGAAATGGATAGATCATCTAGACACATGGTCAATAAAGAAACAAGGGCTCTGAAGGATACATTGGATCAGATGGACTTGACAGATATATTTAGAACTCTGCAACCCAAAGCAACAGAATATACTTTCTTCTCGAGTGCACATGGAACATTCTCCAAGATAGATCACATACTGGGTCACAAAACAGCCCTTCATAAGTATAAAAGAGTTGAGATCATACCATGCATACTTTCAGACCACAATGCGATGAAGCTTGAAATCAACCACAGGAAAAAGTCTGGAAAACCTCCAAAAGCATGGAGGTTAAAGAACACCCTACTAAAGAATGAATGGGTCAACCAGGCAATTGGAGAAGAAATTAAGACATATATGGAAACAAATGAAAATGAAAAGACAACAATCCAAACACTCTGGGATGCAGCGAAGGCAGTCCTGAGAGGAAAATACGTTGCAATCCAGGCCTATCTCAAGAAACAAGAAAAATCCCAAATACAAAATCTAACAGCACACCTAAAGGAAAGAGAAGCAGAATAGCAAAGACAGCCTAAACCCAGCAGAAGAAGAGAAATAATAAAGATCAGAGCAGAAATAAACAATATAGAATCTAAAAAAACTGTAGAGCAGATCAATGAAACCAAGAGTTGGTTTTTTGAAAAAATAAACAAAATTGATACACCTCTAGCCAAGCTTCTCAAAAAGAAAAGGGAGATGACCCAAATAGATAAAATCATAAATGAAAATGGAATTATTACAACCAATCCCTCGGAGATATAAGCAATTATCAGGGAATACTATGAAAAATTATATGCCAACAAACTGGACAACCTGGAAGAAATGGACAAATTCCTAAACACCCACACACGTCCAAAACTCAATCTGGAGGAAATAGAAAGCTTGCCCAGACCCATAACCAGTGAAGAAATTGAATCAGTTATCAAAAATCTCCCAACAAATAAGAGTCCAGGACCAGAGGGCTTCCCAGGGGAGTTCTACCAGACGTTTAAAGCAGAGATAATACCTATCCTTCTCAAGCTGTTCCAAAAAATAGAAAGGGAAGGAAAACTTCCAGACTCATTCTATGAAGCCAGTATTACTTTGATTCCTAAACCAGACAGAGACCCAGTAAAAAAAGAGAACTGCAGGCCAATATCCCTGATGAATATGGATGCAAAAATTCTCAATAAGATACTAGCAAATCGAATTCAACAGCATATAAAAAGAATTATTCACCATGATCAAGTGGGATTCATTCCTGGGATGCAGGGCTGGTTCAACATTCGTAAATCAATCAACGTGATGCATCCCATTAATAAAAGAAAAGATAAGAACCATATGATCCTGTCAATCGATGCAGAAAAGGCATTTAACAAAATTCAGCACCCTTTCTTAATAAAAACCCTTCAGAAAGTCGGGATAGAAGGAACATACTTAAAGATCATAAAAGCCATTTATGAAAAGCCCACAGCTAACATCATCCTCAATGGGGAAAAACTGAGAGCTTTTTCCCTGAGATCAGGAACACGACAGGGATGTCCACTCTCACCGCTGTTGTTTAACATCGTGTTGGAAGTTCTAGCATCAGCAATCAGACAACAAAAGGAAATCAAAGGCATCAAAATTGGCAAAGATGAAGTCAAGCTTTCACTTTTTGCAGATGACATGATCTTATACATGGAAAATCCGATAGACTCCACCAAAAGTCTGCTAGAACTGATACATGAATTTAGCAAAGTTGCAGGATACAAAATCAATGTACAGAAATCAGTTGCATTCTTATACACTAACAATGAAGCAACAGAAAGACAAATAAAGAAACTGATCCCATTCACAATTGCACCAAGAAGCATAAAATACCTAGGAATAAATCTAACCAAAGATGTACAAGAGCTGTATGCTGAAAACTATAGAAACCTTATGAAGGAAATTGAAGAAGATATAAAGAAATGGAAAAACATTCCGTGCTCATGGGTTGGAAGAATAAATATTGTCAAAATGTCAATACTACCCAAAGCTATCTACACACTGAATGCAATCCCAATCAAAATTGCACCAGCATTCTTCTTGAAGCTAGAACAAGCAATCCTAAAATTCATATGGAACCACAAAAGGCCCCAAATAGCCAAAGTAATTTTGAAGAAGACCAAAGCGGGAGGCATCACAATACCAGACTTTAGCCTCTACTATAAAGCTGTCATCATCAAGACAGCATGGTATTGGCACAAAAACAGACACATAGACCAATGGAATAGAATAGAAACCCCAGAATTAGACCCACAAGTATGGCCAACTAATCTTTGACAAAGCAGGAAAGAACATCCAATGGAAAAAAGACAGTCTCTTTAACAAATGGTGCTGGGAGAACTGGACAGCAACATGCAGAAGATTGAAACTAGACCGCTTTCTCACACCATTCACAAAAATAAACTCAAAATGGATAAAGGACCTGAATGTGAGACAGGAAATCATCAAAACCCTAGAGGAGAAAGCAGGAAAAGACCTCTCTGACCTCAGTCATAGCAATTTCTTACTTGACACATCCCCAAAGTCAAGGGAATTAAAAGCAAAAATGAAGTACTGGGACCTTATGAAGATAAAAAGCTTCTGCACAGCAAAGGCAACAACCAACAAAACTAAAAGGCAACCTACAGAATGGGAAAAGATATTTGCGAATGACATATCGGACAAAGGGCTAGTACCCAAAATCTATAAAGAGCTCACCAAACTCCACACCCAAAAAACAAATAACCCAGTGAAGAAATGGGCAGAAAACATGAATAGACACTTCTCTAGAGAAGACATCTGGATGGCCAACAGGCACATGAGAAGATGCTCAACGTCGCTCCTCATCAGGGAAATACAAATCAACACCACACTCAGATATCACCTCACGCCAGTCAGAGTGGCCAAAATGAACAAGTCAGGAGACTATAGATGCTGGAGAAGATGTGGAGAAATGGGAACCCTCTTGCACTGTTGGTGGGAATGCAAACTGGTGCAGCCAGTCTGGAAAACAGTGTGGAGGTTCCTCAAAAAATTAAAAATAGACCTATCCTATGACCCAGGAGTAGCACTGCTAGGAATTTACCCAAGGGATACAGGAGTACTGATGCATAGGGGCACTTGTACCCCAATGTTGATAGCAGCACTCTCAACAATAGCCAAATTATGGAAAGAGCCTAAATGTCCATCAACTGATGAATGGATAAAGAAATTGTGGTTTATATACACAATGGAGTACTACGTGGCAATGAGAAAGAATGAAATATGGCTCTTTGTAGCAACGTGGATGGAACTGGAGAGTGTGATGCTAAGTGAAATAAGCCATACAGAGAAAGACAGATTCCATATGTTTTCACTCTTATGTGGATCCTGAGAAACTTAACAGAAACCCATGGGAGAGGGGAAGGAAAAGAAAAAAAGAGGTTAGAGTGGGAGAGAGCCAAAGCATAAGAGACTCTTAAAAACTGAGAACAAACTGAGGGTTGATGGGGGGTAGGAGGGAGGGAAGGATAGGTGATGGGTATTGAGGAGGGCACCTTTTGGGATGAGCGCTGGGTGTCGTATGGAAACCAATTTGACAATAAATTTCATATATTGAAAATAAATAAATAAATAAATGTTTGGTACAATTCACCTGTGATGCCATCTGATCCTGGACTCTTGTTTGCTGGGATTTTTTTTAATTACTGATTCAATTTCTTTGCTGGTTATCGGTTGGTTATCAGTTTCAAATTTTCCATTTCTTCCTATTTCAGTATTGGTGATTCATAGGTTTCTAGAACTTGTCCATTTCTTCCAGGTTGTCCAACTTTTTGGCAGATAATTTTCCATAATATTCTCTTATGATTGTTTGTATTTCTATGGTGTCAGTTATTTCTCCTCTCTCATCTGTGATTTTATTTATTTGGGTCCTTTCTCTTTTGATAAGTCTGACTAGAGATTCATTAATTTTATTAATTTTTTCAAGGAACGAGTTTCTGGTTTCATTGATCTATTATTTTGTTTCTATCTCATTTATTTCTACTCTATGTTATTATTTCCCTCCTTCTGCTGGTTTTAAGTTTTGTTTGTTGTTCTTTTTCTAGCTCCTTTTGGTGTAATGTTAGGTTATTTAAGTTTCCTTGCTTCTTGAGATAGGTTGTATTGCTATATATTTCCTTCTTAAGACCACTTTTGGTCCACATTCCAAACTTTTTTTTTTATCATTATGTTTCATTTTCATTTTTTCATTTTTCTCTTTATTTTTTCTTTTATTTCCTGGTTGACTCATTCATTGTTTAATAGCATGTTTTTTAACTTCCATGTATTTGTGGTCTTTCCAGATGTGTGTGTGTGTGTATGACTGACTTCTAGTTTCACAGCATTTTAGTAAGAAAAGAGTCATCACATGACTTCAATCTTCGTGAATTTGTTGAGGCCTGTTTTGTGGCCTAATATGTGACCTATTCTGGAAAATGTTCCATGTGCACTTGGAAAGAATGTGTATTCTACTGTTTTAGGATGAAATGTTCTGAATGTATCTGTCAAATCTATCTGCTCCAGTGTCACTCAAAGCCATTGATTGTTGTTGATTTTCTATTTAGATAATCTGACCAATGATGTAAGTAGAGTATGAAAGTCTACTTTTATTATTATTGATAGTTCCTTTATGTTTGTTATTGTTTTATGTATTTGGGTGCCTCCATGTTGGGTGAATAAATATTTACATTTACTGTATCTTCTTGGATTGTCCCCTTTATTATTATATAGTGCCCTTCTTTGTCTTTTTTACTGTTGTTTTATAGTCTAGTTTGTGCTACTTCAGCTTTTTTTTGACATCCATCTGCATGATAGGTGTTTTTCTATCCCCACACTTTCAACGTGCTGGTGTCTTTAGGTCTAAAATTAGTCTCTTGGAGGCAGCATATAAATGGTCTTGGTTTTTTTATCCACTCTAACACCCTACGTATTTTGATTGGAGTGTTTAGTCCACTTACAAAGTAATTATTGATAGATATCTATTTATTGCAGTTTTGTTACCTGTTTTGTGGTTGTTTGTGGAAATTTTTTCTGATGTTTTCTTATCTTTCTCTCTTTCATGGTTTGCTGATTTTCTTTAGTGATATATTTGCGTTTCATTTTCTTTATTCTTTGCATGTTACTAAAGTTTGATTTGTGGTCACCATTAGGTTTGTATATAACATCTTTTGCAAATAGCTGTCTATATTCAGTTGATAGTCATTTAAGTTTGAACCCATTCTTTCACTCCTATCGTCCCTATGTTTTAGGTATAAGTTGTCATATTTTACGTTCTTTTGTGAGTTCCTTGACTGATTTCTTAATAGAAATATTTTTATTGCTTTTGTGTTTCCTACCCTTATACTGTCACTTTTGGTCTTTCTTTTCCACTCACAGTGTCCCCTTTAGTATTGTTTGCAAGGCTGGTTTAGTAGTCACAAGCTCCTTTAATTTTTGCCCGTGAAACTCTTTATTTCTCCTTCTATTTTGAATGTTAGCCTTGCTGGATAGAGCATTCTTGGCTGATTTTTCCCTCTCAGCACTTTGAATATATCATGCCAGTCTTTTCTGGCTCGGAGAGTTTCTGCTCAGAAATCTGATAACTGTATGGGTTTTCCCTTATAAGTAACTGTCTTCTTCTGTCTTGCTGCTTTTAAGATTTTTTCGTCATCATTATCTTTTTCCAGTTTAATTATAATATGCCTTGGTGCAGATCTGCTTTTGTTGATTTTGTTGAGGGTTCCCTGAGCTCCCTGGATCTGATATTTGTTTCCTTCCCCAGATTAGAGAAGTTTTCAGCTATTACTTCTTCAAATAAATTTTCTGCCTTCTTACCTCTATCTTCTTCTGGGATTCCTATAACACAAATGTTATTGTATTCAATTGAGTCACTGAGTTCCCTAAGTTTATTATCATTTTGCATAATTCTCTCTTTTGTTCAGCTTCATTGTTTCCATTACTTTGTCTTCTAGGTCATTAATTCATTCCTCCACTTCTTCCAGCCTGCTGTTGTTTGCATCAAGTCTGTTTCTAATCTCATTTATTGCACTCTTCATCTCTGATTCTTTTTTTAACTTTATCTCTGTGGTAAAAGTGTCAATGATGTCTTCCATTCTTTTCTCAAGCCCCATGAGTATCCTTACGACCATTGCTTTAAATTCTCCATCAGGCATGTTACTTATATCTGTTTCTCTTAGATCTCTGGCCTTGGTCTTATTTTTTTTTTAATTTTTTGTATGTTTATTTATTTTTGAGAGAGACAGAGCATGAACAGAGGAGGAGCAGAGAGAGAGAGACACACACACACACAGAATCCGAAGCATGACCCAGGCTCTGAGCTGTCAGCACAGAGCCCAGTGCAGGGTTTGAACTTATGAACCACAAGATCATGACCTGACCTGAAGTTGGATGCTTAACCGACTGAGCCACCCAGGCGCCCCTTATCTTATTCTTACATTTGGGATATATTCCTTTCTCATTTTGTCTTAGTGTCTACCTGCTTTGATGTGTTAGAAAAGCCAGTTATATCTCCTTCTCTGAAAGTAATGACCTTATAAAGAAGAGATCATGTAGCGTCCAGGGCCTGGTGCTTTAGGGAGTTTCTGTTTCTGGTGTGTGCTGCATACTGTAAAAGCTACTATGCCCTAACTGCTATAACCTTTCATGTCAGTCATCTGGAGAGGCTCTTCTTGCCTGCTGTGGGCAGTGTTTGGTCCCTGGCCTGAATGTGGCTAGTTTTAGCGAGGGTGCTCTGGTCTGCTTGTGAAATGAGACCTGTCATCACCTCCACTGGAACTGAGGCCCTGCAAAACTCTCCAGTCAGGAGACATGATGTTGGTAGGGGTTGGTGTGGGTATTCTGGCAGAGGGGGCCCACCGCACTGGGACTGAGGTAAATGTGACTGAGACAGGTAGTTCCATTAGAGCACAGAGGAGTGGGGCTTAGTGTAAGCAAGTTAGGCAGCCAATGTCCATGCTATGCTAGTTCCTGCAGATGGTCCCTTACTTATGCTGCCAGGCAGAGGAAGGAAATGGCCACTCTACGAATGCCAGCTCTCAGGAACATGCTCAGTGCTCCCCACTGTGTGCCCTAGGAACTCTTCAGATCACTTTTTCTACACTGTATGTCCCCAGGTTGTTTGCCTGCCTTCTCTCCAAGAGCAGCCTAGATGCATCTGGACTCTCCCAGAGTCCAGCCCATTGACATTTAAAATTTCAGGCTTTAAGCCCCTCTGGTTTCAAGAACTCACAAAATTCAGTCTTCTGTCTTTCCAAACCAATAGTTATGGGGAAACTTTCTCCTGGTGCATTCTCCTGTGTGTTTTTTTTTCTCTCTCTCTTGCTTTCTCCCTGGCCGTGGGTCCCTTCCCTCCACAGCAACCAGGATCTGTTTCTTCACTAAAGGGTGTCCCTGCATTTCCTACCTTCATTGATATGACCTCTTCTCTACTTTTAGTGGTGGAGTTTGTTCTGCCAGTCTTCAGGTCGATTTCTCAGGTGGTTAGGATGATTTGACAGTTATCTAGTTGTATTTGTGGGATGAGACAAGCCTAGGGTCTCCCTACTCCACTGCCATCTTCCCCACTCTATCGAGATTGTTTTCTTACTTTCTGGTAATTTGTTCTTAAAGAAAGCCGACAGATTTTTATGTCTTGATTTTGCATACTGCAACTTTATTACTTCTAACAACTTTTTGATAGGGTCTTTAGGGTTTTCTATGTACATCAGCTGAAAATATTGAGAGTTTTACTACTTTTCAATTTACATGAATTTTTCTCTTGCCTAATTGCTCTGAATTTCCAGTAACAATATGAATAAAATTTACAAGTGTTTACATCCTTGCCTTGCTCTTTACCTTAGAGGAAATACTTTCAGCTTTTCACTGTTGAATATGTTAGCTGTGGGCTTGTCCTATACGGCCTTTATCATGTTGAAACACATTCTCTCTGTACCTGCTTTTTTGAGAGTTTTTATCATGAATGGTTGTTGAATTTTGTCAAATGCTTCCTCTGCATCTATTGAGATCAAATTATTTTTTTAACTTTTGCTTTGTTGATGTGGTATATCACATTGACTGATTTGCAGATGCTGAATCATCCTGACATCACCAGAGAAAATCCCAGTTGATGGTGGTGAATGATCCTTTAAATGTAATATTGAATTCAGTTTACTGATATTTTGTTGAGGACTTTTTTGCATCTATGTTCATCAGGGATACTGACCTGGGTTTTTTTTTTATTGTTTGGTTTTGGTCATATCCTTATCTGGTTTTGGTATCAGAGTAATGAGTAATGCTGGCATCATTAAATGTGCTTGAAGAGTTTTGCCTTTTATTTTTTGGAAGAATTTGAGGGTTAGTATTAATTCCTCTTTGAATGTTCGGTAGAATTCACCAGTGAAGCTGTTACCGTAGTTTTGTTAGGAGGTTTTGGATTAGTTATTGAATTTCCTTGCTAGTAATTGGTCTGTTCATATTTTCTATTTCATTATGATTCAGTGTTGGTAGGTCACATGTGTCTAGAAGCTTATCCATTTCTCCTAGGTTGTCCAATTTGTTGCACATAATTGTTCATAATGGTCTCTTATGATTCCTTGTATTTCTGTGATCTCAGTTGTAATGTCTTCTCTTTCACTTCAGATTTATTTGAATCCTCTTTTTGGTGAATTGAACTAAAGTTCTATCTATATTATCTTCTCAAGAAAACAGGTCTTAGATTCTTTACCTTTTCCATCTATATTCCATTTACTTCTGCCCTAATCTTTGTTATTTCCTTCCTTCTACTAACTTCAGGCTTTGTTTGCTCTTTTTCTAGTTCCTTGAGACATAAAGTTAGGTTATTTGAGGTGGGCATTTATCACTATGAACTTCCCATTTAGAACTGCCCATGCTGCATCCCATAAATTTTGGTATGTTACATTTCCTTTTTTTTTTTTCCAAGGTATTTTCATTTTGCTTTCAATGTTGTCTTTGACCTATTGGCTATTCAATACCATGTTGTTTAATGTCCACATATTTGTGAATTTCCCAATCTTCTTTGTGTAATTTCTAGTGTCATACCACTGTAGTTGGAAAAGCTGCTTGATAGAATTTCTCTTCAGTTTGCTAAGAATTGTTTTACGGATGCACCTGGGTGGCTTAGTTGGTTAAGTGTCCAACTCTTGGTTTCAGATCAGGTCATGATCTCACAGTTTCATGAGTTTGAGCCCCACATGAGACTCTGCACTGCAGTGTGGAGCCTGCTTGGGATTGTCTCTCCCCCCACCCCTCTCTGGCCCTCCCCTGCTCACACTGTCCTCTCTCTCAAAATAAATAAACTTAAAAAATTGCTTTATGGCCTCACATATCATCTTTCTTGGAAAATGTTCTACGTGCACTTAAGAATATGTATTCTGTTGCTTTTGGGTGGAATTTTCTGTA
Organism: Felis catus; assembly: GCF_018350175.1. Taxonomy (NCBI): domain Eukaryota; kingdom Metazoa; phylum Chordata; class Mammalia; order Carnivora; family Felidae; genus Felis; species Felis catus. The sequence goes on from NC_058380.1 coordinate 39,269,211, forward strand.
AATGTCTGTTAAGTCCATCTGGTCTAACATATCGTGGAAGGTCAATGTTTCCTTCAATGATTTTCTGACTGATTTATCCATTAATGTAACTGGGGTATTAAAGTTCCCTAAAATTCTAGTATTGCTGTTCGTTTCTCCCTTTAAATCTGTTAATATTAGCTTCATATATTTAGGTGCTTTCATGTTAGGTGCATATGTTATAAATATTTGAATACTTACAAATGTTCTATCCCCTTGTTGGACTGAACTCTTTATCATTATGCAATGACTTTGTCTCATATTGTCTGATATGAGTATAGCTACTTCAGCTTTCTTTTGGTTTTTATTCGCATGAGATATTGTCTCATCCCCCCACTTTTTGTGTGTGGGCCCTTATATGTAAAATATATCTCTCATAGCCAACATAGCCAGTCAGCCACTCTTTCTTTTGATTAGAGAATATATTCCACTTAAAGCAAGTGATAGATTGGTGCTTATTATCGTCTTGTTTTCTAGCTCCTTCTATACTTCTTCTCAGTTCCTTTCTTCTCTTTGCTTTCTTCCTTTGTGATTTGATTACTTTCTTCAGTAGTATGCTTATATTTCTTTACCTTTGTGCATTTACTGTAGGTTGCTTTGTGGCTACAACTTTTAACAGTTGTAAGTGTTGTTACAGGCCATTTCAAATTGGCCTGTCAGTGTCCCAGAGGGGAGAATCTCAACACCTAGATTCAGGCTGGAGGCCAGACTCTGAGGCAGCAGTTTTGGTGCTTTTTTTTTGTTGTTGTTGTTGTTAATGTTTTCTTTATTTTTGAGAGAGGAAGTGAAAGGGAGAGGGAATGGAGAGGGGCAGAGAGAGAGGGAGACACAGAACCCAAAGCAGACTCCAGGCTCTGAGCTGTCAGCACAGAGCCTGACGCGGGGCTCGAGCTCATGGACCGTGAGATCATGACCTGAGCCAGTCAGACGCTTAACCGACTGAGCCACCCAAGGTGCCTCAGGCAGCAGTTTTTGAAAACATGCAAATATATGCTGGGGGCTATAAGAATAAGCTCCAATGGCCACCAGAGCCAGGTCATCTGGAGGCACCTCCTTAGTGGCAACCACAAAACTCATGGTTCCAGACAAGTGCATAAGCCCCTTTCTGTGACATATTAGCAGCTGGAGCAAGATAGAGGCGGACCAAGATGACACTGATAGCCTACATTCTTTGAGAACAGCTCTATAGACCACTAAATGTGTGCCAAACCTGAAGCCGGCCCCTCAGTCCAAGGAAGCAAGTAAAGTGGCTTCCTTCACAGAAAGACTGGGGTGTGCCTCAGCCTACTACTACCTGTACAGTACCTGGAGAGTGGTAGTCTGTGGAGAGCTATCTCACCAATTACTAAAGCCCCACGGGCCCCGGAAATGCAAGCCCCTTGGCCACCAGAGCCAGGTCATCAAGTTGCATGCACCTGGGCATCACCAGCTGTAAAAACTGGGCGTCAGATGCATGTAAAGTCCCCCTCTGGGAGACACTCGTGCTCTGGAACATGGCAGAAGATGAGTATGAAAATAGCCCACCCTCCAAGGCGTCTGGAAAACATTACAGTCAGCTTCTCGATGCTTAGTTAGAAGTCTACCCCTCAGGCCACCATCGTGATGGTTAGCTCAGAGGCCTCCTTCACAGAAGGCCAAGCTCTTGGGTCTTTTGCTTTTTTCTGTACCCTGGGGGTGGTAGCTCTTTAAGAAGTCTTTCTCTCTTGGTTATAGTCCTGTGGAGTCCATTCCGAATTCAGGCAATGTATAGGTATCCCCTGGAAGCAGTCAAAAAAATTAAGGTTTCAGACAGAGATAGGAGCTCCTTTCTAGAGGACACTGATTATAGTCCCATGTGACCAGGGATGGAAGCTCCCCTGGCTTCTAGAGCCAGGCAATCAAAAGGGGTCTTCACGAAGCAGCCACAAAATTGGGCACCGGACATATGTAAATATTCTGGGAGATGCTGGTGCTCTGGAACACAGCAAAAGGAGAGCACAAATATGGCACCCACCAGTCTCTGCCACCAAAGAATATTCCACCAGGTTCCTGCTTGTGCGCGCTAAATTAGATGACTGCCCCTCAGGCTGATGCTTTAATATAAGCAGGGGTGCCTCTTTCACTTTGGTCTGGTCGTGGGTTCTGGGGCAGGGGGGTCAGCTCACCTGAGCCCCTAAAGGGGCATTTCTCAGATCAATTATCATCTTGAGTGTCTCGGGACAAAGTTAAATGTTGTAGGGCTCATCTGTCAGGTCCTAAAAGTGAAGGCTATCAATGTGAGATTTGAACACTTCGTTCCCCAGGGAGAAGCTCCAGGTTTGAAGCTCCCTTCTAGCTGTGGGTCACTGTGCAGGCGAAGGAGAAGATTGTGTCCCAGCCTCCCTCCCTACTTCCATGTAGTTTTGCTAGATATGTAGTGGTCAGTTTTCAGTTGTTTTTTTTTTTTTTTTTTTTTTTGAGAGAAATTGTTCTATATGCAGCAGTAGACTCAGTGTGTCTGTGGGAGGAGACGAGTTCAGGATCTTCTTATCTTGCCATCTTGAATCGGAACTTTTTTTTTTTCTCAAATAATTCTACTTACCCAAAGGGGTCCTATGACTTTACAACCACCACTCAGGTGAGGCTCTGGAAAGAGATGGTGAGGCCTGCCTGGCAACCCCTTCGCCACACCAACACTGAGCTCATAGGTTTGCCTGTGTCCTGTGCAGGCCATGGGCATGCCTCAACAGTGGGGCAGGCAGGCAGCAGAGATATCGGGGCTCAGTGGTACCCCTCTCTCAAGATTCACAGACCATCGCAGGGTCATCTGACTGACATATCAGAAAACATGCAAACCACTTTGTTTTCTTTAAATGTAGTTATAATGCAGAAGAGTTTAGGTCCAGGAGCACAACTGTACAGTAATTGGATACAAGGGTTGGTGGCCTGGCCCATGGCCTGCTGGGACAGGCCCATTGGAGCGTTGCCTCAATGCTGTCAAGGGATCGGAATCACAGGACAGGGCCCGGAGGTCCAAACCAAGCTGAAATCTGCCCCAGTCCCCCGGTCTTACCCCTGCCCCAAGACCCATCCAGCAGCCAGAGGCAGAGATTATTGGCTAAGAGTAACCTGGTTCAAGATGGCTGGACTCGTCTTCCACCTGCAACATAACAGTGAATGTGGATAAGCCCTCTGGGGGCCAGTGCCAGGGTGGGCAGCCGCTGGTGACAGCCACTCCATAGCCTCACCAGCCTGTGGGCCTGAAGGGGAGCTTGGCAGAGCCCCACACCAGCAGCAGGTGAAGCTAAGGTCCAGCATGGGCCCTGCAGGCATGACCATGCACTGCTCGCAAGAAAGGAAACTTCATTCACTGCATCTGCTTTTCAAACTGCTCAAAACAGTATGTGCATTTTTTTAAAGTTTTTTTTAACGTCTATTTATTTTTAAGAGAGAGAGGCAGACAGAACATGAGCAGGGGAGGGGCAGAGAGAGAAGAAGACCCAGAATCCAAAGCAGGCTCCAGGCTCCAAGCTGTCAGCCCAAAGCCCGATGCGGGGCTCGAACCCACAGACCCTGAGATCATGACCTGAGCAGAAATCAGAGGCCTAACTGATTGAGCCACCCAGAGGTGCCCTTAATACATGCATTTTTAAGTCTCCCTGAATGGGTCTTTTGAGTGTCAAAACGGTTTTCTTTCTCAATATAAAACAGGAAAACTACACGTGCTGTAAAAAGACTGGGGCGAATATTTCTTTACAGAAACCCCCAGGAGCTAGTGTGAGAGGCAGAGGAGGAGGATCTGAGGATAGGACTTCCTGTGTAAGGTCCAGCTCACTCCGATCTTCTCAGGCCCGGCCACAGCTCACCCGGCCTCTGGATGTGCCAACGGGCCAAATGCCAACTCTGCGTGGAGACAAAGAGCAATTCTGGTGTCCAAATCACATCACCTGAAGTCCTCAAGGGATTGCTTGAGGGATTGCTACCTTTGGTGGAAATGAAAGAGGGGACCCGAGGGTACAAGGGAGCACGAAGTGGGGAAAAGAGCCAGCGCTCTGCACTGCCAGGGCGGGGCAGATAGGTTCTCTGGGAAGCTGGGTGTCTAGAACAGTGAGAATTTCCTCACGCCAGGGTTCACCACCACCCCGCCCCTCTCTGAAATCACTGCTTCTCCACAACAGGGGGACGTGCTCACGCGCCATAGGCTCTTATGGATGACCTTACACAGCCTGGTGCTGGCGGGTGGAGATCCCCTTCTGAATCTCTTCCTTCCCACCCCACACCCTCCATGGGGGTGCCTTACCACCTCCAGCTCCCTGGCACTTCCTCGGTACTAGCCCGTAGTCAAAGGTCCCCATCTTCCACTCCAATGTTCCCTAAAATTCAATAATTTATGTACCATCCTTCATGACTTCCAACATCTCCAGTTACCACTGATGCCATGGTTTTCTGAACGTTTTTCTTTGACCAGCTTCAACTTAAAAGCATGCGGTTTTTAATGGAAAGTCTTCGTCACTACTAAACGGAAGCCAGTATCGCTTGCAAGCAACAGAAGAGAATATGAAATGCCAGAATATAACAATACAAAAAAAAAAACCACGCAGGAACTCCCAAAAGTCATCATGCTTAACATCTATGATGCTCTACCCCACTTTGGAAAGCACTCTCCCTATCTGGGCTTACTTGAGCCAACCAGCTAATCTCATCAATTTATCTGAGGCGAGATATATCCATCAGTTTTCTTTACCTAGCATCCTTCCCAGATAATAGGCATATTCCTGGATACCTTCACGATCAATCCAGAGGAGAAAAGTAGAAAAGTAAAAATTCTCAGAATTAAGCCATTTAGCCCCTGTGACTGGTAACCCTGTACCTCTCTTTTCTAAGCTTTCTCCTTAACACGGAAGAATGAATGAATGAATGAATGAATACATGAACAGATAAATGAATGAACATGCCTTAGACACTGAGCAAGGTCACCGGGAAATACATTTTTGGACTGTATAGGTTTCTGTTAGGTCCACTTACACGTAAGGACCCTCACTACACAACCCACCTATAAATACTGGACTTTTCATTTATTCTGAAAGTATTTGCAGAGTCCAAATAAGGACTCAGGCCTGGTGCCTGAGATCTCACTAGAAATTCAGAATATGAACTCCTAGCTTGGCAGAGGAATAATCAGACTTAGGGAATCCCAAATAACCCCTTGAGTTTTGTCAAGCCTGATGACCTTCACGGGTGGAAATAAAAGACTGTTTCAAAGTTCAATTAATGTGCAGTCTTGGGGCACCTGGGTGGCTCAGTCCTTTAAGCGTCTGACTTCAGCTCAGGTCATGATCTCACGGTTCATGAGTTCGAGCCCCACATTAGGTTTGCTGCTCCCAGACTGCCAGCACAGAGCCCGCTTCGGATCCTCTGTCCCCCTCTCTTTGCCCGTCCCCTGCTTGCGCTCTTCCAAAAATAAATAAATGTTTTTAAAAATGTGCAATCTTGAGATGTGAAATTCGCGTCTCCAGCCCACCGCCTAGCTTCCTGGTACTGTGGTAGTCAACACGCAGACACAGCCTGTCTCTGCTCTGAGCATCCAGACCCTGTCAGGAGCAGAGGTATCTGCCTGATGGATTGCTCACTGTCAGGAAAGGTGGCTGTGCACATGCATGAGATACACAAGGTGGCTCGTAAAACTTATGAGGCATGCTCTGTGCTGTGACCTGGGTGAGGGATGGTTCAGCTTCGGTGGAGGGATAATTAAAAACAATTAAGTGTTACTGGAGAGATGGCAGAATTCAGCTCAGACTTCAAGGGTGTGCAAACCTGGTCTGGGAGAGGGCCAGGAGCCTGAGACCTACACCTCATTTACTTAAGAAAAACAAAACCACCACCACCACCATCATGAACAACAACGGATTGTTGAGCCATGGGCAACCCTGTATATTGACCAGTTGGTGGCACCCTCCGGGCTTCATCCAATGGGGTCCGAAAAGCACTGTTGCCCCCCTGTGCTTCCCAAGACGCTGGGATGGCTGCCTGTTGGAGGCACCCCATCGGGTTCCTTCGCTGTGTTCCCAGACAGTGCCTAAGTCAAAGCACCCATCACCTCATTCCTTTCTCTATGTCTTGTCCATCACCATAAGGGGAAGGGTCTAAGGAAATGAGGCGAAAGGCAGAAGAAAGTGGTCTACAGAAGACTGAATGGGAGACAGACCACAGTACTTAAGAATGGAGTAGGACCACATGAAACATGGAGTTCTGGGGGATACGGTGGAACAGAGCCAAGGAGAGACCGGCAAAGGCAAGGAGTAGGTTCTGCTTTACAACCGGACTGACGTGAACAATATATTGCCTTGGTTTCTTAGCAAACTTGGAATACTACCACTCAGAAAGTGGTTGCAAGTACCCAGTAGGTGGTCAATAAATGATAGCCGCTCTAACAATCATTTATAATTACTCTTTTGTTATTTTTTTAAGTTTATTCGTTTATTATTTCTGAGAGGGAGAGAGAGAGCATGAACACAAGCCGGGGAGGGGCAGAGAGAGAGAGGGAGACAGAGAATCCAAAGCAGGCTCCAGGCTCTGAACTGTCAGCACAGAGCCCAACGTGGGGCTCGAACCCACAAACCATGAGATCATGACCTGAGCCGAAGTCAGACCCTAAATCAACTGAGCCACCCAAGCAACCCCATTACCATTTTTGTTACCCTTAATATTACAACCTACTTGATAAATTTGTGTCCCTCTCTAATTGTAACTATAGGTGTTTTCTTGGGAGGGGTGGGGAATAACCATTGTTATCACGCCATCCCCTCCAGAATGAGATAGAGAAGAGAAAGGCCTGAATTAAGATTAAACATACCAAAACTTTTGTAGAAAGCATGAAACTAGGGATTCTAGATACCTGGGCTCTTCACTGGCTGCATCCCCAAAGGAAAACAAGAGTGAAGATTTTACACACATGGTGTTAGTTATTTTCATCACCACCTGCTTAGAGTTTAATGGGGGGAGGGGGGAGGAAGTTTGTATATCACAGCCGTCAAAATATACTGTAGGTTGTATTGCTTCTGACTAAGGAAAGCAAAAATTTATCCAGCCCCACCCCAGACACCTCAAAGAACTTCAAAAGCTTTTTAAAACTGTCAACAGAGAAGAATAGCACCTTTGTCTTAGAAGCACAAATGAATTTCTTTCTAAAATAAACAGGAGTCGTCTTACGAGGGGAAAGTACCCACAATATGAATTGTATATGGATCTGTGAGAGTACCTATGGGGTCGTACATAAGGCAAAAGAAAGCTTGTGACAGTAGATGGGTCTGTGTCTATAGACTGAAGGAAAAATCTGGAAATAAAGTCACTTTTGAATTTCTCTTTCATCTTGTAGGGAAAAAGAAAAAAGCACAATCAGGAATCCATTAACCACCAAGCCCTCCTAACTACACCTAATGTTTCTCCAGTTCATCCATTTCACTTTATTCTTTTGCTGCCAGCATCTTCCAGAGAGTTGCAATCAATTCTTTCATGTCCTACTGTGAATGCTTCCTAACTGGTCTCTCAACATTCATTCTTATTTCCCTTTCAACCCCTTTTTTCCACATGCCTGTTGGAGTCCTACAGTAAAACTTAAAACCCAATCCTCACACACTTGATTAAAATCCTTTTCAGACACATCATTGTTCTTAGACTACAGACCAAAACCCTTCTCGAAGCACTGCAAGATCCAGGCTCCGTCTACCACATCAGCTTTGTCTTCCGGCCTCTGCCCAATACCTGCCGGGCTGGATCTGGACCCGGATCACTCTCCATTTCTCTGTTCCCTTTTACCTCAACTCACTTCTCCAAGAAAGCCTTCCTGACCTCCCAGCCCTGGTCAGATCCTTCCAAAGACACCTGTACTTCTCTATTCACAGCATGTATCCCAACTGAAAATAAGTAATTATAAAATTAATAATGGAGTGTCTATGGGACGCCTGTGTGGCTCAGTCGTTTAGGCGTCCGACTTCGGCTCAGGTCATGATTTCATGGCTTGTGAGTTTGAGCCCCCCCGTCGGGTTCTGTGCTGACAACTCAGAGCCTGGAGCCTGCTTCAGATTCTGTGTCTCCCTCTCTCTCTGCCCCTTGCCTGCTCACACTCTGTCTCTGTCTCAAAAATAAACAAACATTAAAAACAATTTTTTTTCATAATGGAATGTCTATTTTCTCCTGGTAAGATAAAGGACCTATTAGGGCTGGGATGGTGTGTGTCTTAACCATTTTCCCAGAGCCTAGAAAAGTGTCAGGTACATAGTAATAGTCACTATTTATTATTGAGTACTTACTATGTGCTAGAAACGGTTTTAAGAACTTATATGTATTCACTAGAGTAATCTTCATAAAGCCCTATGGGTTAGGGGTCACTAGTACCCCGCTTTTATATTTGAAAAATATCTAGGCATGGGGAGAATTAGAACTTCTCAAAGGCCAATTCTAAATTGATCAAAGGTCATGTAGCTTTGGGTGTAGAGCTGGAATTGGAACCCAAACAGATTAACTTAAAACTTTCCTTAATTACAATTCCACATTACCACAAAGTGGACATTCCACAAGTGTTTGTTAAATTGATTGGCCTGTTTGGCAAAAGATATGCACCAAGCGAGTTTGCAACATTTTTATTTTATTTTATTTGTATTTGTATTTTTTTAATGTTTACTTTTTACAGAGAGAGAGAGAGAGACAGAGCATGAGCGGGGGAGGGGCAGAGAGAGAGAGGGAGACACGGAATCTGAAGCAGGCTCCAGGCTCTGAGCTGTCAGCACAGAGCCCGACGCGGGGCTCAAACTCACAGACCGCGAGATCATGACCTGAGCCGAAGTCGGACGCTCAACCAACTGAGCCACCCAGGCACCCCAAGTTTGCGACATTTTTAAAAGCTGAAAATTTATGAACCCTCTTGGCCAAAAAGTGGACCTAGGGTTACAAGCGTGAACACATGTGCCCTTCACAGATTCCATTTTTCCTTCAGTTGCAGAAAATACAAAAACTTGAGGCAGATTTATAGATTAACAGGATTCCAAAGCAAAACTTCTGATCTGGATTAATACATGGTTACAGTGTCTCTTAGACCAATGCTGGTCAAAATTTAATTGGCAAGTGATTGATAGATTAACTCAACAAATGCACTTGTGAAAAATGAAGATCCTGATTTAGGAAGCCGGGGCTGGGGCCTAAGACTCAACATTTCTGACAAGCTCCCAAGTCAGGTCCCTGCCACTGGCCCACAGACCATACGTTGAGTAGTGAGGCCTGAGACAATCTCTCAAATAACGGTTTCAGACTTTTGAGAAGACTGGAGAACAGTTGATTTGAAATTGAGCTCTCTGGCAAGTGCCTGTAATCTAAACCCTCAGTAACATTAATTGCAGAAACTCATTTGCTTTAGTCACTAGATTTTCCAGAAACACCAAAACGTGAAGGGATTTCTTGCTGTATGAGACGACCTCAGCACCCTTGCACAGAGGTGGCCTCCATGAGAACTTGCACACACAGCCAACATTGTCCACAAGAAGCATTTGGATTTGCTTCAATACTTGAGTACTTAGTAGACACCCAAGGGTTTTCAGCGATAAGATAGGGTTTCAGACAATTCTTTGGCAGTTACAACCATTCTTCCTATTAAGTCTTTGATGCACACCAAATTAATAAATGGAAAAGAACAAGGAAATGGGGTGCCTGGGTGGCTCAGCCGGTTAAGTATCTGGCTCTTGGATTCAGCTCAGGTCATGATCTCATCGAGCCCCTCATCGATCTCTGCTTGGGATTCTCTCTCTGCCGCGCCCCCCACTGGTGCACTCGGTCTCTCTCTCTCAAAATAACTAAATAAACGTAAAAAATTTATTAAAAGACAAAAATGTTCCCTCACCACTCCTTTTAAACGTTGTACTCAAAGTCCTAGCTAACACAGTAAGACAAGAACAGGAAGTAAACAGACAAAATCAAAAGCTGGTGGGAAAAACACCTTGGGAGACAGCTTGGAAGTTTATTCCAAAACTAAGCCATCCAACCCAGCAATTGTGTTCCTTGGTATTTATCCAAAGGGGTTGAAAGCTTACGTCCGCACAAAAACCGGCACACTGATGCTTATAGCAGTTTTATGTATAATTGCCAAAACTTGGAAGCAACCAAGATGCCCTTCATTAGGTGAGTGGCTAAGCTGTGGTACATCCAGACAGTGGAATGTTCTTCACTGCCAAAAAGAAATGAGCCATCAACTCATGAAAAGACATGGAAGGACCTTAAACTCAAATTACTACGCGAAAGAAGCTCATCTGAAAAGGCGACATAATGTATGATCCCAACTATAGGACATTGTGGAAAACAATAAACTATGAATACAGTAGAAAGATCAGGGGTTTCCAGGGGCCAAGGGAGATGGGGAGGAGTAGGTAGAGCATGAGATTTTAAGACCAAGAAACTACTCTATATCCTATAATGGTGGATACAGGTCGTTACATATTTGTCTAAAGCCGTAGAACGTACAACGTCAAGAGTGAACCATTATGACAACTACAGACTTGACGGGATTACGGTGAGTCAATGCAGTTGATCAATTGCAACAAATGTACCACTCTGGTGGGGATGTGCATCATGGGGGAGGCTCTGTGTGGGGGCAGAGTACACAGGAAATTTCCGTACCTTCCCCTCAATTTTGCTGTGAACCTAAAGCCACCAAATCTTACAAATAAACTGAAAAATAAAATTGCTTTCACTGTGGCTGGGGGAATGTGGAGAATGGAAAACCAGAGCATACCTTTCTGGAAAGACCTCCCCAAATGAACAAAGAAACACAGATGCAAATATGGAGAACAAATCGGTGGTTACCAGAGGGGAGGGGTTGGACGACAGTCAGAGTAGGTAAAGGGGATTAAGAGATACAAACTGCAGGGGCGCCTGGGTGGCACAGTCGGTTAAGCATCCGACTTCAGCCAGGTCACGATCTCGCGGTCTGTGAGTTCGAGCCCCGCGTCAGGCTCTGGGCAGATGGCTTGGAGCCTGTTTCCGATTCTGTGTCCCCCTCTCTCTCTGCCCCTCCCCCGCTCATGCTCTGTCTCTCTCTGTCTCAAAAATAAATAAACGCTGAAAAAAAATTTTTTAAAAAGAGATACAAACTGCAAATAAGTCATGGGGACAAAAAGAACAGCATAGGGAATATAGTCAAAAATACTGTAATAACGCTGTATTATGACAGATACTTATACTTATCATCTTGAGCAATGTATAATGTATAGAATTATCTAATCATAGGCCATATACCTGAAACTAATATAACGATGTAGGTCAACCACATTTCAATTAAAAAAAAAAAAAAAGACCTCCCCACGTAGCCATATTGATACACTCTGGGGCGCTTCTTGAAAAACTCCTTCAAGGTCCCCTTGAAAGGTCCTCGAAAACCACCGCGAAATCACATGGAATGAATGATTCAGATCTGTGTTACTTGTAGGTCACTGCAATAGTCTGTTTCTGAAGGCTAGGCATTGGGTGCCAATGCACTGACTTCAGGAATTTAAGAGTTAAAGAACTCTAGCCTCAAAGGCTCCTTCCCTCTCCAAGATTTACATCTGCTATTCTAGAAGTCTAGGATTCCATTCTTTTCTAACTTAATTAGGGCTGGGCGTTTAAAGACAGCATCAAACATTTTGATATTTGTCCATCCTTCCATCTCCCAGGGTAAAGAGGCTGTTTTGTTTAGGGGGCTCTCGTGTGCCAGAAGTCACTGGTAATGAGTCTGATAATTATACTCCTGCTGCTGAGAACCTAGACCTGCCCATTCTTTCACCCTCTTTCAATTCCGACGTGTGGTTTTGGGTTTTTGTTTTTTTTGTTTGTTTGTCTTTTTTTTTTACAATATTAACTTTTCACATAACTGCTAGGAATTGCAGGGAGCAGACAGCTGCAGCTCAAAGTGGTAAAACAAAGGAAAGGAGGAGAAAGGAAAAAAACCTCCACTGCTGAGGCTGTTTTTTCTTTTTTTTTCTTTTTTTTTTAAGGGAGGGAGAAAAAGATTTTGTATTTCATAACAGAGAGCATTACAACGATGCAGCCACACACAATGAAAACCTTGTGTTTTATTAAAATGAAAAAGCTTGCTCAAGGCCTCCATTACTCATTTCCGGACAGAATGGCAAAACTTCAAGTTTGAAAAGACTCAAGTAGCTGCAATCAAACTTTCCCTGGTAGCAGCTGATAACACAGCACTTTCCAGAAACCCATTTTGCCCAATCGTGCAGCTCAGGCTCTTTTCGGGACTCCCGGAGGCTGAGCTCTGCACAAAAGGGGTAGCCGCAGAGAAACCCAGAAACACTTGGGGCTGGAAGAGTCTTCCCCACTCTCGGAGGGTGAGAACCAACAGGCGACTCAGGCAGCGAGGATAACCGCCGTACCTACCGGGATGCAAAGTCAACATTTCACTACCCCGTGTCCTCCCACTGCAAAAAAAAAAAAAAAAAAAAAAAAGGACGAGGGCAAAGCCGCCCCCCGAAACCTGCTCACCCAGTTCATTTTCCCAGTCAACTGGAGGGCCGGTGTTCAGAGACACGGAGGAAGACGTCAGGTAGCAAACAGCAAACCTCATGCCAGTTTCTCATTTAAGTTGGGGAACAGGCACCTGGTCTTCATTAACATTGCTGCTGTACTTAATGCGTTGCAGGTGTGAAAGTGTGTGGCTGAAATCTGACAAAACACCTGTCTTTTGTGGCACCATTAGATCTGCCTAGTGTGGGACACGACCCCCTCGGGTGTGCTTTCTCCAGCCTTGAAAGCCACAGTAAGCATTGTCCTGTAATTACAAAATCAGAGTCATCATTGCTGGGAAGAATTCCTTAACAAATTATACCTAATTAGTCTGAAATTACCTTTAATTCATGGTGAAACCATAGGCTTAACTGTGTTCTATAACACCTTCCTTTTTATCTTTATGCAAATATGATTATACACTATCAAACTGGCACCACCAGGCATAAAAAACAGCTGCAGCTAGTTCTTTGGTTACTAAATGGGAACTGGACGGGTGCCATTGATTATGTTTTCTGGAATGCTGCATCAAAAAAAAAATAATAATAATATCAGCCAGTTCCTTCCCTGCGAGCTCCAGTCTTCTTCCCCGCCCACAGGATCCTAATTGAAAGCTTCGAGATTGATCTCCCTTGCCCAACCCCCCCCCCCCACCTCCTCACCACATTTACTGCAGACACACGTGTACATCTTCTGCCGCCCAATCTTTCAGGATGTCATTAAGTGTCAAAACATGTCTCATTTTATTTCTGATCACGGCATCTTATCATATGGCTTCTTCAGTTCTCATTCCCATCTCAGAGCCTCAGGAACCTTTTGATTCCATGCTCTTTGGTTCACGTACTTTGGTTTCAAAGATTACTTGACTAGGAGGGGGTCGTCTAAGAGCTTCACATATACTCCTTCTTGAATCCTGGCGACGAGCCCAGGCACTAGGACTACTGTTATCATCCCCCTTTGGTAGATGAGGAAACTGAGGCAGAAAGAGCTTATGTATCTTGCATGAAGTCAGCCAGCCAGCCAGAAGAGACAAAGCCCAGATTCTGACTCAAGCCATCTGTCTCTGGTTTGCTCTTACCCACTATGATGTGCACTGTCAGTGATGCCCACGGTCTCTCTGTTTGACACTGATCGTTTTCAATTCTCCTGTAACACTGAACATACCACTGTAGGAATTTTTTTTCCCAGTTTGTTGGCATGTGATGGTGTAAAGTATCATTCTTATCAGAGGAAGAAATCATGACCATGTCCTCGCCTGGTTCCATACACTTAGTATAGTGGTTATATTTCCTTCCCTACGCCCCAGGAAAGCATTTTGAGAACCAAAAGCTTGTTTTCTGTTTCTATCAAGACCAAACGATGTTTGCATGTTATCACTAGTACTGGGGTGTGTGTGTGTGTGTGTGTGTGTGTGTGTGTGTGTGTCTTAATTGGATTATACTTGGGTAACTTTTGCTCTAGTATGAAGAATTTTCGAGATACTTTCTCAAAGTAAGCCAGAGTTTAATTCTCCGGAAATCAATTAAAAATACAAAATCCTTCTTGAGAGTTTTAAGGTCTGCTTCTTCTTCCTCCATTCTCTGGATAATTCCTTGGAAAGTCAGCCTTGGCCTTCAGTCATTCCCATCCTACAAACAACAGCGGACCATGTTATTCCTGACTTCAACCCAACCCCAGCTTCTGTGAAGACTGTTAACTTTAAAAAAGAAACTCGGACCACATCTAGGTTACTTTCCAGCAAGCTATGCTTTTGCAAGTAAAAAAAAAAAAAAAAAAGAAGAAGAAGAAGACATCAATTTCTTGAACAATTTCAGGCACGGTATGCAAAGCCGAACACGTATCAGGGGCAGGCAGACGTACCAGGCACCTCTGCAGGAGGTCCTGACAGTGACCTGGAAGGCAGTGGTGAACTGGTTAAAAAAATAATTACAACAGGACCAGCAATAAGGTTTTGGCTGAACACTCCTTTTGCTCAGTACCAACCAATTAAAATAAAAGCATTTTCTTGATGGTTGTTCATAACAGATATCCAGACCCATCTGTGGCTATTTTATTTATGGCTTTGCTGTTCTTCGCCAACAACAAGTTGGCTAAAAATCAGATTTTAGAATCTTAATCAGAATCAAAACATTGTCTTCTCATTTGACGCCTCCATTCAAGTTCACGTTACTGCCGTGTGGAAAATGGAATCTGCTTTCGGGAGGCCGACCCTAACTCCTGCACCATGGTAATCTACACAGCCAGCCCACAGCTGTGGGATGAGCTGTATTTCTTTACAGTATTTTTATTAGGCTGATTCCCACAAGTTTAAGAACGTTGTAATTGGAGACACTTCAGGGTCACATTAGACTGAGCCCAATAAAATAGGAGGAGGAAACTGAACTCTGCTCACCCCTTCCCGTGAAGTTTAGAATTTTCAACTCCTTTCAAAGCAGAGGATGTCCCTTTCCAAGTCTTTCAAGTTTTGTAAACACTGCAAGTGCTACTGGCCTCCTTTTAATCAGTAAGGGCCGCCAGCTTACGTTTATTATTCCTAATTATTAGACCCTCCGCAAGAGAACACTAGGGCCGACAATTTATATTAGTAATGGCTCAACCTGATTGGTCAGCGGTGTAATCCCCTCCTCCTTTTTTTTCCTACTCTTATTGTTTATGATCATCTCTAACCTTCACACTTCGCTGTGCCGTGTCCCCACCCCCCACCCCCGGCCCCACTAATGACTTTCTATGACACTATTTCGCGGTTTGGAATTACGGTAACCATGGCTGGGTCCACATGCCGCTGAAACATCCTGTGGGGAAAGGTGGAAATTTGGTTCAACATCTGGGTGTTTGAGCTGCAGAAAGCCAAACATCTGGATGTTCCCAAATATTTTTTTTTTCAAATATTTGGAAACAGCCACAGATTTTTCCCCCATGTAGACAAAACATCCAGATGATAAACCGAATGCTTCTTTTTTTCATCTGGGTATTTGACCACTGAGTTTTCTCTGAGTCTTCTGGGTAAGAGTATCCATCTAGCTGTTTTGTAAGGCTGTTATTTACACCCAAATAAGGGGGAGGGGGGGCACATCGTCTAGCTCCAAGGCCCATCTTTACAGTTTTTCAGTGATTTTCAGTAGGTTTGCAATAATTTCACCAGTCCGAAACACAAATGACATCTTTTAAAGAAAAATCTCTTCACCACCCCGTCTATCCTTCAATCTAGGAAGAGTTAAGTGTTGGATCTCAGCAAAGGGCGTTTCTTAATCCAGCTTTCACACCTTACGAGGATATTTTTGTTGCCACTAGAAGTTCTTTTTGAGGCTCCTGTCTCTATTTCTTTCCCAGAAATTCTCCTTTGGTCTCCTCCAGGAGTCTTGCTTCCAGAGACTGACACAGCTCATCTAGGAGGTGGATATATTAAAACACTCAACTCTTGGGGCACCTGGGTTGCTCAGCCAGTTCGGTGGCCAGCAAATGACAGAAAATAAAACGGGGCCCCACAAGCGACTCGCAGTAGGACCCGAAAAGCCCTGAGGCTCACGGAAGCCACTCCCCTTTTCTCTCTCTGCTGTCAAGCGGCCACCCCTCTGCCTATTGTCCATCGTCTCTCTGTGCCTTGGTTTCTTCACATACAAAAGGAGGAAAGGGATAGTATCTACCTTAAAGGTAGATCTCTTAGAGAATGCCCGTCACATAACGAACACACAATAAACGGCACGCATTGCTGTTGTTGATTATTCATTCTCTTCGCAAACCATCTCTCTGGCTTGCTCAGCGCCAGTGACTTCTGAATCACCACATTGAAATGACAGCCCAGCCCCCGGCTCCCCAGGTTTGTCTGTTTGTCTGATTCCTGTTCTCTCGGTCAACCGGTGATTTTGAACTCAATTTGAGATTCTCAGGGGAGCAGATCTACTGAGCCCAGCTTGGGGCAGGTGTGTACCTCGGGCCCTGTCAGCTGTCACCTGCCCAGGGAGGCCGTGGTGCCCGTTCACTCGTTCCTGAGTTTGCCTGAGCAAATTCCTAGGGAAAGGAAGAAAGGGAGAAAACAGAGGACATTCCCAATGCAGGTATCCAAATATTTAACTTGGTCATCATCTGTCCTTATAGTCTAAAGTTAGAACATACAGCTGAGCATAAGATTAGCATAATGCAGGTAGACTTGTGAGATTTTGGTTTTTTTCATACATTTTATACATATATTATGCTTTTTACAAATATAAAATTATACTCTGCATTTCGGCTGCAGTCACTTTTTTCCCCCTTACTAACCTACTGTGAACATTTGTCATGTTGCTAAGTATTTCTCTGCAATCTTTCCCTTAATGGCAACATAGGATTGATTAAATAAAAATAAAGCCTAATATAATACAATAACATGTTATTGAATAGTGAGATGATTTCAATTTTATAACTTACAACGGGCACTCTAACATAGTCTCGTTTGCATAAATCATTTTTTATCTTTAATGAAACAAGAAGTAAATGTATACATGATCATTTTATTTTCGGTTTCATTTGGATTATCTAAGGGATTATCTATTTTCTTTTCTTTTTGTTCAAAAAAACACCTCTTGGGGAGCCTGGGTGGCGCAGTCGGTTAAGCCTCCGACTTCAGCCAGGTCACGATCTCGCGGTGCGTGAGTTCAAGCCCCGCGTCGGGCTCTGGGCTGATGGCTCAGAGCCTGGAGCCTGTTTCCGATTCTGTGTCTCCCTCTCTCTCTGCCCCTGCCCTGTTCATGCTCCGTCTCTCTCTCTGTCCCAAAAATAAATAAACGTTGAAAAAAGAAATTCAAAGAAACACCTCTTGGGTGTATTTATCATCCATCCGTCATTTAGCCAAGCTTCAAGGGGGGTTAAGCTAAGTGCGTCAAAGATAAAAGTCAAGGACATGGTAAGATTCCAGGAGCTGATGAGAACATTTGTTGCCTATATCATCATTATTATTAATATTTTAATGAAATTAACGGTCTGTTCTTGTGGCCACATCAAACTTTCTGAGAATGCTAACCTATTCTGCAAGAGGCAAACCATCACAGCTATGTCATCTACCTGCTTACAGAGTACAAAGTTTAATATGGGACTGATAAATAAATATTGTTAATTATATTACCCCAACGTTAATTTATTTATTTTGCCTGCTCCGTGTGTCAAGTAGAGAGGCCGAACAGAGTTTCTTACTACTATTGGACCTGACCATTTCTCCTTGTTTCGTAACGTTTTGCTGCATTATCTACTGCCATGATATATTCAGAACCTATTATAAATTCATTGCAGATTGAGACTTCAAATGATTACCTTGACTTTCTTTGTCCTATTCATTATTACTTGACATAAATTCTGCCCAGCCATATGCTAATATTGCTAACCCTACTTTATGTGTCTGAACTTGCCCAAGATATTGCTGCCCAAACTTTTATTTATTTACTTATTTTTACCTTTTTGCACTCCTTTAATATAGCAAAGCCTACGGGGCTGCTGTAGGTTCTGTGCTTCTGAGCAGGATTTGTACTATTTATACTAATCAGAACTGATTCGTTTTACTAAAAGAAAAATGTCCATAAAAATTCTATCATGGCTCTCGTACAAACGTAGACATGAACGCACATTAAATATGTTCTTGAACTCACGAAGGAACCGGACAGATGTCATCGCCAGTTCAAAAGAGAATGTGGAGAACAGGCACATTTATTGATCAGGAATATTGACATGGATGTGCAAATGGGGGCAAAATGGTTTTGGGGGGCTGTGGGGAGGCAGTTCAGCAGATCAGGTCAGGACAGAATTTGCATGTTTATAGACAAGAATTAATTTGCACTGCTATCAGTTACCTACAATTTACAGTTCTAAAACGACTCAAACAAAAGGAGAGGCTAGAATTAGTTAACCTGGAAGGGCATGCTCTATGGAAACGAGGCATAGATTTCCAGTAAAGAACACATTTTCCTGCCATTTCTTCCTGTCACTTTTGATACTTTCGGTCTTTTTCAATCCTTCCTCGCTGTTTTATTTTCTATTTTCTTCAAGTGATTTTTCTCCCTCTCTTCCCTCTACTTATTTATAAGAAATTACTCTCCCACTGGTTATATTTTTCAACCATGTATAGAAATTATTTTCCTCTAATTATTAACTTTAAGTGGAAACAGATTTCTTACATGAGAAAATGACAACTTTTTTGTGATACACTCCAGGATTTGAGGTCTAGTTTCTTGCTTATATTATATTACATATATATATAATTAATAATATAATATAATATAATATAATTAAGTATATAATTATAATCAATAATTATACAGTCTATTTATAATTAATAATCGTATAAATAATATAATTATAATTAATAATCATATAAACAATATAATTATTAACACTTATTATTTCCTTAATTTACCATTAAACTTTGTGTTTTTTGGTAATAGCCCTCATCTCTCTGAATTTTATTACTTCTTTTTTCTTGAGTGTGTGTGTTATGTGCATGTGTGTTCGTCTCGTAATTGTTAGAAAATTTTGTGTATATTTTTAAAAGAAAGCGTACATGCACTTTTTGTTTTGTGGGCTTTTGTATCTCCAATAAAATGTTTCTGTTATTTTTTAATGTGAATAAAGCCTAGCTATAGTATAGACATCTTCAGTGATAATCTCCCCCCACCCCTCCACCCCCTGCCATTTAAAACTCTTAGGAAATCACTTCATAGACTTCTGGTGATTTGTAGTACAGAGGAAATATCTGAGGCTAGATGGGTTTTATTTTTTCTTTTGTAGACAACTAGTCTTTTCTGCCTAGATGCATGTCGGATTGATTTTTATTTTCATCTTGAAGTTTAAGACTTTCATCAGAAGGCATCCATTCTTTGAATTACTTTTATTAATATTTTCTGGGGTTGGTTGATCTCACTCAGTTTGTATAACCAGAACTTTGTCCACTAGCCCGGCCAAATGTTATTTATTTTTTTTCAAATATTGCTTCCCTTCTATCTATTCTGACATCCCCTTCAGTAATACGTGCTCTCTCTAAGCCAGATCTCAGAAATACATCCTCTAAATTACTTACCTCATCTCATTGTTCTAATTCTTTGTCACTTACCTCTGCATTCTGGGAGATTTTTATCAAGCATACATTGCATAACCTTGATTTGATTTACGATGGTGTTATTTCTACTCCTACTGCATTTTTAAACTCTGTTCTTAAGTATTTACTTTAAAATAGGGGTTTTTTTTTGTAACTCATTTGAAATTTCTGCTTGCCTCTCACCTCAGTTCCAATTTCAAATCTGTTTATTATATTATCATCTCATCTTGCAAGTTTTATTTTATAAAACTCATGGTTTTCCAATATTTGCAAAACCACAAACTAGTTTATAAAATATATTTGTTTTCTTCAATGGCTTTTGTCAAATATGTTTTTCTGCATAAATACTATGATCCAAGTTGTGCGTGGATGTGTGTGCATGCATGTGAAGTGGTGTGTGTGTGTGTGTGTGTGTGTGTGTGTGTGTGTGTGTATATTTGTATGTATTCAAAAAGCTAAAACCTAAGACCGGAGGAAAAGAACAAAAGGAGCCCAGCAAGATAATTAGTAACACATAACCCTGGAAAGTATCATCCTTGATTATTCTAGGTGCTTCTGAAAATAGAACTGCAAGGCGGAAAAAAAAACATACACAAAATAAGGCTAAAAACAGGAGACATGTTGAAAATCTTTGTAAGAATTTCTTCTGACACTCCATTTAGTCAGCCAAGCCCTAGAGGACCATTCCTGGTAAGATTATGTCTCTGCAGAGACAAGACCAGTGAGAATCCAGGATCAGAGTCCTCGGGCATAGCTGAAGGTAAAGGTGAGATATCATCCTGAAAATGGAAATGGAAGGCCAGGCAAACCACACGAACTAAGCTAGGAGACCACCCCCCCAAACCCAGAAGAGAGAGTGGAGGCTTCCTCTCTAAAAATAGCACCCCTCCCCACCCCAAAAAAGACCATCCATAATGACACTCCAAGGCTACCCGCTGACAAGCCCTGCACAGGACAATTTTAATCTTCATTTTACATACAAACATACGGCCAAAGTTCACCACGCATTTGAGAAAAGCCTCTGACAGGAAAGACTGGCTAAAATAAACAAATAAAATACACTTGGAGGAAACAAAGACAATGAAGCAAGCAGCAAAAAATGTTTAGAAAAAATTTTAGATAGTATTAATAGTCTCAAAGTAGTCAGAGAAGGTTTTTGTATCACGAAATGACAACATGCTGGCCTTTTTAAAAGCAACTTTCAGAGAACAAGTAAATAAAAAATGTTTTAAAAGATGAGAAGATAGTGGAGAAAATCTCCAGAAAGTGAAGCAACCACACAAGAAAAGATGCAAAATAGGAGGGAAAACATTAATACAATCAGAGGCGTCTAAGAGGCCCAACGTGTAAATAACAGGAATTCTAGAAGAAGGAAAATTAAAAAAAATAAAAGAAAATCAAGAAATCATTAAAGCGATAACACAGTAAAAGTTGCCGTCTCCAAATAAGATGGGTTTCCAGATTATGAAAGTCCAAGTGCCCAGCATATCAAATAAACCAACTACAGGAAACGTCTTTGTGCAATTTCAGAATACTGGAGATAATGAGAAGAGCCTAAAGGGTCCCAAAGAAAAATAATAAGTCATTTGAGAAAAGTAGCAGATAAAAATAGCATTTGAGTTAGCAACATCAGCAGCTAAATGGTGAAGGAGGAAGGTCTTCCAAATCCTGTCAGCAATTATTTCCAAGTCAGAACCCCAATTCCAGCCAAATTATAAATCAAATATCAAAGCCACATGAGAATCATTTCAGGCTTTCAAGGTCTCTGAAAATGTTTCTTCTATGCTCCTTTTGCAGAAAGTCATTTGTACATGCGCTCCATCAAAAACAAAGGAGCAAGCCACAAAAGAGGAAAACATAGAAATCTGAAAACTAAAGGTCTCATACAGTTAGAGACTAAGGTAAATGTAGAAACTGGCGAAGGGATATCCCAAGACAACATCTGTGCAGGAAGCCTAGAGAGATAGAGAGAGAGAGAGAGAGAGAGAGAGAGAGAGAGAAAATGGAGTGCCCAGGAGCTATATGCCAAGACTGTTTGACTCTCATTAAGGAGATTTACTTTTCATTTGGAAAACTTAGCAATAAGTTAGTTATAGACAGAGAAACTAAGCAAACAAACAGAGGGGAAGCAATTGTCAACTCCAGACAAAACAAAAAGTTGTACAGGAAAAAAAAAAAAATGATACAAATGATACATAAGTGGCTCCACTGTGAACACTATTTACATAATTACAATAATGTAAATAGAGTGTCATTGTGATTATAATGAGAAAAGTGGGAGGAAGAACCTATCTCCTATAGTAAGAAATAATATCTGAAAAACTAATTTCTGAAAACAATGGCATTAGGTGTGAGTTAAATGTATAGGTAGCTACTGAATGATTGCCTTAGAGGAATGAGAATTGGCGACCAGGAAAAGGAGCCTGGCGTGGTACGTCTTTCAGCTGGCCTTTGAAACTACTACTAAATACATTACTTTGGTAAAAAAAAAATTAACTTTAGATTTACAGTAAGCGCAACCTAAAAGGATTGTACTCAAAATACGTTTTTCCTTCAGATTTTATTTCAACTGTACACCCATTTCTCTGGGACTCAAAATTATTCACAGGACCCATCTTTTTCCCCTCATTTCTTATATTAGAACAGTAAAAAGCTTATTCCGGACTGGTGTTTCCCTTAGAAAAAGGGTGGGAGTTTCTCCTTGGCTTGCGTTTGGAGGGCACCTTTCGGATTTTCACGGTGAGGGGCTTGAAGGGCACGGGAACAGAGATGAGGTCTGGAGGTTCTGGCAGGGTTGAGGGAAGGGGTTTCGACACAACGATTTCTTCCACATCCAAGGTTAGACCGGCTGTGGGGCAGCTTCCTTCTAGGAGCAGGAATGATCTCCCCGACTGTTCAAGAGAGTTCCTTCACGTTCTTTGTCAGCCCTCTGCTTCCAGGGCCCTAAGGCCCAGGCCCAGTGCTCCAGGCAACTCTGCATCTCATCGGGGGAGAACTGCGCCTTCCCAGGGAGCTTTTCCTCTATAACTGATGCCGCCGCACAGGCTGGCATTTTAATGGGACTGCCCACATCCGTGAATCTGCAGGTCAGATTTCTTCACGAAGCTCCCTGCTGCATCAGTTAAGATCATTTCAGCCTAAGAAAATGACTTTTCCAGAGCTGCTGCCACCAGGGCTTCTGGAGGCTTCTGCTCCGTTCATCCAGCCTCCCAAATGTCTCACCTCACTTCTGCTGACAGTGGGGGGAGAAAGAGGCTCCAAATGCTGCTTTCTCCATCATTTTACACCTTTCTCTGCCTCCAGGCCGGCCTCTCTCGGTTCTCAAGTTGCCCGTAAGAACCAACATGTCTTCCTCTTACGTCTCACAGAGTCACAAAACTCCCTGGCAAATTAAACAGTATTCCACCTCGAGGGGTCCTTTGTTCGGAACTCGGTTGAATCTAGTAGGAATTGCTCATGGTTTCTGACATTTGAATAATTGCTCTATTTCCCAGCTGTCAATGCGGACGAACATTTTATTCATGAATTTTAAGTTTGTCTACATCTTTTTTCACAGAGGGTTGGTTATCTAACGATTAATGTCAGCATAAGTTGGGAGACAGTAAGTATCTGTCTGAATTAGGTTGCGTTGCATGTCACAGAGAACCCAAAACAAGAGAAACGTTTATCCCCCCTTCACATGAAGAAGTCAGGAAGTAGGCATCCTGACCTGAGATGACAATTCTTTTCATCTCATTGCTCTGCCAGCCCCAGGAAGTGGTGCTGCGACTCATGGTCCAAAATGGCTGCTAAGATTCCACACATCAATTCTGTGTTCGAGGCAGGGGAATGGAGGAAGGAGCAAGAAACTGGGTGAACGTTCCTTTTAAAGTACACTTTCTAAGATAGTATCCAATTCGGTTTACATCTCATTGGCCTGAGGTTAGCCTTGTGGTTTCACTGAGCTTCCAGGGAAACTGGGAACACTGGAGTCATCAAAAAAAACATTTTACACATACAATGAAAACTGGCATTTCTGAGGAAGATAAATGTATTCTATAAAAATTTTTCTTAAAAGCGTACCTGGGTGGCTCAGTCGGTTGAGCGTCAGACTCTTGATCCGGGTTCATGTCACGATCTCCCAGTTCCACAATGACCTTTCTATGCTGCATATAGTTGTAGGGACTTTTCTCACTATGATTATGCCATTAGCATCATAAGGAGTTTACAAGGGTTCCCAGTGAGAGCAAGTGATAAAGTTTCACAACATAAGTAAAATTGATCTCTAAATAAACGATCCTCCCTTTCTTTATTCCTGGCACCCTTGTCACAGTGTCTAGTTCTTCACTGATCCAGACAACATTCCAGAGAGCTCCGGGCTTGAGCTTCGTACCTGGGCCCTATCACCTCAACTCCTACAGGATCTTGCAGATTTCACAGTCTCCTTCTGCCGGTTTAAAGAGCTAGGGGACACAGTTAGGAACTGAGACATCTGAGCAAGCGAGCAGAAGAGCCCGAGTCATCACCGTTCTCACATGTGGCTCCAATGAGCAGCACCCACATGACAGCCCAAGTGCAACATCTAGGTCAACCACACTCTAGAAATGGCTTCTGCCACTCCTGCAGCCCGATACTTTGATTGCATGGCGGTTGCTCTACAAGCTCTAACGCAGAGCTCTGTGGGTTCTTCTCTTTACTATGTGGTTTATTACCATGACAGCTGTACAATTAGGCAAAGCAGGCCAGCGCTTAAGGCCATTTGTCATCCAGCAATTGTTCACCCTCCGGTCTCTCTGGCCAGGTGTTCTGAACAATGAGGCGATAATGATGTCTTCATGTGACCTGAGCCTGAGAACACTCGAGCTCAAAGAGGCCAGGCAGAATCCCTGGTGGAGTAAAAGGAGGCCTGCCTCGCTTTCTCCGTGTTCGCCGGTCCATTTGCTGTAAAAATTAAGGAATTTGACATGACTCAAAATACATTCAATGGAAGGAGAGTTCTAGGAGAAATTTGTGATGATTTGTGGCCCCCGAACTTTGAGATTCAAGGGGAAAACTTTGAGATTCGGGAAAAGAGGGATTCAATGCCAACTGATAGGTGGAGAGAGGAGTCTGTAAGCGTTCGTGAAACTGTCTTAGCTTCTGGTTTCCAGTGACCTAAAGGAGAACCTCTCCCAGTTTTCAAAGAGATGACATACCGGAACTTCTGGCTATTTTGTTAAATTGTTACGTATAGTCAAAAATGTTTCTCTAGCCCCAACCAGTGCTTCCTTCCTCTTCCAGGTGTACACAGAGGTAATAAGAAATGCCAAAGGCCATCGCGAGGCTTCCTTAAAACTCCTCCCTCTACCTCCCCCCTCCCCCATGACTTTTCATGCTGCTGACGCTTTGGCCTATTGCCTTTGGAGCCACTGTCTCCTCGGACATTCGGTGCTCAGAGAAGTTATTCCCTCAGTTTCCCAGGGTTAAAATGCAATTAACTCAGCTCTCCATCTCAGTTCCTTCTTGCCCTAAACGATATTGCCTTTTGGACTTATTTTCACTGTGCTTCCTTTACCAACCAACGCCCCATCTTTGCCTGGCCTACTGGTAGGAATCAGACTATTTTTCTCTCGTGTTGCCCCCTTTCACTTTCAGGATCCCTCACTGCGCATTCGCGCTCTGAACTATGCTGATGCCTTGTGGCAATGGATACTTTAATGATATCCACAGATTGAATATTTTATAATTAGTTAGGATTTTTACCTGCACCTGACTCCTCTTTTGAGAATGAACCTAGCTCACTCTCTCCTGTAAAAGTGTCCCATCGGTGGTAGGCTTGCACGGCCTTTGTTAACACTAGGCGATCCCCCTTCCTGTCATCCCCCACTGCCCACGGCTGATGGGCGTGGGATCCAAGGCCATCAATCAGATTCCCTCACGGGGAAATGTGGAAAAGTACTGAGGCTGCTGGAAAATCCGAGCTGATGTCTGTAACTAGCTATGTGAATTTGAGAGCTGTGGGGCAGTCATGTGCATAAAGAAGCAGAAGTAGCCTGTCTACTGAGAGACAGAAGGAAGTGCGAATAGAGAATACGGTACAAGAAGCACATTGGCTCAGACAGAACAAGAAAAGACCAGAGGGGCGCCTGGGTGGCGCAGTCGGTTAAGCGTCCGACTTCAGCCAGGTCACGATCTCGCGGTCCGTGAGTTCGAGCCCCGCGTCGGGCTCTGGGCTGATGGCTCGGAGCCTGGAGCCTGTTTCCAATTCTGTCTCCCTCTCTCTCTGCCCCTCCCCCGTTCATGCTGTCTCTCTCTGTCCCCAAAATAAATAAAAAACGTTGAAAAAAAATTAAAAAAAAAAGAAAATAAAACACCAGAAACCAGCTGACTTGACTGCACCCCAGTTCTCCCTCGACTCCTCCAGAGGCCAGCCACCCCTCCTACCTACGCTGACCATCTACGAGATTCCCCTCTGGTCTAATCATAATTTTTAAGGTTTTATTGATTCTTCTTAAGTTAATTTGAGAGGAGATAGTGTTGCTTCTTTTTGACATGGAGGTGAAAGTTTTAGTTGAAAATTTCCAGAGAGGAAACTGCCCTTTGTTTTGGAGAAGACCTTAATGAACTAACGGCTTGGATGAGAAGGTGAGGTCCCAGGACGAGGCAACAAAGGAGAACTCTTCATTCTTCTGCATGAGCAGGATTGTTTTTTTTTCTTCTGAAATAGAGGGAATAAAGAGAAGAAACAGGCAGAGGAAAGAATAAACACCGCTGTTAAGATGGCCCCAGTCTGCAAAACTGCACAGAGTACGTGGAAAATTCCCTGGTGGTAGAGTTAGGCCACTTTAAGCATGGTGACGTCCAGTGTTCAGTTTGAAATTCTTTGTTAGTGCAATGCAAATGCTCCCCTTGTCTCCATTCTCGTCTCCTATCTTTTATATCTATACATGCTCTGTTTGCATGTGACTTTTTATAGAGATCAGGTAGTGGGCAGAGCTCCACCTGCTTATTATGGTGTAGAATTAAGTGTAAGAGATCAGGAGCCCAGATGTAGAGGTAAGCAAGAGCTCTTGGTCTAACCTTTTCTTTTTTTTTTTAGTTTTTTTTAATGTTGATTTATTTTTGAGAGAGCCAGAGACAGAATGTGAGTGGGTTAGGGGCAGAGAGAGAGGGAGACACAGAATCCGAAGAAGGCTCCAGGCTCTGAGCTGTCAGCACAGAGCCCGACACGGGGCTCAAACTCACGAACTGTGAGATCACGGGGCTCGAACTCACAAACTGTGAGATCATGACCTGAGCTGAAGTCGGACGCTCAACCTACTGAGCCACCCAGGCACCCCTAACCTCTTAATTTCTGCATGATGTGAAATAGGGATTAAAAGCCAACTTACTAGAACCCGCTGAACTGTGACCCATGTGTGCAATCGATGAGGACTGAGAACATTGATTCAGATACAGCTTCTCCTCCGCCTGCAAATTCATTTGATTTGCAAACTTATGAAGCATCTCCAGTTTGGCTGAAGTCACTGTGGTTGTATAAATCTGACCCAAATCTAAAAGCAACACGCCACACACATTACTTGCAAAGGCTTTGGAGGTCTTCAGGTGTAACGTGCTGGAGAAGCAAACAATATGAGGACCACGGTGGAACTAAATTTACCGAACGGCTCCATCAACTTGAAGCCAAGATACATTAGAACTGAAATTTCCTTTTTAAAATAGATTTTTTTTTTTTTTGCTTTCCAAAGAGATTTACGCTAGCTTTCCTTTAAATAGCAAACCCATCTAATGCACTTAAAATATGATTTTGTTTTGCAAAACTGATTTACAAGTAACTTTTCAGGAACCCATCTACTGACTAAAGGAGGGGAATATCTGTTATGCAAAGCACCGTACTTAAGTACGTTAAGGAACAATCCCAGTCCATTATTTCTTAGCATATCTAGTGGGCACTTGTGTTTGTTTTATAGCTTTTTTCCCCTCTTTGATTTACATTTACGAGACAATCGAGGAGAGATGATGTGAAATGGTTTTTATTTTTATGAGCCAAAGGAACCGCACCAACCACAAGTAGAAGAATACAGCCACAACTGAATTATGTAGGGCTCTCTGGGCGGAATGAAAATTAAAAGAGTATTCTGTCCCTACTTTCACTTCTTATGGTGAAGTCATGCCCTAAGGAGGTCCACTGAGCAATTCGATTGCAAATACGAAGCTGTGGTTGCACCTACAGTTGCCGATGTGACCGACATAACCTGAAACCAATTGAACGTATTAAACTTCAGTTAAGTTTGAGGGGCTTCATTTGTGGTTCTATGCCAACAACCAGTATGACCCCAATTAGCCAAAATAATGAAGAATGGCGTAATTCACCTCTTTCGTGACTTCATGATAGTGTCATAAGAGTGTTAACATTTAGATGTGCCCACTCTTCCTAAAATAATGTGAGGATCAAGGCCATGCTATATTTGTTTCTAGTTACTGAAAGCAATGCACAAATGTATTGAATTGACTCCGTAAATACAATCCTTCCCTACTGCTATCCTACCTTGTCTGTATTACACACACACACACACACACACACACACACACACACACCACCTCTATTTCTCAGATAGCACAAACTGGCAGCACATGAGCCAAGCCCAGCCCATAGATGAACGCTGTTTGGTTTGTATATTAGAGATCACATTGGTATAAAAGCCTTGGAAGTCACATTTCTGACTCTTCTTTAAAAACAAAACAAAACAACAACAACAACAACAAAACTCTGGCCACATTTGGCAGAAATTCCACCTGGCCACAATCAGCCGGAGCTGAGGTGCAAAGTCCCCCCCGTGGGCTCTGTTGGCTTTGCCACAGTCCCCACCATACTCCATTAGCTTGCACCCAGCCCGCATCACACATGCAGCTCCTCTACCTCTATAGGCCTCTATGGGTTTGCAACTTCTGTCCCCCTGTGTTTCCCTCCTCTGTTCCTTCTGAAAGTACCTTTCTCTGTGAACTTAACTAAAAGCTAAGCTGCTTCAATCGGAAAACCTCAGGAAATCCGAACCCCATTTCTACCTTTATACTTCTAAAAATTCAAAACAGCATCCCTGTATACAACTAAACCTTAAAACACAGGTGTGTCCCCCTTTAAAAACACAGACTTCAACCACAAACTTATCTAGGCATTTTTGCTGCAATAGAAGTTTTCGTCTACCTCATAGAATTTAATCCAATCGATTACAACAGTACCGATTGTTTAAACGATTCTGTTTTGGAAAGTAACACTGCGGTAGAAAAAGAAAATATTGCTCAAATAGCTACCATCTAGTTTGCTTTTTGTGTTTTTTTTTTTTTGGTGGTGTTATTGTTGTTAGGTTACAGAAACAGATTTCATTTTATTTTTTTTTAATATGAAATTTATGGTCAAATCGGTTTCCATACAACACCCCGTGCTCATCCCAAAAGGTGTCCTCCTCAATGCCCATCACCCACCCTCCCCTCCCTCTCACCCCCCGTTACCATCTAGTTTGAAGAGCATGGTGCTTTTTTGTGTGTAAGAGCAGGTTAAAAAGTGGATTGCAAATATGTTAGAGAAAGCCTATAGTAACAATAGTGCTATGTTTGGGGAATGAAGGCTATTATTTTTAGGAGAACCTCGGTATAATCAAGTGCTGGGTACAGCCAGTGCTTCTAAGGTGTTACTGCTATATGCTCATAGCTATAAAACACCTTGACTATCGAAATCCCTGAACCAAAAATAATAACTTTGTTATTGTGCCTCTGAAACGCATAATCCCCAGTCTCTTCTTTTCCCACTGAAGCAACTGTTCTGTGATGCATGCTTTCCAGAGAGTTCTCCCATCGCCCCTTGGCAAAACATGACTCTATTGGAGGACAGGGTTTGCATCACAAAAATGTTATTTTTTACCCCAGTTAGGGGTTGTGAGAGAGTTTTATGTTGAGATTTCCTTGGTATATTCAAAGTATACCTCACTGAGGAAAATTTATTTGTACCTATCTTTTCAGGTTGCTACGTACTTAGTAAAGTGCAAGCAAATGACAGTGCTCTCTGAGGAGTCCCAAGTCCCCTGGAAACCACCTCCTTTGTTCTCACCAGGCATACAATGCAATGCACCATGATGATCCTATTTCAAACGAGGGAAGTAAGATTCTAAGTCATTTGCTGAGTTCATATGGCAAATTAGGGAAAGAAACAGATTCTCTGGATTGAAGGCAAATAGTATATCTAAGTCCTCGATCTTGATTACCTCCAGATCTAGAACTCTGTGTAAACCATTTTAACATAAATTTGTCTGCATGGAAGGGCTACTACAGTTGTTGATCCCGTACACAAGTGGGAAAAAAGGGGGGGGGCTTTGAAGACGGCTTTGCCTGGAATGGAATCCAGCTGTGTGATTTAGGTCTCCTCAAATCTCAATATTCTCGGCTAGAAAGTGGGTGTGATGATCCTTCCTCATTAGTGTTGACAGGGTCTAAATAAGAAGATAACACTGGTTAAATCTGTGAGAGCAGACTAACCTTCCCCTAAGTCAGTAGTTAGTGAACGACTTCCTCAGCAGTTAGTTACCCTAACTCACTCACTAGTTCTCGAACGTGAACGTGCATCAGAAACACCTGAAGGGCTTATCAAAATGCAGGTTACTAGGTCCCATCCCCAGAATTTCTCATTCGATACCCTTGAAATGAGGCCTGAGAGTCTCCATTTCTAACGGCTTCCCAGGTAACCCTGATGCATCCAGGATACACACTTTGAGAATTCTTGCTTTAAGACTGTCGCCAACTCACTAAATATAATGCCCGACACAGTAGGCCCTCAAAAAATAAATAAATAAATCAACATTATTTCATTATTTATTGAAATCCTGTGGGCAAACACAAAATTACTCACGGGTTTTCTAGCAGGAATTCTAATAAAAAGAAGGATGAAATAGCAATATCAGATGTACTTTAATCCCGAGTTTATTCAGTCAAACATAGATTTGGCAGAGTAATAAGTTATTACCTGTTCAAAGCACTATGCTGACTCCGTCACTGTTTTCCATTTCGGTTTCTACAGGCAATTCTGTGATTTCTCAATTCTGGCAATTCAAAGGAACTCCCAAAAGATAGGTCCACCTGCTTTAGGAAAGAGAATCCCTTGATATCGGTGACACTTGATGGCTTTTATATTATGAGTGCGCCAATAACTCTGGCATTCAGAAATGATAATACTCTCCTTTCCTCCACCACATCAGGAAGCCGCGTGCATTAAAGAGCGTTTAAAAACCTGCATGTCTAAAGTTGAAGCATGACTAATGCATTGGAGAAATTGTTCAACAGCAGTTCATCCTGGTAAAAATATTACGTCTGTAGCCCTGCCAAGGTTAGTGTCGGGTCAGGTTATCTGCGATTCAAGCGCCAGATGCGTGCGTGTGCGTGTGTGTGTGTGTGCGCGCACGCGCGAGCATGTGGGTGAGCGCGTGTACAAGAAGTGCCCCCTGGAGAGTTATGGACACTCCCAGGCATGACTTTACAGAAAGTTTTCCTTACAGAGAGCTATGTTCAGCTCTCTGGGTAACTGGGGGTAATTTTGTGCCCTCTGCATTCCCTCCCTGTCTTCTCTTGACACTCTTTGTTGCGCTAGCTACTGTTTTTCTCCGACCCGCTAGGTTTTCAATAAGTTTCCTGTTGTGCATTGGGATAGCAGTGTTCATGGAAAATTGCTTTGCCTAGGTGATCTGAGCCAGCTCCCTCCCACCTTTCTTCTCCTTTTCTTTTTCTTTTGTAAATAACTTAGAGACAAGTAACGAAGTGCTTACGGTGCAAGAAATCACTCCCGAAGACTCCAGACCGTTCGCGGACATTTTGCATTTAATCCCAGCTTCGAGTTCATAACCGGCGCTCAAAGCAGCAGCACAGGGGTGTGTGCTTGAAAAGACATTTTAGAGCCTTTCATTTTAAGATTTCGAAAACATTAACCAATAGACCGAAGATGCCCTCAAATCCATACGGGGAACTAGTACAGTACGCTCTTCAGAGAACTTGGGGCGTTAAAGTCAAGACTGGTTTGATAACTACTTGCGAAGGTAACAAAGACTGAGATCAGAGTTTTTATTGTTTATAAGAAAACCTTGAGAATCCCTAGGTCCTTCCCCAGCCTCCAGACAGGACTCTATCAAAAAATATCACTTCTGAAAAAAATACCTGCTTTGTCAAATTATGTGATTGATGGCTTCTTAACTGGCACGTATGTACTATTTTAAGCGCTTTGCACGTGTCAGTTCCTTAAAACCTGCGAACAACCCCGTGACTTAAGTTCTATTATCATCCCCACTGTCCACCTGAGGAAGCCGAGGCTCAGAAAGGTTAAGTAACTTGCCCAAGGCCACACAGCGTGTGAGTGGCAGGGCCAAGATTGAGCACAAGTATGGTAGGTCAAGAGACTCTCACAGTGAGAGCTTCTGAGGACAGAGGGGAAGGAAGCCCCCCAAAACTCCTCCCCAAACTGCATCATGGGAAACAATAACATTAAAAATAAACATAAAAAGCCCTAGGCAAGTCTCTTTTCACTTGATTGGCCACCAAATCCCTCTTGAGTCTCCTCAGGAGGTTCCTCAGAAGCAGCTGATATGGACCACACGAACCACCCAAAATCAGCTGTGCTTCCCCCAGGTGACCGGTCAGCCGCCTCACCTCATCGTCTTAGGGCCTAAACTGCCGCAAGGACCGGAGGCCGCCACGCCCGGCGTCCACTGCCCTCACACCCCTACCTTCCCATCTCACAGCTCTCGAGGTCCAGGAGCACAGAGAGGAAGCCACCAGGAAAGGAAAAACTTCCCGTTGTACGTTCCTCCGACCAGAACTCCGTCCCCCTTGGATGATAGCTTCGCTGCAAGACCTGAAGATTCAACTTAGACCTTTCCAAATCACCAGAAAATTCCTGCCTGAGTTGAGAACAACGAGGAAGGTGTCGTGTCAGCGACACAACCAAAGAAGGGGGAGAGGGGACCTGGGGTCCACCATTCCTGTCCCCTGAGATCATTTGCATAGGTCGGGGTCCCCAAAGGGCTCAGTCACTAGGGAAATCGCTGGGAACCCAATTCCCTTACGCCACACGCACTGACGGAGGGCCTAGGCCGGTCATCCACGCGGAGCGAGAAGCTTCGACTGCTCCCCGCCTTGTTTTTTCTCCCGGCGGCGGGAAACAGTAACCGCCCGCCACTCCTCCCCAAGGGTGCCACGCGAGTTTCTGGGGTATGGAAAACGCGGGACACGGAGTTTCCGCAGAGGCCCGGGCCTTAGAAAAGCGTCGCCACAGGCCGCGGCCGGCTGCCGGGGAGCCCCAAGGAGCGGGCCAAGACCCAGACCCCGCAGGAGCGCCCGCGTCTCCAGCTAATGGCCCGCTTTAATTCCTCTCCTTCCCGCCCCCCCGAACACTTTTAAAGCTGTGTTTCTGGAGTCCACCCAAGCTCGGCAGAATTTCCAGATCCGCGAAAGCGCAGCGCGCAGGCAGCCCGTTTCCTCACAATGCTGCAAAGCTTCAGGGAACACATTTTGTTATTTGCACGTTTATGAGCGGAGCCGGAGCCCCGGGCCTGACTCCTGCCCAGGCCGTGTCCCCCCACCCCGCCGCCCCCTCCCCGCCTGGGAACCCCGCAGGGCTGCGGGGAGAGGGGCTGGGGAGGGGAGGGGGGTGCTAAACCAAGGAAGGAGCACGCGCAGCCGAGTTAATAAAAATAAACGTTGCCCCGGCATCCGAGCTCTCTCTAAAAGGGACTGAGGTCATTTGCAAGAGCCCCCCACCCACCCCCCACCCCAGGCAAGACTCTTCTTGTGATAACGTCCTGGCATGGGTGCAGAGAAAGCAAAGTTCTGAGAAATGGGGCCCAAACTCAGCGGCACAAACTCGAGATGAACCCTTTCTTTCTTCCAGCGACCCAAAAAATAAGGCACAGAAACCACACAGTATTTCAACCACGGTCAAAATGCGCAGCCCTTACAGACACGACCTCCTGCGGGGCCCTGAGAATGGTACACAGGCAAATGTCATCAGGGCACAAATTATTTTTGAACAAATATGAGGTGTCAGACGTTGTGTTAGCTACCAGCAATGCGAATACAGATAAGACGTGGCTCCAGCCCTTTAAGGAAATTTTTTTTTTAATCTTTATTTATTTTTGAGAGAGAGAGAGAGAGAAAGAGACAGAGTGTGAACATGGCCCCAGCCCTTTAAGAAAATTTTTTTTAACCTTTATTTATTTTTCAGAGAAAGAGAGAGAGAAAGAGACAAGAGTGTGAACGGGGGGAGGGCAAGGAGAGGGGGACACAGAATCCGAAGCAGGCTCCGGGCTCTGAGCTGTCAGCACAGAGCCTGGGGCAGGGCTCGAACCCACGAACTGGGAGATCATGACCTGAGCCAAAGTAGGATGCTTAATGGACTGAGCCACCCAGGTGCCCTTGGGGAAACAAATTTTAAAAGGGGAGTCAACAACAAAACAGGAACTGGTGGGGTACTCGTTCCTATTGAACTAGTTTCTATTAAACTGTGACATGTTTGTGCTGTCAGTATGGCTGTTGGTGCCATATACATGGGAACTAGAACTTATTATTCCTATGCATCGTGATGTCAAGTAGGACTTTACCTGTTGCCCTGAGATTTCAGCTAAGGCCCAATCTGAGCACCTAGGGGTGAAACTCCATACATTCCAGTTTCAAGGAATTATGGGCTGGTGACTTCCTTACGACTTACTGAGAAGCACCAGAACAGAGCCAGCCCTACAGACAATAGCTCTTTCTCGTTCCACTACAGACCCTATGAAAACAGGACTGAGGGGCGCCTGGGTGGCTCGGTCGGTTAAGCCTCCAACTTTGGCTCAGGTCATGATCTCACGGTTCGTGGTTGCAAGCCCCACACGGGGCTCTGTGCTGACAGCTCGGAACCTGGAGCCTGGAGACTGCTCCGGGTTTTGTGTATCCCTTGCTCTCTGCCCCTCCCCTGCTCTCTCTCTCAAAAAAAAAAAAAAAAAAAAAAAAAGTTAAAAAATAAATAAAAGCTATAAGAAGAAAAGAAAAGAAGACTGAGGGGTAAGAGGAGGTAGCATCTGTGGGAGGGTAGCATCAGCGAACACCCTTTTCTTTCTTTGCAGAAGGGTTATACAGTGCTTCTTCCTAGTGGGAGAGAGAGGAACCCCTTGCAGGACCCTGTCGTGCAGTACTATGTTCGGGCAAAATCTGTAATGATTTGGAGGAAGAGAAGCTAGAATCCGAGCTCCCAAATTAGGGAGCCATGCAGTGAGAAGCTTCCATAGGTCCTCTGAAGAGCTCAACCCGCCAGAGCAGGAACATTTAGATATCAGCAACGCAGAGGGACCGTTGATGGATGCCACGATCGACCAGTCTCACCAAGGAGATGTCCGCCTCCCCATCCCCCCTTCCCACTCTGACGACAGATGGAAAGGACAGAGAAGAGAAAGAGGTAGGGCGATCTTATAAGTTGCTATGCAAGCCAAGACAAATCTGAGAATTAAGGGGGAGTGCTATTAATAACTACACCAGAACAACAGGTATTAACAGGAAATATGCCTGGAAAACTGGGATGTATGATCGCCATTGTGGGGCAAAGGGGTATATAATAAGAAACTGTGGTGTCACTCCATTTCCGGTGATCCCCACTACAACTTTATTCACTCAACCATAAATAGGCTTCACTTACGCTGGGAGAGAGAGGAGCAAGTTTGAGACTAAACTTTAAAAGTGAACAGAACTGGGTGGCTCAGTCGGTTAAGCGTCTGACTTCAGCGCAGGTCACGATCTCGCAGTTCGTGAGTTCGAGCCCCACGTCGGGCTCTGTGCGGACAGCCTGGAGCCTGCTTCACATTCTGTGTCTCCCTCTCTCTGCCCCTTCCCTGCTCATGCTCTTTCTCTCTCAAAAATAAATAAACATTAAATTTTTTTTTCAATAATAAAAGTGAACAGAACTGAGCCTCGGGTATCAGAATGAGATTTAGCTAATGACAAAAGTGTCTGAAATTGATAGGATCTGTCCAAAAGGGTTCTAAGAGAACTATCTGCCACCCATGGGGAGAGGTGAGGTGATTTTCAACACAAAACCACTGGAGAACTGGGGGAAAAAAATCACTTTTAGGTGGGACTTCAGTAAATCAGTTTCGAATACATTAAAAAGCACAAAAAAACTCATTGGCCAAACAGGGCAGTAAATGTAGTCTAAAGGAATATGAATGTTCACTGATAAATATAAGGACGCCATTAATGAGAAGCAAACAGCAGCGTGTGCAAACGTATTCCTTAAACAATGACCAAGACCTAAATACGCAAAACACACAGTAAAGATGCCCAAGCCGGCAAACGCAGTTCAAACTCTAGCCTTTTCTGTTTCTCACTGGGGATCTCTACATGAGAGATATAACCCTCTAAGTTTCCATTTCCACATCTGTAAAGTGAGAATCATATAATTGCCTCCAAGAGTTGTGAAGTCATATAAAAGCATTTAAAAAGATGCTTGACACCGAGGGCTACTTGTGTTCAACAAAAGCCAGTCTTT
The DNA here is from genome assembly GCF_018350175.1 of Felis catus. NCBI lineage: Eukaryota > Metazoa > Chordata > Mammalia > Carnivora > Felidae > Felis > Felis catus. The sequence goes on from NC_058380.1 coordinate 39,305,294, forward strand.
GGCTTCCTTGTCCTCGACTTTCCCATGATAATACCCCACAATCCTCTGGAGAAAGAACAGAATACTATGGTTTTTTTTTTTTATTTTTTTTCAACGTTTTTATTTTATTTTTGGGACAGAGAGAGACAGAGCATGAACGGGCGAGGGGCAGAGAGAGAGGGAGACACAGAATCGGAAACAGGCTCCAGGCTCCGAGCCATCAGCCCAGAGCCTGACGCAGGGCTCGAACTCCCGGACCGCGAGATCGTGACCTGGCTGAAGTCGGCCGCTTAACCGACTGCGCCACCCAGGCACCCCTCTAATTTAGTCTTTAAAACAAGCTGTGACCTTTTCCATCAGTTATAGCGATAGCTTCCCCACTGAGAGATTCTTCTGAGTCTAAATCAGTGCCCATCACCAGATTCTTTCCAACGGACGAGGCACTCCTTTCATATTGGTGCCTGAAATTGATTGAGAAAGGATTTCACAGACCATTGAGATTTTTTTTTTAAGTTTTTCAGGGGAATCATCTGCTTTCACCATCATTTCATAAAACAAGGAACACTGAAACATCAAACAAAAAGAAGAACATAGTCTTCAGAATGAACGGTGATCGGTATTGAATGCATGCAGTGTTATGAAAAGCTCAGTGGGTTATTCGTTTCTCTCACTCCAACCCGAAGCACTGACAGCCTCATCACGATCCATGTTCCATCTGTGGATCAGCATTCGGTGACTGCTGACCTAAACGTCTTGGGCAATTTGATCTTGCCAAGACTACTTCTTACAGAAAGAGGTAAAAAGTTGAAGACCAATTCCTAGCTCGGGGAAGGCAGACAGGTCCCAAACCAGTGACCCTGAGGGAGTCGGGTGGGAATTGGCAAAAGGCCAAAGGCGAGTAGCCATCTTTGAAAGTGAAGGATATCCAGGGTTCCCTGGAGCTTTCCTCTACTTTTTCATAGGATTATTAGAATTAGAAACCTATCCTCTGGAAAATTCACGCCTTAAGAGTACTGTTTTCTTCTTCCTACACTTTGTCAAAGGCTTAAAGGCTTTTCTCTGACTCGCAGTCTTTTGTGATTTCCACTGGGCTCCCCTTCTTTCTTTCCACTTGTTTGTTCCTCTCTCCTCCCCTCTCCATAATGGCAACGTTTCCTTGGTCACCTTATGGTAGTCTTCTGGCACACCAGGAGCCTCTTAGAACTAACTAACTGCAGTTTGGTAAAATCAGACAGTCAAGGTTACCAGCAGTAGAGGTAGAATATACGAGCTGCCGAACCAAGCGGCCATGGCTTTCAGAGCACGTGGGGGGATCCCGGTTTTGAATGCCGAGAAGCCAAGAGTGCTTCGTGGTGGCTCTTACTTAACCTCTTTGAGCCTCAGCTTCCTTATCTCCAGGACGTGTTTAGCATTACCCGACTCCCCGGGATGAAAATGAAATAATTGTATATATCTGGCATAAATTGCTTTCAAGAAATGCTAGTTTCTCCTTCATCTCCCTTTTCCCTCAACTTCAGGGTTTGTCAAGAGTGTTCTGCCATGTGCCTATTGGGTAGGTCTTTCCTAGGCTTTTCATTTTCTCATCTCCTGTCACCGTACGCCCACTGTGACAGAGGATAAGCAGGCTATAGTCCAGACATTCAACCAAGACCTACTCGTTTGCATAAGTCATGTTCAAGCACAGCTAACAATTGACAGCCTGCTTCTTGCCTTTCAGGTATTGTCCCAGAAGAAAGGCCCTCAGCTTCAGCTCAGCAACCTAAATGAACCATTTTTAAGGGCTCATCTACCTGGAAGAAAGACTGAACTGGGGAGAATTCAATATGATTTTATCTGGATTGATATGATTTGGGATTTCTCTGTTTGCTGGGGTTGAAGGTTGCTCTTTGTTTTGGATATCGGGTAAAAATGCATTTAAAAGAAGTCGTCACTAATTCAATGTAAAGGAACGAATTCTTTTCTTTCTGCCTATATTTTTCCTAATGAGAAACAGTGAATCGATACCCAGTTCTGGTGGAGAAGCAGTAAATCTTGGCAGTTAGCCGAGTCGTTTGGGTTTAAATGCCAGCCCCCCTACTTCTTAGGCGACTGTGAAAATTATTCAGTTGCTTTGTGCCTCGATTTCCTCACCTGCTTAATGGGATAATAATATTTACCTATGAAGTCATTGTTGGGAATCAAAAGTCAATACAAGGGTAGTATTTTAGGATATCGTTAGGCACATGATGTGTGCTCAGAGATTATGACCATTAGTAGGTAGCAGCTTTTCAACAAACAATTATGAGTACCTACTAAATGTGAGGCACAGCCTTAGAGACTATGAAAGATTAAAAAATGGATTGCCACCTCTCCTTAGCTTTCAGAGGTATTACATTTAGGGAATGAGGGAACCGTGGAAGACTTTATTAGCTTACAAAACACTTCCCACAGGCAAGTGCTACGATTATTATTATCCACAGTATTTTGCACACGAATAATGGGAGGCTCGACATTAAGCGTCTCGCCCAATGTCACTTAATTAGAGAACATCAAACCAACATGCTTTCTAGGATCTGGGACTCCAAAAAACTCACGCGGCTTCACTTTCAGCACGTTGTGACTCACAAAATGTCTCAGAAAAGATCTCACTCTCTTTTATCTTTGTAAGGATTTAGGGGCACCTGGGTAGCTTAGTCAATTAAGCGTCGGACCCTTGATTTTGGCTCAGGTTGTGATCTCATAGTTGTGGGACTGAGCCCCATGTCAGGCTCCATGCTGACAGCATGGACCTGCCTGGGATTCTCTCTCTCTCTCTCTCTCTCTCTCTCTCTCTCCCTCTCCCTCTCCCTTTCTCTCTCTCTCTCTCTCTCCCCCCTTGTCCCTCCCCCTCTCACTCACATGCTCTCGCTTGCTCTCACTCTCTCTCAAAATAAATAAATAAATAAATAAACCTTAAAAAACAGAATTCAGTTGGTGCCTAATAATTCAAGTGAAGCCTTAACAGTTCTACAGAGAGGATCTTTAGCCCCAGTCGTGCGGGGCTCAGTAGCCCAGGGCATTCTTCCACTCCAGGGACAAAGCATTGGCAACAGAAACATTGCCTTGTCTGGAACCACTGTCAAAAGCCTTCCTTGCCCACATGAGTCTGGAACTGCAATCGACTCTCTAAAGGAGCATTAAAAGCTTTGGATCGATATGGAGATTGAATAATTGAGTCTTTAAATGGTTCCTGTCTATGGGAAAAAAAATGTATTTATTGATGACAGCAGAAGAAAACACCATGATAAAAGACGCAAGATTAATGTGCTGTTTCTTTTGGTCTCTCCAACTAGTGCTTTCGCCATCAGAACAACCCCGGCGTCTAACACAGTGCCTGGCGCAGAGTCAGGGCTCAACAAATATTTGTTGCATGAATGAATGACTCTGTCCAATACAAACTATTGAAAACATCTTACAAGCCAGCTGTTGACATTTATTAAAATGAGAAACATGGTCAGCTTCTAGGAATACTTTGTAGAATTGCAAGGGTTAATCCTAATCTTCTTCCTTTGCTTTTCGTTTTTTAATTCTGAAGAGGAAAGTAGCAGGGCACAACTTAAAGCCCTGGATGGGGTATCGGCCAGAGCGGGTCCCTGACGGCGACGTTTTGTGACATGGAACGTGTTAACACATCCTCTTCAGGTCTCGGTTTTCTAGTTTGTCAAGTGCAAGGGCTGGGCTAGGTTAACTCAGCTCTCAATGCCTGTCTGCTCATTCAAGGATAACTTTAGTATTTGCATGACCTGAAAACTTGGGATGAAAAAATGCTTGATGAAGGTGAGTTAGGCAAACGCTGTCCTGTGCAGCTCTATCCTTCACAGGTGACTTCTTTCTGGAGGTTGCTCTGCCCAAAGGCCCTTGCCCAGTGAAACCTGCCCTCACGACAGATTTTAGTTTTGTATTAGTTATCAGCTGCTGCATAACAAATGACCCCAAAACTTGATGGATTAAAAGAGCAAATGCTTAGAGTCTCACTGTTTCTGTGGATCAAAAATCTGGGCATCAACTTAGCTGGGTGCCTCTGGCTCAGGGTCTATCATAAGTTGCAATCAGGCTGTTGGCTAGCACTGCAGTCACGTAAAGCTCAACTAAGGCTGAAGAATCTGCTTCCAAGCTCACCCACTTGGCTGTTGGCAGGCCTCACCTTCTTGCTGTGTGGACCTCTGCATAGGCGGAGTGTGACACGGCGGCCGGCGGTCCAGGAACGGAGAGCCAGAGACTGCCCAAGACGGAAGCCATGGTCATTTGATAACTACGCTCGAAAATGACATTCCATCACTTCTGCCGTATTTTATGTGTTAGGATCAGGTCAACAGATCTAGTTCACACGCGAGGGTCGGGGATTACACAAGAACGTCAACACCAGGAAGTAGGACCTTGGGGCCATCTTAGAGACTGCCTACCACAGCTATCATTTACACGCTCGTGTGAACGTTCGATGTCTGTGTTAATCAGGGCATCGTAGTCTGTTCGGGCTGTTACCGCAAAATACCACAGACCGGGTAACTTATCACCAGGAGAGATTTATTTCTCACAGTTCTGCAGGAGTTCAAGATCGGGGTGCCAGCATTGTTAGGTGAGGGCCCCTGGGTTGCAGGCTTCCCCTTTGCATCCTCACATGGCAGAGGGCAAGGGAACGAGCTCTCTCAGGCCTCTTTTATAAGGGCATTATTCTCATTCATCAATCACCTCCCAAAAGGCCCCATCTCTCAATACCATCCCACTGGTATTAAGAGTTCAGTATAGGGGCACCCGGGTGGCTCCGTCGGCTGAGCATTTGACTTCGGCTCAGGTCATGATCTCACAGTCTGTGAGTTCGAGCCCCACATCGGGCTCTTTGCTCATAGCTTGGAGCCTGGAGCCTGCTTCGGATTCTGTGTCTCCCTCTCTCTCTTCCCCCCCCCCCCACTCATGCTCTCTCTCTCTCTCTCTCTCTCTCTCTCTGTCAAAAATAAATAAACATTTTTAAAAAAAGAGCTCAGTATATGAATTTGGCGGGGGGGGGGGACACAGATATTCAGACCATAGCACGGGCAATATTTATTTTAATTGTGGGATACCAGTGTCTGTCCACTCTACAAAAAAATTAAGGGTATTCCTTGAATGCGGGACAGAAGTTAGGTGATAAGTTAGGAAATAATGTGGAAATGGGGATAGAGAGGATATGGTTCCCCTTAAAAGTGAAACCATAGGGGCACCCAGGTGGCTCAGTCGGTTAAACATCCTACTCTTGATTTCAGCTCAGGTCATGATCTCATGGTTCATGAGTTCAAGCCCTGTGTCAAACTCTGTGCTGAGAGCTTAGAGTCTGCTTGGGAGTCTCTCTCTTCCTCACTCTCTGCCCTTCCCCCACTTGTTCTCTCCTTCTCTCTCTCTCTTTCTTTCGCTCTTTCTCTCTCCCTCAATAAACACATACACTTTTTTTAAAAAGTGAAACCAGGGGCGCCTGGGTGGCGCAGTCGGTTGAGCGTCCGACTTCAGCCAGGTCACGATCTCGCGGTCCGTGAGTTCGAGCCCCGCGTCGGGCTCTGGGCTGATGGCTCGGAGCCTGGAGCCTGTTTCCGATTCTGTGTCTCCCTCTCTCTCTGCCCCTCGCCCGTTCATGCTCTGTCTCTCTCTGTCCCAAAAATAAATAAACGTTGAAAAAAAAATTAAAAAAAAAAAGTGAAACCATAGCCATATTTATGAGCCCTACCATATGCTATCAACATGCTGGGCACCAAGCAGATAGGGCTATATAAACTTTAGACTCCTTCCCGAAGGTACTATGTATTTGCTCTTGGCTACCTCCTCCAAACCTACACAACCCCACAAAGAGAATTAACTGAAACAATCTTCTCAAATTTGATGACTAGAGACAGAATATTCTAGTGAATGGAATTCACTGTGTTCTAGTGAATGGAACGCAGATCTCTTGCATCATCCCAGTCGTGAGTACATCATTTAAACTCTCTAAGTCTCCTCATCTGAAGAAAAATGGTAATACCACCCAACTGATCTATTTCACAGATGTACGATGTACAGCTATTTCTGAGAAAGGGCTCTACAAATTAAAACACCATTCAAATTTAAGAATATGTTATAATTAGGGGTTATAATTAGGGGTTGAGCGTCGGACTTCGGCTCGGGTCGTGATCTTGCGGTTGGTGAGTTCGAGCCCCGCGTCGGGCTCTGGGCTGACAGCTCGGAGCCTGGATCCTGCTTCTGATTCTGTGCCTCCCTCTCTCTGGCCCTCCCCTGTTCACGCTCTGTCTCTCGATAATAAATAAATGTTAAAAAAAATTTAAAAAAGAATATATTATAATTATACAATTTTTCTTGGGCATAGTGAGAGAACCAAATCTTGCATGCAAACTTAGATGCCTCCAGAGAGCACGTCATTCTTATTGAAATCCGTGAGCCCATCCACCGGGAGCCACTGGTCAGGATCGCCTAAACTGCGCTGTGGTAACAAACAACCCCCAAATCTGTGTGGCTTACAACCAGAAAGCATCAGTTCTCTCTCACACTCTTTGTTCATCCCAGGCTGACCGATGTTCTCCTCTGCATCCTATCAGTTGGATGGGTCCCGGACTAATGAGCAGTCATAGGGCCACGCAGCGGGGAGGGGGAAGAACAGAAACACACTGGCTCTTAAACGGCCCAGAAGTGACACATACCATTTCCCCTTTCACTGTGCTGTCCAAGAGGAGTCCTGTGATGGTCAAGACTGGCTCCAGAGGGTAGAGAGTCGATCTCCTCCTGCGCCCAGGAAGACAAGTACGTTGTGAGCTTCCTTCAGGAAGAAGCCTTACTGTCTTGCACCCCGCCTTCTGAGAAAACAAGGAGTTTGTATTTTCAAGCTACAGGACACAATTAACCTGTGACACCATTCTAATTTTTAGGCAAAGCCTCTTATTCATGAATCATCTAAGATTCCTTTTTTTCTGTAAAATGAATGATTATGCCAAATGGTTGTTGATTTAAGAAAACACAGGGTTTATTAGCCAATCTGACCATCAACTCTCCCTGCAGTATGTCCCTAACTCATATATTCACGGAGGAGTGGGGCTGTGTGTGCCTGCGCTTGGGACGCTGGGACATGGACAGGCGTGACTGGCTTAAGGTCAAGCTTAGTCAATGCTTGTAAGTTTCTATTTGCAAGGCTAATGACGAAGCACCTAATTTAGCAGCACTGAAAACGGTTATAAATTTGTTAGTCCGGTCGCATCTGTTTTAGATCGGCCTTCGAATCACAGACCACTCACACTGCCTCCCCAGGCTTCCTCTCCTTTGGATTCCTACCACCATGCTAATCCACATGAACACTGAGCGGAGCCTCCATTCGTTCTGGCTTCTAGTCCCAGTTCTGCTATTAACTGACTGCATTGCTCTGGGAAAGCTGTTCTACCTCTCCAGGGCTTATCTCTAAAATGAGGGAGCCGGCTGGCAGCGTTCCTTCCAGCTATAACTGCTTACGGTTCTAAGTCAGCTGTGAAGCCAGAGAGAGAGCCTTTGTATATTTCCCCCTTTTTCCCTGAGTTGATCAGCAACTAAAAGAGCTATCTCAGCAAATGCAGGGCCTCCTCACATACAACAGAATGCCTTTGAAGGTTACTCATATTTCAGCACCTCTCAATCGATCATTTCCTCGGGCTGCCTCCTCAGCTTTGGGGTCCAGAACCTCCGCAATAAAGTGCAATTTACGTGCATGGTGTTTCAATCCCTTGTTCCTGACTTAAAACGGAGAAGGATAAGCACAACCGTTGAAAACTGTTCCTCCAGTTGTCTCAGCTACGGTTTTAAGAGGTTTTGCTGCGGTTGGTGTTGTTGCTGATCTTACGCAGAAGCTAAGAAAGTAACTGTTATGACTTTTAATTGTTTATTCTTCTAAACACTTTCTACAGCCCCACATGTAATAATTCGTAGATTCAAACATTTTGGAGCACTTGTCTAAAGAATAGAGTCGTGCTCACTTATACGGTTTTGCTGACATGAGGTCATGGAGGAAATCACTTTTGTAGAAGAAAAATGCTTTTTGGGTGCCCAACTATAAATAGCTTTCTAAAAAGTGGCTTCAGGGACAAGCTAATGTTTTGCTTGGAAATGTCTTCAATGCCTTAAAAATGGTTGCTCTCAGATGTACAGCCATTCCTGAATTTTCTGAGTAACTTGGAAACTCTACCTGAGAGTCACGTACATTTTGATTTGAGCCAGAGCGACCAAGTCACCTTGAGCAAGTCACATCAGCACGCCGAGCCTCAGTTCCTTTGTCAACAAACTGGAAAGAATATCTACCTAACAAATCACTGCAAATAGTAAAGACATTGACATAAGGAAAGCCCAGAGTATAGAAAGGATACACGACACATGACCACTGTCTTCATTCACACAAAACTATCGGGGTAAGATTTGTAGCGTGAGGTGAGGTTTGCATGTTGCACGCGGCCACCCATTCCAAGCATGTATCAAAATATGAGGTCAGACATTAAACCAGCAGGAAAGGAAAAAGGATACCTTGATTTAGGCAAATAGATCTCATGAGTCGAGACACCCATATCTTTGGATTTTGTCACAATCGAACGGGAGGGTTTTGACCTTCCTTTCGATCACTGTGTTAGTCCTATTCATTTTTTATTTACTTTATTCTCTGACTTACTGGTTCCATAGTATACACAGGGCTATAGTACATGGCTAGACCAGACAAGGAAGGGATGGTCCACATGAAAAATAAGGCATACATAACTCCTTTTGCAACTTTTATAAACAACTTCAGCGATTCATTCTCAAGGATCAACCATTTCACCATCGTCAAATGATGAATCCGAGAAAGGTTCGTCTAGTCACCTGTTATATCTGAATTAGGCCATAAATCATCTTGTGCCTTTGGTGTTTTTCAATAGGAACCCAGAGAAGACAATGAACAAAATAAAAGTTCACCCTAGCAAAGTTCTATCTATACCTTGATTTAATCTCCAAAAAAAAAAAATTCTTTCCTAATCTCCATTGGTCATGTTTCTTTTTTTTTTTTATTTTTTTTTAACATTTATTTATTTTTGACACAGAGAGAGACAGAGCATGAACGGGGGAGGGTCAGAGAGAGGGAGACACAGAATTGAAACAGGTTCCAGGCTTTGAGCTGTCAGCACAGAGCCCGACGCGGGGCTCGAACTCACAGACGCGAGATCATGACCTGAGCCGAAGTCGGCCGCTTAACCGACTGAGCCACCCAGGCGCCCCTCCATTGGTCATGTTTCATATTTATCCTTATTCCATGTCTTTAGTTCCTTCCTTAAATACCTTTAGAACTACTGCCACCCTTTTCTGAGCCAAAGAACCAGACCACTTCTCCAGATTTTATGTCGTTTTACAAAGCTGAACTCAGAACTTTATTTCCAAGTCATTCTTTATTCTCATATCTTAAGATGTCTTAGTTGGGGCACCTGGGTGGTGGGGTGACTGGGTTTCTCAGTTGGTTAAGCAACCAACTCTTGGTTTCAGCTCAGGTCATGATCTCACAGTTTCGTGGGTTCAAGCCCCGCATTGGGCTCCACACTGAAGTGTGCACCTGCTTGGGATTCTTTCTCTCCCTCTCTCTCTCTCTGCCCCTCCCTGACTTGTGTTGTCTCTGTCTCTCTCAAAATAAATAAATAAACTTAAAAACAAAGATTTCTTACTTCAGTACAGTCACTCCTGCTTGCCTTTTTTTTTTTTCTCTCCTCTTCCCAAATTCAGTTTTGTTTTCTCAGGCCCCAACCACAGAATCTTTGTGCTGGAAGAGATCTCATATCTTATAACCTGCTTCCTATGCATGAGGAAACCAGTGCCCTGAGAAATTACATGAACTGTACTTTCAAGAGCCCAATCCTTTTTAGTAGGAACCGAATTCGACTTGTCTTCTTTCCGGCAAAATAGAAAAAGGATGAAAAAACGACTTACTTTAAGTAGAAGAGGTAGTTTTGATCCTCTAAAGTATTTCCTCATTCGGGGGGTGCCTGGGTGGCCCAGTTGATTAAGCTTCCAACTTCAGCTCAGGTCATGATCTCGCAGTTCGTGAGTTCAAGCCCTGCGTCGGGCTCTGTGCTGACAGCTCAGAGCCTGGAGCCTGCCTCGGATTCTGTGTCTCCCTCTCTCTCTGCCCCACCCCTGCTTGTTCTCTCTCTCTCTCAAAAATAAATAATACATTTTAAAATTTTTTAACAAAAAATAAAATTAAAATAAAATAAAATAAAATAAAATAAAATAAAATAAAAATAAAGCATTTCCTCATTCATGAAATTTGGAGGTTTGAGTTGATGAGCAGCATGGAGGGGAATCAGGGAAAATTAAATACATGGCATATAAATTTGCATGTTAAACATCTATGGTTTCCATATAACGTCGTCATTTAATCTATCTAACGGGAAGGGGAGATATCTGACGGACTTATTTCTTTTTGCCAGAGTGCCACCTTACAGCTGTGGTCTTGTGGTAATATGGCTGGTACAATTAGAAACCAAAATTAGAAACCAAGCAACCACAAGAGGAAAAGCCTCTGGAACAACTCTAGGCTGACCCAGAATCTCCAGCCAAGGACACTGCAGGAACCCACACTTTGCTGCACATATGGTCCCCAGCCTGCAACGAACTCTCTGAACAGCGGGGCAATCCCCACATACCTCACATGCATACCTGGAAACCTTCATGCTCATTTAACTGAGACTTTTCAACAAATCTCAGAGCAAAAGAAAACTAGATAACCAGTTACTTAACTCAGGGCCATAACTCAACTCATCTTTGGGTGTCATCAACAATTCCACTGCCTGAGACACCAGGAGAGAAATACCCGAGTGTTTTTCATCAGAACCACTGATAGGAGCTTCCCTGACATTGAACTATGGGCTTTATTGTTATTTTAAAGAAAAATTATTGTCAAACGCATGGATTTTAAAACATCTGTTTTCATTCTGAATTCCTTTTTCCCAAAGATGTTTTATCAGTAAAAAGTGCCATCGAAGACGCAGGAATTCAAAAATATTCGCAAACTCATACGTGAAAAATAAACGAGTTGTCGAAGTCATGGATGTGGGGCTGAAGGAGACGAGGTTGGAAACCAGTTCTCCTGGTGATGCAGCCTTAGGAATGGCAAAGGTAAAAAAGGACCCATTGAATTTTTCTCTTTCTCCCCAGCCATGTAGTGACATAAGGATACGTTCCAAGGTTCACCACCGTTTAAAATTATTTCATTATGACTCTGGGTTGTCTGAGATATACATCATTATCTCCCAGGGAGCCACAGTGAATTAGAGAAATACTTTGGAACCCTGGACTCCAGAACTCCAGCCCCTCACCCACTAATGACACTCAGCTGGGTCAATAATACTTGCTTTCTAAAAACAATACAGGGACGTGATACTACCCCTTTATTAAAACAGCCTTTTGAGCTGGTCTGTTTATGTGAATTAAAAACAACAACAACAACAACATGGTGTTGGTGAGTTATGTTACAGTTAGTGACATTTTAGGAAAGAAAGCATTCAGGACGTTTATTTTATGGCCACGTCACCCGGAATATTATTGTGAGTGTCTGATTTCTCAACCATCGGCTCGAGAGATGGTAGTCTTCTTCCTTATTTTTAGGAGCGTTGGGGTGCAGACTAAAGCAGTTACTATGCGGCCAGAGACTGACTGATATTTTTATTATATTGCTTCCCCTTGCAGCCAAATAATCTTGAGTAAAAAGGGGGGACAGGGTAATGGTAAGAGAACAACCTCACTGCCAAACGTAGAGCCTTCTCTTCATAGACAGTTTCTCAGTGTGAAGGGGCATTTCCTAATGTGACTGGCCGTCGAGTCCGCCGAAATCACGATTCCCCTGTAATTGCAAAAGATACATCCTGTGGCTTTCTTTTTAAATTTTTTTTTCAACGTTTTTTATTTATTTTTGGGACAGAGAGAGACAGAGCATGAACGGGGGAGGGGCAGAGAGAGAGGGAGACACAGGATCGGAAACAGGCTCCAGGCTCTGAGCCATCAGCCCAGAGCCTGACACGGGGCTTGAACTCATGGACCGCGAGATCATGACCTGGCTGAAGTCGGCCGCTTAACCGACTGCGCCACCCAGGCGCCCCCATCCTGTGGCTTTCAAACCACAACATGATCACGTGGAACAGAGGAACAAAGAGACCTGGGGGCTAGAAGCACGTGAAATCTTGGCTTTTCCTTCATCACAGCAATTAAGTAGCCACTAAGCACCACCTTGACGGCCCATGATTTTGACTCAAACCCTGGTGACATATGGGTTTGAAGGGTGCCACCGGAATCCACCTTCGGCTTGTTGCTTACCATGTGTCTCTGACGGTGCGTTTTAGGCATAGAGCTCCACGACCAGGGACGGACGGGCTCCGGGCTCCGGGCTCTGCCTGCCCGGATCCTAACGAACTTCCACGAGCCAGGGCTGGCTTGAGAGAGTGTCATTTGGTACCCTTGCAAAGGGATAGGAGGCAAAGGCTATTTTAAGAACGGTATGGTTTGGGGTGATCTCTGTGAAGTTTATGAGTAGTCAGGGAAGAGAACATAAAACTTGCTGGACACATGTAATTAAAATACAGGGTAACTAAATTCATGTGTAAGTAATAGGAGAGCACAGCGGAGCCAGGGGATCGTAATAAGCATCCTGGTTGAAGCGAAAAGCAATTTGTGGTGGGGCTTTCAAATTCCTACTTTAGTGGACAGATTTGGAAAGCTCACCAATAGTCTTCCTGGCTGGGTAGGTTTACGTCCGTGGGCCTTTCATTTAAAAAATAAAAAAAAAGGTCTCTAAAAATAGGAGTTGGGTTCGGGGGGTTTTGGGGGGGTAGTGGTGGTTGTTTTCCCGCAGGAGAAATCACAGCTTCATAAATGCATCCATTTCTGGGGAGCAAAAAGCAGGCTTCAACAGTGATCAGCATGCCTTTGCCCCATCCGCGGTGAGGCGGCCAAGTTCCTGGGCCCTACACTGCGTCGTCTCCCACATGTCCCCCGGGCCTCTCAAGTTCCAAAGCCTATTCTACATGCAGATTTACAAACTGGAGACAGTGGAAGGGGGGAGGGGACTTTACAAAAACCACAGATGTTACTTACTATCCTCAAGTTTGCAGGGTCGTGGACCAAACACGGGTCTGATGCAGCGAATCACCCTCTTTATCCTGGGGCAGGGCGGTATCAGAAAACACCCATTCCTTCCGTCCGGAAGCGGCCGTCGGGCTGGCCCCCCTGCCAACCGTGTGATGTGGTACCGCTTCGTGAACAAGCCCTAGTGCCACATAGACGGGTTGCCCGTTGTCTCCAATAAGCCCTCTGAAGTGTGGGGCTGGCTGGGTGGCTCAGTCGGTTCTAAGGGTCGGACCCTCGGTTTCAGCTCAGGTCGTGACCTCACAGGTCTGTGGTTTCCAGCCCCAATTCGGGCTGCGCGCCGGCAGCCCAGAGCCCGCTTGGGATTCCCTCTCTTCCTCTCTCTCTGCCCCTTCCCCCCTCCCACTGTCTCTGTCTCTCTCAAAAATAAATAAATCAACTTAAAAAAATAATTAAAAAAAAAAAAAACCATCTAAAAATGAAACAGATCCCAAACAGCCACAGACCAAATTTACAAAGCCCTTGGGCATGGCGGGAGAGAGTAAGGTGGGAACAGAATATGAAAGAACAGAAGATCCTCTGCGTGGTTTCACATGATAAATGGTCTGTAAAAAGCATTATCATTGACAAGAAAAAAGCCCCAGTCATGGGCCACGGACCCCAGAATTTCAATGTCTAAACCATACATGTATATTTTGGGGAGAACGATCTCCCTTCTTCTTAAGAGAACCATTAGCTTAAACCACAAACTGTGCCAAATAGCAGAACGTAAGAGCGTGAAGGGTCTTACACTTCATCCGGGCTGATCGCATCATTTCGCCTCCTGGGAGGAAACATCGAAAGATGCAGAGCAACTTTCAAAAGTACAGACCACTCCTCCACTCTGGAAGTCGAGTATCAGGGTCCAAAGAAGAGCGTGAGTTCTGGATCATACAGAGAGATCTGGTGTCAGATCCCGGGTCTGTCACTTCCTGTCCCTTTACCCTCTCCAAGTCCCTGTTTCTGTACCCGTCGGGTCGGGATAACGAGATCGAGGTCAGCCAAGGCAGCTCGGCCATTAAGTGTGGCATCAGCTCCTGCCAAAGCGGCATTAATAAGAAGAAATGTGTTTGAAGTGGGTAAGACGAGAAGATTCAGGGGGAAAAGAATAATAACTTTTAGTGGACTGGCAGAGAAAGAAAAAAAAATGAAGTGTTCTGCTGCTGAAGTTTTCCCCAGAGCCCCGGGGTTTCTCAAGCCCGTCTTCCAAGACCACAGGGGCAAAGAGAAGCTAGAAAGGCGGGATTCCAGGACCTCCCGCCCCACACCTAGTCCATTCTCAGCCGGAGACTTTCCCCTTTACATACTGAGCTTCTGGGTTACCCTGTTAAAGAAGATACAGAGAGACGTAAGTGTGTATCACCCCCCCACCCACCCACCGCTACACCGCATACACCCCAATTCCTTCTAGAAGGTACAGCACACACGGAACTGAATGTACAAAGCTGGGCAGCCTCAGATAAGCCACCTCCCATTTCTGCACCTCACCTCCAAGAGGAAAGGTTTGGACCGACCACCCCCCTCACCGCTTCCCCCTAATGCAGAGCCCCCTGCTTAATGGGAACAAGAGCTCCCTTCCCCTTGCACATAAAGAGCAGCCACTGTCATTGTGTCCCCACCCCCACCACCCCCCCTCCTGCGAATCCCCATCCCCCTGCACATGCAAGAGACTTAGACACAGCCACCCTGCCGCTCACTCCTCCATGGCTTGCGAGGTGTTTCAGGCAGCCTCTCTTTCCCCTGAGGGCTCTGAAGAAGGGGAGGGAGGGAAGTCCAAAAGGAGCCAGGTATTTCTCCTCGCTCGAACTCGCACTCGTGCCCCAGACACAGTCCTGGCAAGGAGAGAAGGCATGGGGCCCGCTCCGCCTGTGGGGGAGGCAGAGTGGCTTTGCGCAACCCCGAGGACCGTGGCCATGAACTGCTGGCCGCCTGTGTTGGTAGAACGCAGGCACTTGAATAATGTTGTGCACTTTATCTTTATAGCTTCTTTTATGCTAACAGGCCTAGGGGTAGCAAAAGAGGGCAATGTACCGTGGTCTGCTAAAAGCCTGGCCATTTGATTGCTTCATAATTTCTCCATTCGTCTCATTGGGAGTGCGCCTTCGTGCAACCAACCTGCCCGTCCTCCCTTAACAAGCTCTCTGGTACAGACCGGAACAATCCCCCATAATGTAAACAGCCTTCTCCTGCGGCAGAGAAAGCAAGCACACAACACGTTTTTAACACTCACAGATGTAATTGCTTTGGACTTTCCACTCGTGGTATCGCATTCCTCCGTTCCCAGGACTCCTCATCAACGGATATCTTTTAAAACATGCTTTCCCCTATTGTTTCCTCAAAACCATTGCATGCGCATTCTCTGCACACCTCCTCTGCCCGAGGCTCCACACCAGAGGATGCGGTCTGTAAGACTGGGGCTTTGTTGGGGCGCCTGGGTGGCTCACTCGGTGGAGCGTCCGACTTCGGCTCAGGGCATGATCTCGCGGTCTGTGAGTTCGAGCCCCACATCGGGCTCTGTGCTGACAGCTCAGAGCCCGGAGCGTGGTTCGGATTCTGTGTCTCCCTCTCTCTCTGCCCCTTCCCTGCTCATGCTCTCTCTCTCTGTCAGAAATAAATAAACATTAATTTTTTTTTTTTTAAAGACTGGGGCTTTGCCTCCAGGTAAAGGAGCCACAGTACTAAGGAGTGAGGTGAATGTGGTTTTGACTTCAGTTTTCCACTCAGTGGCTGTGCGACCTTGTGACCTTGGCAAGTTAGTTACCCTCTTCCAAGTTTTGTCATTGGCAAAGTTGGGGTCCAAACTTTATCTGCTTTCCAATGTAGAGATCCAATAGAATAATACGTGTGTGTGTAGGTGTGTGTGTGTGTGTGTGTGTGTGTGTGTGGAGAGAGAATTTAAATTCTCATCTATTCACTATTCACCCCATCCACCGGTCTTCACCCCTCTCTTTCAGACCAGGCATTCTTCAAAAACTCGCAAACACAGATACACCCCAAGGAAAAGAGAGAGGGAGGGAGAGTGAGCGGGAGCAAGACGGGTTTCCCATCAAACAAATACAGACTTTATTTCAGTGTTTCAACCACTTCCCAGAGGAGGGAGACCCTCCCTCTATTTTTTGGAGTTTCCCAATTTGCGCGATGTGGTAACTAGCATAATTGTGTAGAGAAGGGATGCAGAGTGGATCATACCGCATTCCCATCAATCTGGGTAAATTGCCAAACGTCTATAGAAATGGTTTAAAACGAAGAAAAGTCTCAAAAAGAGATCCATCAAGTCACATGAGGGAAATTTGAGGGACGCCAAATCAAAAGTGACAATGAAAATTATGTCCTAGAGTCGACAACCAACTTAATGAGTTTATTTCACTGCGTTGACAAGATTGACCGACCATTTGTTCATAAAAAAAAAAAAATGCTATATTGCAAATGTCATGAGAGTCATGGGACCATTTCCCGAGAGCCATCAAAAGTGGGTAAACAAGGGATGAGCCTCCCTTTTGAATGAGTGAGCGAAGAAGCTGATGACAGACAGCACTAAAAACATAGGATCCTGAATAGCTTCTTTACTTTGCGGAAATGGTCAATGGTGGTGAATTAATGGGTGGGATGGTGAAATCTGAAATGGATAAATTATTGTAGAAGGACAGAGAATCACCAAAGGGTAGGTGTTCTACTTAGCTAAGCCTGCAGCTAGGTATTTTCAGGAAGCTAAGAAACTAACAGAGCTAAAAGGGTTTGTTTGTTTGTTTGGGCGTTTTGTTTTGTTCTGTGGTACATCTGCTGGAGATCACACTCATTCTAAAATTGTTTCTGTCACTCTTCCCAAACCAAGGTGTCCTGGAGGGCAAGGATCTACCATAATGTCCCAGGGTCCAGACCAGGCCCAGCTTGCAGGAAGCATTTAATAATGATGATGACAAAGATTATGATGGTAGCAATAAGAAGAATAATAGTTACTGCAACTGAAGTGATTTAATATTTATTCAGCTCTTACTATGTTCCAGATGCATTTCTAAGAAGTATATACAATATATATGCATACACACACACACACACACACACACACACTTACATTTAATACTTATAAGCTCCCTCAGTAGAGGTAATACTAGTTTTCTGGGATTTGCAGAATTTAATTTAATATCTTCATATCTTTTTTTTTCTTTTCCTGAGAATACCTAATTCCTTGTCAGTCCATTCTTCCACTACCAAGGGCCATGTTTGTCTAAGTCAGATCATAGCGAGTCTCCCAAGGGAAAGAGAAAGGACCCTGGCAGCAAGATGGCGACACTTCCAGGTGGACTGAGAAGCCAACCTTTTCTGCCCTGAAGACTGAAAGCCAGAATCATTTAATGGGGGGCTGTCCCTGAACGGAGGGACCACAAGCAATTTTCGTCTTTTGTGTGTGTGTGTGTGTGTGCATATATTTTTTAAATAGCAAACAGTGAACGTGTATTACTTCTAAAATACATAAAAACATTGAAGAAGCATTCTTTTAAAGAAAGAAAGATGCCATAGTCAATGACATGAATTTGACTCAACAGCAAAATACATGATGCCAGGACACATCACGATCTGTGTCGCAAAGGAAAGACAAGGAGTAATGTCATTACAAACACTGGCCAAGACTGACTTGATTTTTCTGTCAAGTTTGAGGCCTGAATTCTCTGAGCCCTGAATATGGTAATAAAAATGAGTTGGGGGAAGAAAAACAGGACCTCTCTAGAAAGGTTAAGAAAGCCGGGATGAAGGAAAATAAGAGAGACAACTTATCAACTGAATTCAAGTGTATGAAAATGGTCCTAAAAATGACATTGGCCAGCTGTTCACCATCTCCATTTGGGACAAAACAAGAAAGAAAGAAAAAAAAAAGTCTCATATTGCAGTGAGAGTTGGTGTTCAACGAGACGACCTTCGTGAAGATAAATGTGATCGACACTGAGAATCGATAGCTCTGTATGCTTAATACTTAAAACTAATACTTAAAACTAATGTAAACAGGCAACTCTTTTGGTCTGCATGTGACGGTTTTGCATGGAGCCTGACGCATTACCATCTTGCGATTCTAACCTCGCTCTGGTGGACTTAATCGACTGCATTTGCCTACGAGCTAGGATAGGAGAGCTTCCTGCAGTGCTGTAAGCAAAAGGAAGTTTCTTCCTGGTGTGTTTAAGAGTTAACTCAATTGTGACCACACTACCATGTCACTTATGAAACCCTTGAACAAAACAATCTCCTCCAAAATGTTCCCTCTGAAAGAAACCTTGTAACAGAAACTATTTTAGAATAATATTGGACCTCCGCTCATGTTTTCTCTCTTGCTGAGCTGTATTGAAAACTCGAATTATAATTGGACATGGTGGAGTCATTCAACTGGAACCCATTAAGTTGATGTTGCCAAAACCATGGTATTCTGGTTTCCTTTTTGGGGGTAAATTAAAAGAATATCCATGTTCCTGAACAAATAAACTCAATAGATCTAGTTTCCTACATTTCATATTTATTTAGTATTTAGTCAACGAATGTTCATTAAATGTATTACCACGGGCCAAATATTTATGTGATATTTCATAATATTTAAAGAATGTTCCTATGTATAATCTTATCTGATCCTTACAGTAATATTGCCAAGCAGGCCCAGAATATTATCATTTTAATGACTCTGAAACTAAGGTTCAGCAAAGTTAAGTGACTTACTCATGTCTACCCAGATCATAAGCGTTTAAGACTAAAACTGGGGCCATAAGACTAATCTTTCACATCTTATTTTATTTCACCATTCCATCCTAGACCCTCCACCCTTTATGGGTTTACAGAAGACTTGGTGACATACAAATACGTCCATAAGGCAATGCGAAGTTGCAGGAACCCATATAATCAAAGGCCTAAAGAGTGGCATAAATCAAAAAGGCTGCTAGAATTTGGAAGGTTGAGAAATCATGGTGGCCAAAAAAGGTCAAGGCTTGCTGAAGGAAACGGGACTGGATATCCGAAGATTATGGATAACGCTTTATAGGCTAAGAAATAAAGGGGGAAGGGGTACCTGGGTAGCTCAGTGGCTTAAGCTTCCAACTCTTGAGTTTGGCTCGGGTCATTATCTCATGGTTCGTGAGGCTGAGCCTAGCGTCAGGCTCTGCACTGTCAGCTTGGGATTCTCTCTTTCTCTCCCCCTCTCTCTCTCCTTCTCCTCTCCTCCCCTCAAAATAAATAAATAAACTTTAAAAAACATTTTTTTTTTCTTAAAAAAATAAGAAAAGAAATGAAGGGGGAAAATGTTTCAGGGGAAAAAACTGGCAGAAACACTCAGTGGGAACATCACTGGGGTTTCAGAGGATCATGAAGAGATTAGCAAGAGTGCAGTGTTCACACAGGCAGTGGGAGAATTTTGAATGGAGGCAGAATTGATATTGACTGAACATCTTACTCAAGGCACTTTGAAAGCCTGATATCACTTACTTCTCAAAGTACCCTCGAGGTGGCTATACTGCCTATTTTCCAAATGGGGAAACTGAGGTCTCAGTCGTGTTAAGTAGTCTCTCAAAGATCACATAGCTATTGTGGTCAACTGCAAAAATCAAAAACTGAGGGGCACTTGGGTGGCTCAGCTGGCCGAGTGTCCAACTTCACCTCAGGTCATGATTTCACGGTGCATGAGTTTGAACCCCACATCAGGCTCTGTGCTGACAGCTCAGAGCCTGGAGCCTGCTTCGGATCCTGTGTCTCCTTCTGCCCCTCCCCGCTCGTGATTCCTCTCTCTCTCTCTCTAAAAAATAAACACTAAAAAAATAACAAAAATAAAAATAAACAACTCAGCACACTTTCCTGCTGCCCTGGAAACCAGTCCCCTTGTCAAGATGTCTTTACCTCTCCTTCCAAAAAAAAAAAAAAAAAAAAAAAAATGCAGTCGATTTCTTCATCCCTTGAATCAGGACTGGAATTGTGACAGAAATGTGGCAAAAGTCATTACATGACTCCCAAGGCTAGGTCTTAAGAGACCTTGCCACTTTGGTTTTTGTCCGTTGAAACATCACCCTAAGGCCACAATAGAAGGCAGCTGGCCTAGACTCCTGCCCGAGGAGAGGCCACACGGAGGAGAGCTGAGGCACCACAGCTCTTCTTGCCAGACAGCATATACGAGTGGGAACGTCTGGGACTTTCCGGTCCAGCCATCTCTCCAGCTGGATGCGACTGCACACGTGAGCCCAGCTGAAACCAGCAGAGAAACCACTCACCCAACATGCGGGACCATGAGAAGTAGTAATTCCTGTGGGTTTTTTTTCTTTGCGGGGGGGGACGGAGCTGGAGGGTCAGTGGTTTCTTTCTTTTTTTTTTTTTTAAGTTCATTTATTTATTTTGAGAGAGACAGAGAGAGAGTGAGCGGGACAGGAGCAGAGAGAGAGGGAGAGAGAGAATCCCAAGCGGGCTCTGCCCCGTCAGCGCAGAGCCTGATGCGGGGCTGGAACTCACCAACCGAACTGTGAGATCATGACCCGAGTCGAAGTCTGACGCTTCGCTGACTGAGAAACCCAGGCGCCCCTGGGCCAGATTCTTTCTGTCATACAATGCCACTTCCTGAAATTTCAGCCTAGTGGAACTGGACTCGATCCAGTTATTAACTAAGAATTCTTAAAGTATTTGAGCTATGGAACGAGATGAAGAGAACACACTGTAAAACAATTAGGCTGGCATTCTAAACTTCTGGAAAAGAAAGTAGAGCCACTTCACAAGTGACTGCAATGATCCAAGCTCTCGGTTAGTATTACAGAGGTAGTTTGGACTGACAATGCTAATTGCCTACCTCGCCTTCTATTCCCTCCTTCTTTCTTAATGGAACCCCCCAATGTTCTGATCACATGGCCATCCAGAATAAAAGCTACATTTCTAAACCTCCTTTGCAGTTAGCTATGGCCAAATAGTTAAACTACGGCGGAAGTGTTACATGGGAGCTTCTTTTGCCCTTATCTTCCTTGCTTTGTCCTAGTACTACAGCCCGAAGCACAGATATGACGACTCACGCCCAGCCACCATCTTGGATCCTGAAGACAAGGGCCACACAACACATATGGCACAGCTGACAGATTCCTGCATCCCAGACGTCCCCGCAGCGCCAACCCATACCAACCCTCCTACCACTGCTTTATTTCTGTGTCAGAAAGGGTGGACTATATTATCTCAATTAAACTACCATCATTTTGGAGTTTTGTCGTAGGCAATCTAGCAGCTATACCGAGAAATCAGTGCAGGGAAAGAAGCACCAGAGAACCTTGGGGTCTGCTCAGGGAGAGGAGACGAAGGTGATGGCCACAAACAAAAAAGTTTTGAGCCTGGATGAGTGAAGTCACTATCGCATTCTCCCTCTTTTCGCTAGTCACTTCCTACTTCACAACCAACATACCAGGGGGATCTTAAATCACGGGACTTTACGCAGGCAGTCTTCTCATTCTGTGCTCTGAACCCCACAAGGACAAGTGCAGAAGAACTGCTGATTCCCAAGGGCCGCCAGGTTGAAAAAGTTCATGGTATGCCTAGGATGGTCATAAGAGAAAGCTGGTCAAGGTCAACATTTCAGTTTCTGTCTTACCAGAAACAGAACTGCTCTTTATCTCAGACACACTGTAAAACCATATCATTTCATAAAAAAAAAAGAACAACAAAACCAAACACGTTATCTGGGGTAGAAAGAAATGGTGCTGAAGGTGACTGGGACACATCAGTCAACAAAAGAAACACAGACATCTGCCTTCATGGCGATCACATTCCGGAAGGGAAAGGCCAACGAAGAATAATACACATGATCAGTGAAGTCACCGACATGCTGTGTTGGTGATACCTACTCTGTAAAAGAGGAAAAAAGAACAAGTAGGACCAGGAATGTCCTCAGTGGGAGTGGGCAGGGGGGAGCAATATTGAGTCAGCAAGATCCACACTTTGCTGGTAGACACATTTGTAAGAGTATATGGAACTTTCTGGAAAAGAAGTTTGTAAACATCCAAAAGAGTGGTGTATTCCCTCGAGATTAATTTGCAGGAATAATAATAAACGCATTTAACTCTCTTTGGGTCAGTGAGATTACCTGAGTGGTTGATCTAAACATGTATAAGAACCATACACTTCCCACTGTAGAAAAACAAAAAGCCCAATAGAATTAACATTCCCAAAGATACTGTTTAACAATTAAAATCATATGATAACTATAATCACTTTAATACAGCTCATGTTTTTTGAGCTCCTACTGTGCTAATCGCTTAACAGAGATGAACCCTCAAAGGAGATTTGGGTAGCAGGACACGTACGAAAGCACTTTTTAAGAACAGAATCAGAGGGGCGCCTGGGTGGCTCAGTCAGTTAAGCATCCGACTTTGGCTGAGGTCATGATCTCATGGTTCGTGGGTTCGAGCCCCGCATAGGGGGTTCTGTGCTGGCAGCCTGGAGCCTGCTTTGGAGTATGTGTCTCCCTCTCTCTGCTCTTTCCCCACTCATGCTCTCTCTCCTTCAAAAACAAATAAACATTTAAAAAATGTTTAAAAAAAGAACAGAATCAGAAATGTGTTCTTAATTTCCACAAAAATGTGCGCGTGACTTTTCACGTGTGTGTGTGTATGTGTGTGTGTGTGTGTGTGTGTGTGTGTGTGTACCAGCCATGTAAATACTGGGGTATGCTTGCCTTGGGCACCGAAAGAGTTTTATAAATATTTAGATGTCAGTTGGTTAAAATGGCATTAACCAAAACCTCTTTGAATAGGCTCTGGGATGGGGGATGGGTTGTGGCATAAATGTATTGGCTGCTATTTAAATGAAAAGAATTGCAATGCACCGTAATGTTCATTCTAATCAAGTGATGCTCGAAGATTGAATTCCCGACTGTAAATGTGGTGCGCACATTTGTCTCTGAATGAGACTTTGCGCCCCAGCTGTTGAAACATTTGTGGGAAGGTGAAAGTTTGGTGAACTAATAGATTCCTGCGGCAGGGCATAAGCTTCATGCAGCAAAAGAAGTTTTCCTTGAGAAGACAAACTATCGCATTCTTCATATACACACAGTCATTCAGGGTCTGCCCAGAAGGGTCTTGGACAGTGGAGAAGATGTATCTCAGAAAGAAAAGTAGTTTCTCCTTCCGAAACAGGGGTCACTTAGAAAAGTAGAACTGCGGGGGGCGCCTGGGTGGCGCAGTCGGTTAAGCGTCCGACTTCAGCCAGGTCACGATCTCGCGGTCCGTGAGTTCAAGCCCCGCGTCGGGCTCTGGGCTGATGGCTCGGAGCCTGCAGCCTGTTTCCGATTCTGTGTCTCCCTCTCTCTCTGCCCCTCCCCCGTTCACGCTCTGTCTCTCTCTGTCCCAAAAATAAATAAAAACGTTGAAAAAAAATTAAAAAAAAAAAAAAGAAAAGTAGAACTGCGGGCCACCCTCGAGACGGTAGCCGAGAGTACATCAAGTATTTTTAAGCAATCATTTAGTTATCCTGAGATACCATTTTTATCTGCAGCAACAGCACACAAAAATAGATAAGCGAGGGGCGCCTGGGTGGCGCAGTCGGTTAAACGTCGGACTTCAGCCAGGTCACGATCTCGCGGTCCGTGAGTTCGAGCCCCGCGTCAGGCTCTGGGCTGATGGCTCGGAGCCTGGAGCCTGTTTCCGATTCTGTGTCTCCCTCTCTCTCTGCCCCTCCCCCGTTCATGCTCTGTGTCTCTCTGTCCCCCCAAAAAATAAATAAACGTTGAAAAAAAATTTAAAAAAAAATAGATAAACGAGGTTGGTGATAAAGTCATCACTTAATCTCTTCGGAAATGATGCTGGGTTAACTTGACCCCAACTCTTTGTAGAATAAAGCCAAACCAGTCTAAAATTTAAGTAGCTCATCAAAAAGTCCATGAATTAGTTACTGCTAGAATTAGGGTCTGGGCCCAGTACATCCAGTTCCAAAGCCAGTGTGTTGAACCAGCATCCTTACCAACACATACACACACAGAGGTTCACACTCACTACACACACACACACACACACACACACACACACACATACATACGTATGTACATGCTTAACTTACTTTATGGAGCTCTGATTGACCCAATTATCATTTTTCCCCTTTCAGCACCCAAGATTCCTATAATACCTAATTTCTGGACTGTTGTTTGGACAAGCAGCCTCCGCTCCCCATTCCTTTGATGACAGTACCCAGAACTTTCTCTTAGAAACAACCTTCTCCCAAATGAACTTCAGGCTGACTTCTACTCTAGCTTCAAGAACATGATCGCTCCGGTCTTGGCCAGAGACCTGCATTCCCCTGGCCACAGAGTTGGTTCATGGTTGTGCATGTGAACTAATCTAAGCCAGACCTGGTGAGACATTTTCTGGGGCTACTAATGGAAAGCCAGGTTCTCTCTCCATGCAGACATGAAATTGGAAAGGAATAATTCAGTCATCGTTGCCGGCGTATGGAGTGTGAGAAAGAAGCCAGGTGTAGACAAAAAGCAAAAACGGGTCAAAGATGGAAATGGACCAGTTCCTGCGGATTTTTGAGTCCCTTGGCTCAGACAGGACCAAAGCCAGCCCGACCCCCACAGTTTTATGTAAACTTACAAAACACCTTTTCGTGTAAGCCAATTTAGACTATGTTTTCCATTGTTTCCAACGGCCCAAACCCCAAGGGATACGGTTCTCCCTTCTAGGAAAGAAAGGAGAGGAGAGGGATAGGCCCACTTAAGCCAGCAGAGCAGGGCTCAGAATCGTACAGAGGGGTACGGGGCAGAATATGTGAGTTCAGGGGCCAAGAAAGCTGCAATAAGTCATTCCCGAACCTCAGGCTCCCCACTGTCCAGTGAGATGAGGGCTCATTCTTCTCTCCAAGATCTCCATCTTTAGGCTCCCAGAGTTTTAGAAAACAGCAGGGAGCTCAAATAGTCTTACTGAGGCAAAAGTTTTGTTTGGCTGTGCGATACTTTCCCTCTCCCCCACCCCCCCCCCCCCCACACACACACACACACGCAACCTCCAGATCCCACTACAAAGGAACTCTGAGAGGAAACACCATGCCTTTTCCTGTTTCTCTCCGCTATCTCGAAATTGCACATAGAAAAATATCCCGACGTCACGATGGCTGTAACAGAATCCAGGCTAGATGCAAAAATCACAAAGCTGGGGCTGAAATAGACACCACATCCTTAGCTCAATCTCACTGAATCTCTTTAAAACAAAATGAGAAAGGAAAGGACAAAGAAATCGTACTGGGGAGAATGGTCGCCTAAGTAAACCATCGAGTTTGGCCCGTCTGTCTTTTGTCAGTGTGGGCCCAGACTTGGCCTGTGCCGTCAACGTACTTCTGTTGAGAATTTTCATTGGCTGCGTAAACAAGGCATATCTTTTCATGGCAGCAATAACACACACACACACACACACACACACACACACACACACCCCACACTACTGCATTCTGGCTTTCCTATTGCGCCGTCCCAGACAGCGGCCGAAAGGTTTTGAGGTCTGAAAGACTTAAAGGGGAAATGGTGTATTTCCCGAAATGAGGGCATCGCACTGCCTTTTCTCCCCCCATTTACCTGTAGCCTCGGAGGCTTCAAGCACAAACCGAGGCAGACGAAAGCCAGGGAGCCAGGGCAACTGCCCAGCAAGGGTTAAAACTAGATCAAAATCAAACGGCACGCTTCACCACGTCTTCTGCATGACTGATACTGCAATCGATCTGCAGCGGTTCATTTTCTCCCCGGAATCTCTGCCTACTGAGAACAAATACAAACACATGTGGAACCAATAGGAAGCAGACTAAGGGCTTTAAGAGTTCTGCACCAACCTGTGTCAGAGAGCTCTCACTTAGCAGATGGGGCAATTAATAAAAGAGTCAAGCAGTATGACTCTGTCAAGGTGCCTTTAAGTGCTAACAATCCTCTTTTGTCTTTCTGCTATAGAGTACAGATGGATTCTGATTCGGAATAAGAACTGTATTGTGCCCCAGTTGACTCCCGTACGGTGTCCCTGTAATAACAGAGGGCCAGGTGTCCTACGTCTCCCGTTTTAAAGACAAACATGATACTGATTTTTTTCCCCCTGCTAGCATCTTAAGTGCCGACGGGACCACTAATCTGGGGGAAATTTGACTTTATACATAAGTTGGCCTTTCAAAAGTATCTGAAAAGGAAGGATTTGCCATCAAAGTATCGCCACTTGGTGCACACACCTTGCTACCCGCTGATGCTAATCATAAACGTGTAATTCTTGCCCATCAGACAACAGCTAGGGTTTATTAAAGTCACTTAAGACGGAACCTCTAGCAGGTGCTACTTTAGTTTTTGAGATGTAGAAATTGAAGTGTCAGGGCCACAAGGGGTCCTGGGAGGTCACGTGGTTCTTTGTGCCAATGCGAGTGAGTCCTAGTGTTCTAGGGAATTTCCAACTTTGCTGATTGCCTTCTGCCCCAATCCCTCACCCCTGCCAGTGGCTCCTTAAGCCACTGCCATCACAGACGATAACCATCGTTCTTCCTTTGTGAACCAGGCCCAGAATAGTGGCAATGTGCCTGTCACTCCCAAGCACTGAGAATGTGCTCGGCTGCCCAAACTGAATGCCAACCCAGGGAGATCTGGTTTGCTCCTGCTCGAAACGCCAATCTCTCATAATTCCTTTCACATACACACCAAAATACCATGAGGAAGGAGCACATCAGATGGTCCAGCGTGTACCCCTTATCTCTAAACGTTTATGACATACGAGATAGACTCCAGGTGGCCATGGGCTGTCCAGGGGCCTTCTCTCGGAATTTCCCCTTCGTGCATCATTCGGAGAAATAGACATCTGGAATAGGCAGATAAAAATAAAACTCTTCTCCTCAGACAGCTGAGTCGAGATCTTAGAACACTCAGTAGGCTGTTGCTTATTGTTGCCTCCTTCTGGATGTTAGGGGGTGGGCTTCCCATGTGGGCTGAGGATCAAGCAATGATTTACTTAGCTAAAATGAAAACCAAAAATTTAATTAAATTCAACAGACACTTCTTGAGCTCCAACTCTAACTGGGTCCAACCTACACTTTGAATGCCTGTTCAAATTGAAGTGCATTTCTCAGCTGAAAGGAAAGCTCTAGTTTATTTCATCAAACAACCCAATTTAGAGGTGAATGCCAGAAAAGGACGAGCAATTTGGGAAAAATCATAAATCTAGAGGCCGGACCAGGGGGAGGCCAAGCTCTGACCGCTTGACTGGACCTGAAAGACTCAAGTGTTTTTCCATACTACCCCATCTCCATTTTTTTCATATGTGACATTCTACTTTTTTTATGCGCTAAGTCTTATCCTTGGGGAGACGTACCCTCCCCCTGACCCTGTCCACTGGGGGAGTAGGAAGGAGAAAACTGCTCTGTTAATTCTTCTTTTAAAGAAAGGTTGAGGGGCGCCTGGGTGGCGCAGTCGGTTAAGCGTCCGACTTCAGCCAGGTCACGATCTCGCGGTCCGTGAGTTCGAGCCCTGCGTCAGGCTTTGGGCTGATGGCTCAGAGCCTGGAGCCTGTTTCCGATTCTGTGTCTCCCTCTCTCTCTGCCCCTCCCCCGTTCATGCTCTGTCTCTCTCTGTCCCAAAAATAAATAAACGTTGAAAAAAAAAATTAAAGAAAGGTTAAGAACAACTCCTTCACCGTTGTTCTGACAGAGCAATACCCATTTTTGCCTCAGGTGAGGAGTAAGTAGAGAACAGAAACGTCAACTATGTTTAGACAAGAGATCACATCTGTTATAAAAGATACCATGACAAAACAGCTTCCACATGAAAAGTAGTATAGTTGTTTGGCTCACCTTACGATAAAATTCTCTCGTGCAAATTATGACTATCCAATTCCTGCCATACTTGATTTCTAAAGCCTTATCTTGTCACTTTATCGATAACCTGAAATGATTTCTGCTTTCCACCCTCACCTCCTTACCTATAATGGAAACATTGCATCAAAAACCTTCTTTCCTTCTTCTAGAACAGGGTTGAGATTAGGCATGTAAGTTAGAAACCCTACATTTTCCAGTATCCTCAGTAGTTAGCTATGACCCATGATTAAGTCCTCCCAATTCAAGAAGAAAGGGTGTGCAAAGCCCAGGTCTGAGCTTTAAATCAACACACATGTGTTCTCACACACTCCTTTCCCCTTTCCCATGGCCAAGAACATACTGAGAAAACAGCTTCAGCCAAATGCCAAATGAGGCAACAGTCAAGGGAGTAATGAATCAATGAAATAGGAAATTGAGTCCTTGAATAATCACATGAAGCAGAGTTGCTTGCCAGCCAAGACCATCCAGATTATTACATCGGAAAGAAATAACATTCTTTCGTACTGAAGCCATGTTATGTTTAGCTCTCTTTGATAGAATAGTATAGCCTATACCTTAATACATACCCATTTGTCACAGATTGGGTTTCCTACAAATCAGATTCTGAGCAGGAAGTTTATTGGGAAGGGCTCTCAATATTATGAGGGATAAGGGCAGCAGGATTTGGCAGAGGAAGATTTGAAACACATGTGGTGGTAACAGAAGCCATAGATAATTCTAGAGGAAGTCCTAAATTTGTCCAGGCAAGAAGACTAGACATTTAAACCTCTCTATTGACCAATCATTACATGCGGGTTGCTCCTGGAGAAGAGATGGGAATATGAAGGAGCATCCTGTCTTCAGCTGAGGAAAATACCTGGGTACAGGATCAGTCAGTAACCTAGAGCCACTGACATGCCCACCAGTTGAGGGTGAGAACTTCAGCCATGGAGGCAGTTCTGGGTAATGCACCATAGTACCAACCAATTCAGTCCACCCCTGGCAGCTCTCTGACCCTCTTGCTTCATATAATAAGTTCTTAGAACAGCAAATCCTGGATCCTGATTGGTCTCTTCCCCTGAGGAAACTTACCAAAAAAGTACACAAACTTCAACCCCAACCACTGCAGCTAATCTCAGTGTTGCATCTAGTTCTTACCATCCCACCTTCTGTCAGTATTTCTAAATCCCCTCACTCTCGGCAAACACCTCTGCTGGTCTAGATAGTTTGACGACTCAGAACTTTATCCCTAACAGATCTGAGTCTCTGGTTTCTAGACCCTTCTCAGGCTTTTGCTGGAACTCTTGTCCCTTCCATGGACCACCTGGTACAAAACCTACAGTTCTCTTCATTCCTAACATAGCAACGTATCTGTGTCTATCTGAGAATCAGGATCAACTATTCCTGGCAGGATGGTGATCCCACTCTTTCGCCTGTCACTTGACACAAGGAACCTCAGTGAGCAGATAACCATAGCTTAAAGTTGAATGGGACTTTTGCTTTCTCCTGGGCGAAGTGTTTCCCCCTTGAAAACCAGGAATTCTAAACACACAGATCTCAGGGTTATGCAGAGAAAAAGTGCAAATTTCCAAGTGGGTCCCTGGAAATGATGATAAAAGAATCCACTTCTGCTTCCACTCATATATTCCTGGATTCCTGTATGCTTCCTACCGGAAACAAAATATTTAATCATCATTGATATAGAGTGGATAGCACATCCTAGAGGACGGTGCTCTATTCTTACTGGGTATCATCCCTAAACCAGTGCTTCACTTGCACTAGGCCAATGCATAGGTCGGTCAAGTTGGCAGCTGCTAGGTATGGTGAGTGATAGAACCAGTGCCTTCCACGGTCATATCTACCACATCACTTCCTTTGCTGAAAAGTGTTCCTTGGTCTTATACAACATTTTATGAGATTTTTTTTTATGTTGGTGCCCATATACTGTAGGGATGACTAAGTCAAATATGAATATTCCACTCAAGGTAAGTGGTGTCCCTCCCAAGGTAGTAGGGTTCCAATGCAATAAACTTGCCACCATGCAGTAACTGAAGTTACATTGAGTCCATGAAGAGCCTCTTTCATTCCAAGATAACTATTCATTCGTGCAGCTTTTGTGTTGATGAGAGAGCTGGCTAATGTCGACTGGTGAAATCCTTCTGTCTACTTAGTTCTTCATTGCTTCTTTCTTGGTGGATGCTCTCTGGAGGCTTTAACACGTGATACAAGGGTATTTACTCTTTGTACTCCATCCCATAGGTCTGTTCACATGCTTCTCCACCTGATCATTCTATACCACATCTTCTAACATTTCTCTTTTCAGGCCCTTGACCAACCTACCAACCCATTCACTACCCATGAGTTCATATATATATATATATATATATATATATATATATTTATCTCGGGATACTTCTATTTCCACACAAAATGATGACAAGGTATACCATTAGAAACTCTTCTCATTGGAAGAATTTCTTCTCACTGGGGCTCCATTAAGGTCCTCCCTGAATGGGACTATAATGAAGCCACGGTCCATTTTTAACTTGCACTACTCACATGTTGAGCCGACCCATACATAAACCAAGATTGATCTCGTCCCCCTCTTTCAGTTTCTGTTGTATACCTGGCATTTCTTTCAGGGATCCAGCTCCAAAATCTGTCTCAGGTATGGAGACTAGGGAAGGGATATGGCTGCACTCAACCTTCTGATCGTCCAACCTTGATTTCTTTTGACTGAGTGGATTAAGCAACACTCTTGTTGGATCTTCCATCTATTTTGTCCTTAAGGCCACCGTACTCTGTTAACCATCTCCATAACTTCCTCACCAAGGTGACACCCCAGTCGTGTGACTCATTACAGAAATATCATTGCTTCCAATATCAAATGCCACCCTGGCCTCTGTTACTTGGAACTCTACCATGCTCTGCACGATCAATAAACAAAATTTTCTAACAACCACCAGCTGTCGGCCACCACCGAGTATCTCAGTGATGCTAGAGCCTGTCTCACCAGCATATTCCTGATCACTTAAGTAAGTGGGGGTATCCACTGGGCCCTCCTGGTGAATCTAGTCACCTGGCAGGTTTGCCAGTCTTATAATATTTCCACTCAAGCATACCACTGCTCTGAACTTTTTGATCCCTTCTTGCACCATTTCCCAGAGGACGCCAGCTGTGAGAAGTGTGGCAAGCAAGATTAGACAGAGAAGTTGAACTATGGTACAGTTGCAGCAGAGGCTTTAGAAGACCTTACTGGGAGCTTTTGAAATGGGATAGATACTCAGAATTATCTACCTTGACATAAGGAGAACTGGTCTTTATATCTGAGTATCTTGGAGATATATATATATATATATATATATATATATACCACAGTGTATATATATATATACATATATATCACAGTATATATATATATACTGTCCCAGAAGAAAGGGCATAAACTTGGACAAGGCAAATCCCCCTGGTTGGGGGGCAATTCCCAAACAGGTCAGCTGAGAACTTGTAGTCATCACCCCTCCCAGCATCTGGGAGAACATATGTTTAAATCCTGAATGGCGGTCTGGGCTGTGTATAAGAGTACCCACTATACACAGCACTCAAAGCTGGTCTCTAACATTGTGCCAAAACCATTCTCTCCTGATTTTGCCCGTGTTTCTCTCCCATCTCAGCTCTTTCCATATAGCTAACTCCTACCCATTCTTCAAAATCACTCAAGTATCCTCTGTCTTCTCTGACCTCCCTCGGACTACTTTGCTTTCCTGCCTCGCCTGTTTTGCTCCCATAGTCACTTTTATCATCGCTCCGCCACATTATATTAGACTGATGCTCAAACCTGCATTAAACGGTAAACTCCTTGAGGGAAGGGACCATGTCTTATTTTTCCTTATACCCCTGATGTTGACATGCTGCCTGACATAAAACAGGCACTCATCCAGTGTGATTTATTAAAAGTGTGAATGAGTAAATGAATGAGTTAATAACTTAATGAATGTTCACATACGTTCTCACTTGATTTCCAAAAAGAAGTTGAGGCAGCCAAGTTCCAAAAAACCCAACATACTGCAGCTTATGGAGGAGTGGCTCAAAATATGCAAAATCTGGCAGAAATGCACGTCTCACTCTACGGAATGGAGCGCTATTGGGGTATAAATATGAGTCTTGGAAAAACCCTCATCTCAGTGCTACAGATTCCCAGATTGGTGACAGCAGGGTATCTTCTCACAAGGACAAGAGTTCCCAGCCAATAGCACTTTCAAGAATGTGCAAGCAAAGAGTTAACAGTCTCACAGCTGCCTTTCACTGGAGGTGTTAATGAGGTGACAGGGGGGAGAGATTTTAAAATGAAATTGCCTTCACTCATTCCAGTTAAACTCCAGTACAGTGGAAAGGCACGAACCGCTCTCCGCATATCCTGTCTCCCCACCCCCATTCTAATGGGGTCTGACCTTAGCTCTGAGGTTGCGTGCCCTGGAGCGGTCCGCTAAGGACTTGGAACTGCCCACTTGGTTTCCAAACCTCAGGGTGCCTTGGGGAAGTTACCAAAATTTGGTTACCAGAGATACTTGGGTTAGGGAAAATGATTCAAAAAATAATGTGTGGTGAGACAGAGCCGGAATGTCATCTGTGCAAGCAATCAGAAACTTGGGCATGAAGTCATTCCAACGTACTTTCTGCTTGTTTATTTAGAGATTCTCTGTTTCTGTGGCATGAATCAGAAGTAAAGGACAATATTTGAGAGGGAAAGGATCCCTAAGACACTATCCTGATGGAGCCTTGGAAAAAGGTCCCAAACGTGACCAAAAGACAAGATCGCCATGCTAGCTGCAAGTTTTTGACATGCCATGGTATCCCCACCACACACACAGAAAAGTCAGAGATAAAAGGATGCTAAAGTGGGAGATAATGCAAGGCACACGGATGATTTAAATTTCTGAGGAGACCACTCCTTCAAGGAGGAGGTGGGTGAACACCAATATGAACAGAGGAAAGGTCATGGTCTAGTTAGTCCGAAAGACATGCTTATTTGAACTGGGCAAGCAATTCACCACAGTGAGTCTCAAGTTCCCATCCATCAAGTAGGGCTAGTGATCCCACCTCAGTGGGTCACTGCAAAGCTTCAATGTGATAAACATCCCATCAAGTTGCTTATACCTTAGCACAAGGTATAAGATGATGATGATGTTTATTATTATTCTTGAAGAGGAGGAGTATTTTCCTAGGTCTTCTCTAGTCACGCAACCTCTGTTCATGGAATGCCCATGCCATTGGTCTGCAAAGAATACTCAAATATCCCACTATACACTGAGTACAAGAGGCTACTTGAGTTTCTCAGGCAAGAAATCCTACTCGTTCCACCAGGATGCTTTGCTCGGTTGAGAAATTATTGAATGTCTCCGAGCCTTAGTTTCCTTATCAATAAAATGGGACACATGAGATATACCTCACAGGGTTTCTATGATGCTCAAAAGAGTTAGCAAATACAAAACAACTAATACAGGGCCTGGATCTTAGTAAAGTGTTTTGTTGTGAGTTTTGTTGTGACGGTTTCCGACTTCTTAAAATCACTCTCTGGTGATCCCAATGGCCTTTATAACAGGATGCTACTGAAAAAGCCCCTGTTTAGGAGCAAGCAAAAAAAAAAAAAAAAAAAAGGATACTCCAGTCACTTGCTAATTATTTGTTCCAATGACAAATGGCCTCCCATTTGACTCTATTTTCTAGTGAACAGATTCACATTTCTTGAACAATGTCTATTCCAGCTCCTCACCGACGTACGATAAATGAAATTTTCTCATGGTCAGCAAAACTGTTGTAGAGTTTAGAAATAGACCAGGGAAGCCGCGGTGCAGATAACATTTAAGCACACTTTATACAGTGGGTCAAGGTTGCTGAGAGGGAAGTGTATTTACTTTTCCACTTACACAAAATGCCACCCCCCATCCAAAAAAAAAAAAAAGAAACAAACAAACAAACAAGAAAAGTTTAGGCTAACAAAGGAAGAACACTATTTTTTTAAGGATTTATAAATCAGAAAAAGTTTTGTCACATTTTAGTTTAATATTTAGAATGCCTTCTGTTAGATTGTTCTATGAACCTAAAACTATTCTAAAAAATTAAGTCACTTTAAAAATAGGAGAAGGAAAACTGGGTCAGTCTGGGCCTATTTCATAAGGAAATATAACTTCAAATCTGCCTTATTTTTTTTTTATTTTTTGCAGTATATTTGTGTTTTATGCACTTTTTTTTTTTTTTAATTTTTTTTAACATTTATTTATTTTTGAGACAGAGAGAGACAGAGCATGAACAGGGGAGGGGCAGAGAGAGAGGGAGACACAGAATCGGAAGCAGGCTCCAGGCTCTGAGCCATCAGCCCAGAGCCTGACGCGGGGCTCGAACTCACAGACCGTGAGATCGTGACCTGGCTGAAGTCGGACGCTTAACCGACTGAGCCACCCAGGCGCCCCAATTATGCACTTTTTATTCTTCATTTTGAAATATTATGCAAAGGCAATTCATGATAAACAGTACCCTCAAATTAAGAGCATTCGGAAAGGTTAGCCCACCGAGTACTTTATTTTGTCCCCTTACAATCCTTTGAAAAAAGGTAAGGTGAGCCTATATATTCTCCCATCGTCACACAACTGGGACTCAGGGAGATTAACAACAGGACCAAGATAACAGTAAGTTGCCAGATGAATCAAAATTCCCTTCCAGGGGTGCCTGGGTGGCTCAGTCTTTTAAGCGTCTAACTCTTGATTTCAGCTCAAGTCATGATCTCACACTTATGAGATTGAGCCCTGAGTGGGAGCTCTGTGCTGACAGCATGGAGCCTGCTCGGGATTCTCTCTCCCTCGCTCCCTGCCCCGGCCCTGCTCATGCAGTCTCTCTCCCTCTCTCCCTCTCTCTCTCTCTCTGTCTCTCAAAATAAATAAATAATCTTAAAACACCAAAATTCCCTTCCAAATCTCCTGACTTCTTACTTCAGCAGGAATATATCCCTTGAATATAATACAAGGAATTGCCGACAAATTTGTTGGAAGGGCTGAAGAAACGAAATTGGAGCGAGGCAACATAAGTAGAAAGTGGGGAGTATTCTTGTGGTTAAAGTTGTTGGAAGGGGAAAAGAAGAATGAGAAGAAAGGGAACGAGATGTTCTTAGAGTCTGGTGAGAGGTCTCGTGCCAACTCACCATCCAAATATATGGTTTCTTAAGGAAACTCAATATCCGCAGTTTTTGACATTTAACCCAGTCTCTTTACTGATTTTTGCATTAGAATGAAAATACAAACGAAGACAAAAAGAAAAAATCTAAAAGCACAATAACATAGCAACTGTGCATATACACGACATCAAGCCATTCTTGAGAAATATAATCATCCCTGGCCTGGTTGTGCTCCTCTGAGCTGCTCCTCTGAGCGAGCTGTGACGGCCCCAAGTGGGGAGGGAGGACAGGGCCACCAAAGCACTTTGTGAAAGGGGGATGTCTGCATGTCCTTTGTTTTCAGGGGCTTCCTGACCTGGAAGCAATGCAGGGTTGGAGGACTGAATGTTCTTAGTGAACCACAAAACTGAGGCACAAACATCCACGAGTGTAACCATATAGTCAAGCACAACCTGAAATAAAAATCGCAACCCTAGTGTCAAATAACTGGGTTTTGAACAAGTATAATTGTTATTTATTGAGCTTACCATGTGTCAAACGCTTTACTAAGGGCTTTTACGTATAATCTCATTTGATATTCACCAAAACCATGTGTGATGGTTGCTTTCACTATTTCTATGTCCTAAAGATGGGGAAATCGAAGCGAAGGGGTTCACTGCCTTACCCAGGGTCACACAACTAATGAAGGGAGCTGTGATATGAACCCGGGCTTTTTCATACTAGAAGCACATTCGTAACCGGTGCCGTTTTCTTCTGTGTCATTGGAAGGATGACTTTTTTTTTTTTCCAGTTCCTGTTCTAAACCCCTCCCTCCTTCTGAGCATACGAGATTCCTCTATTGTTTTACCACGGAAAGTCATAAAGGGTATAAGCCACAATTCGCTTCCTGATTACATGAGAGTCATAGGCACCCTGTCAATTACAGTTTCTTGCACCAAGCGGTGAGCTGCTTCTTTTTGCACACAGTGCACTCCTTTTCTTAAAAAGTGCATGGCATATAGCTGGCACAATTGACGTATGTCGTAACTAACGTTTCACGTAGATTGTTTTGTTCTTGGTTTTTACTCCTCCCGGAGGAACCCCATCCTTGAAAGCATCATGACAACGCTGACCTAGAAGTGTGAGCTAGGGAATTAAGCACCCCAGGTGTAGGGGCGCCTGGGTGGCTCAGTCAGTTGAGTGACCCACTCCTGATTTCGGCTCAGGTCATAATCTCGTGGTTCCTGAGTTCGAGCCCTGTTGTGCCTAGGGCTCTGCCCTGACAGGGAGGAGCCGGCTTGGGATTCTGCCTCTTCCTCTCTCTTTCCCCCTCCCCTGCTCATGCACACGGGTAGCGCTCTCTCTCTCGCTCTCTCAAAAATAAATAAATACACTTTAAAAAACATGCACAAATGTACTACCGTCAACTCGGGACTTTTTAAAAAGGCTCTAATATCAAACCAGGAAAGGATAAGATGGGCTATGATTGCTATGCTGAGATGGGTTCAGTTGATTTCGGGCAGCTTCAGAGAGAGGTTTTTTTGGTTTTGTTTTCTGGTGTCTCTTCTTTGCCCTCTCCACATCTGTTGGTTTGCAGGGCATACCTGAGATGGTAACCCAGTTCCTAATCTCCTGTTAATGCGAAAGGGTTCCTAATTCCGACCCCAGGTCATTACGGTAGAAATTAATATTGTACTCTGCCAGTGATTTTGCGAGTTACAAATTATTCTCCAGACATAGATGACGGACACAGATTTGGAGAAGTCCTAATCAGGAAAGAAAAGAGAAATTTAGTAATGGGAACATGCCATCTTCCACGCGATATATGGGAGATTTGCCAAAACGAGATAAGTAAGCTCACCAGGATGTCGACACCTTCTAGGTGTCAAGGATTTTCACCTCCCAAACCCTTGCCAGCACTGAGATCTACACTGCAGCGACTGGGAAGCTATTATCCTGCCCTCAAAAGATAATCACCTTCCGCACAGCTAAGCGTTTGGCACAGCCTTGGACTCAGGAGCACGAAAGGGATCTGAAAATGTAATATTTTAATCATTGCTTCTTTAAACATATGTTTAAATTGCATTTTCCAGCTAAGGAGTGGTCTCAGCTATCATCCATATCTCACTTACAGAGGAAAGTTCTCAGGCCAACTTGGCAGCTTTGAGCGATTTGGTCGATCTGGAAATCTTTCAGCTCCCCAGTTAACATTCTTCGTGTCCAAATCCAGGTGCCAAAACTTTTACTGAGCGATACAGCCACTGCTGAACTGCCTCTCTCACCTGCTACTGTCACGGAGCTATAACTACTACTGTGTTTAGAGCTACTGCAGGAAGAGAATTGTCAAGCCATATGCTGCAAAATGACTGCTACATGTCCCTTAGCCGCTTCAGTTAGTGCAACTGTGCGATTTCTCACCCGGCAGCAGCGTTGAGCCCATTGATGGATCAGTTTAACCGGGAACTAAGCTCGGCACGAAGAGCACTTTGGGGTAATCCATACACCAAGAGTGACTCACTTTGCCTGAGACATTCCCAGTCCATATAGATTGTCCTGGTATAATTATCGACTGGTCCTACTTCCACTCTCAAACTACTACCTGTTTGGATTACTACATGGTCACCCTGATTATACCTCTAAAAGATCAGGGGACCAGGACGACGAGCGATTTCTTCAGCCAAACCTCTACGCCGGTAACCTCCAGAGCTCACCTCCCCTCCGTCCTGGCAGTTGCCAACAATCCCACCACTGAAGCATCAGATCATAACGTATTGTTTCGCTGGCGTTCAAGACGCCTTCTGACACGATGGGTAGTAACCTTACAATCTTGCCAGATGGAAAAATGGCAAATCACAAGGCATGCGATCCATACATATATGATGCATCCCTACTCTTGGCCGACACTGTGGTAAGGAACCGGGAATCTCCAATGAAGCAGGTAAACGATGAGACTCGGTCCTTAAGGGGATCATCGTCTCGTGGGAAAGGGTAATTTAAGATACAATTTTATGGGGTATAAATAGTGTGTGTGACTGGGGTATGCAGAAGAGCCAACGAACCTGGCCTTGAGAAGTGTGGGGAGACTTCCGGAACCACGTGGCCTATAACTCAAGGGGAGAAGATGAGACAGAAAAAGGTTCTTGTCTCCATCTTATGTACAAAGGCACATGAACTCTTCAGCGTGACTGTGGGCAGCGTGAAGATGGACAGATGAGTGGTGGGTGGGGCTGGAAGTGGGGTCACAGAGGGGCCCAGAGCAGGCTGCAGGTGGCATTAAGGGAATCGCACCTGATCCTGGGGCAGTGGAGAACCAGGCCCATGCTCTTTATAGAAAAGTGACGTGGGGCACCTGGGTGGCTCAGTCGGTTAAGCATTCAACTCTTGATTTCAGCTCAGGTCACCATCTCACTGTTCGTGAGTTCAAGCCCTGCTCTGGGCCCTGCGCTGACAGTGTGGAGCCTGCTTCGGATTCTCTCTCTCCTCTCTCTCTCTCTCTCTCTCTCTTTCTGCCCCTCCCCCACTCACGCTCTCTCTCTTTCTCAAACTAAATAAATAAACTTTAAAAAAAAAAAAAAAGGAAAAGGAAAAGAAAAGTGACCGGATCAGATTCGATTTTTGACCGATCGCTCTGGTTTCAACATCATGACCATATACAATTATGAAGTATTTTGTGTTTTTAGAGAGGGCAGGGGACATCACCTTTGTGTTTTCTTTGAATGTGTTGAATCATCTATGAAGAATAGTCTCCTTGATAACGTCAGCCAGGACTCAACAGTGAGGCACTCTGGGTTTAGCTACTAGTTTCAGGGTTTAATTTTCTGGTGTGTCAGCCAAACCACACTAGCCTTACTTGGACCTCAATTTCCTTGTCTATAAAATATGGACTGTTGTATTCACCTTTCAGAGAGAGCGATGTGAAGAACCACTAATGAAAAGCAGCCAACTTAGGAAGAAATAGTGTTACAAAAATGCTTAACAAGTCCAAATTACAGCCAAGGAAGAAGAACCGTGTGTGTGTGTGTGCGTGTGTATGTCAATTGCCCAGGAGTGCAGTGGAAGGGTTTCAACTATAAGATTTAATGATCTGGAGATCCATTTTCACTAAGACTGTCTGTCCCAGCTAAATCTGAGGCTGGGGTGACAGTCCTGCTCACCAATTAAAAGATGACAATCTGAAATCATCTCTGCTCAAAGGTATGTCCCTGCATCTCGCCTTGGGCTCACTTCCACAAGAAGCCTTCTCTGAATCTGAAGAGACCAGCCCACAACTTATAAAATCACATTCCGAAATTAAGCTCTGGAGGGAAATAATGTCCTGTTTAAATGTGTTTTCCTTTTTTTTTCTTTTAAGAAGAGTTGTAT
This sequence comes from Felis catus, assembly GCF_018350175.1. Taxonomy (NCBI): domain Eukaryota; kingdom Metazoa; phylum Chordata; class Mammalia; order Carnivora; family Felidae; genus Felis; species Felis catus. Next base: position 39,344,700 of record NC_058380.1, read on the forward strand.
GGGGGAAAAAAAAGAATTGGATGTAGAACGATAAGAGAGACCGCTGAGTCTTTCCATCACACTCTTCAGATATCGCAAAAGACCACAACCTCTCCAGATTGAAATGGAAGAGTTATTGACAATGATGGCCACCACTCATTGAGATCAGGCAATGGGCAAGGTGCTATTCTAAGTATTTTTGCAAGCATTAGCTCAAGAGTTCCTCTCACCAGAGACTTGTAATTATTCCCTATTATATCTTACTTCTCAAAACTGGAGTTTGGAGAGAGTAGGTCCTGCCCATCTATAAAGCCACAGAGCCTGAATCGTAACCCAGGCTGATATAAATTTAGGTTTATGCTCATTGCCTCTGAACTGCTCTCTTAAAAGGCCTGTCACATTGCTGTCTTCTTGCTTTGTCACCCCTACCCAGATCTGCTGCTCGTATCCTCACCGGCATGTGGAGTTGCTGTTTCCCAAATCCGTTAAGATAGGGAGGTTAATTTATTTTAGTGGATATGTGTTGGTGACACTATTTTTTTAAAAAAAATTTAACGTTTATTTATTTTTGAGACAGAGAGAGACAGAGCATGAACGGGGGAGGGGCAGAGAGAGAGGGAGACACAGAATCGGAAGCAGGCTCCAGGCTCTGAGCCATCAGCCCAGAGCCTGACGCGGGGCTCGAACTCACGGACCGCGAGATCGTGACCTGGCTGAAGTCGGACGCTTAACCGACTGAGCCACCCAGGCGCCCCAGTAGTAATTTCTTTGACAGCGGCATTTGCAATATTTTTCTAGCTATGTCTCCTCAAGCGAGGAAAATAAAAACAAAAATAAACTATTAGGATTACACCAGAATAAAAAGCTTTTACACAGGAAAAAAACAAAAAAACAAAAAGACAAACTATCAACAAAATCAAAAGGCAACCTACTAACAGGAGAAGACATGTGCAAATGATATATTTGATAAGGGGTTAATATCCAAAATACATAAAGAACTTATATGACTCAACATAAAAAAATAATAATAATAATCTGATTTAAAAATGAGCAGACATTTTCCAAAAATGATATACAGATGGGCAAGAGACATATGAAAAGATTCTCAACACCACTAATCATCGGGGAAATGCAAATCAAAACCACAAATACCACCTCACACTTGTCAGAATGGAAAAATCAAAAACAGATCTTGGCAAGTATGTGGAGAAAACACTTGCGCACTGCTGGAGGGAACGCAAGTTGGTGCAACCACAGTAGAAAACAGTATGGAGGTCCTCAAAAACTGAAAAGTAGAACTATGCTCTGACCCAGTAATTACACTACTGGGTATTTACCTGAAGAAAACAAAAACACTAATTTGAAAAGATATATGCACTCCACGTTTATTGCAGCATTATTTACCAATAGCCAAGATATGGAAGAAACCCAAGTGTCCATCGACAGATGAATGGATAAAGAAGATGTAGTGTGTGTGAATTGAAAAGTCAGAGAAGGACAAATACCATAAGATCTCACAGGTGGAATCTGAACAATGAAAAAATGAATCAACAAACAGCAAAAGACAGAGAACATAAATACAGAGAACCACTGATGGTTGCCAGAGGGGAAGAGAGTGGGGGGATGGAGAAAATGGGTGAAGGGGAATGGGAAATATAGACTTCCGGTTATAAAATTAGTAAGTCGTAGAGATAAAAGTGTTGTAATAGCATTGTATGGTAATAGAGGACAGCTATGCTTGGAGTGAGCATAATGTATGGACTTGTTCCATCACTATGCTGTATACCTGAAACTAATGTAACATTGTATGTCAATCATACTCCAATTAAAAACATAATAAAGCAAAATGGCACAACCCACGAAACAAAGAATTGATAGGCTAGGCTTCATTTAAAATTAAAATTCTCTGCTCTGGGTAAGACACTGTCAAAAGAAAGAGAATCCTGGGGGGAAATGTTTGCAAAAGACACATTGGATAAAGGATTGTCATACAAAACACAAAGAACTCTTAAAACTCAACAATAAGAAGGGAGCCTAGGTGGCTCAGGCGGTTGAGCGTCCAACTCTTGGTTTCAGCTCAGGTCATGATCTGACAGCTTCACGGGTGTAAGCCCCACGTTGGGCTCTGTGCTGGCAGTGTGGAGCCTGCTTGGGATTCTCTCTCTCTTCGTCTCTCTCTGCCCCTCCCCCACTTGTGCTATCTCTGTTTCTCTCAAAATAAATAAACTTAAAAAAAATTCAACTATAAGAAAACAAGCAACCAGATTGAAAAATGGTTCAAAGGCCTTTAAAGAAACTACAGCAAGGAAAAAATGCAGAGGACAAAATAAGCATGTGAAAAGATGCTCTACATCATGCCATCAGGAAAATGAAAATTAAAGCAATGATGAGGGGGTGCCTGGGTGGCTCAGTGAGTTGAGTGTCCAACTCTTGATTTCGGCTCAGGTCATGATTCCAGGGTTGAGGGATCAAGCCCCCTATTGGACTCTGCACTGAGTATGGAGCCTGCTTGAGATTCTCTCTCTCTATTTCTCTCTCTCTCTCTCTCTGCCCCTCTTCCCTTTTCTCTCTAAAATACTTTTTTAATTAAAAAAAAAACATTGATGAGATATCACTGTTTGATACCTATAGAATGGCCAAAATCTAGAACACCACCAATACCAAATGCTGATAAGATATGGAGCCACAGGGATGCTAATTCATTGCTGGTGTAAATGCAATATAGCTCAACCACTTTGGAAGACAGTTTAGCAGTTTCTTGCAAAACTAAGTATACTCAGGGCACTTGGGTGGCTCAGTTGGTTTAGCATCCCACTTCGGCTCAGGTCATGATGTCGCAGTTGGTGAATTCGAGCCCCACGTCGGGCTCTGTGCTGACAGCTCAAAGCCTGGATCCTGCTTCAGATTCTGTGTCTCTCTCTCTGTGACTTTTCCCCATTTGCTCTCTCTCTCTCTCTCTCTCTCTCTCTTTCTAAAAAATAAGCACTTAAAATTTTTTTTAATTTTATTTTTTTTTTATTTTTTAAAATTTACATCCAAATTAGTTAGCATCTAGTGCAACAATGATTTCAGGAGTAGATTCCTTCATGCCCCTTACCCATGTAGCCCATCCCTCCTCCCACAACCCCTCCCATAACCCTCAGTTTGTTCTCCATTTTTATGAGTCTCTTCTGTTTTGTCCCCCTCCCTGTTTTTATATTATTTTTGCTCTCTTCCCTTATGTTCATCTATTCTGTGTCTTAAAGTCTTCATATGAGTGAAGTCATATGATTTTTGTCTTTCTCTGACTGACTAATTTCGCTTAGCATAATACCCATTAGTTCCATTTACGTAGTTGCAAATGGCAAGATTTCATTCTTTTTGATTGCTGAGTAATGCTCCACTGTGTGTGTGTGTGTGTGTGTGTGTGTGTGTATACCACATCTTCTTTTTTTTTTAATTTTTTTCCAACGTTTATTTATTTTTGGGACAGAGAGAGACAGAGCATGAACGGGGGAGGGGCAGAGAGAGAGGGAGACACAGAATCGGAAACAGGCTCCAGGCTCCGAGCCATCAGCCCAGAGCCTGACGCGGGGCTCGAACTCACAGACCACGAGATCGTGACCTGGCTGAAGTCGGACGCTTAACCGACTGCGCCACCCAGGCGCCCCATACCACATCTTCTTTATCCATTCATCCATCAATGGACATTTGGGCTCTTTCCATACTTTGGCTACTCTTACCATACAGTCCCATAATTGTGCTCCTTGGTACTTACCCAAAGGGGGTGAAACTTATTTCCACACAAAAAAACCTGCACATAAATACTTGTAGCAGCTTTATTCATGATTGCCAAAACTTGGAAGCAACCAAGATGTCACTCAGTAGGTGAGTGGATAAATAAACTGGAACATGCAGACAATGAAATATTATTCAGCACTAAAAAGAAACGATCTGCCAAGTCATGAAAAAAAAGTGGAGGAACCTTAAATGCATATCACTAAGTGAAAGAAGCCAGTCTGAAAGACTATATACTATATATGTAATTCCAACTATATGACATTCAAAAAAAAGGGCGAAATTATGGATACAGTAGAAAGATCAGTGATTGCCAGGGGTTGGTGGGAAGGGAGGGATGATTAGAGCTCAGAGAATCTGTAGGTCAATGACACTACTCTGAATGATCCTATAATGGTGGCTACATGTCATGAGAAATTTATCAAAACCCACAGAGTGTACAATGTTCTATGAACCCTAATGGAAACTAAGGGTTCTGGTTGATATGAAGCATCAGTGTAGGTTCATCAGTTGTGATAAACGTACTATTCCTGGGGAAGGGGAGGAAGTATATGGGAAATGTCTGTACCTTCTAAATTTTGCTGTCAACCTAAAACTGTTCTGAAAAATAAAGGGTATTTTTAAAAATGAAGGACAAAGACAAAGAAAGGATAACACATAGATTTTTTACCTGAACAAGTGGCAGAATGGTGATGACAATTCTCTGTTGGGGACACTGGAGGAGAAGCAAGCATTTGGGGCTGGGGTAAGAGTTCCATTTTGTAAGTCACTCTACAAATTTTAACCCTTTTAAGACCAGGAATACATGTCATAAACATGTGATCGCCAAATTTGCTTTTTTTTTTTTTTGGTCTAGACTTTGAAATAACATTTCTCCTTCTATGTTTGTGCATATACTTAAATTCCTCTAAATTTTTCTGCGTATCTACCCATACAAAGAAGTACACTCTGATAGAGATTGCTTAATTGCCCAAGGTGTGCTCACATTAAGAAAGAAACCTAGTCTAGGGAAGGAAGAGAAAGGTCAGAGGTGAGGTGGGTAGCTACAGTCCCTGCAGCAAACCCCAAACTAACTCTTGGAAGAGGATAGGTGCACAGAAGTCCCCAGATGGGTTTAAGGGCTTGAGATCAGAGACACTTGTTGTCCTTCTCCTGACTGAGACCCAAACTGTGGAAAGATCCAACTGTCTATAGCACCTGGGACAGGTGGAACCAAGGAGTTACGCTACCAATAATCGGCAGAAGAGCATTCGAATGCCCCCACACATCTATCATTATGTTGAACTGGCTAGCTCAACAAAATTCTTCCCATGTGCCAGAGAAAGACACAACAACAAGACAGAAGAGGGAGGGGATAAGAAGAATAGAGGAGACAGAGAAAGGAGCAGGAGCTGAGCCTAGAGTGGCCATACAGTCAGGACTGGAAGTGAATGACCTGGTTGAGCAAGCAACCACTGGTTGGGAAAACCAGTGGGAATGGTTGCTGATAGGGATCCAGGTGTTCGTCTCCCCATTTAAGTACCCAGAAAATGCAGACACAACCCCATGGAAAGAGAGAGGACCTTGCATTACCTGAAATTTGCATCAAGCCTCACAGAGTAATAAGAGGCTTGGAATACAAAAATAAGTCCAGTTAGAGGAAAACAAAATTACATATCTTGCACCCCTGATTATATGGAAAGCCTCATATATGCTATGAATAAATGGTGTTGGTATTCCCCAAAAGACTTGGGTCTGTTTGGATTGACAAGGAACGTGAGCAGGTCCTCTGCTCCAGTAATTCATTCTCCGCCTTCCAAACAGAACTTTCCAACTGCTGTCCTTTCAGGCTTCTAGCTCAAAATATCGGAAGCCATACCTTGAGAATTGCTAAGTCTTTTTTTTTATGTTATAATCTGCAGCTATTTACATGTGTGATTCCCTTCATACACTGTAACCAAAATCAAGTGGCGATGGAAGCAGGATGCTGAGATGGGTATGAGACTGGCACTCTTATTTCACCTTGGTTTAGTATTTATGTCCATCAAAACAAGCTTCTCCTCTTCATCAATTGACTTTTTAATAATTTGAGGTGTGTTTACACTCATAAAATGCTGTAAACTTCAAAGGGCATTTGGAATACTATTTGTTTATTTTATAAATTGGAATGGTTTGAAAATGTCCTTTGAAAAAGGGCTGTTGCTAAACATATTTACAAGATACTGTCTATACGATACTCAAATTTCTCGTTTGAAATACAAGATTTTGGCAAATATCACCTTTATTGTATACACTGCTTATTATATACCTACTAGCTTAATACTAGTAATAATAACCATTTTCTTTTTGTATGGGGGTAAGAATACTTCACACGAGATCTACCCTCCTTAAAACTCAAGCGTACAAAACAGCGTTCTTGGCTTTCAGTATGGTGCCGTACAGCAGAGCTCCAGACTTTACCCTCCTTAGTTAACTGAAACTTTATGCCTGCTGATTAATAATCCCCAGTTTCCCTTCCCCTGAACCCTTGGAAACCCCATTCCGATCTTTATTTTTATGAATTTGACTGTTTTGGTACCTCATATAAGTGGAATTATGCAGTACATGTCTTGCTAATTTAACTTAACATAACGTCCTCAAGGTCCATTCATGTTGACACACATTAAAGACTCTCCTTCTTTTTTTAAAGCTGAATTGTATTGTATCGTATGCATATATCACACTGTCCTTATCCATTCATCTGTCATTGACATTTGGGCTGTTTCTATTGTCAATAGGGCAGCAAAGAACATGGGAGTGCTCATATCTCTTTGAGATCCTGGTTTTAATTCTTTTGAGTAAATACCCAGAAGTGGGAGTGCTGGCTCATATGGTCTTTCTATTTTTAATCTTCTGAGAGACTTCCATAGTGAATAACTATTTCTTGATTGCTGCTCTGTGCAAAGAGCAATGCTAAGAATTTGCTTTTATTCTCTCTTAATCTTCCTCTCAACTCTCTGCGGCAGATCCTACTGGTACCTCCATTTCAACATCTGAGAAAACAGACTTAAATAACTTGCCCCGAGTCAGAGGTAAGAATATGTGGAGGTATCTGACTTCAAAGCATGAAGTCAGAGCACTACAGAGTGTTTTCAATAATCTGTCAAGACCTAATTCAGAAGAGATAGATGAAAAAAGCCGCTAAGAGAGCTCTAAACACCAAATTAAGTGTGCAAGACATATGATCTTGAGTCACTTTCGAAAACACTGGAACATCATTGATAACCGTGGGTCATTTTTCAGGACGTGGTTGTCTTCTCCCACGCAAGTCTCCTAGGTTGCAATGGTCCGAGAGAATTTGGGGTAACACAAAATCTTCCCATACCTGGATGTCAGGGGGATCTACGTTTCTCTATGGAATAACCAATAATGGAACCACTGAGGTGATAAAGGATTTTGAAGTACCATCATAAACTGAGAATTCCCCCTCTATGACATTAGTGAGGCTCAAAAGAGCACAGTTGGAGGAGAAAAACTAGATACTACCAAAAATAGGCTGGATCAAGGGAAATGGGCTGTGTCTCAAAATGTGCTTTCTACACATGAGACCATCATCTCAGGGAGGCTCCCAGACCTTAGGGCCTTGTATCCACAGCATACATTCTGTCAGTGTTCTCACCAGCAACTACGTGTCCAGGTATAACCAGCAAGCGTCAACTTCTTTAGGACACGGAGCCTTGGCAAATCCTGGCACGTTGAAGCTGTGTGGGAAAAGAACGGATACCAGGTAACACTGTAGGCAGAGGTGCACTTTGGACTCAGACCATTCAGAGTAAGTTACTGTGAGTTTTTCTCCCCATCTATAAACTGAATATACCACTGTCTGTCACTGTGTGCATTAAATGAGATATAATAAGCAATTCCTTTGCTTTGCCTCCAGCCCAGATCGACCTCAATCTCTCTCTCTCTCTCTCTCACAACTACAGGCTCATATATCTACCTTCTTACTTGACACACCGCTGAGATGTCTAACAGATATTTCAAACTCAACACCACTCAAAGTGAACGTCTAGTCTCCACCCAAAGTTGCGCTGTAGCCGTAAGCTTCACCATATCGGTTGATGGAAATTCATGCTGAAAATCTTGTAATCATTCCTAACTCCTCTTTTATTCTGACAGAGGGGGCCCCAACCTCTCGGGAGATCCCGTCGCTTCATTGGCAAACAACATCCAGACTCTGACCACTTCTCACACCCCTCCTTGCTACCCCCCACGCTGCCATGGTCTCTCGCTTGTAGGGGTTGACTACAACAACCCCTAACAGGCTTCCCGTTCTGCTCTTCCCTTCCTCAGTCTATCTCAACACGCCATTCAGAGTCACACTTTTGTAAACTGAGATCACCCTCCTTTGCTCAAAACCTTGCCATGTTATCCCCGGTTCGCTCTTAAGACAATGACCGGAAAGCCTCCGTATCACCAGCATGGCCCTTCTGCCTCACCTGCTGTGCTCCAGCCACACCAGAGGTCCCCATACACTCCCACCTCAGGCCCCCGCTCTACTCACAGACTGTGGTTGGAAAGCTCTTCCCTAAATAACACTGGGCTAACTTCCTAACACCTGTAAGTCTTTGTCAAACATCGCCTTCTCGGTGAGGCCCTCCCTGACTATCCCATCTAATCTACTAAACTTCTCTGCCCCCTGCACTCCTAATCTGCACTACCTTGTCTGCTTTTTTTTTTTGTTTTTCCACACTTACCCCCTGTTAACTTAGGCATTTATCATATTTTCCTGCTAAAAAGTAAGCTTCCAGAGGTCAAGAGTCTAGGTCCACATTGTTTCTAACGAATCTCAAGCACCAAGAACAGCGCGCAAAGCAGGTACTCAGTACATGTTAGCTGGATGAATGAAACAAATTGGATCACACAGCTTAACACACAGTAATTGTTAACGTTCTCTCCCTGCATTGCCTCACCAATGTTGGGCCATTTGCCATAGAGAGCGCTGAGGAATTCTTAAATCTCTCTAAGTTGTTAAAAGAGCAGAATCTAGAAGCCTCTTGATTCCTGAGCAAGACCTTGGGACAAACAAGATAGCTTCAAGAGCTTTAAAAAGCATTTCAGGGGCGCCTGGGTGGCGCAGTCGGTTAAGCGTCCGACTTCAGTCAGCCAGGTTACGATCTCGCGGTCAGTGAGTTCAAGCCCCGCGTCGGGCTCTGGGCTGAGGGCTCAGAGCCTGGAGCCTGTTTCCGATTCTGTGTCTCCCTCTCTCTCTGCCCCTCCCCCGTTCATGCTCTGTCTCTCTCTGTCCCAAAAATAAATAAACGTTGAAAAAAAAAATTTTTTTAAATAAAAAAAATAAAAAGCATTTCATATTTCTGGGGTGCCTGGGTGGCTCAGTCGGTTGAGCGTCCGACTTCAGCTCGGGTCATGATTTCGCCGTCTGTGAGTTCAGGCCCCGCGTCGGGCTCTGTGCTGACGGCTCAGAGCCTGGAGCCTGCTTCGGATTCTGTGTCTCCCTTTCTCTCTGCCCGTCCCCTGCTCATGCTCTGTCTCTCTCTCTCTCTCTCTGTCAAAAATAAATAACATATTTAACATAACATAAAAAACACACAAAAATAAAAATAATAAATAAAATGCATTTCACATTTTAGTGAAATAAAACGTTTGATAATTTGACAAGCGGTTGGGGAAAGCAAACATGCTCATGCATTTTTTGAGAGAGTAATAATTAGTGTGAACATCCTTATATGGCTATTTCTAATACTTCTCAAAATAAAAATATACTCTTTGACTCACCAGTTACACATCCAGAAATTTCTCCTACACATACACTCACGAATGTATCAAGAGATTGTATGAAAACATTCTAAATATCCACTCGTAAGAGACTGGTTCCGTAAGTTTTGGGGGCACTTACAATGGAATATTCCGCAGCCGTTAAAGAGAACATAGGTATATGAATACATACAGATACGGAGTGATGGCCTACTGAAAAAAAAATCACAAAACATGATGTATCACAAGCTTCTATTTGTGTATAAAAGGTAGATACCCATGGAATCTCTCTGGAGAAATAAATAAATAAATAAATAAATAAATAAATAAATAAATCTACTGGTAACAACCGTTACCTCACAGGAGGGAAATTGGGCTCTGGGGAGCAGTGCTATAATGGAGGCCTTTACACTGTGTACCCTCCTGCACTGTTGGAATCTTTTACCAACTAGCAATGCTGTTTAGTCAAATAAACCACTTGTAAATTTTTTTTCACTTTTTAAAATTTATTTTTGAGAGACACAGAGAGAGCACGAGCAGGAGAGGGGAAGAGAGAGAGGGAGACACAGAATCTGAAGAAGGTTCCAGGCTCTGAGCTGTCAGCACAGAGCCTGGTACGGGGCTCGAACCCACAAACTATGACATCATGACCTGAGCCAAAGTCGGATGCTTAACCCACTGAGGCACCCAGGTGCCCCTCAAATAAATCACTTTTAAAACTCACATCTCCCTTGAATGCAGTTATTTTGCAAAGTCCCTCTTCCTCAAAGTTTCTTTAAGTTGATAGTTGCTTTACAATTTATCTTTTCGATGTCTCTGAAACAAATCCCTACTGCGGTTATTCCTAATACCATGAACTACACGCTATTGGAATGGAAGCCATTTATCCTTTTTGCCATCACTGTTTTTACTGTGCAAATGTGATCACTGATCCTGATAATTCTGATAACCTTGATGATCAGGATCTAGTCTTGAGAACCCAGTGTCTTATGAAAAAATAAAATATAAAATAAAATAAAATAAAATAAAATAAAAATAAAAAGCCAAATCCCAGCATGTCAAGACAGCATACATCAGAGGCATGGAAATTGCTTTGGGATTGAGAGGTAGTGGATTCTAATCTTGATTTCCGGGCCTCTGGTGATCTCACCCAAAGCTCTCCTAACCCTGCCTGGGCCTCCGTCTTCCTGTTTGCAAAGTCAAAAATTTATACCTCCTAAGTTAACACAAACACTGTAAGGTAATGAGCATAAATGCCAAATATAATACACACTACTGTGTCTCAGTCCAACAAGTGTGCCAAAACAGTGGCAGGAAACCACGTCTTCGAAAACAAAGCTGAAAAAAAAAAAAAACAAAACCCTTAAAGGTCAAGAATTACAGCATTGACTCCCACTCACTTCAGCCTTTGCTTTCTCAAAGGATGATGTCACTGGAAAACGGTGGAAGTGGAATCTGACCAATCAAAGTATAGACCACTGGACCCAGAGTCCCTTTAAACCAGGGGCTGGGTATTATTTTAGTGCCTCCAACACTACCTGCTCTCTAGGATCCCTCAGAAGTCTCCCTGGACCACCTTCTCCATTCTCATGGCTTTTATAACTTCCCCTGCAGAGATGCTCATCGTTTTCCAGAAATGTCAGACCTTTCATTTAAACTCCGGGCATATTTATGCAAATTCACGTCTCAGGCACCTACCTGACGTCTTACAATATGGTCAGATCCATCGCTATAAATGTCCACCTCAAACCTGCTCATCTTTCACAGTATCCTGAACAAATAATGGCCCTACCGTTTGTAGGTAAAAAAATTTAGAATCGTCTGTGTCACCCTCCTCCTCATCCCCATGCGCAACCCATCAGCAGTTGGACCTCTCAGTTGGACCACGTGACTAGGTCTCCAGCCCATCCCTTTTCTCCATCTACCTCCCGGCACCATCCCCGCATTGGCCGACTGTTTTCTCCATCACCAGAGCAATTACGCCAGTTCCCTGCCTGGTTTACCCTCATCCTCTCTCGCCCTTCTTCTGCCTGTTCTCCACACGGCAACCAGAGTAATTATGTCATGTACACGCCGGGACATCCTGAATGCATTCACTGTTCTCAAGATAAACACAAAGACAGCAGAAAGACTGACAGCTCTAGCTTCACACCTCATCTCTCAATCCCTCTCCCTTTCTCTTTCTCTCTCTCTCTCTCCCTCTTTCTCCACTTTTTCCGCAGCCCCCCATACACGCCCCAGTCACACTAGAATCTTCCAACCTTTCTTCCTTGACTTGCCGCTCTCTACCACAAGGCCTTTGCGCTCGCGGGTCCCCCTCTGGGTGTGCCCTTCCTTCCCTCTTCATTTGGTTGACTCTTACTCATCCTACACATCCAGCCCAGGTATTATTTCAGTAAGGACATCTTTCCTTCCTTCTCTGAGCCGATTAAATAGCCCATCATACATGTTCCTGGTAGCCAGGGGCTCTCGATCCTAGCATTTCACACCCCTGCACTTTTACATTTGTGGTCATTGTGTGGTTTGTGTATATTTTTCCACTCACTGAAGCACTGTGAAAACAGGAGCTGTGTAGATTTTTGCTCATCGTTATATCTCTGCGTGTCTCGTGAAATACTTGTCTCATGAATGTTTCAAGGAACACACGGTGTGGGGGGGGGGGGAGGGAAGCAAGCTCTGACGTACACTCTGTACGATCCCAAGCAAAAAATTCAACACTTCTAGTGAAACATCTTTATCTGTAAAATGAATATCAAAAAGAATTGACTTACCAGATTTGAGGAAGGTTTAAATAGGAATGTGTCAATGAGCTTCTAGCCCGTGGCTAACAAATAGTATCTTAATAAATATCAGCTTACTTCTCCATAACCCTCCCCTTCTGGTAGATTGAATACTGAAAATGATCTTTTCAATAAATAAATAATTTACTAAAGACATATGATTTGCTTGGATAATGAAGTGTTTCAAACAGCTGGAGTAACCAAAACATAAAAAACAAAACGTTTTCAGGCTCGTGTGGAGGTTACAAGACAGTAGGAAATACAAAGTACAAATTGAGGGGTGTCTGGGTGGGTCAGTTGGTTAAGCGTCCGCCTCTTGATCTCGGCTCAGGTTGTGCTCTCTCAGTTCATGAGTTCGAGTCCCAGGTGGAGCTCTGTGTTGACAGCTTGGAGCCTGCTTAGAATTCTCTCTCTCATTCTCTCTCTCTCTCTCTCTCTCTGTCTCTCTCCCCCTCCCCCCCCCGCATGCTCTCTCTCTGTCTCTCAAAATAAATAAACTAAAAAAAAAAATGATATGAGTTACATAACAATATCATCCAACAAACCAGGATTTTTCACAAACCCACACAGGACTAATTGCCAAATAAGCTAAAAGTGCTGTGAGTTCAGAGAAGAGGAGATCATTCAAAGTGAAAGCAGTAGGACTTGGGTGGGGCATTGTAGGAGGTAGACTAGAGGTGGGTGAAAAAACTGGGAGCTTGTGTGACTGGGGGAATTGGTCAAATCTGGTAAGACTCAGGAACAAGAACAAAGGAAGGAAGATTATTCCAAGAACAATAGGGACACCAGGTTGCCTAGGGCCATGGAGTCAGGGTAGATAAGAAGTCAAGAAGCAGGTGTATGAAGTTTTGGATGCCAATGTGTGTATGGCATTTTGACTTTCTTCTCTGAGTGGAAATACTGAGAATATAAACTTTTACAAATCTAGATGTGTCACAACCATTTTGAATTTGAATACAATAAAATATGGCTACCTCCAATTCAAGTTTCTCCAAAATAGTACTTCAAAGGAAGAAACGGAAGGAAGGAACAAAGGAAGGAAGGAAGGAAGGAAGGAAGGAAGGAAGGAAGGGTAGAGATAGAAGGAGGGAAGGGGGAGAAGGAAAGGGAATGGACATCTGGCAGACAGCCTACCCCTCATAAAGGTTTCACATTGTGTATAAATGTGTGGTTGAATCGTGTCTCCGTGACTCCCTAAAATATGCAGACAAAGAGCATGTTTAGTGTCTTGGGGGATGTCACCTATAGTCCAGTGTCTGCCTCTGGCACTCTATTCACTGGATCTCTCCAAATCACAAGTTACTTGCAAGGTCCACACACACACAGAAGGGAAATGGAGCCTATGGTCCATGAAATCTTTTGTGAATAACCCCTAAGTATTCTGATTCATGGGATGAGTGTGGGCGATCTATTCCTTCAGCTTCACTACCTCCTCCACGACGCCCACCACCACCCATTTACCCTCATGTCTTGGCAATCGTAGGAACACCTAAAACAAAGGACAGCTAGTCTTCTGCACAGTGAAGGGGAGAAGTTCAGCACAAAGAAAATGGTGGGGGGTGTATATGTGTGAGTGCATTTATATATGTGTGTGTGTGTGTGTGTGTGTTCGTGAATATGTGTATCACAAGAGCCAACCTCTTCATGTAGACATGGGGAATTTCCAGGTAAATGGAACTTGAAAAGAATCTATGAATTTCATCATCAGCCTTCAATGTTCTACTGTTTTCCTGACCGAGCATGCAAGAATATAAGTCGTGCACTTTTCTCTGTTTAATCACTTGGCTTTTCTGAGATAATACCACATGAGCAAAACCAAGCACTGTCTCATGAGACCACCATCTTTCTACTCCCTGGTGAAAGAGGGGTGCCCTCCCCTGCTTGCCTCCAATGAACAGCAGCCATAGATCTTCCCTTAAGGGACCTCATGGACACCTGACCTCAGGAGCACTTTCAGATTGATTTAATTCCTTGATCGGAAAGTTCACTTTTGTCTGCCGACCACTACCCATCAGCTCCCTTGACTGGCTCATGTCCACCCGAATTATGTTTACATAGTCCCCTAGACTTTTCTTCATAGTGTTTATCACTGTTCACGATTGTGTATTTTGTGTATTGTGTATTGTGTATTTTGTATCTTGTACTTGTCATGTTTCTCTTCCTCAATGGACCGTAGCTCCACAGGGGCAGAAGAAGTGTGCGTTCTGCTCACCATTGTATCCTCAGTGTCTATCCCAGCAACCAGCAACCAAACACATGAGTGATACTCAACAAATATTTATGGAAGGAAGGAAGGAAGGAAGGAAGGAAGGAAGGAAGGAAGGAAGGAAAAAGGAAGGAAGGATGGAAAGGAAGAATGGAGGGAAGGGAGGATGGAAGGTGGGAGGAAGGAAAGAAGGAAGGAAGGAATGGAGGGAGGGAAGGAAGGAAAGAAGGGAAGGGAGGGAGGAAGGGAGGGAAGAAAGGAAGGAGGGTGGGAGGAAGGAAAGAAGGAAGGAAGGAATGGAGGGAAGGAAGGAAGGAAGAAGGAAGGAAGGGAAGGGAGGGAGGAAGAGAGGGAAGAAAGGAAGGAGGGGGGAGGGAGGGAGGGAAGGAGGGTGGGAGGAAGGAAAAAAAGAAGGAGAGAAGGAAATATTGGCCAGACCTTCCTTCCTTCTGAACTGGCTCCTTTAATGCTTCTGCCAATCTGTTTTCTTACATCAATTCATGAAACTACTGGCTAAACTGGCTAAACTACTGGCTAAAAACAGACTATGGATTCTTGGTAATTCTCAAAAATAGATCCAGAAAGGAGGATTGAAACTTAATATTTACTTAAGTGGGGTATCATCGAGCTATCAGAAGATAGGACTAAATTGAAATTTTGTGTGGAGTCACACATGGGTTAGTGAGAACTAGGGCTATTCAGATTTGAAATGACATACGATGATTACGAGAGAGGTAGACACAAGCTGCTGTGAGCATGTTGGGAAGGTGGGATCCCACCCAGGGGGTGAGGGAAGCTGGGATACATGAGCTCTTAAAAGACGCTGGCATTTGGATGGGCTTTGAAGACTGCGCGGTGGGTTGTGTTGGGAAGAAAGAAGAGAAAGTCAAGGCAGCGGAGGAAACCATGGGGAGAGACCCAGAGATATGATAGGGCTGTTGACCCAGGCAGCCAGGGAACGTTCTGGAAGAGTGAGAAAGGAGGTATAAACCGGAAGCTGAAGGAGACTGAGCTACAGAGATAAATTATTTTCCGTGTCTTCCCCACAAGGAAGAATTAGAGAAAGAAGAGGGCAGGACATGAGCAAGTTTAGGGGGGAAACGTGATGGGGGAAACTGCACGGGTTTGGGGGTCCAAAGGAGAGATCCTTCAATACCAGTTATTCCATGGTCTAACTTTGTCACATTATTTAACCTCTCTGAGCCTCAGTTACATCATCTGAAAAAAATTAATATAATACCTGCCTTAATATTAAAGTCTGCAATAAGAGCAAAAGCAAAACCATATGCAAAATCCCAGCTCACAGTGAGATTTTGGAAAAACGGGCTTTTAAAAATGTCCATTTTCCAGGGTACGTGGGTGACTCAGTCGGTTAAGTGTCCCACTCTTGATCTCATGGGGTCAAGCCCTGTGTCAGACTCTGCGCTGACTTGGGATTCTCTCTCTCCCTGTCTCTCTGCTCCTCCCCTGCTTGCGCTCTTTCTCTCTCTCAAAATAAACATTTTTTTTTAAAGTTCATTTTCCTTTCCTTGTGAGTTTCATTTCACTTCCTTTAATTATCCCTGATCTCTTGTCAACACCACCGGCCTCACGCCCCATTCCCCGGAGGGACCAGTGTTAGCTTTAGTCATAAGGTCTACGGATGACTCCCGTTTTGCCATTGTCTGATCCAAGCCATCATCCCAGAGCTCCGCATGTCTACATGTTCCTATTCCTCAGATGAGAGCATTATCAAAAGGTTTCAGTTCCCTGTTTGCAATTGCTGGGTTGAGTACCAGGTTCTTTTCACCTCCTGGCCAGCCCACATCCTCCCTAACTCCCACCACAACCATCCCTACAGACTTCCACGCCAGCGGATGGGAAAAGGAATGTGTGACGTTCCCTGGGAGCCTGGCTATTGTTTGGGGGAACTGGAAGTCACTGTGCTCAGAGTGTCCATCCTCCCTCCTCGCCGCACACCCTGCTTCCTGTCAATCATCCTGGAACACCCAGTGCCGACCGACAATTTTGTGCACAGGATGTTTGTTTGCAGGCACTGCCTTCCAAGTCTCAAAGCTCGAGACTTCCGCTGCCAATCCAAACACCAGAATGGGAAAGGGGGGAAAACCCTGGGGCAGTTCTTTTAATGCCTAATACAGTCTATTTATATTCAAAAATAGCAACAGGTTATCTTAGCTTGCAGAAACTGAAGAGGCTAGGAAGCCTGATCCTTAAAATCCTGAGCCCCTGGAATTTGAAATATAGGTTTCCGCGTGTGGACACTAAAAAGCATGTCCTTAAAGCACCTTTGGCATATTCCGTGGTCAGCTTCCATAAATGATCAACCCCTGTTTTTATGGGCACCGCTTAGAGGGTAAATGCCTTGCTACTAAGCCACAAAGCAAAAGAATTCACAAGACATATGTGCGTTGAAATTCAAGGTGTTCAATCAAAGCTGTGGGATAAATTCAATAGCCTGAGGTCACTGCGTAAATTTCTGCAGTCCTTCCAGAGTTTGTAGATGTTCTAAGAAATGTTATGTTTGAGACTCTAATGATTACATATGAAGCAATTAAGCTTGAAAAATGACTTTACAACGCTATGATATATGTTCTTCGGGGAGCAGGGAATAGTTTTCTTGCATGCTAATAATGAAAAGATCACCCAATTGTCTTCCTGACTCACTGGTAGTTTACTTGAGAGCCTTGACATGTCTATTCCTACAGCTTCCATATAATTACTAAATAGGAATTTGAACCTCTGTGCATTTAATAGCTACCACTTACAATCTTTATATCTCTGGGGAATTGACCTAATCTCTCTGAAGTTATTTTTGCCTGTAAGAATGGATCATTATTCATTCAAAACTCCATTGGATGGCAGTGAAGCTGAAATAAAACCAAGTGTGAAAGGTGCCTGGAGCGTAATAGGTGCTCAATAAATGGTAACCTGTAAGATCGAAAAGCAAGGGGAATTTGAGAGGCATTCCCAAGAACGTCTTTAAAAATGGCTCCAACTATCACATTCACCCTCTCAACTAAATTTTAAGGATGACCTGGCAATAATCTTGGTACATGAAAGAGAGTCCCAGAGGTCTTCAATAGGAACGGTTTTGAGACAAGACAGATAAAGGTGATCCAAAAGTGCATTACCTCAAGCATCCTAGGTTCCAGAATTGTTTTGCCAAATGGGTTACAAGTTCATGAGCAGGATCGAGAACAAAAAGCGGTATGCCCCAGTTTCTCTACGGACCTTTATTCACACCCACCTGACACCACCAAAGCATGACTTTCACTGTCCCTGCAGGAAACCAGCTTGTGCTGGGCATACCGGATGGGTCCTGAGTCACACAGCTGGGGAGGTTTAAGGTATGCCACGTGTTAGTACCACTTGTTCAAGTTCTGGCCAGATTTCCATACAATACTCAGCTGCTCTAATAGAAAGTGAATTCCTGGGTTCTTACAAGGGCATGTGTAGTCTGAGAGTTTTCAATACACCAAATGTGGGTTTGGGGAAAGCTTACCAGACCAACTCATTAAGAGCTCAAAATTAGTGGACTACATACAAGAGAAGAATCTATATTGTTTTAATGATTAAAATAATGCTGATTAAAATTAATCTCATCATTTTGGGGCACCTGGGTGGTTCACTCGGTTAAGTATCTGTCTCTTGATTTTAGCTCTAGTCATGATCTCACAGGTTGTGAGTTTGAGTCCCGAGTCTGGCAGTATGCTAACAGCGAGGAGCCTGCTTGGGATTCTTTCTCTCCCTCTCTCCACTCCTCCCTTGCTTATACACTCTCTCTCTCTCTCTCTCAAAATAAATAAACTATAAAAAAAGCACTTTAAAAAATGAAATTAATTTTATTTATATATATTTATTTATATATATACACACATGTATATACATACATATATATGTATATATATACATGTGTATATACATACATATATATGTATATGTATATACATGTATATACATATACATATATATGTATATATATACACATGTATACATATATATGTGTATATATACACATGTATATATACACATATATATGTATATATATACACATGTCTACATATATACATGTATATACACATGTATACACACATGTATATACACACATATATATATATGGTATATGTATATATACATATATATGTGTATATATATACACATGTATATACACACACATATATATGTACATATATACGTGTATATATATACATGTATATATGTACATATATATGTGTGTGTGTATACATGTGTATACATATATATACATATATACATATATATATACACATATATATGTGTATATATATACACATGTATATACATACATATATATGTATATGTGTATACATATATACATGTATATATATACATATACATGTATATATACATGTGTATACATATATATACACATCTATATACATACACATATATGTATATATATGTATATACATGTATATACATACATATATATGTATATATATGAATATACATGTATATATATACACATATATTGCATACAATATATGTGTATATACAATATATACACAATGTATACAATATATGTGTATACAATATATGTGTATATATACCTATATATTGTATACAATATATAGGCATATATATTGAACCGACAAAGATTTAAAAAATAACCACCAACCACCAGTGTACCAAAGAATATAAGGATGAGATGGACAGAAATTCCACCAGCAGCTGTGGTAATAAAGTACAGTGTAGACTTTCTAAACTAATGTGGAAATATGTAGCAAGATTATTAAAATAAGCTTATAATTTTGACCTTAAAGCCACCTAATGGAATATCTGTCCTAACAAAGAAAACAAATAGGGCCAGAATTCCATATGCAGTTAGTTATCACACTGGTATTTATACGGACGATTCCATCACAAATGGAACTGCCCTAAATGATCTATAACAAGGAGATGGTTACATATACCAAAATATTGCCATAGATTAGGAAGCCATTAGAAGTCATGTTTTCAAAGAATAAGTAGACATGGAAAAATAAGAAGGATGTAAGATAACTAGGAAGGAAACCCAAGTCCGATCGTACCCTGTCTTGAATGCACCCTTCTGTATTTTCCACATTTTCTTCAGTGACTATAGCTTCCTTTTATATTTAGAAAAGGAACAATTAACATTAATACCAACCAAACAACCTCAGCTGAAATTCACTAATAGGCTATTTAAATAACCTGTAGCAATATCACCACTGATAGTATTTTTGCAAGCAAATCACACTGTCCTTTAAATTGCAGCTAATTAAAATATCAAGCTAGAGGCCAAAAAGATCTTGATATGAACGGAAAAAATGATTGTCTTTTTAAATTTTTTTGGTCCATATTGCTTTATCTAAGCAAACTGAAAAGTGCCCAAAAAGCCATATGGGAGATGTACTTCTTCACAGCTGCAAGGGAAACATTTGCAGAACAGAAAACACCAGAAATCACAATATATTCTTAGTCATAGTAGAATGGAAAGCACATGAAATATTTAAAACATGGAGTTGAGATTTCATTTTTAAATATTTTAATTGCCAGTACAGAACGGTTCTAGTTTATTTCTGAGCTTCGGAGATTAGCAGCAAGGGGGGGGGGGGTGGGGCTGGCGGAGAGGTAGGGGAAGAATGGACAAAAAAAACCAAGAGCCATTAGAAGTGAAAACAACCCCTAACAAACGGCAAAGAGAAATTAACGTTTTCTTTAGCTGAATTGCGTATTGTTCCTTGCATCAGTTTTGGTGCCATAAAACGCGGCTCGCTTTATGCTGTGTGTTCTCTCAGAAAAGCCAAACAGAAACCAGTCATCATGGTTTCGAGAGAGAGCAGGGCTTCCCCTTTCTCATGTTACAACAACACAGTCTCCACTTGGGCTGGGGAGCGTATCATATATCATAAATCACTCTCGGAGAGATATTTGGCAGGCATTCAGCCCCCCAGGCTATGCAACAACGGTACAGTATGGAAAATTTTTAAGGTGGAATCTTGATTTTGTAACGTAAAGACTTAATAGCACCTCAAAACATTTTACTGCTTCCTGGTACATACACACACAAAAAAGCCAAGAAAGCAGAATTCTCCATATGGTTTTTGGTTTTATAGGATATACACACAATAAGCCATACAACTGTAAACCTGGAGGGCGTTCTCTTGCCCTTGTTAATTCCACACCGGCGAAAATGAAAAAATAAAATTAGAGAGTTTGATCCTAACTTAGCCCCTGAAAGAGTCAAGTCACCGGCAACTTCTAGAATCTGCTTTTTAACTCCCCATGCCCCCCGACGGTTAACCATTCGACACCTTTGTGGAAACTGGGGGAGCAGCAGGAGGAGGGGGGCTGGGGACAGATTTTATTGTAAGATAATCACATGCTGTCGAAGACACTGTCAGGGGTTTCAACAGGAAGGCTTATAAGTTGATGAGGGTCTGAGAAACCCCAGTAGAGTCCTTCTCCTGATTCCGGGCCCCAATCCGAGTTTTCCAGGGCCCTGAGCGTGCACTCCCACCTTCTCAAATGTTGCACACCATTTCAGACTCGCACGTTCTTCTTCAGGAGCCTCTTTCAACAAATCAGGCATTTTTTGAAATTGCAAACTGCGTTTAACCCCTAAACCGCATCATCACAGCAGATACCAAGGGGCCCTTTGGAACACGGCAGCTCCCGGCAAAGCCACTGCTGCGAGGCCGGGAGAGCCCCTCCGTGAACGGAGGGGTTAACTCCACGGGTCCCGGGACGTGCCCGAATGTTCTCAGTGCTCTCGGGTTGAGTAATTCTTAGAAGGGCTAAATAGAAACCGGGGGAAATGCGGACTGTGCGGTATGGCATTGAGCTCTCTGCGGAAAAACAATGCATGGAAAAACAAAAGAAAGAAACTGAATAAACCCTTTCTGGAGTTTAAAATAAATCGCTGCTTTTGTTGTTGTGGTGGTGGTGGTTGTTCACAAATTAGCCATAGTTCAGACAGGCTAAATATAAAACTTTCAATGCGGTTTATCTAGAGTTTTTCTGAACAATCCCAATCAATCTGAAGAAGAAAATTAAAGCAAATGGAGACAAAAGGGGGGAGGGGCAGCGAGGGTATGTGTGGATGCTAATCAAAAACCAACTTATACTTTGAGTAAGTTATTCATTTCCATCCCCTCCCCCACCCTGTTGTCACCGATCAGTTCATTCTGGAGGTTCAGCTACTTCCCCACCACCACCATCTCGGGCTTCCTACTGATAAAGTCGGAGGCTTGCTGCCCCCCCACCCTCCACAGGCACTTGAGAACCTGCCATCAGGTTCAAGACTTGACCTCCTAACCACTTAGAGAAGAAAAAAAAAAAAAAAAAAAATTGCAAGGAAGCCCTGGGGAATGGTCCTGCCCAAGCCTGACACATCTCATGTCCTTCACCCACCTCTATTTCCCCACCTCTTAAATTAGTGGTTCTCGGCCTGGGCTGCAAATTAGCATCCTCTGGGAAGCATTTAAAAATTTCCAAAGCCCAGGCTGCATCCCAGACCAATTATATCAGAATGTCTGGGGGTGGAACAGAGGCATCAGTATTTTTGAAAGCTCCCCAGGAGATTCCAGGTGGAGCCAGAGTGAACTGAGTCTTGCCCTCCTCCAAGAAACTGTCCCGTTGAAGTTAGGAGCGAGGTTCCTAAAGTTACATACACGGTCACGTTTTCTCTTTGTTTAACAGGCCTCAAGGACTTCCTTAATGCCCAGAGGAAAATATCCCAAAACCTTCCTGGCCTCCATGGCCTTCTCTAGCTGTACTTCCTGCCAATCCCTGCCTCCACACTCACCAACCCAACCAGACGGAACGGTCTGAACCCTCATGTGCCCGCAACCTAGCCTCGCAACCGGCCACTCTGTTAGCCTGGAAGATTCTCTTGCCGCCTGCCCAGGGCCTTCTCCTCATCCGCCTTTGGATTCAAGTCTGGTGCCTATCCTTAGGAAGTCACAGGCTGGGATCGCTTTTCACCACCACTAGTATGCCCTCCAAACCCTATTGGGTGTTAAACTGTTGAGAGCAAAGTAGACTCCTTGTCCACCATCACGTCCTTGGCGGCCAGTTCAGCCCCTGGCCCACTCCGAAAGCACAGAATGAACAGAGGCTGAGTGGGCCAAGCCAGCTCTACCCAGGAAACTTCACCTTCCAGTTCAACGGTATATTATCCCTAGCCGAGAATCTTCCGGAGTATTCGAATTGTTTCGGTACAATCCAACCCAATTTCCCTGCGGGGCATACGAACGGTCCACGTTCTGAAGCTCCAGGGGACCGACCCCGATGGGCAGCTGCAAGAGGACAGCAGTTAGATTTGGGTGCCAGGAGTCACAGGGCCTTGCGGGCTCCCTCCCAAGGGGGTAAACACCTCTGCCGCGTCGGTCAAGAATCGAAAAATTTTGGGGCGGCTTGCAGGACTCCCAACCAAGCTTTTGTTTGGTGGATTCTCACTGAAGAAGATAGAAACTGCCCCCAGATGTAATGGAGCATGGGAAGAGATTTAGCCCATCAAATCTTTCTCTGCCTTTGTGACAGCCTGGGGTTCAGCATCAATGGCATGAGCGTGAAGGTAAATAAAGGCCGGCCATTAATTCTGAAAGCCCTGCTCGCAGCAGCCCCATTGCTAGCCCCAGGAGCCGAGGAGAGGTGGATGGCTGATAGAATGTTCCCCAGGTGATTTACTGAAAGCATAAAGCCAAGCGGGTGGGAGAGGGCCTTCTTTTCGTGTCAGGAAGAGAGGGAGAGGTGAAGAAAGAAAGGAGGAAAGGGGGAAAGGAAAACAGGAGGGGGGAAACGCAAGATTTTACCTGCCTTGTCCCCGGGATCAGCGAGGTGCCCTAGGCAAGCCCGGAGGCCAAAAATGAAAGAGTTTACAGAGGAAGAGTACAGAATAACAGAGGGGAGGGAGCCAACGGGCATGAAATCTGCCCCCAGCCCCTAGGGAGTATTTTAGTCTCATTTTACAGATAAAGGCAAGTGCAACAGAAGGGAGTTCACACAGCTGCACCAATGTGTGCATCCACTAAGTAACAGAAATGAAGGAAAGAAAAGATGGTTCTGAAGAGTGAAAAAGTGTCAAGGTGAGGGGAGAAAGGAATGCATAGGAAGAGGGGAGAGGAGGGAAGGCAGGTGGGATAGAGCAGGACGGTAATTTAGCAGACTGAGCTCAGCGGGGGCAGGGACATTCCGCAGACATTTCACCTAAACCCCACGCGGCCCTGGGACCTTCCCTGAGTATATGCACCTTTCTTGGGCCCAAGCCCAGGAGCCCAGCTGCTACCTGGCCAGGCTGGATTCTTACTGCGTGAAATTGCAGAAACAGCTTCAGGAGGTGAATTCTGCGTCAAGTGTTCCTGGCTCACCCTTCGGGAGACTGCAGAGAGCATCTGAGAAGGCAGAAGACGACAAGGCGAAAAGAACCTGCTGTCTTACTTGTGCCCCAAGGCCTCCTAGAGAAAGTGCGTCCAGGCCCCCATGAAACGGAGACAAGAGGTCTTTCTAAGCCCACACACACGCCCCAAACACACACTGCTGGGCTAACCGCGGCCTCCTGGCCAGAAGGCAACAGAAGACCCAGTGAACTCTGCATGGCCATCAGTGTGGCTTGGGATCCTTTTGGCCTACGCTTGTGGGTTTTGAATGCGAACCTGAGTCCGAAGAAGCCCCTTTCTTGTCTTCTTCTCTTACGTGTTGACACATACGGGTCACGGCTTCAGAGAGCATCTGGCCGGCCGGGTGGGAAGGATAAATTCAGGCTGGAGGTGAAGAGCCCACAGATCTCTCACGTTCCTCTTTTCGGCTCTCAGCCATCGTTTTTCAACAGGTTCACATAACGTGCCAGCCCGACCACAGGGAGCTCCCAAAGCATAGCTCTTCGCTCTGGGAATGTTACTAAAACAACGAAAACAAGTTGTAACCGGGTACCCAGATATATCAGGTATTGTGAGGCTAATCATATCAACTATAACAATAATAACACGTTTTGTATAGCACTCAACATTTCACAGATGGTTTTCACACATGTTATTTGAATTTCATTGTCACTAGCGATCTTAAGTGCTATGTGGGGCAAATATTTCTCCCCGTATCTAGATCAACAATCTGAGGTCCAGACAGGTTAAGTAAGACATTTGCCCAGGTTCCCATGATTATTAAGAAGAGGGCATGAAATGGAGACATCCAGCCTTGAGTTTCCTGCTCTCTCCACCACAATGCCGATTTTAATACATTTATCTCTCTGTTGAGAAAAAATTTCTCACTGTCATTCCCACTGAGCGGTAGTATTTCCCATTCCTAGAGTTTAAAGGGGGGGAAAAAAAAAACCAGATTCATGTTTGTTTTTGTTTTGCTTCTCGAATAGAACGTGAACAGGCTATTGTCTTGCTTGAAAAGCATCTTTGCTTCAAACTAAATATCACATCATTTCCTTCAAGCAGGAAGTTCTGAAGAGCTCTGAGTCATGAGGATATGGAGAAAAGATCCAAAGACATCCCCACCCCAGGGGCCCTAACTTACTAACTTACTAAAATGAACTGATCCTTTTAAACAATCCAAAGGCTACTGATCAGCCCTACTCTTTTCCAACCTTCCCGACAGGGGAGTAAATTGTTCTTTTTCTTTTCTGAATGTTTATTTCTGTTATTTTTATTCTCATCATTGACTGCTGACCGCATGTGCTGGCTGATTTCTGAAGCTGTGTTTATAATTCTCACAAAACCCTATCCCCCAGGAATGCCTCGGCTGCTAGAGCAGGTGGGTTTTGTCCGCGTGCATTTTGCTGGTGCATAACGTAACGTATTTTCATTGTAATTGTTTCAGTGTAGGTTCTGCTTAAAATAGCATTTCGTTGTTATAAAGGCTTACTTGGGTGTCCTCCTCAAAACTGGAAAGGAGTGAAAAAGCAAGGCACAGGGGTCTGCGTGCCAGGGAATTCTGGCCGGCGCACAGCTCCTTCCGTAGGCGGCCACTGAGTGAATCCCCTGAGGGTGGGGACTGTCCTTTATCCATATCAAGGATGTGCAATGAAGCCAGGCAGCCCTCAATCCCAACCAACTCTGTCACTCCACTAGGTTTGATCTAGGTTAAGGCATGGAACTTCTCTGGAACTCAGTTTCCTCATCTGGAACATCAGCTTTGCAGAAGTATCGTGAGGATTGAGTAAAACAAAGACTATGTAAATTCTGGCACAGTGAAAGCATTCGAAAAATATTACCCCCGTGCCCCATTATTCGTCTCGGCAACGCCACAAGGCAAGCACTCAGTTATCTGCTTGCTAATGTTCTCAGTATGTCAAACCCCTGCTTTGAATTTTTTTTATCTCTTAATTTACAAAAACAAAGAAAATGATACACAAATGAGGCCAGAGGGTACTAGATACAATAAGAAAATGTAGGGTGTGGAATTGAGGCAGAGAGCAGCACAGGGCACAGGCTGGCCCGACTTTAAGCTCGTTTTAAGGTTCTAGATACAGGCAGTGGATTGTTATCATCTTGGGTGCTTTTTTTTTTCTTGAAAAATGGCAGTTATAAAGCATAAAGTAAGATGAGTGACATGAGCTAACCTCACGACTCAGAGCTCTTCATACCCCGAGTACCTCCTCTCACACCGATCCATTATATAATTAGCACCAAATATTTTTTTTTTTTTTTTTTGGGGGACAGAGAGAGACAGAGCATGAACGGGGGAGGGGCAGAGAGAGAGGGAGACACAGAATCGGAAACAGGCTCCAGGCTCTGAGCCATCAGCCCAGAGCCTGACGCGGGGCTCGAACTCACAGACCGCGAGATCATGACCTGGCTGAAGTCGGACGCTTAACCGACTGCGCCACCCAGGCGCCCCGAACACCAAATATTTAAGACAAAATGTTTCAAATTATTTTTGTCACAGCATGTTTAAAGTAGGGAAAAATTAGAAACAACGTCAATGTCCAAACATCGGAGTATGACTATATACATCATAATGACTCATACCATGGAATACTGTGTGGCCGTTACAAGGCGGGTCTGTATTTACTGACATGGAAAAAATGGTCATAACGGTAAATGAAAAGTGCAGGTTACAGACACACCCGTACATAGAAAAAGAACGCTTCTTAAAATGTATTTATCGGTTAACTGGCATGAGATTTCTGGCAGAGTATAGAGCAAATGATTTTCCTCCCGGTGATGGATGTAGGGTGAGTGAACTTGGTGCTTTTTCCTTGTTATTTCTGAGTATTTTCTACTTCATCAGTAATGTTTGTTGCTTCTGCGATTCCAAAAAGAGGGATGAGGCCACACAACTATTTTTAAGTAATTAAATATTTGTCTATAGCTTCTCATTCCTCTTTGCCAGGTTTTGAGACAAGGCAGCCTGAATCATCTGAATCATTTATTTTGGTCACCAGCATTTCATTGTTTCTCTCTCTCTCTCTCTCTTTTTAATTTTTGAGAGACAGAGACAGAGCAAGAGGAAAGGAGGGGCAGAGAGAGGGAGACAGAGGATCCGAAGCAGGCTCCAGGCTCTGAGCTGTCAGCACAGGGACCAACACGAGGCTCGAACCCATGAACCGTGAGATCATGAGCTGAGCTGAAGTCAGCTCCACCGACTGAGCCACCCAGGTGCCCCTCATTGTCTCTCTTCAATATACATTTGACATTTTATATTATATATATATAGTTAAGTATTTGCAGTGAACCTGATTTTTGTGATATAATTGCGATAAAAGTGCTAACATAGTGCACTATTCATAGAGATACAGTAGTTAGTGAAGCAATGAAATCAGCAAACCTTAACAGCACTCACATGTAAAACATTTAAAAATTTCAAAACCAAGCAACTATGTTTAGGTAGAGTGGCTGAAAATATAACCATAATCACAATAGACATAAAATCTCTCTCTAAAGTTCAAGGGAGCCCAGGCAAAGTATTGGGTAAGGTCTACCTGCCTTTCGAAGGACAGATAATTCCTATAATGTATAAATGCTTCCAGACCATATAAAAAGATGGAAAGCTTCCCAGCTCAATACAAAAATCTAGCACAATCCTTACATCAAAATACGTAAGGACATTTACGGAAATGTATACAGAAAGACTTGGAAGGATACACTTCAACTAGGTCAATCTCATTTATGTGCAGAGAGGAAAAAACTCTTACAGTATCAGAAAATTCAATCCAGTTTTGTGTGATAGCAATCACAATGAAATAAGACTTTCTCAGAAACACAGGGATAGTTCAACATCAGGAAACCTATCCCTGTAATTCCATGAAACTGATAGATCGAAGGAGAAATTTTTAAATTACTTACATAAATGGATAAAAATCATTTAATTCAAGAAAAAGGGTTTTTTTTTATCTCAACAAGAAAAGATACATAATTAAAACTGGATTATACAAAGTGACGTCACCAAGATGGCCATCAAGGTCGTCCCTGAGTTTGCTCCTTCTCACAAGAAGAACAACTAGCATCCATTCAAACACAAGACACCATTGAAAGGATCCTAGCACGTGGGGTAAGGCTGAAGGACCCCCAGTACCTCGGAGACCAAGACAGACTGCATTAAAAGGGTAAGAGGAGTGGCTACACATTGACCACATTGCCTTCCCCTAGGATGACACATGACCACACAGACTGGTCTCTCCCAAGCTGCCAATTCTTCCAGTAGGGGAAAAAAAGTCCAAGAGGACAATCAGCCTCTCCCAGCATTGTAGGTTGCTTCGTGGGAGCCCCCTACTCTTAGCTCACAATAAAGGGATTACAGGGGGATGTGCAGGGCATAGCCACTGGGAATTGACAGTGACAGAGAAGGGAGGAGGGACGTGAGACGATCACCACATGGATTTTGTTACACTGAGTTCATACTTGCAGTGCCCAAGCAGTATTCTCAACCAGTGGCTTTGCTCATCTCCAGAATCAAATCCAGAGAACCTAAGCAGAGCATGTGGGAAGGTGACTAGCCCACCCAACACCGCTAAGTACAGTGGCACTGGAACGGAAAGCACAGCCATGGCTTTCTCCAACTGCAGAGCGAAACTCAGTGGCCTTACCTGACCAAGGAATTCAGAGCACATTCAGGCCTCATTAATTCAGGCCCTCAAACAATGAACCGTACAGGCTCTGGGCCCTGACTTGATGTCTTGAAAAGGCAGGGAAGCTAATTGTTAGCCCCATCTTCTACTAAACAGTACCCCCATCCTGACCATCCAATAAGTCTGACCAGAAAATTTAGACAACTGCAAAGCCTATCCTACAAGCTCACTTGGGTAAAGAACTAAGCCAGCAGTCCTATTCAACTGCTCTCAGCCAGTGCCACAAACCCTCATCCCCATCTTCAGAGTTCAAACAGTTGCCCCATCCAAAAATAGACCATAATAGCAGACCCCACATGCCCAAAGACGTTATCAGCACACATGCAAACCCAAACTGAGCAGACTGGTGAAGGACTGTCTCTGCCAAAGTAAACCTACTTTACTTTACCTACTGCACCATTACTCAACTGTGCGGGTACCAACAAAAGGAATCAAGGATCGTGAAAAATCAGATAAATATGGCAGACTGAAGGAAACTGTAAAATGCCAACAATTAATCCTAAAGAAAAGGAGACGTACATATTGTCGGCTAAGAATTCAAAATAATCCTCCTAAAGTTTAGTGAACGACAAGACAGACAAGTAAATGAAGTTAGGGAAACAAGGCATGAATGAAACAAGAGGTTTGACAAGGAAATAGCAATCATGAAAAATAAATAAATAAATAAATCCTGGAGTTGAAAAAGACAATAACTGAACTAAAGAATTCAATAAAGAGTTTCAAAAATGATCCAACCATGCTGAAGAAAAACAAATAAAAACCCAAAAAACAGCAACTTGGAGAATGAGGGATTCGAAAGTATACAGAGGAGCAAAAAGGAAAAAAAAAAAAGAATGAAAAAGAGTGAAGAAATCCTAAGGGAATTAAAGAACACAATGAAAATAATTCCAGGAGAAGAGAAAGAGAAAGGTACAGAAATTATATTTGAAGCAATAATGGCTGAAAACTTTCAAATCTGGAAACAGAAATCAACACCCAGATCCATGAGACCCAGAGGATTCCAAATAAATTGAACCTGAGTAAGGCTGTGTCAAAATACAGCGTAACTAAATTGTCAAAAGTCAAAAACAAAGAATTTTAAGAGCAGCAAGAGAAAAGAGGGAAGTTACATACAAGTGAACCCCCACAAAACCATAAGTGGATTTCTCAATGGAAACTTTCAGAAACTGAAAGAAAACAACTCTCAACCAAGAATTTTATACCTGACAAAGTTATCCTTCAGAAGTGAGGAAAGGGTAAAAACTTTCCCAAACAAACAAAAGCTGAAGGAGTTTGCTACTATCAGACTTGCTTTACAAGAAATGAGTGGAAATAAAAGAATACCAATTAATATCATAAAAACATACAAAAGTAGCCTAACTATTATAGACAAGGTAAATATATACTTATGGATCTGAAATATAGTAATAGTGGGGCACAACTCAAACTCTAGCTTAAAAGATAAAAAAAAGAAACCTACATAGAAAAAATAAATATAAATGCAATACTCTGTTATTAGTTACACAATATAAAAAAATGTAAATCGTAATCACAATAATATAAAATGTGAGAAAGAGAAGAAATAAAAGTGTAAAGTATACAAATTCTATTCAAATTAGCCCATTATCAGATTAAAACAGAGTGTTATAAGTTTTAGATTTCTTATGTAAGCACCGTGGTAACGGCAAGGGAAAATCTTATAACAATAACACAAGAGAACACAATAAATATGTCAAAGAACACTAGTACCAAAAGACATCAAAAAAACAAAACAAAACAAAAAAAAGATAGCAGGATAAGAAACAAGGAACAATGGATCTACAAAATAACCAGAAAACAGTTAACAAAATGGCAATAAGCACATACTTATCAATAATTACTTTAAACATTAATGGAATAAATTTTCCAATCAAGGAACATAGAATGGCTGAATGGACAAAATAATAATAATAATAATATCCAACAATATGTGGCCTACAAGAGACTTATTTCAGCCTGAAAGATAGACATAGACTAAGAATGAAAAGACAGGAAAAGACATTTGGAGCAAATGGTAACCAAAAGCAAACAAGTAAACAAACAAAAAAAAGTAGGGGTAGCTATACCTATACCAGACAAAATAGACTTTAAGTTAAAAGTGGTAAAAAGACACAAAGAATGTCTTTATATAATGATACAGAAGAGGTCAGTACATCAAAAAGATATAACAATTCTAAGTTTTATATCAGAGCCAAACATCAGAGCTAACCGATACGTACAGAACATTTTATCCAATAATAACACAATACACATACTTCTCAAGCACATATGGAACATATTCTAGGATAGATTATATGTTAGGTCACAAAATGAATTTTAGCAAATTCAAAAAGACTAAAATCAAACCAAGTATCTTCTTTGAACACAACGGCATGAAACTAGAAAACAAAAACAAATTTCACAAATACATGGAAATTAAACAGCAGTGTCTTGAACTACCAATGGATCAAAGAAGAAGTTGAAGGGAAAATAAAAATTTCTTAAGACAAATGAAGATGGAAACATAACATGTCAGAACTTAATGAAATGCAGCAAAAGCAGTTCTAAGAGGGAAGTTCATAGCAAGAAACATTCACCTTAAGAAGCAAGAAAGATCTCAAACAATCTAACTTGACATATGAAAGCACTAGAAAAAGAAAAAGAAACTGGTCCCAAGGTTAGCAGGAGAAAAGAAATAATAGATTAAAACAAAAGTAAATGGCATAGAGAGCAGAAAAATAGAAAAGATGAACCAAGCTTAGTTAGTTTTTTGAAAAGATAAAAATGACAAACCTTTAGTTAGACTAATGAGACAAAAAAGAGAAAAGACCCAGATCAACAAAATTATAGATGAATAAGGAGATATTACAACTAATACCACAGAAATTCAAAGGATCATATGAGGCTACTATGAATAAGTATACACTAAAAAACTGGATGACGTAGAAGAAATGGAAAATTTCTTAGAAACATACAACATACTAAGACTGGCTCAAGAAGAAATAGAAAATCTGAATAGACGAATTAGCAATAAGGAAATTGAAACAGTAATGGAAAATCTCCCAATGAAGAAAAGCCCACGACCAGATGGCTTTACTGGTGATTTTCACTAAACATTTAAAGAATTAACACCAATCCTTCTCAAATTCTTCCAAAAAATTGAAGAGGAGGGAACATTCCCAAATTCATTTTAAAAGGCCAACATTATCCATATATCAAAACCAGAGAAAGACACTAGAAAAGAAAACTATCCCACCAGGAAAATATCCCTGGTGAATACAGATGTAAAAGTTCTCAATAAAACACCAGCAAACTGAGTCAACAGCATAGTAAAAGCATCATTTACCATGATCAAGTGGGATTTGTCCCTGGGATACAATGATGTTTCAACATACACAAATTAATTGCTATGATATACCACATTAATAGAATAAAAGAAAAGACTCATACAATAATCTTAATAGAATGGAGAAAAAGCATTTGACAATATTCAACTTTCATTCATAATAAAATCTCTCAACAAAGTATGTATAGTGAGAACATACTTCAATATAACAAAGGCCATATATGACAAGTGCACAACTAATATCATATCAAATGAAGAAAAGCTGTTTCTTCTAAGATCAGGAACAAAACAAGAGTGCCCATTTGTACCACTCCTATTCAACATACTACTGGAAGTCTTAGCTACATTAATCAAGCAAGAATAAAAAAGATACCAGAATTGGAAAGGAAGAAGTAATTGTTTCTATTTGCAGACAGCATGATTTTATACATTTAAAATCTTAAAGACTCAAGCAAGAACTGTTATATTCAACAATGAATTCAGTAAATTTGCAGGGTACAAAATTAACATACAAAAATCAGTGGCACTTCTATACAGTAACAATAAAATTTCTGAAAAAGTAATAAAGAAATCTATCAGATTTACAATAGAATCAAAAGCAATAAAATACTCGGGAATAAATGTAACTAAAAAGGTGAAAGATCTCTACAATGAAAACTAGAAGACACTGATGAAAAACATCAAAGAAGACACAAAGCAATGGAAAGGTATTCTATATCCATAGATTGGAAGAATGAATATTGTTAAAATGTCAACGCTACCAAAAGCCATCTATACATTCAATGCATTCTCTATCAGGATTCTAATGGCTTTTTTACAGAAGTAGGAAAAACACTTCTATAATTTACATGGAACCACAAAGACCTTGAATAGCTAAAGAACTCCTGAGAAAGAAGGATATAAAGCAGGCTGTATCACGCTTCCTAATTTCAAGCTATACTATAAAGCTATAGTCATCAAAATAATATAGTACTGCATAAAAACAGACAAATAGAATGGAATCAAGAGCTCAGAAATAAACCCAAGAAGGGGCACCTGGGTGGCTCAGCCGGTTAAG
Organism: Felis catus; assembly: GCF_018350175.1. Taxonomy (NCBI): domain Eukaryota; kingdom Metazoa; phylum Chordata; class Mammalia; order Carnivora; family Felidae; genus Felis; species Felis catus. Next base: position 39,377,652 of record NC_058380.1, read on the forward strand.
TGTCTGACTTTGGCTCAGGTCGTGATCTTTTGGTTTGTGACTTCGAGACCCACATTGGGCTCTGTACTGACAGCTCGAAGCCTGAAACCTGCTTCGGATTTTGTGTCTCACTCTCTCTGCCCCTCTCCCACTTGCACTCTGTTTCTCTCTCTCTCAAAAAATAAACAAATAAGCAAACAAACATTAAAAATTTTTAAATACAACAATAAATTAAAAAAATTAAACCCAAGCATACAGTCAATTAATATATAAGGGAGCCAAGAATACTCGATAGAGAAAAGACAGTCTCTTCAATAAATGCTGTAATAATTCAATATTCACATGTAAAGGAATGAAACTGAACCCATATGTTATACCAGTCATAAAAATGAATCCAAAATGGATTAAAGACTTAAATATAAGACCTGGACACATGACTCCTAGAAGAAAACAAAGGAAGAAACTCCTTGAATGGGTCTTGGTAAATCTATGCAATGGGAAAAATATTTGCAAACCATATATGTGATAAGGGGTTAATATCCAAACATATAAAGAATCATACAACTCATTAGCAAAATAAATAATAATAATAATAATATCTCAATTTAAAAATGGGGAAAGGACCCTAATAGACATTTCCCCAAAGAAGATATGTAAACAGGCAACAGCTACATGAAAAGATGTTCAACATAACTAGGCATTAGGGAAACGTACATTAAAACCACAATAAGATATCATCTCACAACTGTTAGAATTGCCATCTTCAAAAAAGCAAGAGGTAACAAAACCTGGCATGGATGTGGAGAAAAGGAACCTTTGTGCACTGCTGGTAGAATTGTAAATTCATGTAGCAACTATGGAAAACGGTATGGAGGATCCTCAAAAAAACTAAAAATAGGACTACCACATGATCCAGCAATTCCAATTCTGAGAAATATCCAAAGGTAACAGAAACGCTAATTTGAAAAGATACTTGTACCCCCGTGTTCATATAAGAATTATTTACAACAGCCAAGGAAACAACCTAGTTGTCCCTGGGCAGATGAATGGATGAAAAACGTTGTGAGATATGTATATAATACATGAATTTATTCAGCCATAAAAAAACACAAGGAAATCCTACTGTTTGTAACAACATGGATGGACCTTGAAGGTATATGTTAAATATACCTGAAATAAGTCAGACAGAGAAAGGCACACAGTATGATTTCACTTAAGTGTGGAATTTAAAAACACAAATAAAACAAACAAAAGCAAACAAAAAAAACACAAACTTGTAGAAAAAGAGATCAGGCTTGTGGTAACCAGAGGCCAGGGAGATGGTTTGGGGGTATAGTGACAGGAGTAATTGGAGGAAAGTGGTCAAAAGGTACAAACTTCCAGTTATGAGATACGTAAGTCTTAGAGGTATGATGACCAACATAATGACTATACTAGCACTTCTGTGTGGTCTATAGGAAAGTTGTAAAGAGAGTAAATCCTAAGAGTTCTCATCACAAGGAGAAAATTTTTTCCTTTGTTCTTTTCTTTGCTCTTTTCTTTTTATTGTATCTGTATGAGAAGATAGATGTTAACTGAACCCATTGTGGTAATCATTTCACAATATATGTGAATCAAATCATCATGCTGTATGCCCCAGACTTACCAGTGATGTATGTTAATTACTTCTCAATAAAACTGGAAAAGTTCCATGTAATGCAAGATTGCACAATTAGATTAATGAAATAGAATAGAGAGTTCTAGAGATAGACTCATGTCAATGGAAATTTAATATACAAAATGCTATATTCCACAACAATGGAAAGAACTAAATTATTAAACAAAATCATGTTGACATAATTTTCTATTTACTGGCCACCTATTTAGGAAAAAAATTAAGTTATACTCTTAATTCCTATTATACTCAAAAATAAATTCCAGATGACTAAATATACATACACACAAACACACACACATACACAAACCAAAAAGAAAAAACTCTTAACAAAACAATAAAAGTATTAGAAAAGTACATTGGAAAACTTTTTATAGACATCATAAAGAACAAAAAAAAATGAAAAATTAAAACTTAATGAAAAAATTATATTAATAAATTAAAATGTGTGTAAGAGACTGGAAAAAAATATTTGCGACATATTTAAAGGACAAGGGATAAAGATCTATAAAATATAGAGATGTTAGAAATCAATAACAGACAATTAACCATACTATTTAACATGGTACTGGAAGTCTTATCCTCAGCAATCAGACAACAAAAAGAAATAAAAGGCATCCCAATTGGCAAGAAAGAAGTCAAATGTTCAGTATTTGCAGTTGATATGATACTCTATGTAGAAAACCCAAAAGACCCCACCAAAAATATTGCTAGAACTAATACGTGAATTCAGCAAAGTCACAGGATATAAAATCAACATACAGAAATCTGTTGCATTTCTATACACAAATAACAAAGCAGCAGAAAAAGAAATCAAGGAATTGAACCCATTTGTAATTGCACCAAAAACAGTACGATACCTAGGAATAAACCTGTCCAAGGAGGTAAAAGATCTGTACTCTGAAAACTATAGAATACTTATGAAAGAAATTGAAGAGGACACAAAGAAATGGAAAAGCATTCCATGTTCATGGACTGGAAGAACAAACATTGCTAAAATGTCCATACTACCCAAAGCGATCGACACATTTAATGCAATCACTATCAAAATACCACCAGCACTTTTGGTAGAGCTAGAACAAACAATCCTAAAATTTGTATGGAACCACAAAAGATCCCGAATAGCCAAAACAATTCTGAAAAAGAAAAACAAAACTGGAGGCATCATGTTTCTGGATTTCAAGCTATATTACAAAGCTGTAGTCATCAAGACAATACGGTACTAGCACAAAAACAGACACATAGATCAATGATGGAACCAAATAGAAAACCCAGAAATGGACCCACAAGTATATGGTCAACTCATCTTTGACAAAACAGGAAAGAATATCCAATTTTAAAAAGACAGTCTCTTCAACAAATGTTGTTGGGAAAACTGGACAGCGACATGCAGAAGAATGAACCTGGACCACTTTCTTACACCATACACAAAAATAAACTCAAGATGGATGAAAGACCTAAATATGAAAGAGGACACTATCAAAGACCTAGAGGAGAACACAGGCAGCAACCTCTTTGACCACGGCTGCACCAACTTCTTACTAGACCCAAAACCAGAGGCAAGGGAAAGAAAAGCAAAAATGAACTATTGGGACTTCAGCAAAATAAAAATCTTCTGCACAGTGAAGGAAACAATCAACAAAACTAAAAGGCAACTTACAGAATGCAGGAAGATATCTGCAAGTGACATATCTGATAAAGGGTCAGTTTCTAAAATCTATAAAGAACTTATTAAACTCAACACCCAAAATACTAATAACCCAATGAAGAAATGGGCAGAAGACATGAAGGGACGCTTTTCCAAAGAAGACATCCAGATGGCTAACAGACACATGGGAAGATGCTCAACATCACTCATCATCAGGGAAATACAAATCAAAACCATGATGAGATACCACCTCACACCTGTCAGAATGACTAAAATTAACCACACAAAGAACAACAGGTGTTGGCAAGGATGCAGAAAAAGGATACCACCTCTTAAACTGTTGGTAAGAATGCAAACTGGTGCGGTCACTCTGTAGAACAGTATGGAGGTTCCTCAAAAAACTGAAAATAGAACTACCCTACAATCCAGCAATGGCATTACTAGGTATTTACCCAAAGGATACAAAAATACAGATTCGGAGGGATACATGCACTCTAATGTTTATAGCAGCATTATCAACAATAGCCAAACTATGGAGATAGCCCAATGTCCATCGACTGAAGAATGGATAAAGAAGATGTGGTGTGTATATGTGTTGGTGTGTGTCTCTCTCTATATATATGTATTTATATATATATGTATAATGGAATATTACTCAGCTATCAAAAAGATATATATATATATCAAAAAATAATATATATATGTATAATGGAATGAATATGTATAATGAATATTACTCAGCTATCAAAAAGAATGAAATCTTGCTATTTGCAACAACATGGATAGAGCTCGAATGCATTACACTAAGCGAAATAAGGCAATCAGAAAAAGACAAATACCATAGGATGTCACTCATATGTGGAATTTAAGAAACAAAACAGATTAACATATGGGAAAGGGGGGAAAAAAGAGGAGAGAGGGGAACAAGCCACAAGAGACTCTTTTTTTTTAAGTTTATTTATTTATCTTGAGAGAGAGAGAGAGAGCATGAGCAGGGTAGAGGCAGAGAGAGGGAGAGAGAGAGTATCCCAAGCAGGCTCCATGATGCCAACATGGAGCCTAGTGTGGGACTCTATCCCACAAACTGTGAGATCACAACCTGAGCCAAAAATCAAGAGTCAGATGCTTAACTAACTGACCCACTCAGACACCCCAAGAGACTCTTAACGATAGAGAACAAACTGAAGGTTGATGGAGGGAGGTGGGTGGGGAATGGGCTAGATGGGGAATGGGTATTAAGGAGGGCATTTGTTATGATGCGCACTGAGTGTTTCACATACACTCACTGAGTGTTTCTACCCCTGAAACCAATATAACTAAAATTTAAATTTAAAAAAAGGCAATTCACAGAAAAAGAAATGAAAGGATATATGTAAATTATATATAAAAATATGTTCCACTTACCTGTTAACGAGTGAATTATTTTCTCACCCAACAGATTAGCCAATATTTACAAAATTGATAATACGCAGTGTTGATGAGGGTGTGAGGGAAAGTCATTTGTTGACTTGTTGATTTGTTGATGGGAGTGCAATTTGGAAAACCTAAACTCTGCCTCTGGAAGGCAATTTGCAGTATGTACCTAATTACATGGAATAACTATTTACTTGATCAGTTACATTGTTAGAGGTCTCTTTTATAAAAATACTCTCACATAATTACACAGAACTTAAACAACTGTCAATCAGTTTAAATACCTTTTTTTTATATATAAATTTTTTTTCAACGTTTATTTATTTTTGGGACAGAGAGAGACAGAGCATGAACGGGGGAGGGGCAGAGAGAGAGGGAGACACAGAATCGGAAACAGGCTCCAGGCTCTGAGCCATCAGCCCAGAGCCTGATGCGGGGCTTGAACTCACGGACCGCGAGATCGTGACCTGGCTGAAGTCGGACACTTAACCGACTGCGCCACCCAGGCGCCCCAAAATACCTTTAATAATATTAATGGCATTTCTATCCTATGGAATAATATGCAATAATTTAAAAGAATAAACTAGGTTTTTTCTTACTACTTCCACTGATCTATAAGACATGTTATGTTTTAAGAAAAAAAAAGCACGGTTCAGAGCACAAAGTATAGTATGATTACTTTTTAATCCTCAGATATTTGTGTAAATATATAGAGAAAAATGAAGAAAAACTCTTATCCAACAAAGGGGAAGTTGGAGGTGGAAGGATGATGGACACTTCAGCCACCAACTTGACCCTATCACATATCTATCTCTTCGGCAGAGCCATATCTGTCTCTGAAACAGTGACTGATTAAGAGAAATCATTCTTTCATTCTTGCATTCAGCTCCCTTTTACTGACTCCGATCACATTGGTAGACTTCTTTAGAGTTCACTCTAATAATAACAGCACTTCATGACTGTCAAATAGGTACAGTTTACAAAGTACTTTCTTACTCATGACTGCTTTTGGTCAGGAAAACTGGGCAAGTACTAATACCCTCATTTTCCAGGTGAGGCAGGATTAAATGGATGGTCTAAAATCACACAAGTGGAAGAGCACCGAGCCCATGCCTCCCGCCTGTATCTCCACTGCCCATCATGCACCAGAGTAATGCTCACTGAATGGAAATACCATAGTTGATAGACTTCGTGCACATAAGATGAGTCAGTCTTAGACCCAGCTGAAGGAATACGGTTATGGAAGAACACAAAGTCCCATTGGGCTCTTCTACATGTAACAGTGTCCAAAACGATGAAGATAGCAGTAGTGTGTGCTCGTTTCACCTAAGAGCCCAAGAATTTAAGTGACTTGCCCAGTGTCCTGTGGTTAATTAACAGCAGAGTCAGGTCTGTACCCTAGCTCTCCTGAGCCTGATCCAGATCCTTCCACCACTCTGCTTTCGCCTTTCTACTGCATTCCTGCTGCATAGTTTATCTTTATTTTTTGTATTTGAGTCATTGCAGGTGTAGAATATATGATCAGGGATGGATGGCATACAAAATCTCTGTTGCTTTTTCTTCCCAAGAACTTCAGTCCCATAGTGTAGGTACAAAACCAGTTAAAAGAAGCCTGGGGCGGAAAAACGCTAGGAGAAAATGGATTCCAATAGATTGATTTTTCAGATGAAGGAACGAATGGAAGCCTAAGGAGATGAAGTGATTTTTTCCATGTTCAATCAGGAAGGGTCATGGACAGTTGCAAAGTGCTGTTCTCTCCTATTTCCCCATCCTGTCTCATAGATTAAAAGATTGCACCAAGCATGGGAAATTCCAGAAAGAGCTGAGAGATGAGAGGATGTTCTCTTGAAAAATTCGAAAGAAAAGAGAATCCAGGTTTGGAAAGCTATGCTAAAAGGATGACAAAGCAGAACTAAGGAGATGAAAATGGAATTTTAAATGCAATCTCAGTTTTTTCTTTTATCACTGGACTTTAGTCCATTAACTTAGAGTTTTAATCCATCATCTAACTCTTCATTTTTTTTTCTAACTTTTCTATATTTCTTTCTCACTGCTTCTTGCCTTCTTCTGGATTACTTACTTTGTTACAGGTTTTTTTCCCTTTATTAGCTTTTTGGCTATGTATCCTTCTGCCCTTTCAAAGTGGTTATCCTTCAGATTATTCTATGTTCCCTGTATTTAAGGCCTCTAGAATAAATTCATATTTTCATCCTCTCCCAAGTAACAGGTCCTTAAACACTTTGATCAAATTTACCCTCTTCACACCTTTTTTGTTATTGTTCTCATGTATTTTCATTCTTCACAAATTTTAAATCCCAAAGACATTCTGACATATCTTATGAAATTTACCTTAAAAAAAAAGGTTTACTCCGGTATTTACCCTTTCTGTTGTTCTCCTTTACTTCTTACATTTCCACTTCTCCACATAGGAATGTATGCCCTGTCACTGAAAAACTTCCTCTAGTATCTCTTACAGTATGCTAGCAAGAGTTTTGGAAAGTTTTTGTTTGTCAGGAAGTTTCTTTATTTTGCCTTCACTCTTGAAAAAAAAAATTCCTTGCCAGGTATAGCATTCTGGGTAGAAAGCTCCTTTCTTCCAGCATTTTAAAGATATACTGTCTTTTGGCCTCCAGCTGTACTGTTAAAATGTCACATTGTTACTCCTCTGCAGATAATGCTTTTTTTTATTGGCTGCCTTCAAGATTTTTTTCCCTTTGTCTTTGTTTTTCATTAGTTTTACTGGGATATGCCTAGATGGATTTTTCTTGGCACTTGTCTGCTGGAGGTATAACGTGCTTTTTGAATCTTGAGTTTAATATCTTTCATCAGTTTTGGAAACTTCTCAGACATTATCACTTCAAGTGTCTTTACATCTCTGGACTCCTTTCTATACTGTCATTATTTTTTACATAAGTCTAAATACTTTTTAATAAAAGTGGGTTATGCCCAAACTGCTCTTAAATTTGTCTTCTGAGTTCATTTCAGTGACTGTGCTTTCGCTTCCAGAACTTCTATTTGATTTTTGTAAATTATTTTTCTTTATTTTGTTTTTAATGTTTATTTATTTATTTTGAGAGAAACAGAGATTACGAGCAGGGGAGAGGCAAAGAGAGAGGGAGAGAGAGAATCTCTCCATGCACCATGCTCAGCACAGGGCCCCACACAGGGCTCCATCCCCCAACTCGGGATCATGACCCGAGCGGAAATCAAGAGTCAGACACTTAGCCGACTGTGCCACCCAAGGGCCCCTGATTTCTTTTTTTTTTTTTAATTTTTTTTCAACGTTTATTTATTTTTGGGACAGAGAGAGACAGAGCATGAACGGGGGAGGGGCAGAGAGAAAGGGAGACACAGAATCGGAAACAGGCTCCAGGCTCTGAGCCATCAGCCCAGAGCCTGACGCGGGGCTCGAACTCACGGACCGCGAGATCGTGACCTGGCTGAAGTCGGATGCTTAACCGACTGCGCCACCCAGGCACCCCAGGGCCCCTGATTTCTTTTATAGATTTGACTGTCGAAATTATTCATAATTTCATTGATTTTTTTGAATACATTAATTGCAGTTCCTTTAAAGCCTGCACCTGTGGGTCCATTTATATTGGCTGTTTTTACTCCTGGTTTCATTTGGTCTTGCTTCATGGCATATCTGGTGTTGTTTGGACGTCAAACACTGCATATTATAAATTATACGGAACCTAGATGCATCCTTAACTTCTGTCAAGCAGATAGAATAGCGCGTATCACCTTTGTCCAATCAAGCATGAGTTTTCTCATGGCTAGATTTCTGTACTTTTGAAGGTTGGCTTGTTTCCAGTTTGACCTTACTGTTAGGGCATAGACCTTCACAGGTGTCCCAACGGAAAGCCTCAGGTGTTCACCAGTGACCTCTCTTCCTTGGAAGAATCTGAACTTGAATTTTTATCTCCACCTCACCTTAGGATTGTTGAGAGCGCTGTTTGGTTCCTTGGCACTTCTGTGTTCCGAGGGGCTTGGCACTTCAATTCCTGGCTACCTTCATATAGCCTTGGATTTCAATTTTTGTTTTCCATGCTTTGAGAGGAATAAAGCTCTTATCAACAGCTCTCACTCTTAGCAGATGCTCTAGGTTTGGCTTCCTTGCCTAGCAACCCATGCCCCTTAAAACTCAAGGGGAGAAAAACTGCATAAAATATCAACCTTACCTCAATATGTTTCCCTTCTTTACAGGATCTTGGACTCTCAAATCCTGGCTGCCTCGCTAGTTCTTTGATGCCTGAAAACAGACTTGTTTTTAACTTCATGGAGCGTTGTTCTCCCTTGAAAGTTTGATCTGCTATGAGATATTCAATTATTTTTAGAAGCACAACTCCTATAGGAGAAATTTATATGAGAGAAATACCAAATTCATGGAACCCCTAAATAAAAATTCAGTTATTTTTTTTATTTTAAAGCTACACTTTCATGCAATTATACATGTGATATAATTACCTTGAACACACACAAAAATGAACACACAAGTAGTGAAATCTGTATAAGGTCTGTGCCTCGGACCCGTATCTCCTGGCTGTGACATTGTACTAGAGTATGATGTCAACTTTGGGGGAGGCAGGCTGCCATTTACCCAAGTTACAAAGCTAATAAAGTGGAAAAGTTAGTATAAAATTTTTCATTACATTCTCTTTTGCTTTGATAACAAGAGAATTATTTGCTTTTTGTAATAAAATTAGAATATTAAAGAAGCGCATAATATAGGAAGTTAGACTCACTTAAGTACCATCATCCAGAGGAAACCTGTTAACAACATGCTGCATATTTATCTGACTTTATGTGAATAGTCCTTGTGATTTGATGGACTATTTTGAAAATTTTTAAATTCCTTTATTTACTTTTGAGAGAGAGAGAGTACACACACACGGGGGAGAGGCAGAGAGACAGGGAGACGGGATCTGAAGGGGGGGGGGGGGTCCAAGCTGACAGCAGCCAGGTCGATGTGGGGCTCCGACTCATGAATTGCGAGATCATGACCTCAGCCAAATTCAGATGCTCAACTGACTGAGCCACCCAGGTGCCCCATGCTAGATAATTCTTAAAGTAACAGGTTTTAATTCTTTTTCTTATGACTTTTTCATAATGTTTTTGTTTATTTCTCTTTTAATTTCTTTGTGACAGACTCAGGATGTGTTTCAAATTTAAAATTCTCAGGACACATAATTCGTATATTTTCTTTCTGACATTTTTAATCCTTAAATACTCAACTCCTTCCTTATTTCTTAGCTGACTTTTCATTCATCATTTATTCTTCAAATGGTTTTCAACTACTCTGTGGAGAGATTTAATGTTATGACTTCTATTTTGCACGTAACACAATTAAGTGTATGTTATATGCTACACTTTCAGGCACCTTGCTTTTGTATGTATTTATACCCACTCTTTTGTTGTATCCATTATAAATATGCCAGGCAGTCTATGAGAAACGCATGTGAAAAAATTGTGTCTCCCTGGACATTTCTTGGCAACTTCCTGTGAATATATACTCATTTCAAAATTAAATTTAGGGGCGCCTGGGTGGCTCAGTCGGTTGAGCATCCAGCTCTTGATTTCAGCTCAGGTCATAATCTCACGGTTCATGAGTTTGAGTCCTGCATCAGGCTCTGTGCTAGCGGCACAGAGCCTGTTTGGGATTCTCTCTCTCTCTCTCTCTCTCTCTCTCTCTCTCTCTCTCTCTGTCTCAAAATAAATAAACCTCGAAAAAATTAAAAATTAAAAAAATACATTTTCCAAAAATTATCAGTAGAAACTTCATCTGTGAGAATTGCCCCAGTTTTTGGTCAAAATGCACCGTTCTTCACATTATAGGATAAGTGTAAACAATTTTCCTAAGAGACATACACCTTATGACATTTAAGGTGTTCTCCATCTAGACTCAAGGAAGAAGCGATCTTCCTTCGCCATATAAACAAGTGAAATTGTGCCGAGGGGGCTTAAGGAGGCTATGGGCCCTTTAAAATACATTTTTTAAAGGAAAGAGACTGTGTGAAGTCCACTGCTTTCACGGATCGGTCATTTGCGAGCATGCCAGTTCAGCTGGAGTAACTTCCTTTAGCCCATTAGAGAAAAATTATAGAGAAGCCCAGTGTAATCTTCTGAATTTATGGTATCATCTGAGAAGGGATATTCTGTGACTATGAAAAGTTATAGTAGTTTGAGGCTAACAGGAGTGGGGGCAATGGTATGATTGCGCTTTCCTCCATGAATCAATTCCAGATGTTGCCATTAGATTCTCTGAGTGTTGAAGGAGAAAAAAAAAAGATATATACACACACACACACACACACACACACACACACACACACATATTCATATGTATATCAGTGCTAGAGACACGACAGAGTTAATCTAGTTGAAGCTTCTCCTTTTACAGAGGAGGAAACTGAGGCCTGGAAAGACTAATTGCGTGCACAGGTCCTACAGTCAGGTAGGAACAGGGTTGGGTCTAGAATACAGATCTCTTTCTAACCCAATAATACTCCAATTATTGGGCTCTCATAGGCCAGAGGAATCAGGAAATAGTACACAGACAATTTTGAGCCAAATAATTCTTTTAATCCCTTCACAACCAGCACATAATAATACTACTACTTTGTGACATTTCAAAGCCTGGATTATATAGAGGCCTGAAAAAGAGAAAATGATAACATGAGAATTTGGGAGGTGCATTAGTGGAATAACTGAAAAGATCTAGGGTCCTTAATGAGAGTACAACCCGAAATACAATGATTAATGATGTCGTAACGTATCCCTTTCTAAACAGGATACCCTCTAAAATTTTACTCTTAGTAACTTCCTCTAATAGAAGAAAGAGTATCTGGAGCACCTGGGTGGCTTGGTCGGTTAAGCGTCCAACTTCGGCTCAGGTCATGATCTCATGGTCTGTGAGTTCGAGCCCCGCGTCGAGCTCTGTGCTGACAGCTCAGAGCCTGGAGCCTGTTTCAGATTCTGTGTCTCCCTCTCTTTGCCCCTCCCCTGTTCATGCTCTGTCTCTCCCTGTCTCAAAAATAAGTAAAAGTTAAAAAAAATTTTTTTTAAATAGAAGAAAGAGTATCAAGTACTCCAAATTAGGTCTGTTACTCACTTAACTGGTTTCAAAAAACAAATTATCACTTGAACCGTTATGTCATTGCTCATACTTCCAATGACCTCCTCTCTCCTAGAGTATTAACCATATCATGATCTACTGATTCAATGTTTGTTTATGTGGGGACGTTTGGAATGGCTCTTCAATAAGACTTTCAGAATGGCCACTTTGAAATGGCCCAGCCTCATTCTTCTTTCCCAGAGGGACTAGAGTCCAACCGGAAGTCCTCACACAGCTTGGAAGGCACAATCTGCATCTCATGAAAAACAATGCTGAAGTTCCACATTCTAGCAGAATGACCAAGTATGGGGGCTGGGATTGTGGAGGGGAAAGATGAGGAGCGGAATCTCAACACGCAGGACTTTGGTTCCTTCCAGTTGGGTTACAAATTGCCAACTGATCCCAACCCAAGTTTTAACCGGTGGATTAGATCTGAAAATCTCTATCATCATCTTATTGCTCACATCTAAAGAAGTAGCTTATTAGGGGCACCTGGGTGGCTTAGTCGGTTGAGTGTCCGACTTCGGCTCAGGTCATGATCTCACAGCTGGTAAGTTCGAGCCCCCCATCGGGCTCTGTGCTGACAGCTGGGAGCCTGGAGCCTGCTTTGGATTCTGTGTCTCCCTCTCTCTGCCCCAACCCACTCGCATTCTGTCTGTGTCTCTCTCAAAAATAAGTAAACATTAAAAAAAGTTTTTAAAAAAAGAAGCAGCTTATTAGAGTATTATTATAAAAGCAAATATAGGAACAACTCGATCCAAAGGCACATTTTAAAATTCTACTTTGGTGAAAGCAAACTGCTTCTGAATTCCAAGCCTCAATTTTCTCACCTGTTAAATGGTGATAGTAATAATCTAGATAGTTTTAGTTTAAGTCAAAATAATGCATGCAAAAGAGCTAATGGACAATGAGTGGACTGCAATGGGTTTGTTGCGTTGTTGTTGTTGTTAATAGTAGTCTCTCGTCTTGGAAGCACAAAGTACCTGTTTTGAAACCATGGTATTTATTAACATTTTCTCATTAATGTTAATAGGATCATCAGTTCTGAACAATAGCATAGCAGAGAGAGAGAACAACATAAGGCAACGGCTACAATCATTTCACAGAACAGATGATACGCAGATATGAGATTTTAAGCATTCAGGATGCCCAAGGAGAAAGGACTATCTGGTATTAGGCTTTAAAAATGTGTAGGAGACTCATAGTTCATGAATTAGTATTAATCTAGAATGGTCCTACTACACTGCAAAGAAACGAAATTTTTATAGTTCATATAACATCAAGCATGGGGAATTTAATACAAGTTTTTAATATTTTTTTAAAAGTTTATTGCTTAATTTTGAGAGAGAGAGAGAGCATGCGGGAGGGCCAGAGACAGAGGGAGAGAGACAATCGCAAGGAGGCTCCACTCTGTCAGGGCAGAGCTGGACGCAGAGCTCAATCACACACCATGAGATCATGACTGGAGCTGAAATCAAGAGTTAGATGCTTAATCGACCAAGCCACCCAGGTACCCCAATACAACTTTTCAATAAGGACCACAGTGTGAGCACACATTCCAACACACAGAGAGAGGACGTTAAGGGATACACAGAAGAGGTCATCATTTGGACTACAGAAGACACTGGATATTAATCGAACCTGCTGTAGAGTTGACTCATTTTGTGGGACCTGTGTTCGCACAACAAACTATACCTAAGGGGCATTGCAGAGCATAGGTTCTGTCTTCTCTAACTAACCTTCTATTGGCTTCATAAAATCCAAATGTAAAGGTCTATCTAGATGGTGATAAGAAAATAGATAGCTGAGCTGATATGATAACCAAGAGGTTATCACCAAGAAACAGCAACACAAGTACACGGCAGTCCTTACAGAATGGTACTGATTCCATGCCATCAAATCCAGTTCTTAAAATTTCAAAATGAGGGGCGCTTGGGTGGCTCAGTCGGTTGAGCGTCCGACTTCAGCCCAGGTCATGATCTCGCGGTCCGTGAGTTCGAGCCCCGCGTGGGGCTCTGTGCTGACAGCTCAGGGCCCGGAGCCTGTTTCAGATTCCGCGTCTCCCTCTCTCTCTGCCCCTCCCCTGTTCATGCTCTGTCTCTCTCTGTCTCAAAAATAAATAAAAATAAAAAAAATTAAAAAAAATTTTTTTCAAAATGAATCATACTTCGGTAGGAAATATGCCAAGAGACACTTTTAAGCACTGGCCAAAAAAAGCTTCGTCTGATAAGTGTTCCTTCCTTCAGGACTTAGTCTGAAATAGGTGACAAAGACATTTGCATTCTGAATCTTCTGGAAACTTTCCCTTCTTAACATTTCTCTCCTGAGGCCACACTCCAGCAACGGCTTAAGGCAGGTTCACGTCTACGATCTTCCTGTGCCCTAGTGAATGAACAAAGGACCCAGCGACCCTTACCTGTCAGGAAGCAATGGCGATAGAAGGTATCCAGTACTCAGTGGTCACCTCAATTTCATTTCCATTTCCAGCCACTCGAGGACTTAGCAATGCCCCTGTCATTTACCCTTATTAGCTTTCCTGATAATCAGAGAAGCTTTTACCAAAACAAAGTTAATCGTAGTGCAGTTTTGGAAACATGGTATTAGGATCTGTAATCTAAGAAAAAAGATTCCCCGAGCTCCATTGAATAAAAGGCCTCCAAAGGAAAGCCCGCTGGGAAAACATGTCTTTCTTTTTGTTTTTTTCTTCTAAGTGAAAATGTATGTGAACACCTAAAATCAGACTCTGGCAAATTAAATCAAAAGGGAATCTCTGTTTGGGAGGGGAGGGAATAAAATGCTTTTCAGAAGAGATTTTAGAAGGGAAAAGTAGAACCAACCCACATATTTTTTTTTTTAAAGAGCATTGCCTTCATTGCCTAAAACTTAAAACTTCTCAAGCGATCTAGAATAAAGTATTTATCCAAATATGTGTCCTTTTATACTCTACTTTGTTAACCCTTATAAAAATGTAACATCAATATTATTTTTGAAAAAGACATTAAGAGTTAGTTGGGGGGGGGTGGCGCCTGGGTGGCTCAGTC